>NW_027397092.1:18539617-19157696 GCF_003265705.2 Callorhinus ursinus | reverse complement strand
GGAGCCTTGGGAACCCCACCACTTGAGCGCACTCTCCACGAGTGGACTTTAAGGAGCCTTGGGAACCCCACCTTGGAATTCCCTGACCTCAGCCTCCCTCCGCCCTGGGAGCAGGCCTTAGAAGAGAAATCGGACGGAACTAAACGGAAGGGGGAGAATCACTAGCCTAGACACCGTGGAGTGAGAGAAGCAACCGGCCACAGTGGGCTGTGCTCCCTGGCCCGTCCGCAGGCCGTCCAGAACTACAGCCACTGCTCTCCGCTGATGGCCCACTCTTAACCTCCAGAGAGAGTGGCCTTCAGGTGGGGCAGCTGGACACGGGCAGTTACGCAAAGCCACACAGAACACGGCAAAGTGGAAAGGCCCAGTAGCACAGTGTGAGGGAGACCTAATCCTAGCAGCAAAGTGACCCCCCGGGGGCACACCTTCCCAGCATCACCCAACCTTCCGTGCCCTCCAGCCCTACCCTCTCAAAGACCGCCAAGACAGTTAGACAGGTGGACCGGTCTAGCATGGAAACCCGAGTCCATCCAGAATCCACCTTTAATCCTACCCTGCCTTCCAAGGCAAGCTCCCAGACTGTCTCCTCCAGAAAGTCTGCCTGCCCTTTTCCATCTCCCAGGACATAGCCTCTCCCCACAGGATTCTCCACGGTCCCTCATCAGCCTGTTCAACACCGCCCCTTGGCTAGAGTCCTTCCTGTGTGCCTGCCAGCCCCACAGAGGAGCTCCCTGATGGCAGGGATGCTTGGCGATGCCCCATCCAAGGTGGGGGCTCAGCAGTGCTGGAGGAACCCTCTTCTCTGATGTGGCCCTGGTGAGCCCAGAACCGCTGCCATCCAGGTAGAATGGAAAGACAACCAATATGGAGCTCCCTGACCAGGCTGACCCAAAGGGCACCAGATCAAGAAAGCCCCCATGGTCCCCTGGCACCCATCTAGGGGAGCTGAGGCCCAAGGCCCTTGGGAAGGGCTGTCCCAGACAACTGGAATAACTTCAGGGGAAGCTCAGACATCTCCTTAGTCTGCTCGAAGTCGAAGACACTGGATGCAGAGAAACTTAAGGCACAGGCTGGACCCACAGCCCCTAACAGGCCCCGTAGCCCCCAAGGGGGGGTAGGAGGGACACCCACCTCTTGGGGGGCAGCAGCATCCTTGGCATC
Source organism: Callorhinus ursinus (assembly GCF_003265705.2). Lineage (NCBI taxonomy): Eukaryota > Metazoa > Chordata > Mammalia > Carnivora > Otariidae > Callorhinus > Callorhinus ursinus. The sequence continues at coordinate 19,156,535 of NW_027397092.1, read as the reverse complement.
ACCGCCCCGTGTACCCTTGAAATACCTCTAATGCTTGGAGAGGCTAACGCCCCTGCCCCAGGGCAGCTGGGATTCAAACCCCAATCTGACACTAGAGCAGAAGCCCCAACCCCCTCTTGCTCTGCTGTGTCTTGGGGGGCAGGGGGGTCTCCAGTCTTCAGAAGATGGACAGAGTGACAGTCACAGGGGCAACAGGCCAGAGCTGGGGGAGGAGGGCCATTCAGGGCGGCTGCAGCAAAGCAACCAGCAGGGGGCCCAAGCAGCCAGGAAGCCAGGAGAGGAGCAAGACCCCACAGGCCACTGGTGCTCCTGGAGCTGGCCCATGCCGCACCGGGCCCCCCGCGTCTCCCTGCCACACCGTGCGTGCCGGCAGGAGCGGCTGACAGCCCTCCAGAACGACTAGGCATCGCAGACCGGCCAGCAGCTTTCCGGGGGCCTGAGCCCGCACGGTCAGCCCAGGGAAGGTGCAGAGGCCAGCACGGTCATGGGACCTGGGAGGAAGGCAGTTTCCCACCACGTGAGCCTTTCTGAAGTCCCTGCCAGACTCCCTGCTGGATGGATACTGTGACTGATGGGGACGCTGGATCCTGCTCACCACTCCCAGCCCCCTGGCACAGTAGGTGCGTTGGACTCCCCACCCCGCTTCCCCGGATGGGCAGCAAACCACAGAGGTAGGGCCTGGACTCACACCCTGTGTGGCTCCACGGCCTGAGCCCCGAAAGGCCCTGCTGCTCCGCCCAGGCCACCGCGTGCGCCTCAACCACCCCTGATGTGAGGACACGGTTCCATTTTGCTACAGACACTTGGAACTGCGGCTTCGCGAATCCACTCCGAAGCCCTGACAACATAAGGAAAGCTCGTACCTTCCCCAGTCCTTCCCGGCGGCCTGTGCGGTCCGGAGCGGCCACAGTCCCGTGGCTGGCGTTCTGGAGGCCGTGGTTGCCTAGGACAGAGGGATGGGCTTGTTAACGGGAGGCGTTCCTGGAAACAAGTGAAACTCATTCATGCCCAGCAGTGAGCTTCAAAGAGGACACCAGCCCTTGCTCCATCAGTCGTGGGGCCCACACGGTTCGGATACTGCAGGCCTGACCCCTCAGACCCCTGCCCCTCTCCCCCACTTACAGGTTCTTAACCGTGGGGCCCACCCTGTGAGCTCAGATTAGAAAGTCCATGCTGGCTCCATGAGAACAGTGGTGTTCTCAGGAGGTGTTCCCTCGACCTGCTGAATCGGACTCGCCTGGTGGAGCCCAGCACCCTGCATGTGGACAGAGAAAACAGAGAACGGCTGACGTAGAGGGACGGGAGAGAACCTCCCCTCACAGACCATCACACGCCCCTTCTCAGGAGTCCGAAGCGGAGGGCATGGAAGGCTAGAGGGGGAGGTCTGTGTCACCAGGTGCTGGAGTCCGGCAGCGGTGACAGGCGTGCTCTTGGGTCAGCAAGGGCAGAGGGGCCAGAGTGTCTGCACGGCACCACCTGTCACCCAGCTCGGATGCAGCCACCGTACTGCGGGTGAGGGCACTCAACAAAGCCGGGCCCCTGGGCCAGCCGGCGGTGCAGGTGCAGGTGCAGGAGGAGGTGGGCGGCGACCATCCGGCTGCTCAACAGACTGCAGGGAAATTCTATAGGCCCACACCTGAGGCCAGCTCACCCTGCAGGTGGGACGCAGACATGGATGGAAGGGCGCCCGCGCTGTGGGCAGCTGGGCTTCCAGGGCTGAGATCGACCCCTCGTGGCCCCGCTCAGCCCCCACCAGCCAGGCCACGTCCACACACGAAGCTCTGCGTGGTCCAGAAGCCCTCAGTGTTCCCTTGGCTGGAGCCCCAGCTGCTTCCTGTCCTGCTGCAGCTTCCACGAGCTCCCTGGTCCTGCAGATCGGGCCACTGGCTGCCTCCTCCCCAGGCTTTCTCACCAGAGATGACATGAGGGGCTGTGATCTGGCAACCCTTTTGGGCAGCAGCTGAACTTACAGCAGGAAAATAAATCTTGGCTCTTTGTGAGACACTCAAAAGGGGCCCTTATTCCAGTGACCCCATGACCCTGTATCTGCATAAAATCTGGCCCTGGTCCCACTCTCAGGAGTGGGACTGGGTGAAGGGCAGCCCCTATGCCCTCATGCACCCACCGTGGGTGTGAGTTGGACTCCCCACAACACTCACGGCTACACATGGTCCTGGCAACATCCTCACTGCAGAGGCCTTCCCCCGCCCCCCCCAACACACACAAAATGGAAGATCAAGTTTATGTCCTCCAGCACTTGTCATCACGTGCCTTGTTCCGGACAGCCTATCCTGTGAAGACTGTCGGGTCCCTCTGTCAGGTGTAGCGAGAACAGCTGCTTCCCCAAACGAGCTTGCAGATCTGAGAGGGGATGGCGGGGGGGGGGGGGGGAATGCCTTGCCTTGTGGGTCCCACTTGTCTCCACGCACGGTCTCCACCACCCTCCATCCGCTCCCGCCTGCTGGTCACCCTTCCTCCTCTGGTGGTGGACCCAGCACCCACGGTGGGCTCCAGAGGAATCTAGCTGGCACGCCTGGGCAGCTCTTCCTTCAGCCTCAGTCGGGCTCCGCATGGGCAGGCTCGCGTGTGCGGGCGGCCCTGTGAGTGCCGCCTCTGTGACGGATCCTTCACACCCCACTGTGGCCCACAGGCCACTCTGCACAGGCTGGGCACATGCCCTGGGTGACATCCCTTGTCTGCTAAGAACGAGCTTCACTTGTGAAGCATCCAGAAGTTACTAGGGACCCATCTTCAAGCTGGGCAAAGCCCTGTTTGATGCACAGCGGGTCACCAGAGTGGTTTTCACCTGTGGCTCTGAGCTGCTGAGTCCCGACAACAATGGAGTAAGTGTGGCTCGCCAGGGGAGCCAGCGAAGATAGTTCAAAACTCCCAGGCACTCAGTGAGGAAGGCTCAGAGGGTTGAGAGAGACCCCGCACCTTACGCATTTGAAAACCTCTCACCTAGGGGCAGGTATCCCATCTGAAGGAGAGGTGCAGCCAGCACGGGCGGGTCGGCCCAGCACTTGGGCTGCCAGCAGGGCGCCCAGGCTCAGGGGAGTTCGAAGGCTGTAGACTTGCCAATGAAAAGAGAAATCCCCATGAAAATGGGCCCCAGACTCCCACCCGAGTATCAGTCGGTAAGGATCTGAATCCAGGGCCACTGGCTCCAAAGCCCACGTTATTTCTGCCAGACTAGGCAAGCTGCTCTGTTCCTGCCACTGTGCCGGGTCACCTGGGTCCTGCACCTGCAGGGTTGACCTGGAACAGCCTCAGGCACACTTGGAGTAAGTGGTGTCAGTCTCTCTAGACCTCATTTGAGATTCTTGAGAATTCTGCGCACCTACTCCTGCTGCAATTGCCACCTGACATTCATCTTAAGTGGAAATAGGTGTGAATTCCCAGCCATTTGGCCTGGAGACTCGGATGCTGTCCCTCGAGATGCAGAGCCCCCTTGGCCAGGAGTTGTTCCCTGCACTCGCAGCTCCCCTGGGCCCTGGCCTTTGGATGGTGCAAGCTGGTGTGTTCTGGGATGCACTCCGGGCCAGCAGCCCCGGCACCTGTGAAGTCTCAGGCCCGCGTGAGGGGTGTAACCTTTCTACCTGTGTGCGTGAAGAACAGCCCCCCCCCACCCCCCGCCCTGGAGAAGCTCCGGCCTCCAGCTGTGCCAGGGAGTGAGAGGCACAGCTGTGCGTCAAGCCCCCTGCCAGTCACGGGGGCACTGGGAGGGGAAACCTAGGAGCTCCCGCTACCCTTGGGAGACTTAATGCCTAAAATGCAGATCCTGCCTGTCTGCCGGTTGCTCTCAGAACACCTGGCACGTCCCGTTTCTCGGAGGGCACCTAGAACATTCTCCACGTCGTAGCTCTCTGCCCACTTGTTCCCTGGTGTGGCAGGTGCTGGCCTTTCTCATGCCTTTGTATGAGCAGCCATGGGAATCCGCACCCACGGCCTTGGGGGCCTCCGGGAGGGAGGGAGGGAGGGGGGCAGGGCGGTGGCCGCAGTGGTCTCTCCGGTTGCTGAGCACTCCTCTGTCCTGCAGGAATGGTTTTCCAAAACAGACGGCAGCTCAGCTGATCCTGAAGGCCATCTCCAGTTACTTCGTGTCAACAATGTCCTCTTCCATCAAAACGGTGTATTTTGTGCTTTTTGACAGCGAGAGTATAGGCATCTATGTACAGGAAATGGCCAAGCTGGACGCCAACTAGGCTGAGGAACTACAGAGCCAGCCTGCACCGTGCCCCCGCCTCCAATTTGAAAGAAAGAAAGAAAAATCCCCTTCACTCCTGTTGGGAGGCGGGACCCTTTCATTTCCAATTTTGCTCATCTAGGGAAAATAAGGTTTTGGTTTCCAGTTTAATTGTTTTTGACCTTCTAAAATGTTTTTACGTTAGCACTGATAGTTGGCATTACTATTGTTAAGCACTGTGTTCCAGACCGTGTCTGACTTTAGTGTAACCTAGGAGATTTTATAGTTTTATTTTAATGAAATCCTGCTTGACGCAGAACAGCGGGGAGAGCAGTGTCTTCTATGTGTGGCCGAATCCAGGAAGCCTGTTTTGTAACCGTGTGTCGTGGTGCTTTATTGTACACTCAGTGGCGTTCTTTTTACTATAATGTTCCTTTTTTTTTCCCCTCAAGAAGAAAAATCATGAATTTGCAGCAGACTTAATTTTTGTTTACTTTTTGTCTTAATGATGGATTTGAAAATGAAAGATTTAAAAGGCAGAACAGAATCTTTTGTCCTTAATTATATTTGCAATTTGGAATTTGTGTGAATTGATTTAGTAAAATGTTAAACTGCTGTTGTGACTGGTGTGTTTCAAGTTACTGTGTGCCCTTGAGCCCTAGGTGGGCTCCTCTCATCACAGGATGGGGGGGGCGGGCTAGGGTGGGGCAGCCATCCACCCCCCCACCCCCTGAAACACCACCGGACCACTGCTGCCCGGACACGGGCATCTTCAGTCCCTGATGGCTGGGAGGGGGAGCTCATGTGAAGTCTCTCCTTCCACCCTTGTGACACCGGGCAAGGGTGTTCTCCCCATTTCATGAATGAGGAAGCAGATCTACCGGAAGCCATGCGGGGGGCAAGCGGCAGACTAGTATTCGAGTGCAGGTCTTTAGACTCTGAGCCCAGCTCTCTCCTGCCATCTGCGACGCCCCCTACTCCCCCCGCCCGATGGATGTTCTCTCCGGCTCATGGATGGGCCCAGTGTCCCTAGGCCTCTTGCCGAATGGAGCTGCTGAAGCTTCAAGTCCTCTACCCGGGCTGCATTGGGCCTTCTGTGCCTATAGGACAGGGTTCCTGCTGCCAAGAACATTCCAAGGGCAAGGGGCCACCACCAAGGTGGCCAGCTTTCTCGAGGCTATGGGTGTTTAGTGACGCAGATGACAGCTGATCCTTGAACAACGTGGGGGTCAGGGGTGCCAACCCCTGCACAGTTGAAAACCCCCACATACTCATGACTTCCCCCAAACTTAACTACCAGTAACCTACTATTGAGTGGAAGCCTTGCTGATAACAGAGCCGATGAACATATTCTGTAAATTTCGTGTAGTATTTATACCGTATTGCTACAATAAAGAAAGTTCGAGAAAAAAAAAATGTAAGCAAAGCAGAGGGCAGAGAAACTACATTTATAGTACTGTGCTGTATTTATCAAAAAAAATCCTCGCCTAAGTGGACCCGTACAGTTCAAACCCATCTTGGTCAAGGGTCAGAAGTAGTTAGAAAGATCTCAGCTGGACCAGAGGGGCTAAACTTTTTGTTACCTAAAATCTGTTAGCAAAAACACAGACACTATTTGCTTCAAAAGGTACTTTTGCCTTTATCTAAATTTGCCCACAACACACAGAAGATCTCTTTAAAAAGATGATTAACATAACATAAAAAAGAATAAAATAAAAAAAAGACCTGCCTGCTTCTAAAATGGAATTTAACCAAGAGAAAGTATGCAGCACACTGCATATCATGGATGGAGGTAAAGGATCATTTTTCCTTTCAAAACGGTGCCTAATGAAACCAAAACAGACATCCTGAGCCATCAAACAACCACGCTTTTCAATGAAAAGGCAACTACTGCTAACTGAAACCTGAAAGATGATTTGTCCCAAGTTTCTCCTAAAAGTAAGGTATTATTAAAATCTTCACCTTTTTTACCCAAGATCTCTACCGAGTCTAGATTTCCTACTTCTTGATGAGAATTTGGCAATAATAAGTTTATAGTTTATCGTGGTGTTTTCAAGAAGATGGCATCGCTTCCTAAGGAATACCTTCACACTGCTCGTGTGGACAAACCTTACTGTGCAGCCAGTCACCCAAGAGCATTGATTCTGGAGGTAGAATCCGCGGTGTGCAGGGGGACGAGAAATAGGCAGGGCTAACGGGAGCTGGAAAGAGTGATCCTTTACTGTGTGCCAGGCACTGTCTTGAGCCCCATAAGGGCATCATTCCATTCTGTCCTAGGGTTAGTTCTCTGGGGCAGTTCCCGTTATCAGAACCATTTTACAGCTGAGAACACAGGCTGGGAGAGGTTAAGTAACGTGCCAGTGATCACGCTGCTCGTAAGGGACAACCAGATCCAAATGCGAAGATGCTGACCACTGCGATCCCGGGCTCACTCTAATCAGCGACTAAAGAGATTCCAGGTCACCGCGGTGGTATTTCTAACTGAAACACAGATGGGACCCAGGGTTAAAAAGGTGCTAGGTGAATTGCATTTCTTCTACTTTGAAGAAGGGACCGCAGAAGCAAATCCTGTGTTTAGCAGGGCTCCTCCACTAGATGGCGCCAAAAGGACTGAGAAGCAGTCCTAGAGGAAGGGGGCCGGTTTCTGCTCTCCCTTCCGCATGCCCAAAAGAGTAAGTTGCATTTGTCAGGATTTGCGTGAATTATTTACCATAATCACCTAAATGTTTCTAAACTTTCACTAATCCAAAGTGCATCTCGCCCCTGAGATGTGGGCTCATTGAAGAAATTCTTTTCAGTGAAATGGAGGAAGGAGAGCCAGCCAACTGCCTGGGATTCCCATGTCTAAACCACCCAGTTAGCTTTCAAAACCAGGATCAAAAATTGTTCTCTGATGTCAGCCTCATGTTTACAGGGAAAAAAGAAAACAGCTCATTACTTTAAAGGAAAGTTGGTGTAACTGCGAGGGAAACTTGACAGGCACACACGCTTCTATTCAAAAGACTGGTTGGCAGTTAGTGGAATTTACCAAAAATGAAATTATTCTGCTACCTGGGGGCCATGCAGCCCTGCGAGCTGGTGGTGGCACTAGGCAGACAACACCCCCCCCTCCCAACTTGTTTCTGAGGAGCAGTCCTTGCCCTTGGCAGCGGGGCTCCGCCCTGCATAATCCAGACAATACCCTCTGCCTCCCCCAGCTGAGATCTCACAGAGCTCCAGGGCTCCAACTGGCACGAAGGTGACAGTGATAACTACTGTGCGTGTACCCAACACACCCTGGTCCTCTACATCCGTTTCAGCTACTTCCCACGGCAACCCCGCAATGGTGGTAACACTATCCCTATTTTACAGATGAGAAAAGTACAACACACCCCTGTAGGTGAGGCGTATTCCCCAAAGTCACACAGGCCTCAGCGCTGGAGCTAGGATTTGAACCCAGCTGCCTGACTCTACAAAGCTCTCCCCACTCTATGTTATCTGAACCCCCAAAGGTGGCCCCTCCTTTGGTATGCACCCCCACGTTTCGCTCCAGTTAGGCAGAGGCCTTCTTGCCTATTCACTGACAGGTCCCGTGTGGCCAGCCCTGGCAGCATAAACAGAACATGTTCGAGGACAGATGAGCAGAAATATGTATTTAAAGCAATCTAGGGGCCAGCGAGATTTGCTGGGTATTTATTACAAATGAGCCCTCAAACTGAGGCCTCTTGCAAGGGCGGATTAGACAGTGCCTCTGTCCAGCAGAGTGGGAGACCCAGAGCCATGCTTGCTGGACAGGCAGGGACTCAGGAGAGAGCTCGCTGGCTCCATACGCAGGGAGGGTTCTGGGCCGCAGATGACCTAGACCTAGACCAGGACTCCCCAGGACAGGCTGCAATCTCCTAGGCCAAGAGAACAAGGGGATGGGGGTAAGTGGCCAGACGACACACAGGCGTGGCAGCCCCAGCCGGGGTGGGGGTGGGGGAGCCACAGGGTCTGCGGGGGCTTGAGAAGCCCAGACCTGCACCCCACATGCTGCCAGGTACCCCACATCAGCCCGGCCCTGCCCCTGGTATGTGGAGCTGTCTGTCCGTGCCTGTGTTCATCTGGCAGAATTCCTCCTTCCCGTTCAGGGTCAGGCGGATAGATTCGGTCACAGCTACGGTCTGCCCTGACGGAGAAAAGGCGAGAAGCGAAGACCAGAAAACAAGAGGGGAGCAGTCATTTCGGTCTGTCGTCCAGTCTCGCCAATCCCGGTCCCGTCCCGAGGCTGGAGGGCAGAAGACCCGACTGGGCCAGTCAGGGCTGGGGGCAGGCAGTGCTCAGGCAGTTTCCTTACCTGTCACTCAGGCTGTGTCGTCAGTGCCCCTGGGCAGGCCGGGGGATGGCCTGGCTGCTTCCTTCACTGGCAACCACGGTGTTTAGTTTTCCTGGCCCGGTGCCACCGGCCAGCATTATCCTGGGAGCTGGCCTTGGTGTGGCCCCGGAGGGATCCCCGTGAAAGCACTGGGGTGGGAGGAGGGTCCTGGGCCCATCCCTGGCTGAGCAGAAAGGGAAACGCTCAATGGCCAGGGGTGAGGCCCCCTTTTCTCTGGCGTTTCTTCTATTTAGAACCTCACCCGTTGTGTTTGCTTCTGCGGGCCCCCTGATATCAAAATAATATCCCATGACCCTCCTGACAAGGAGGTAATAAAACTGCTCATTAATCCCGGCCCCCATCACTGCCCCGCCATGCTCCTTAGCAAAGGTGTGTAAATAGATTGGCCTTTCCCTGACCCCTAAAAATCAACTCAGCCGGGCCGCTTTGTCAAACTCCAGAGAGAGAGAGTGCTTCACGACTGCTCTCTCCGTGGAAGGCACTGTCCTCCCCACACCCTTCTCCCACCGAAGGGACTCTCACCCCTCCACGCCCCTGACACCCACGTTCTCTCTCTCACACAGTCCCTCACACACATCTAGAAGATTCCAGAGCCGTGCGTCAGCAGAGTGCAGATGTGAAGGACGTGCGGAGAAACGTCCACCTTGAGCGGGAGCATCTGGACTTCTGTCTCCCACAAAGCTGCCGAAATTTCTCCTCAGAGAGGCCAGTTTTGCTGTGTTAAATGCAGACCTTTGCTAACAGCCCCCTTGAGTATGCTTCCAGGGGGCACCGAGACTGCCCTCCAAGGTCTGCTGGGGCCCTGCACCCAAAGTCGAGGGGGAGCCATGATGGGCCCTGGCGCACATGCCACAGGTAATGTCATCACGGGGGAGGAGGCCTCCGATCGCCCTGAAAACTGTCCCAGCGTCACAAGGTGAAGGTCGCCACCGTGGCTGTGGGCTTCTGACCACACTTTACTGAGGGCAGAAAGCTCAGAGTCCCAGAACGACACCCTCCAAATCTTGTGTCCAAAGCCCTGGAACCAGACCCACAACCACAGCGTAGGGTAACCCAGCCCTAGAACGCACAAAAGCGCGTCATCCGTGCCTTGCTGGCCGGAGACCCTTCTGGCCCTGAGCCCTGGGGCAGGCGACGTTGGTCTCGATGACTTGGACGCCAATGCCACTTCCATCCCCCACGTACAACTCTTGCAGTGATGAGCCCAGCCTCCCGCACCAGGACCCCGGCTGACCACCACGGCTGCCCAGTCAGGCCCCGGGCTCCACCGTCTCAACATGCCCGCCTGTGCACTCTAAGCCCGGGCTGGCTGGGAAAGCTGATATTTCTGTACCTTGACACGGCACGGCTTCCGAAGCTTAAGAGAATAAATTAGAGTAGACCTCAAGCAGGCTCAGCTGCAGTGGATGGGCAAATTGATTTGCTTCCCATCTGGGAGATTAAATTCCACTGCCCAAAACGGCAGTGGGGTAATGAGCTGTCAGTCACACGGCGCGGTGCCGGGGCCGGCGCATAATTGAGCCCCAGCAGCTCCTCGTTAGGTCCCACAGAGGTCCTGCCTCTGGTGTCCACCTCGAGGCAGCCTCCAAAGCCCCGGAGAAAGCTCACCTGGCCCTGTGGCACATCCCGGGTAGGGTCAATGCCACCGTGGGCAAGGGGGGAGGCCAACGGTGAGGAACTTTCCCTTAGTGTAGGATACACTCGCCCACAGCCACTGACAGCCTGTCCAGGATGTAATTACAGGCAAGTCCAAACAACTGCGGTGATGCTCAAACTTCCCTCGAGGGGGCGTGACACCCGAGAGACCTCTCTTGGCAGGTGGACCTCTCCTGAGCCCTCCTTGGCCTCAAGTGGCCTCATCACCCCAGCACCCAAAACCATCACCCACTCAGCCCTGTACAGCCTGCAAGACACGGACATGCACACGGCTGCCTCAGTCCTCACCACGCCCTGGGTGATGGTGCAGCGTCTCCATCTGCAGAACGGGTAAGGAAAGAGGGACCCATGCAAGTTCAGAAGCTGCCTTCTGAAGTTGCTGTGGGCCTAGGCTCCGAGGGAGCCTGCTCGGCCTCACCGGCCTCACCTTTCCACCTCTGCCTCTCCTTCCGCCAGTATGGATTCTGTTTCCGGCCACTCTTATCTTGCTTTCAGGACTCTGTGTACGCCAGTTCCTCAGCCTGGAACACGCCTCTGCCACCTTGTATTTGTAATCCTGCTCAACCCTTCAGGTCTCTGCTCTTAGACCTCCCTGCCACATCCTCCAAGGAGCTCTCCCTGATCCCATCGCTCTCTGGGCTAGATGCCCTCACTCGGGGCACTCCGCACACCCCCAGCCACAGCCCTGTGCCTCCTGGGCAGCTGTCGTGTGCTGACAAGGCTGTCTCCCCATCACACAGGGAGTATCACTCATTTGCACAGATTCCCTGAGCCCTCTGGGCCCAGCACCCAACAAGGCCCTGGGCATGCAGCAGTGAGCAAGTGAAGGAAACCCTGCCCTCCGCAAGGCCAGGGACCAGGACCTTTGTACAGCACCCTCGGTGACTCGCCCCAAAGGCCTAGGGCAGGAAGGGGTGTGCTCTCAGTGGTTACGTGAATCACGCTTGAGCTGAGTCCACCAGGACCACAAGGGCTAGTCACCAGGCAGAGCCGAACTCAGAGAAGGCCGTGAGAAGACCGGGGAGAACACCATCACTGCTGACACTCCAGCCCTATACGAGTCAGCCAGGAGTCCCACCCCGCCGGATCTCTGGCTTTGTGTGGGCACATGGTGGCTTCAGAGTGGAGTCTGATGTTGGCACCAGGCCCCAGCTCAGCACACTCTTGCCACACTGCTAACCACAGCCCGGATCTCATGGCATCTGGTGTTTCTGCTTTCTTTGGCTCTTGATTTGAAAAGGGAGTGGTCATGGGAACTTTCTGGCTAGATGCTAAATCCACGATACCAATAAACAGGGAAAACGGTAGAAAATGCTTTCAGGAGAGACCTCTGAGTTCCTGCAGCCAAGAGCTCCTTGCCTGCGTGCCAGGCCCTGCAGGCGAGGGCGCTGGCCCCAGGGCAGGTGTCCTTGGCAGGGGCCCCCGGCGGCATTTCCTGATGGCCCAGCACACAAGCCCGACTCAGGAACCCCTCTCTCACAGCCCCGGCCCCAGGACAGGAGGGCCAAGTCCTGCTGCCCGCCCGGCCCAAGGCCTGGGTTCTGGCACTGTTGGGCTCTTGTCCCAGCACAAAGAGCACCAGGGACATGGGGGCCCCTGACAGGATGGGTCTGACCCTCTGTTGCCTGGACACCACAGCACAGGAGTAGAGTCACAAAGACACAGGGCCTTCAAGAACCCGTCTGCCACTTCCACGCTCGGGGCGGAAAGCCACAGTCACGGCACAGCCAGACGGGACCGTGCATGGTGGCAGTGGCGTGAGCACCGGGTTCACTGAGGAGTCGGCGCACGCTCGCCGCTCAAATCCTCCTCACCACCCCGCAAAATGAGCATTCTGATCCCCACTTTCTAGGCGAGGGAGCGAGGCTCAGAGAGGTCAAGTTACTTGGCCAAGCCACACAGCAGAAGCTGACAGGACCGGGATTCAGAACCAGGAATGGGAAACTGCGAAGTCAACTGTTGTTCGTTCTCTCACGCTGTCTCCCAGTGGCCTCCAAGGGGATACTGCCCCATTTTACAGATGAGGAAAAGCGAGGAGGTCAGCGGCTTATGCAATGCCATCGTCAGCAAGTGGCAGGCCTCAGGCTTCCGGCTGGGCCTCTCGAGTAGAGACCGGGGACTCTGGCAAAGCCTCCGCTGACACACGAACCAGCCCCGAGCTCTGCTCCTCCACAGGCTGGGGACCTGGCCGGGGCCTTCCAGTAATTAGTGGGCTCTTGTTAAGACCCAGTCGCGCCGAGCTTGGGCCAGGACTTGTTTTTGTTCCCGAGCGGAGGCCCTCGCAGGAAGGCCAGGCGCACGTGCGCAGCCCCATAAATCCAGCCGGCGTCGCTCATTACAACGTTCTGCTTCACGACTCTGCCGGCCCCAGGCCGCGCGCGCTCCGCCGGCCCCGGGCCTCCTTTGCAGCCAAGCCCGGCTGCCCCGCGCCGCCCGCAGCCTCAGACATGAGCTCATCCAGCGCGCCGCGTGTGAGGAAGTGGCCAGGCGGCGCTCTCGGCAGCAAGGGGACAATGTGCCTATTAAGGCTGTCAGCTGTCGGCCCCCCCCGCCCCCACCCACCAACACACCCCACCCCGCTGAGGCAGGACCACCCCACTCTGGGCCCAGCCCGAGCTCCGGTTGGGGCGGACGTGCCCTGCGCCGTGGCCTGTCCACTCCGACAGCAGCCACAGGAAGTCGGAGCACGGTGGCGGCGAGGACTCGGGTGATGGGACCAGCAGCCCCTGAGCACCGTCCTGCCCCCGGAGGACTGACCAAGTCCCTGTGGGATCAGGGCAGGTTCCCTGGCCCCTGTGAGCCTTCATTCTTCCAATCTCTATAAAATGGGAAACGACTCCCCGTTCCGGCTGGGAGAACAGTACTCCACGGCCCATGACCTTGAGCCGTCCTCTGGCATTCCGTCAGTATGAAACCTGGCTGGTCCTCTGTTTCTGTGGTCTGAGGAACACAGAGGGGACGAAGGGGCTAGACAAGTCAGCCCACCTCTTGAGGGTGGGGTCTCCTTGCCTGTAAAATAGAGTTGGCAGCATGGTGTCAGGGACAAATACATAAAGAAATGTGAACTATTCTTTCTGTTGCTCTGATTCCCATAAAGGTTAGAAGCCATGGACCTCCATGGCTAACATCCAAACTCTGGCCATGGTCAGTGTTTTTGAGAGTTAGCCCATCTCTATGTGGGCCAAGTTCAAGAGACCCTGGCCAGGTGGTTACCAATACCATGTACAGTTCTAACCCAACCTTTACTGTATGTAGCTGAAGGTGCTGGAATTATTGACAAACCCTTCTCCATCTGCTACTGACACAGCTCAGAGAAGAGCTAGGCAGTATCCAGTTCACAGGAAGTCTTCTAGAACTGTGCTGTCCAATTTGATAGATATGAACCACATAAGGCTATTAAAATGAAGTAAAATTTTAAAATTCAGTTCCTCATTTTCACTCGTCACATTTTAAAGCACTCAGCAGGCTCATGTGGCTGGTGGCTACTGTATTGGGCAGCATTGTTCTAGAACCTCAGTTTGTGGAGCTCTCCAGAAAGACACTTCAAGCTTTTCATACCATTTAATTTAGTGTACGGAGTAAAAACCATGGCCAGGGCATGTCTACCAGCAAACGGCTCTAGGCTACCAAAAGTGATTAAGACGGTGATTGCTAATCGTGGTGGTAGAAACAATAACATCCATGTATTGAACAGTCCTGTGTTTTAGACACTGGACAGGGTGCCTCACATTCACTGCATTAAAGTCCCCCCAAATACTCTACAGTTAGCGACATATCCCCACCTTACTCATGACAAAATGGACTCGGGGCGACTAAGGAATTGACGCAAGGTAGAGAGGCAAGACCAGCTCGGACTTCAAAGCCAGCCTGCCCCTCAGGTGCAGAACCCATGCTAACCTCCTATGCTTTGATGAGATTTGCACCCAGACTGTCCTTTCCAGAAGGTATCTGTCTGCCTTCTGCCTTTCACTTAGCTTTGAACACGTGCTGCTCTCAGGAAAGCTCAGACGTGTTCAAGCTGGGGCCGAAGCTCACTCTCGTCCTTGGTTGCCACGTGGAATTCCTTGCACTGGACAGGCCGTGAAGGCTGCTGCTGACCACTGTGGCCGCCCTCACTCCACCCTCCACCCCCAGTGCCCAGAGGGACCTGCTCACTAGGCCCAGGCACCATGTGGGGAGACAAGGGCTGGAGGCCCCAGCTGTGCTGCCAAACCCCTTCAGAGAGCACAGCCCTAGGCAGGGGCCAGGTCAGCAAGGCCCAGAGAGACGGCAGGGGTCAGGGCGACGCCCCACGGTGTGTGCCTGTGAGCAGGACCAGCTCATACCTTCTTGCCCAAAGCCGCAGCTAAGGAATACACCGAGACACAGTAAGCAGGACAGGGTGACCGGCCAGGCCCTTGGGGTGAGCACCAGCACATTCATTCACTAACCCATCCATCAGCCATTCATGAAGCAAAGGAGCACCAGGCGCTAAACCCTGAGCCCGGGTCACCTTCTACAGATCAGGCCCCCGTGGGCCACAAAGCACCTCTCCCACTATTCCCAAACACTCCTCTCCCACTGCAGCCTCGAAACAACCCCGAGAGGCAGGCAGGTGGGGCAAGGACAGGCCCCCAACCTGACAGATGGAGAAACTAAGGGCTGAGGAGCAAAAGCAATTTCCCAAAGCCTGCACACTGCCTCCCAAGACTTAACCCCAGGGTTCGTCAGCTGATTACCAAGTCACTCTTTAAAGGGAGCATTTTATATGGACAGGGGGTACTGTGGGCTCTGTGGCTCCAGAGACCACCCAAGGACACCAGAGGTACAACTCCATCCTGGGCCTCCACCCTTTTCCCCACCCCAGCAGGCCGTCCCCGGATCCAAGTCACCAGGAACGATTATCACAAACTCACTTAGCCAGACACTGGGGACCTGGGACATTTCCTTTCCTGGGCTTGCTTAGAGACTCCAGGATCTCAGACACCCCCACAGGCCCTGGGCAAGGCCACCTCTCTGGCTCTCACATCCCAGAGGGCCACGGAGGCCAGCCAGCCTTCCGCAGGGACTCACCAGAAGCAGAACACCTGGGCAGCTCCCCCATCCGGAGCCCTGTGCCCACTGGCACGAGTCCGCTGTGGCTGGACCAGCCAAGCCGGGGCTTCCAGACTTCAAGCTGAAGCAACATCCGAAATGGGCTCACACCTCTGTGCTGAAGGCAGGGGGATGGACTCTACCCTCCCCAAGGCCCAATCCTACATTTGTCTCGCTCAAGCCCTAGGACTCCAGTTTAAGAGCCTTTTTATAGACTCCTATAAAGGAGAAAGTGAACTTTTAACATGTTTGCACTCCACTAAGTCAATACGCATAAAAGGGACAAGAGCGGAGCTTCCTCTGCCCAGATGCAGGCCAGCAGGGCGGGCGGGCCACGGCAGGGCCCTCCCAGGTCCCGCGGGCTCTGCCAGCCACGTCTCCTCCCGGTGGGCCTGCAGTGTGGTGGCCCCCAATTAGCAGGCCCCCGTCCACCAGGGCCGTGCATGGCCACTAATGAAGCCGGAAAGCCCCGCCTGGCCGGGCTAATGGGTGGCTCCTGCCCTCACTCGGCCGAGACGGCCCCCCAGATGTGCAGTTTTCATGGGAAGATTTAGAGGAGCGGAGACACGGAAGCTATAAAGTTTTACTAGGCATTCTCAACCATCCTCCTTTGGACCCGACACTCACACTGACCTTCTTTTTAAAGAGAGCTTCCTTTCTGCTTTGAACTTACTCCTTAAATCTCAGCAACCCTGTCCCGTCTTCCAGGATCCGGGATCTGGGCTCAACCTCCAGAGAGGCCTGCCTGCCCGGGAGGAAGAGAAAGAGACTGCTTGGGGACCCCCCACGAGGGCCTTCTCCTGCCTGGCCTTACCCTGGAACAATCCCCAAGGAGGCCGTCTGCCTGCCTGCCATCACACTCAGGTCATGGGAGTCTAGGGTTCATGCCTGCGATCATGCTCCTTGGAGTTACCAGCTGTGGTCTTGGGGGCATCACTTGGCTTCTCTGAGCCTACAATTTATCTATAAAATAGGAACAATACTACCCTTCCACACACCCCACCCCCGCCACCACGAGGTTACTGAAAATACTAAATGACATAGTCCATGTGCTTGGCATACCGCAAGTACTCAATAAATGGCAGCTCAGCGCCCTAATAGCTCTGTGAGCAAGATCCCCTTCTCCCCTTTCTGAGAACAAGGGAACTGAGAAGATTCAGTGACTGACCCAAGGTCACATGGGAGACAGACACAGAACTGGGTTCAATCCCAGCTCTTTTAGACTCCAGGCCACAACCATCAACGCTGGAATGTAAAGCACCCCAGGCCGGGGAGGCAAGGAGGCCCCTAAATCAGCGAGAAAAACTTAGGGTCAAGAAACCTACCTAGAATTTTGTACTCAGCAAATCTACAAAGCAATTATTTTAACTTCAGCATCATGGTTGAGTGTTGTTTCTTCGTTTCAGTTAGTGATGGCAGGGAGGGGGTGGACTGCAATGTTTCCAGGGCTGCAGGGAATTGGTTCAGTGCATGGGGCCAATTTATTATCTGCTGCCCCTCAGTGCAGGGGCAGTTATTAATTGTGGCTCCTTCTCAAGAGCTCCTTCTCAGCCCCTGCTGCATCCCGGCCCACGGAGGCCAGGCAGACAGGAGCCCTCTGGCTGTGCACCCAGGGAGGGGTGGGGTGGGGAGGGATTGTAGGCAGGAGCCAAGGCGGCCTGGCATCCCCTTCAAAGAGGTGGCATCTCTCTGCCACATCCTGGTCCGGAATTATCGGGATGATTGGTATCTCTGTGCGAATTCTGAGGACTCTCTGCTAACCAACCCTTAGGGAATTCTTGCTTTCTAAGAGAATTTTTTTCAATCATTCACAAGATAGTTTCTCTTTGTTTCTGAACGGATCGAGAACTCCTCAGTGTGAAGTCATGCAGAGCATGGGCCTGGAGCAATGTTCAAGCGTGGAATCAATGAATGCTACAAGTCAGAAGTGGATGGACCCGTAGCAATGTCCAGGTAGCAGATAGGGAAACTGAGGTCTGGGTGCAGAGGGTCTGCCCCAGAGCCAGTGACCAGTCCCGTGTCAGTGCTGAGAATTAAGCAGCACTGTCTCGGTCCCTCCACCTTCTTGTCTTTGCCTCAGCCTCCTTTCTAACAGCCTTGAAATGCCTCAATCCCGTCGTAATTGTCTGTGCTCAGTCCCTCTCTGGATAGAGAGCTGATTTGTTTTCCTAGGTTGTTAAAATGTCCAGGGATGTGTGGATCCATCAGGTCCTGGGAGGAGGCCCTCTGTGGGCAAAGAAGATGTTCATGGAAGATTCCTGAGGCCTTAAATAAAGCAAAACCCCAAAGCTGTCCACTTCTACCCTCACCCCCTCTCCATCCCCACAACCTGACAGTTCCGCTCAACAAAGCCCGTTGCCAGTTGTAGGCTCACTTCCGTAAGGGGTGGTGGTTTAGCGCTTGCTCCCTGAGGATGCCAAAGCCATTTCTGAAAAAAGCTCACAGATCCCATGGCCATTGTGGCTTTCGATACAGTCATGAACGTGGAGTGAGATCCCCCTGAGGTTCTCTGACGGCACGCGGCGCCCGTCTCTTGGCTGGCGCTCACCTTTCTGGGAGCTTCCGCTCTCCGGAGCACAGACACAGAGCCAGAAATTACTGACGAAAGCAACCAAAGGGAGAGAAAGAGTTGTCACAAAGCTCACAGTCGTGACTCTGTAGGAAAGAAGGGGCCCCATTCCCTGTCGGTCATGATTATCCTCCTTTCTTTTTGGGAGGATAACCCCAAAATCTCCTTACGTGCTACTAGACATAACCCTGAAGGAAATGCAAACTCGTGAAGGCGAACATCTCAAGTGCCAGCCAGTAGCAAGGGAAGAGGCAGGAAACCCAGAGAGAAACTCGGCTGAAGAGCGGTGGACTGCAAACCCAAATCACGTTGAGGCATGGGTGCCTAATGGCAGCCTCCCTGACCTCCCAGGAGGGACTCACCAGGCAAGACGGGGCACACCGGCCCATCTGAGTGGGGAGCACGGGTTTCACTTGCCAGGTTTCCAGAGAGAGCTCTGAGGGAGGGGTCATTCCTCTTCAACCACCAGGTCACCCCCCCTGGGCCGACAGGTGGCCTCCTCCCAGAGCTGGAGGGCCACAACCACACCAACACTGGCCACTCAGTTTCTACACCAAAACTCTAAATGCCTGGGCTCTTCCATCTAGGCTTTCCTCTTGCCACTCGGACCAGAGCCGCCACCACCCAGTGCCAAGGACTCCGGGGTCCCTTCAACATGCACGGCAATGACAACCACAGGGGGCATTTCCTGGCTGCTCACCATGTGTCAGGGCCTGCGTGGAAGGCCCTTGGCAGCAACACAGAAGCGGGCACTGTTGTTACTCACATTCTCACAGGTGGGGAAACCAAGGCTTTGAGAAGTTAAGGAACGTGCCCGAGGTCACAAGCTAGTGACAGAACCAGGACCTGAATCCAGGTCTGTCTGACTCCAGTGTCCACTTCCTTAACCGTTCTGCTCCCCACCTTGCCCTGGCGATCCCTTCCCATTCCAGAACGCTGCCCAGAGGTCCCAGCTTGCAGGCAGCTGGGCCAGAAAGCCTTTTTGAACTGATGCTCAGCTCCAGGCTCTGCGTGGGGCAGCTGAGCTGTCCTGGAACACTTCCCTGCATGACAGGCTCTTGTCCCCGCTGACTGGGACAGTGGCGGGGCACAGCACCGGGCCCCCATGTGCCCTGAGGAGCCGCTTCTTTCTGCCCTGCCCCCAGCATCTGGTAGAGCCTTAGCTCTCAGTGGCTGCACGGAGGCTGGGGGCCGTGCCAGGGAGAAGACGGGAACCGGGACTTTCTCACTGGATAAGCAAACACCACTGGGTTGGGAGAGAAGATTTAAGTTTGGACTTGTATGCTGAAGCTGTTGCCATCCTTGGGAATGACTCTTCATTAAAAACACAACTAACCAGGGGTCCTGGTTCCAGCGAGTCCTGGCAGGTAATGTTTGGGAGCGACCCAGCAACATGGCAGCTAGATCTGTGAAGAGTCTGGAGCATGGCCTCACAGCCAAGTCCGCATCCACACATACGCACCTGTCTCTCAACCCAAAGCGTCCATGCTTGGGTCACCAGGGGCTCCAGATACAGGCTTCAAAGACTGAGGCTTGACAGCCCCTCTGGCCCCAACCACACCACAGCCCCCTGCCCTCGCATATAGTACAGTATCCCCACACCCCATTTAAGACATTTACTTGTCTATTCCTTTGGAACTTCTACAACCATCACGAAAAGGGAAGGGGAAATCCACTCTAAGCCCCCACTCACTGATGCCCACCACCAGGTTCGACACACACGCTCCGAGACACAAGGTATACAGAGTGGTTCCTGAGGGGTCACACAGCGCCCCATGCACCTGCCCCAGACAGTCGGGCCCACCTGTACCTCGTCTTCTGAAGAAGCACAGGACAGAGAGAAGGGGGTAGACCTGGCTTCTCAGCCCAGTCTACAGTGCTTGAGGTGAGACCCTGAGTATCTCGCTTGACATTTCTGAGCCTTTCAAAATATTCACGTGACGATCAAATAAGATGCCATGAGGAGACGGACATGGCACTGACACGGGATCTGGCACATAGTTGGTGCTCAATAAATGCATGGTGATCATTTCCTCTTTACCTCCTTGTGTCTGTGTGCCCTGTCCTCTCTCTGACAAGAACCTCATACAGAGAAATTGGGTCTTGTCTTTCCCCTGGATGGCCCCTGGGCTGAGTCCAGGGCTGAGCCCTCCAAGGCCTCAAAAAAACAGGGTGTGCTGTGTGCTCAGGGAGGACTGTGATAAATATACTAGAGAGGGAGGCCTCCAGCTCCTGGCAACGCAGTAGGCCAGCCTCCCACCATAAACATCCAGATATGCTGGGTAAGACACAATAAACAGAAATTTAAATGCAAAGACTAATCAAAGGTGAAAAGAAGGAAGGGAGGGAGGGCAGGCAGGCGGGCGGGCGGGCGGGAGGGGAAACAGGTGTGGGAAATCTACAGGGCTAAAAGTTCACACTGAAGATGCCCACACCATGTGAGTCCTGAAAGCACAGATGCCCTGGGGGCATCAGCTAATCCCAGAAGCAGAAAAAAACCTTTGGCCCACAAAACAGGGGAGGTCTAAACTAGAACCTCTGCCTGGACCTAGAACTTTTGGACGTTATACCTCCTCCAGTCCACTCACTGGAAAAGGAGCCCACCAGGATACATGGCCGTGTCCAGCCTTGGTTCTGAGGGAGAAATACCCAGGGAGTGTCCCGTGGGAGCACGTGACTCAAGCCTGCCTTTACTCGGGTGAACTTACAACAGCTCCTTGGTCCGGGGAACTCCAAGCAGACAGGTAGATTTCAAGTGATTTCAGGCGGATGGCATCCCTGGACACCACGAATGAGCATTCACACAATCTCGCGGAAAGCATGCCTGCTCAGCCCAGGCCCTCAGGAATTTTGCAGATGACAATCGGCTAAATATGAGCTCGCCATGAAAAATGACCAAATATCCAAGGAAAAAAGCCACTGTGAGTGAGAGTCAGCAGGAAGGGCAGCAAAATTGACCCCCAAGGGCCAGTCTACACATATGAAATATGAAATAAGGCCTATAAGCTTAAACCCAATGGAAAAAGAGAATTTCAAAACTGACCAGGCATACTTGAAAAACGATCAACTAGAATTTCTAGAAACGGAAAATGAAATCAGAAATGAAAAACCTAATAAATAAATACAGCTGGCACCAGAATTAATGAACTGGAAAAGATGTAAAGAAAGAACTCACAAAGCGGCCCAGAGATAGGATGGGACGGGGAGCAGAGACACATGAGAGAAATGCTTAAAGAATGATTAGCGGGGCTCCCACTCTGGGATACACCATGAGAGAAGCATGCCCTAGACAGCAGCTGCCCTTCAACCTGGGGACCCCTGATACAACCACCCGAACCTGGCCCACAGCCTGGAGCAGAACAGAAGACCTGCAGACCCCCGAGGAAAAAATATATATATTTTTGGAGCTATAGCTGCAGGTATTTTTGCTGCGGATCCGGCCGGTGCACCGAGAGAGTGGAACGAGGACCTCATCCAGGGACACTGCCTAACCCCATGAGATCCCTTCAGCTCACAGGCCTCTGGACCAAGAGAAATGATGTCGGTTACAAGATCCTGAGCTTGTTGTGATGGCTGGATGAAACCTGGGCACTGTCTTGGGGAATGAGGAAGTGCCTTTTGTTGGAGTCTTCAAGTGAGTATCTGTGCCTAGGAGGACAGTCTGTGGTAGAGGGTATTAGTGTTCAGCCGATAATCATCTCTTCTCAACCCCCTCCTTGAGTGAAGTGGACTTTCCACCCGCTCTTTGGGGCCGAGCCACGGCATGTCCGTTGGCCAGCGGAATCTGAGCAGACGTGACATAGGCCGAGGTTAGATGTGCTGCTGTATGTAGTCTGTCTTGGCCTCTCATGTGCCTGAGAATCCACCCAGGTACTTGCTGCCCCTTCCGCTTGGGTCCTGAGACAAGTACCACGTGGACCAGATGTGAACCTGACCCTTAGCGTGGAGTGGGGCCACCAGAGCCAACACTCAAATCTATGAGCGAAATGTACATGTTTCTGGCTTAAGTATTTCCCTGAAAAACTAAATGGAAGAAAGGGAAACTTTATTTATGATATAGCTCATGAGACTTCCTAAATAAAAGAAATACTGACAGACACTTTTCCAGAATTGGTAAAAAGGTGTTAAGCCTCAGCTTTAGGCAGCCCAGTGCATCCCAAGTAGGATTTAAAAAAATTTGCACAGAGACATATTACAGGGAAACTGCATTAACTCCAAAGACAAAGGAAAGATCTTATATATGTTGCCAGCGCCCCGTATGAGCTCCATGCCAAGGGGTCTCCATATGGCAACAAATTCTTATACCCTTTACCGAGGAGAATTGACAGGCAGCTGTCCGTGCAGGTATTATACCATCTGCAGGAAAACCTCAAGGGCCTCTGATCTGGCCCCCTCAATGACAGATAAAGACAGTGGGCTCCAAAAGGGAAAGGGGAAACGTCCGCATACACTGTCTCATTCTCTTGGCAGAGCACTACCTCCCAGCCTGTGGTTTCTATCACACAGGGCTGAATGTGCCTGGGCCTGGTATAGGGGTGTACACAGAGAGCAGGTGCTTCTCAAATCCATGTGACCTGGAAGAAGCAAGGAGAGCCTTGCAAAGGCTCTGATGCATAGGCCACATAGGCAGACCCTCCTTGGCTCATGAGGGTTGTTCCTTGGGAAAAAAAGTGCCTTCTGCATGATGCAAGCAGACTGGTGGGGCCTCTCATGGCAGGGAATACCCCTGCTACCATTCCCAAGAGAGCACTCAGCCCAAATGGGAACCAAGGCCTGACAAGCAGGGGCATGCCAGACCCTATCAAAAAAGTCCCTGGCCAGCCAACCCATCCCTTTGTGAATGATCCTCTCCAAGTGGACAAGGCATAATTTCCCTCAACCCTCAGCTGGCCAAGGTTGTTCCAAGGACAGTGGCCAACATAAATAGCACATAAAAATGAGTCCAGAAACCGAATTTCCAGCTCCAGGATGATGAACGTCCATTTGTGTGTGGTAAACTGAACTTCCTGGGACAGCTTCCCAGAGCCCAAGGCCATCTGTCCTGCCCAAATCCCCAAGCCCAAAGGTGCCCCTGGCACTGTGGTCTGCAGAGATGACAGCTGTCTTGGGGATCTGCTCTCCCAACCACCTCTCTCCCAGGCCCCGAGAAGGAAGGAGAGACACAGCTTTGGGGCTCACAGGGGCCCAGCCAACATGCAAACAAAGAGGGTTGTGGAATGTGTGGACTGGCAAGCGAAGAAATGGCAAAACGGTCTGGGCCTGGAGGTGTGACAGACCATTACTCAGCTTGTAACAACGAAGAATCATCGACTGGTGTTTTCCTGGAAGGCACCCCTGAAGTCACCCTTCACCTACAAGCGGCTGTCAATGGACACGTCAGTCTGCAGGTGGCGTTGGCTAGTCTGCTAACATTCGGCAACCTCTGGGCTGCAGTGTTGAGCAGGGGACGCTCATTCTCACGCTGACCTGTCAACCGACGCTGCTAGAAGCAAAGAGACCAGGTATCTCCCCCAAACCAAAGGTGGTGGCAACTGAGAGCCAACTCTCAATCTCACCTCTTCAGACTATTTTCGGAGCCGGGAAAGAGGCCACAAGGAATCTGAGCAGACAAAAGAGACGTCCCAACCTCCACGCGCGAAAGCCCAGACCCCGCCCCTACACGGCAAGTCGTGCAGCGCCAGGGACGCGGCCCCTGACACGCTTGTTTCTGTGGCATCCCAGCCAGCGCAGACTGCACATGACAATCAGGAGACCTGCGAGTGACACACTGGCAGGAGCAGAAAGGGGACAGCTACCCACCAACAGCGAAGACACAAAAAGCACAGCATCACACAGATGAAAAGAAACTTGGAAAAAAGGAGCCTGTGACCATTCAGGGCAGAAACAAACAGTGCCTCCCATCTCAGTCTGTTCTGAATTATAGCAAAGAACAAGGCCTGGCATGTCATCACATGCAGGTATATTGTTTTAATTTTTAATTTGAAACCATTTTAATTAATTAGTTTTGCTTGAATTATTATTATTACAATGACTGCTGAATGGAGATTTTCCCAACCCCGCTACTCCTATATTGGTCAGTTGGCGTTCTACCGTGATGTGGAGCTTTCTCTTCTCCCACACGCCATCGTTTATACCAGCGTGGACTCGTGGATGGCCGTCTCGTGGGTTTTCAACCATTACTACTATCATGATATATTCTGATGCTCCAATGTCCCAGGTTGCACCAGTGGGAGCCCCTTCAAGATGGCTTCCAGGTTCTGAGAACATGCCCCCATCGTTCTGTGACCATGTCCTGACTTTCTGGCAGAAAATATTTCTAGCACGTCGTATACTTTTCCTGCCCTGGCCCTGGAGTCGGCCATTTCTCCAAGGATTCCTAGTCCCCGTTAGTGGAACATGGTATTAGAAACCATTGCCTGAGCAACCAGGTGTGCCATTTGTCCTGGTTGCTAGGCCCTCCTAGTGGAAAGAGCTCATCAATATTTGTATGTGTAGATATACATGCATATGTATATGTAATATTTACATATACGCCAATCTCTACATTTATCTATATCGGAAACCACACGTTTACGCAAATACCTCCAATGACAGGCCAACATAACTGTATTCATCCTCACTTTCCCCTTTCCTTCTCTGTAACTCCCTCCTCTAACAGTGGGAAAACCAGCCTCCTCTACTCTCAGTGTATTCACTTATCTGCTCAGTCCCAGTGCGTATAATCACATTCTTGAATCCAGTAGGCTGCCACCACACTGAGCCATGCTCCTCATGGGGCCTTCAACCTCTGCCAGGTCACATGCCCTGTTGGGACTGCATAAATGCTTTCTTTTTTCAAAGAGCTTTAGTGAATTATAAATGACCATAAAATCAACCCATCTTAAAGAATACAACTCAGTAATCTTTTTTTAGTAAATTCACACAACCGTGTAACCATCACCAGAGTTTGGTTTTAGCACACTTCTATCATTCCCACAAACTTCCCAGGGTCCATTTCAGCCAGGCCCCATTCTCCAGCCCCAGGCACCAACCCCCCAACCTGCTTTCTGTCTCCATGAATTTGCCTCTTCTGGAATTTCCATACACAGGGAATTATGTATCTTTTGCATCTGGTTTATTTCACTTAGCATCATGTTTTTGAAGCTCATCTGTGATGTAACATGTATCATTACTCCCTTTTTATTGATGCATCATACTCCATTTTACAGACTTGTCATACTTTGTTATCCATTAACCAGTTGATGGACATTTGGACCGCTACCAGTTTGGGACGATTATGGATAATGCCGCTGCAAATAGTCATGTGCAAGTCTTTGTGTGGACACATATTTTCTTTCACTGTGGGTAGTGTGATAGCGCAGAATAATGGCTTCCAAAGATGACCAATTTACTAATCAGCCAATCTCAGAAAACGAGATTATCCTGGATTATTTCATATGAAGTTCATGTCCTAATCCCCAGAACCTGTGAATATGTTATGTCACACAGCAAAGGGAAATTAAGGTTGCAGATGGAACTAAGGGTGCTGATCAGCTGGTGGAAGAAAGCAAGATGACCCTGGATTCTCTGGGTAGGCCCAGTGTAGTCACAAGGGTCCTTTCAAAGGAGAAGAGGCAGAAGAAGTCAGAGTGATGCTCTCTAAGAAGGATGCAGCCCACTGTTAACTAGTTTTGAAGATGCAGGAAGGAGGCCATGAATCAAGGGATGGTGGGCAGCCTCTAGAAGCTGGGAAGTTTCTCCTTGAGAGGCTCCCGGAAGGAATGCAGCCCTGCTGATACCCTGATTTTAGCCCAGTGAGACCCCTGCTAGACCTCTAACCTCCAAAGCCAGAAGATAATATACTTGTGTAGTTTTCAGTCACTTGGTTTGTAGTGATTGGTTACAGCAATAATAGAAAACCAATACAGACGGTCCCCGACTTAAGATGGTTCACGTTACAATTTTTCGACTTTATGATGGTGCAAAAGCAATATGCAGTCACTCGAAACTGCACTTCAGATTCTGTATTTTACTCTCTTCCTGGGCTAGCAATATGCAGTCATGATACTCTCTCAGTGCGGGCCAGGGGGAGGAGCCACAGCTCCTGGTCAGCCATGCAATCTCGAGGATAAACCACCAGTAACTTACAACCGTCCTGTCTCCATCGAAGCATCCTGTTTTTTCACTTTCAGCACAGTATCCAGACGTGACATGAGATGTTCCACACTTTGTGTTACGTGACTTTGCTCAACTGTAAGCTAATATTAGTGTTCTGAGCACATTTACGGTCTGCTTGACTACGATATTTGGTAGGTTAGGTGTGCTAAATGCACTTGCCACTTACTTTATCGACAACTTATGATGAGATTATTGGGCTATAAACCCGCTGTAAGTTGAAGAAGATCCATATGGGCAGATACTTAAAAGCGGATATTGGGCTGGATAGTAAGTTTATGTTTAACTTTTTGGGGGGATATTTTAGTGTAAATAACTGCAAAATCCATGTTGGTTTTCAAGTTGGCTGTACCATTTTATGTTCTTGTCAGAAAAGTATGGTTTTGGTGAGTTTCTAGAACTCTTAAATGGGTGCTTTGACACTTTTGTCTAGTTTTATCACCAGACAAGCCAACACCCAATGAGTTTTGACTGGGTTATTGAAGAAGGGAGAAAGGAGGGAAGGAAGAAGGGAGACAGGAAAGATCAAATATTTGTAACTGACTTACTGGCGATACTAGAGGACCACAGATTTCGGGGGCTCACGTGCTATCCCACTTCTTATTAACTGCATGATTTGGGGCACACTGTCTCCCTTGCCTGAGCCTCAGCATCCTTAGTATAAACAGAATAAACAATAAGATATGCGTCCTAGGTTTGTGATGAGGACTAAATAAGGTGGCACAGATAAGGCGTATATGCAGTGCTCGGCCTCTGAGATCTACCATTTTGTCTGCCCTGCTCTGTTTGAGAAAATGGATGAATGTACAATTAATCGTAAAAAACCCACAGTGTGGGTTCCTAGAAATGTAAACACTTGCCTGGTTGGCCCATTTTCCAAGCCACTCACAGATCTCAGACACTGAAAATGGAACTACAAAATCTGACAAGTCATGTGTTGCCAGCAGTGACCCACACACCCTGTTCTTCTATCCATAACAATGCTATACATCTGGACAAGGGTCTATGTTTTTAAACGTCTTTTCATTACATACATTCACGTGGTCTTCCGAAAAGCCCAGTGGGTAGACAGCACAGGAATGATCACATCTGACCGATTAAGGAAACTGAGGCCCAGAGCTGCCAAAGGATTTACTCAAGACTCTACAGAGAAAAGGGGGTAGAAATGCCGCCATTTCCCTTTTCTGTAGGGTGTCTCTGGTTTCCACCCAGGGGCACCTTTCCCACCTCTCTTTCACTGACCTCATTCGCTCGGGGACCGTGGAAAGAGGGTTCGTCAATTCCAGAGATGCTAATAACACAGTCAACGTCCATGAACACATGCTGATTTCGTTGTAATTCTGCTCATCTTGCTGGGGGCAGCCATGCATGGCTCAGTGGAAACTTAAGACTCCATTACAGAGTCAAACTGGCATTTGTTCTGAGCCCAGTGGCGGCATTTGTTCTGAGCCCAGTGGCATTTTTAAATGAATTTGGGAAAATGGAAACGAGTCAAGGCACCCAAAGCCGATTACACAGAGCAAGTTAAACACCCCCAGAGCCCACAACGAAGGCCCAGCCACTGGATTCACGGCTCTGCCAACGGCTCTCCATGCTCATCCTCCCAAGGGCAAGGCCTTCTGAAGGACAGTTCTCCTCAACAGGCCTTTCGCGCCTCTCCCCTCAGACATCTTCACAACGGCCTAACAACCTAAGACCTATCATTCTTCTCATCTCACCGACGAGAAAGCAGAGGCTCAGAGAGGCTAAATGACCTACCTCACTCACACAGCTGGTACAACGGTGGGTCCAGGCCTCAAATTCAGGTCACTGAAACTCAAAGTTCCATGAGCTCCTTATGCTTCTCCCCCGTGTCCCTTGCACACAGACCTCCTCTTCCTTCCTCACTAGGCTCCCTTGATCATTGTACACTCCGATCTGAAGAACGCAGTGTACATGTTGGACAACTGTACAAAACTGGGGGCGGGGGTGCATGTCGGTCCACCCAAGGCTATCTCTGTGCACCCTCTGCCCTCCAAGGTTCATAGACAAGGTCAATTTCTGATTTGAGGCCTTTTAAAACAAAAAACGCTTGGAGATAGAAGCCATTTGTATAGAAGAATGACGCCTGAGGGTCTCGTCGAACTTACAAGTTTTGCTATTATTATTCTTTATTAGGTACTGATTTTTGGTTTTGCTGTTCTGGGAAAGCTAATCCATTACATGAGTGATGCTTTGTTCTCTTGAGCCAGGTCTTTAACTTTGTGGCAGGGCATGGGGGAAAGATGCAGAGCACCAGAAAGTAACGGAGAGCCTTTCATAGCCAAGGGCTGGTAAATCATAAAATGAAGAGCCATATATGTCTACCGTGTGTCTGTCTCCCTCTCCCTCGATCATACACAGACACGACCGAAGTTTCTATTCCAGCCCCCCAAGGACATTTCCTTAAGTTCCCTCTTTCAGCTCTGTTCCAAAAGCCCGAGAAGGGCACGTACACCCCATCTGGACACAGCAGTATCTGAGTGGGAGGGGTCACGCCTGCGTGTCCCCACAAGGGCAGCAAGGGTGGGACATACCTCCCGCTCGTCCTCCAGGAAAACTGGAGAGGGGGGTCGTACCTACAGCTCCCTGTCCCTTGTAGCCTTGAGCTGCTCCCCACATTTCTGAGGATCAGTGGGAGTTAGGGAGGTAGAGAGGGGGAGCAAACAAGATTCACGGATTCTGACTCACAAGAAAGGCTATTCCGATTCATCCATTCCTTCGCCCATGGCCAGACAGCAAGCTCGGAACCAGTGACTGGCAGGGCAGAGCCCTCACCGTTCCCAAAACCACTTCACACACACTCGCCTGTCTGACTCATATACCGTCCCTGTCTGGCACGGTCGGTATCATGCCCATTTTATAGGTGAGCCGACTGATATCCAAAAACGACTTGCACAGGTCCCAGAGCAAACAGCAAAACCAGGTCAAGAACCCAGAAGCGAGGCAGGTGGGTAGACCTCACTGCCCATCCCCTCGGCGCTGGCAGCCTTCCCTCACCAACCAACCCCTGCCCCGAGTTCCCAGAGAAACCCCAACTACAGGCCTCCATTCACATCCCAGCTCCAGCACTGTCTAGCTGGTGCATCCTCTTCCTTGCCCAACTTCAAAAGGGACACAAGAGTGACTCCGTCTTAAGATCACTGAAGGAGATAAAGGTGAGCTGTGCCCTTCACAGCACCTGGCATGGAGTGAGGACACCGCGGACATCAGCCACTCGTATTCCTATGGCACCTTGGGGCCCTGCTGGGCACACTGCAGGGGCTCAGGACCCTCACTTGCACCGGCCAGGGCCCCCAGTAGTTGAGCTGGCTTCTCCCCTGCCCCGGCCCCCCAGGAAGACAGTAGGGGCTGGGAGAGAGGGAGCGGCCCATGGCAGGGCTCCGGGCAGCCTTGTGGCTGGGCACTCCGGGTCCTCGCCTTTGTCTGTGCGTCTGTAACTGAGAGGCCCGTCTAGACTGAGCGGCTACTAGAAGTAATCCCGGGAAAATCTCCCTGAAACCTGATCCCTGCCCTTATCGAGGGCCGGGCAGATTAGCCTGATTGATTGAACAATGAACGCCAGGGCCTTAACAGGATCTCCATGTGTCTCCTGTGCAGAAGGGGCTCAGGGCAGGCGCAGGGCCCACTTTTCGGAGGAACCTGTCCTGCGGGGTCAGCAGGCCAGTCGGTCTCCTTCCCGCCCACTGGAGGGGGCTGGGAGGACTCCCTCCCACCAGGGCTGTCCCAGCAACCCACAAGCGCTTGTAGCAGTGAGGGGCTGCGTTCCATGACCCACGGTCCCCCGCTCGGGCTCATGGGCCCCACCCAGAGAGAGCCTGTCATCATCACCATGCTGGTGCTCATGGTCATCGCCGTCCCGGTTTCAGAGGTCAGGGCTCGGAGCTAAGTGGCACCCTCAGGCTCACACAGCGAAGAGTAGCAGAATCAGGAGCCAACTTGGGCCTGCTGACAGAGACGCAGGAGCTCCTACCCACACTCCAGTCCTGCCCCTTGGCGCTCACACAGCAGTGGCCAGCAAGCCACAGGCCCTGGTCATTGTTCCAGATGACCTTCCGAAGTCCTCCAGTGGAGAAGCCAGCCTGTGGGCCCTTCTAACATAACCCTGGGTGCGGAAGAGCTCCGTCAGCGCCCACACACCTGCAAGCCAGTGTCGTCACCCAAACGGTCATTCTCTTTTGTTTTTCTCTGAACCGTCAAGCTTGGGAACTCACTATAAACAAAGCAATGCCGCCCCAAGCTGCCTCCACCAAGAGCCTTCCAGAGCGAGGGTGCCAAACAGAGGGCAGGGCCGCCAGTCCTACACGGGCCTCAGCTCAGGAAGAGAAGGGCCGTCCCAGCCACAGTCTACCGGTCCTCACCGAGGGCTGGATGCAGAAATACCTGGTTGGTACACCTTGTGGTCTGCATGCTTTTGGAGGGCCAGGGAAGGAGGAATGATGGCTGAGCTGCTCAGATCAAGGCTGGCAGGGTAGCCCGGGGTTAAGAGTGCTCAAGGAAGCCAAACCTGACTTGCCCCCTACCTCCACCGCTCAGTTTTTTGACCTCAGGACAGTTACCTGCCCCATCTGAGCCACAACAGCTCCATTTCACAAATGACAATTTCAACCCCCCATCCCTGCCCAGCTCTAAAGGTTGTCAGGAGCAAAATAAACCCATCAGTACCCTACACGTTGGGTTAGGCAGGGCAAGAGACTTGCCCCCCAACCCAGAAACTCTTACTAAGACTCAGAATTAATGTAACCGGTAATGAACTGTTACCATGGGAAAGCAATGAGGCAGGAGGATCAAGCTCTATCCTATCCTGCAGAGAGAGTGCGGATGTTAGGGGTTCGGGAACACTGCATCCTGGGGCAGCCCCTTCATCACTGTCCACAGCACAGGCTGGGAGAGTCTCTCTCCTGGGCACCACCCCCTCAGCATGGCCGGGGTGGGGGTGGGGGGTGTATGCTGGGACCTCATGCCACAGAGGAGGAAACTGAGGTCCAGGGGACTTCCCCTGAGGACCCAGTGAGAACATTCCCGTGGAAGCATGATCAGCTCATTAACTAGAGTGGGTAACACTGATCCCCCAGTAATACCTCTTTGGGGTTTTTTTTTTTTTTTTCTTTTTTTTGCAACTCACATAACCCAGCTGGAGTCCTAACTCATTTCAGCAAATGGTATCTGTCTCTGCAATCTTAAATTGGATAATCCCTGCCCCTCTGGTTTCCTGTGAGCCAGGTAACACCTGTGCTTCCAGAGGCCCCTCACCTGCCCTCTCACTAGGCCCCTGTGTGGGACTGATGTCAACCCCTGAGCATCCCCGTAACTTACCCCAGCATTTCTCATGTCTGTCCAGAGCCAGCCAGACCCTCAGCCCAGGCCCGAGCCCCATTGCCCTCGGGATGGTGGGCCCTTGGGTCGTCACTTTTTTCTGCTGGCCTCAGCCCACCTGCCCACCGAGAGGCAGCATCTTCCTCTCCCATCACTGGTCAGCTTCTTCCTGTACCTGTATTATTAGGCAGGGATGTGGCTCATGCCAGTTGGGGAAGGGGGTCTACAAGAGGCCTGAGACCGTGAAGCACCTTGGGTGCTAAGGACAAAGAGGCAAAAATTAAGTTTTCCTACTAAGAAGCATTAGCAGAACACCCACTATGGGCCAGTCCCCATGCAGGGAGTGGGGCAGAAAGACAAACACCGCCTACCTTCTGGAACCCCATCTTACCAAGGCCACGCATGCCAGGGACCCCAAGGAGCTGACAAAGGAGCTGTGATTGGCAGGGAGGGAGTGCCCTTACAGGAGGGGCTTTTGAGAGCCATGCAGGAGGCCTGGGCTTAGGTGTTCTTGGGGACAGCTAGGTATGAGGGACAGAAGCCCAGGGTGGAGACCCCAGCTAAGTGGGTCTCCTAGGGGAAGGTAAGTGGAGCTCACATCACGGTGTGTATTTGCTCCATGGGAAAAGGGAAGCCACCAATGACGGCAGAGCAGGGCTGAGTTCTGGAAAGAGCACTCAGGTGGTACAGCAGCAGGTGGGCTGGTGGGGGAGAGCAGAGAGGGGACCAGTGCAGCAGTCCAGGTGACAGAGGGCTCCAGGGCCCACACCGTCTCCCATTAATAAGCTGTGTGACCTTGGGCAGGTTACTTAACCTTTCTGAGCTGTACTCACCGCCTCCGTCAAAAGGAGATTCCAACAGCGGGGCGTCTTGTGGGTTCAAACTGATAACGCCTAAAAAGCATTTAGCATGATGCCTGGCACACAGTAAATGCTCAATAAATGTTTGCTTAGAAAAACAAAAAGGCAAAGGCTGATGTCTAGAGCCTCCTCCCTCCCCCTAGCTCCCCAATCAATAGAAGCAGCCCTTTTATCTAAATCCCTGGGACCAAAGGGAAACCAAACACAGCAGTTGTAGCTCTGCTTCCTGAGACCCGTGCCCCCCTGCCCGGGCTTCTCCCGTCGGGGCCCGTCGCGGCCGCTGTGGCGGAGGCAAGAATGTTGGCGCCGTGACCTGGCCGTGAACCTTCCCCCAGCCTCCGAACACGCACAGAAGCATTTCTCCTGCCTGGGCAACGCGAGTACCCCCCGGTCCCGCACCCCCACCCATGGGGAGCCCACAGAACCACGCGAGCCCTGCAAAATTACACACGTGCCTTGCTCGGCTGCCTGCACCACGGCGGGGGCAGCAGGAGAAAAAAGGAAAGAAAAATTTGTTCTTAATATTTATGACCCTGGTGGTATTCTTGTGCACAGGGCTGAATTCCTGCATAAAGAGGGGAAATTCAATCCAGTGTAAAATGCGCTCGGTGGAGGAGGGGGTAACACAAGCTCTCGAAACCCTGAGAACTTGTGGTTGGTCTTTTCACAAGAAAATTGAGGGCTCTTCCAGGTGGGCTGAGAGGTTGGGAGGCGCACATTCTCCAAAACTGGGGGGGAGCCGGATGGGGCCAGACTCTCAAGGACTTCAGAGACAGGATGTGCCGGCTACTGCAGGAGGCAGGAGGCACAGTGATTCAACAATTCTATAGGAGGGTGATGTGGCCTGCCCCTTGCCGTGGTCCTCGGCCGCACACAGGTGGGGCAGGCCAGCAGTCGTGGTGCGCAGATGAAGCAAGATGGCATTTCAGGTACAAGAAAAGTGGGACTGTTTCCCTGGCCTCCTTTGGATCATCACTTATTTTCCAGAGCAAGGTGTTGCAAGTTCCAAGCTCGAATCCTGTTTCCCAATTTACAAGCCACACCGCTCACTCATGGGGACCTGAGCCACAGGTGAAGGAGGGACATGATGGCAGCTGCCGGAGGCGCCCGTCGTGAGGGTGAACCTGAACAGGACACTCATGAAGCGCTGACCTGTGCCAGGCACGTCCCTGCCCTCAGTAACAGGGCCCACTTCCAAATGCAGCAGATCTACGCTGCCCCCAAAGCGGGCCGGTAGATCAATTATCTAGATAAAATAAATACTTTAAATGACTGTCACTAGGTAATTGAAATAACAAGGCTTTTCCCCCCATGGAAATTATCTAAATAGCCTCAAGTTTCTTATGTGTGCAATAGATATGAAGGGATAAACAAGGGACTTAGTGGCCCTCTTGGAAAAGCCAGCCCCTGGTCATATTTCCAGAAATCGAAAGGACAACCTCGCCTTTGCAGAAACCATGTTGAGTCCTTAGAACCAAAAATGCAATTCCCTGTCCACGAATCGCTGTGTGCTGGGAGCCAAAGTAAAGAGAATCTCTCGAGGGGTATAAAGTTCGCGTTAAACGGTAGCAAGCGAAGTCCTAGCCAGTGTGACTTGAACTGCCAGCTACCCTTCTCTAAAAAAGAAGCCTTTACATTTTTTTTTCTTCTGTTTTTAACTAAGAATGTCTCAAATCAGGCTGCAGGATCATAATCACAATATCCAAATTAGGCTATGATTTGAGGGACCTGGTGAAACCTCCCATGGACTCAAGGTCTTGGTCGGCATCTTTTTTTTCCTAACTCTGTTGAAACACAATTTACATGAAGTAAATGTACCCCTTTTGTGTACTTTGCTGCATTTTGACACACACACAAGTTACCAGCACAGCAGTCAATAGCTCAAATATTTCAATCACCCCTGAAAGTCCCCTGTACTGTTCTGCACTCAGTTCCCCACATCTCCAGCCAATGATGCATGTGGCTTCCGTCACCACAGCTTTGCTTCTTGTAAAACGTCATGGAGATGGAATCACGAAGATGTGCTTCTCAGTCAGCTCAGCATACTGTGTTTGAGACTCCACCACAATAGTTTGTATGTCCCCAACTTGTTTCTTACTGCGGAGCAGTATTTCATTGTATCCTTGTATGAATGTACCACTATTTGTTTATCCATTCACTGGCTGATGAGCATTTGGGTTCTTTCTAGTTTGGGGCTCTTATGAATGAAACTGCTCTTAATGTTCACATAAAAGGCTTGTGGTGGACATATGTTTCCATTTCTCTTGAATAAATACCCAGGAATGGAAGACAGTTAAGCATGAATGTGAGTTTAAAACAAACTGCCAACCCGTTTCCCAGAGAGGCTGTACAATTTTACACTTCAACCAACAGTGTATGAGTGTTACAGTTAATCCATATCCTCGCTAGCACTTGGAAAGGTCAGCTTTTTTTGTGTGTATGAAATATTTTCTTATTCTGCAGATTTACTGAGGTATAAATCACAGTCAATAACATTCATCTATGTTAAGGATACAGTCTGATTAACTTTGGTGATTATATATAGTCCTATAACCACAATCAACAATCAAGATACAGAACATGTCTGTCACTAAAAATTCTATCCCCCACTGAGCCCCTGGGCAGTTGGGTCCCCTCCCCTGAACATAAATACTCAGCCACCACTGATCTGCATTCCTCCTTCTTCTCTTATTTGCAATAGTTTGAGAAAGATCTGCATTTGCTTTTCTTTAAATGTTTGGTAGAATTCACCTGTGAAGCCTTCTGGTCCTGGACTTCTGTTTGCTGGGAGGTTTTTGATCTGTGATTCAGTTTCATCACTAGTAATTGGTCTGTTGAGATCTTCTATTTCTTCCTGATTCAGTCTTGGAAGACTGTATGGTTCTAGGAATTTATCCATTTCTTCTACATTGCCCAATGTCTTGGCATATTCTTTTTTGTAGCAGTCACTTACAATCCTTTGTATTTCTGTAGTGTTGGTTGTTACATATCCTCCTTCATTTCTGATTTTATTTATTTGAGTCCACTCTTTTTTTCTCGATGAGTCTGGCTAAAGGTTTATCAAGCTTGTTTATACTTGCAAAGAACCAGATCTTTGTTTTGTTTTATGATCAATCACTTATGGTTCATCTCGTGTCTCCTCGGAAGATTAATGTGATGCTTGGGACATTTTAGTGTGAATGACTGCAAAATCTTTACTGGATATTGCACACTGACTTGAATGAAGGAACATATGCCACTAGATTCCTCAGGGACAAGAAAGTGCTATTTCAGGAATTCTTAAACTATAGCATCTTTTAAAAGAAAAATGAAGTAGACATACAATGTTATATTAGTTTCAGGGGTACAACACAGTGATTCAACAATTCTATACATTACTCAGTGCTAACCAGGGTAAGTGTAGGACCAGCTCTTAGTTTCATTGATCTTTTCTATTATTTTTTAAGTCTCTAATTTATTTCCTGCCTTCTACTAACCCTGGACTCTGTTCTTCTTTTTCTAGATCTAACGGGTGTCAGGTTAGATTGTTTGAGATTTTTCTTACTTCTTGAGACAGGCCTGTATTGCTACAAACTTCCCTCTTAGAATTGCTTTTGCCACGTCCCAAAGATTTTTTATTTGTTTGAGAGAGAGAGAGAATGAGAGAGAGCACGAGAGGGAAGAGGGTCAGAGGGAGAAGCAGACTCCCTGCTGAGCAGGGAGCCCGATGAGGGACTCGATCCTGGGGCTCCAGGACCATGACCTGAGCCGAAGGCAGTCGCCCAACCAACTGAGCCACCCAGGCGCCCTGTCCCAAAGATTTTGAACCATTGTGTTCCCATTTTCATCTGTCTCCAGGTATTTTTTTTTTTTACTTCCTTCATAACCCATTGATTGTTTACTGGCATGTTGTTTAGCCTCCAAGTGTTTGTGTTTTTTCCAGTTTTTTTCCCTTGTAAGTGAATTGTAGTTTTATACTGTCGTGGTTGGAAAAGATGCTTGACATGATTTCAATCTCCTTAAATTTACTGAGACTTGTTTTTGCCCTATCATGTGATCTATCCTGGAGATGTTGCATGTGTCCTTGGAAAGAATGTGTATTCTGCTGTATTGGGATAGAATGTTCTGTATATGTTTGTTAAGTCCATCTGGTCTAATGTGTCATTCAAAGACAATGTTTCCTTTTTGGTTTTCTGCCTAGATGATCTATCCATTGATGTAAGTGGGGTGTTAAAGTCTCCTACTATTATTGTATTACTGTCCATTTCTCCCTTTACGTCTGTTAATATCTGCTTTATGTATTTAGGTACTCCAATGTTGGGTATACAGATATTTACAATTACTGTATCCTCTTGTTGGACTGACACCTCCTTTATCATTATGTAATGTCCTTCCTTGTCTCTTGATTCAGTCTTTGTTTTAAAGTCTACTTTTTTAGGGGCACCTGGGTGGCTCTGTCAGTTAGGCATGAGAATCAGACTCTTACTCTCAGCTCAGGTCTTGATCTCAGGGTCGTGAGTTCAAGTCCCACACTGGGGTCTGCCCCGGACATGGAGCCTACTTAAAAAAATAAAATAAAATAAAATAAATAAATTCTATTTTTTCTGTTACAAGTACTGCTATCCCAGCTTTTCTTCTGCTTCCATTTGCCTGGAATATCTTTTTCCTTCCCTTCATTCTCAGTCTGTATGTGTCGTTAGGTCTGAAATGAGTCCCTTGTAGGCAACACAAAGATGGCTTTGTTTTGTTTTTCATTCATTCGGTCACCCTCTCTCCTGATTGGCACATTTAGTCCATTTACATTTAGAGTAACTATTGATAAGTATTTACTTATTGCCATTTATTCCTTGTTTTGTTTTTATAGTTCTTCTCTGTTCCTTTCTTCTTCTCTTGCTCTTCCCTTGTGATTTGATGACGTTCTTTAGTGTTATGTGCGTTCCTTTCTCTTTATTTTTGTGTGTATCTATTTTAAGTTTTTGGTTTGTGGTTACCATGAGGTTCATATATAACATGTATGTAAACAGCAGTCTATATGAAGTTAATGGTTGCTTTAGTTCAGACACATTCTAAAAGCACTACCTTTTTACTTCACCCTCCATGTTTTAGGTATATAATAACGTATTTTACATCTTTTAATTTTGTGTATCGCTTCATTTCTTACAGATATAATTGATTTTGCTACTTCTGTCTTTTAATCTTCATACCAGAAACTGCTGTACTTTTATAGTAAGTTTTGAAACCAGGTAGTTTAAATTCTCCAAATCTGTTTTTCTTGTTCAAGATTACTTTGGATATTCTAGGACCTTTGCCTTTCCATAGGAATTTAGAATCAAGTTGTTAATTTATACAAAAAATATACCGTGACAGATTTGAATTGCATTAATTGGGGAGGACTGACATCTTAATTATGTTGAGTGTTCCAACCCATGAACATGGCACCTCTCTCAATTTATTTAAGTCTCTTTAAATATCCTCAGTAATGTTTTGTGGTTTTCAGTGTAGAGGTCTTACACACATTCCATTAAATTTCCCCTTATATAATTTATGGGTTTTTATAACTAATACAAGTGGAATGTTCTCTTGAAGTTCGTGTTCTAATTATTTGCTCCTAGTGTATGGGAAAAAATGGATGACAATCCATTTACAAAAATGATACTATATCCTCTGAATGTGCTAAATTCACATTTCAGTTCTAGTTGCTTTTTCATAGGTTCCTTAGGATTTTTCTACATGTATGATCATATTACCCCAAAATGAAAACAAATTTAATTCTTCCGTCCCTATATGTAGGCCTCATTTTTTTTTTTACTTGACTTTTGGCAGTGGCTAGGATTTCCCAATGCTGAATGGAAGTGACCAGAGTGAACAACACTCTTATTTTTAATCTTAGGAAGAAAGTGCTTCATGTTTTAGCATTAGACTTGAGATAAATTGCAGGTTTTCGGTAAATGTCTTTTATTGGGTTGAAGAATTCCCTTCTCTTTCTAATCTACTGCTTTTTACTATTATAGTGGCCATTGAATTTTCTCAAAATGCTCTTCCTATGTCTTTAAGATAATCACACGGTTTTCCTCCTTTACTCTGTTAATGGGGCTTATATTGATTGATTTTCAAATATTAAATCAACTTTGCATTCCTAGAAAAAACACTGCTTGGTCAAGATGTATTATCCTTTTTCGTACTGCTGGATTTGTTTTGATACAGTTACATGAAGGATTTTTGTCTCCATAACATGTCTCATGTGTTCTCATGTTCAAGAAAGATATTGATCGAGAGTTTACTTACTTCTTCATCAGGCTGTGTTAGCAGGGTCTTGCTGTCCTCATAAATAAACTGGCAAGTATTTCTTCTTCCTGTATTTTCTGAATATAGTATTTTCAATAGTATAAAATTGCTATTATTTATTCCTTAACTATTTGATAGAATTCACCAGGGGAACCACCGGGGCCTGGAGTTTTCCTTGTGTTGTAGGTTTTTAAAAACAAATTCGATAGCTTTTACAGGTGTAGAGCTGTTCCAGTTTGGCAATGAGTCTTCAGATGCAACACCAAAACACATTTGTGAAAGGAAGATTTGACAGGTTAAACTTTAATAAAATTTAAAACTTCTGCTCTGCCAAAGACACAGTTAAGAGAATAAAAAGGAAGCCCACAGACCGGGATAACTCTTAAAACTCAACAATAAGAAAACAACCCAATAAAAATGTGTCAAAGACCTGGACACCTCACCAAAGAAGATATACAGATGGCAGCAAATAAGCACATGAGAAATGCTCAACATCCCAAGTTCAAATACATGAAATAGGTTCACGAAACCATACCTTTACCAATGTTGCACACCGTAAGGTATTATCTTTATGATACTGTTTAAGGCAGAAAAGCGTGTGATATACATGGTTTAGTTCAGAAACACATTTTGTTTTAGAATTTGTTGTTGAAGAAAGTAAACTCGTGTTAATCCTGATAATTCATTTCAGTGGGACATTTCCTTTCCTAAAATGAAATTATTGTTATGTATAATTATCATGATGATAACTGTGATGATTAATGAAAGAAACACCTGGTAATAGGAAGGTTACTGGTCACTAATATACAGTTAGTATAAATGCTTTACAGTCTATAAAGTAAGTATCATAACCTGTGTTTTTACAGGAGAGGAAAGCAAGCATCTTAGTCTGCTCAGGATGCCATAACAAAATGCTGTAGCCTGGTGGTATTCCACAACCAGTTTAATTTCTCATAGAGGCTGGGAAGTCCAACATCAGGGTGCTGGCACAGTCAGGTCCTGGGGAGAGCTCTCTACCTGGCTTGCAAACTGCCTTATCATCGTGTCCTCACACGGCGGGGTGGAGGGCAGGGGGTGCTGGGTGAGCACATGACCAAGCTCTCTGGTGTCTTTTCACACAACGGCACTGATCCCGTCATGAGCTCCACACCCTCCTTCATGCCCTCGTCTACACCCAATTCCTCCCTTAAGGTCCCACCTTCAAGTACAATTACATTGGGGGTTAGGGCGCGAACATTTGAATTTGGGGACACAATTCAGGGCCTACGCACCAAGATTCAGAGAAGTTCACTTGCTCAATTAAGTGGTAGAAGCCAGGCTAAACCCCTGTCTGCCTGACTCAAAAGCTCACGTTTTCCATAGACAACATCTCCTGCTAATAAAGCTGGGATGTGAGA
Organism: Callorhinus ursinus; assembly: GCF_003265705.2. Taxonomy (NCBI): domain Eukaryota; kingdom Metazoa; phylum Chordata; class Mammalia; order Carnivora; family Otariidae; genus Callorhinus; species Callorhinus ursinus. The sequence goes on along the minus strand of NW_027397092.1, from coordinate 19,116,688 downwards.
CAGCCTTCCGATTTGAGCCTCTGCTTTTGCCAATGCAGCACATGCCCCTAGGAAAGCCAAAAATGAGCCATTAAAACCCTGAGACACCAAAAAAGCAGTTTGAAGAAAAAGCACAGTGTCTGTGTCCACACACTACACCCAAGTGCTCTCCCGCGCAAGCCCACAAGGGGGGAGGTAGCTAAGACTGTGGCACATGGGGGGTGGGAATAAACATGTATTGGGGCAAGAAGGGTAAGGCAAGTGTTGTGAGGGTCCGGAGCCCTCCATTCTGGTAGATCAGGGACCACCCTGGTCTTGGGTTCCCCTCGTGCCTGGACCCCCAGGCCTGCCCTTTGGATGCTCAGTGAAGAGTGGCCTCTCATAAAGATACGGGTATTTTCATCCGTCATCCAAAAACAAATCAGCCAAGTCTTATTGTCTGCCTTATCACCAAGAAATACAAGTTTTAAAAGATTCAATCACAACTTTCTCACCCCTACCTCAACCCAGAGCCTCCTCCATTCCAGCCCCTTATATTCCGGCGATGGGGTTGAAGTCAGGGTCATCTACTGTTCATCTCGTTAGGTGATAAAAACCAACCCTGTAAGCTCTAATTTTATTTTAAAATGTTTTTCTTTAGACTATTTATCAAAGGGTCTCCCTGTCCAAACAGCCAAGTGAGGATGCCATGCTTTTGATGACACCCCTGAATCAGCCATGTTAAAATGCCCAGCATAACCCTCCCCGGGTGTTAACCAGCTAGTAGGATGGACACTCTCATCCACAGCCCGTGTTCCCAAGGACAGAGTGAGAGAGGAATGACCAGTCGTTGAAGCAGTCAGAACACGCACATTTATCAGTTAAGCTCACTGTCTAATATGGGCTCAGTGTGGGGCACCCCCACACAATGACAATGGTGACATCAAAGATCAATGATCACAGATCACCATAGCAAATAAAATAATGAGAAGGTCTGAAACACTGTGAGAATTACCAAAATGTGACACAGAGACCTGAGGTAAGCAAATGCTGTTGCAAAAATGGCACCAACAGACTTGCTCGGTACAAATTTGTCACAAACCTCCAACCTGTAAAAATTTTGCAGTGTCTGCAAAATGCAACACAGTGAAGCATGTTAAAACAAGGTATGCCGGTATGCCTCACCATGGTGAAAGCAAAGAACAGCACACCCGGACACACCAAAAGCAAACTGCAAAAACACCAAAGATAAAGCAAAAGTCTTGAAAGCAGCTAGAGAAAACAACACATTATAGAGAGGGGAGCAACTATTTGAAATACTACGAATTTTGTATCAGAACCATGGGGGTCAGAAGACAGTGAAACAACATCACTCAAGGGCTAAAAGAAAAACCTAGAACTCTGTATCTAGTGAAAATCTCCTTCAGAAACAAAAGCAAAAGAATGACATTCTCTAATGAAGGAACCTGACAGAATGTGTCACCAGCACAATGGCACTAAAATAAATGCTAAAGGAAGTTTTCCAGGCTAAAGGACAATGATCCCAGAAGGAAACCTGGATCTTCAGGAATGAGGGAAGAGAAGCAGGAAGGGTAAATATAAGAGACTTTTTTTTTCCTTTTAAGTTTTTTAAAAACACAACATTGTTGAAAGGAAAAAAAAATGATAATTGGCAGAACCCTGAAAGAAGGACCCAAAGAATGTTTATATAATACCCATAACAACTTTAACATAAAGGGGGGCGGGAGGTTAAGGGAATCTTTACAGTTGTGAGGCTTTTCCATTTTACCTGCAACAGTAAAGCATGAACTCTAAAAGACCGAAAAGTTGGGATTTTGTTGTATAATCTCTAGAGCAACCACTAAAAAAATATATCTAAAAAGATGTAGTCAAAAAGCCAACAGATAAATGAAAATGGGATACCAAAAAAGATTCAGTTAATCAAAAAAAGGCATGAAACGAGACATAGGGGAACCAAAAGAGAGGAGACAAATAGAAAAACCATAAAATGGTTGACCTGAATGTAAATATTGATAATTTCATTGAAGGTAATGGTCTAAATACATCAATTAAAAGAGATTATGAGATTGGATTTTTTAGAAATAGTCCCACTGTTAATGCTGTATTCAAGAAATCTACTTTAAATGTAAAAACATGCATTGGTTAAAAGTAAGAGAATGAGAAAAGACTTACCATATCAACACCAACGTCAAAAGAAAACTAGAATGGCTATATTAATATCAGACAAAGTAGACTCTAGAACAAAGAAATTTACCAAGGATAAAGAGGGATAGTACATAATGATAAAGGCCTCAATACATAGCCAGCTGGGATCACTAACAACAGAGCTCCAGATCGGCATTTATAGAACCACTCAAAACTAGTAGAATAAAAATTCTTTTCAAGTACACATGGATATTTTACCAAGATGGACCATATAATGGGCCACAGAATAAGCCTTAATGTTTTTAAAAATTGAAATCGAACAAAATTTGTTTTCTGACTAAAACAGAATTAAACTAAAATTAAATTACATTAATGAAACCAAGTTATTTTCTGACAGACAAGAGAAAAGGATAGAATATTTATCAACTTATTTCATGAGGCTAGCATAACCCTAATACCAAACCAGAGAAATATATTATCTAAGGAAAGAAACTACAGAACAATATCCCTGATGACTACAAATGCAAAAATCCTCAACAAAATATGATCAAGTCAAACCCAGCAATACAAAAATAGGAAAACACATCACAACGAAGTGGGGTTATCCCTGGAATGCAAGGCTGGATCAACATCTGAAAGTCAACCGATACAATGCACCATGTTAGATGACTAAAGAAGAAAAACCTAGACATGGCAAACTGCAAGATCCACTCATAATAAAAACTCATCTAACTAGTAACAGCAGCAAATTTCCTTAAACTAATAAAGGCCATCTACAAAAACAAACCACTGTTAAAATACTTCATACTGAAAGATGGAGCACTTTCCTCTTTAACACTGGGGACAAGGCAAAGATGTCCTCTCTTACCACTTCTATTCAGTATCATACTAGAAGTCCTAGCCAGTGCAATATGTCAGGAAAAAGAGATAGAAGGCATGCAGATTGGAAAGAAAGAAATGAACCTGTCTCTATTAGCAGATGGCACTGTTGCCTATATAGAAAAATTAAAAAAAAACAAAAACCTTTAAGATGGCTCCTACAACTAAATAAGTTATAAGATTATAAGGTTGTAAGATATATGGCTGGCATAAAAAAATCAAGTATATTACTCTATATTAGCAATGAACAATTGGAATTCAACATTAATAAAGTAGTACTATTTACAATATCACCAAAAACTGAAGTAATTAGGTGTAAATCTAAGAATGTACAGGATCTATAGATGAAAACTATAAGTCATGATGAAAGAACTCAAAGCTAAGTAAATGGAGAAATACACCATGTTTATGGATTATTAGACTCAATATGATTCAAATGCTAATTCTCCCCAAAATGTTCTAGCTACACCAAAAGCATAATCCATAAAAGAAAAATTGATGAATTCAATTTTATCCAATGTAAAAATATGAAATGAAATACACTATTAGGAGAATGAAGAGACAAGCCATGGACTAGGAGAAAATATTCACAAATTATGTATCTAATAAAGGACTTGTTTCCAGAATATAAAAAGTACCCTCAAAACTCAACAATAAGAAAACAAGCAATCACTTAGAAATGGGCAAAAAATCTAAACAGATACTTCATCAAAGATATAAAAAGGGTAAATAAGCATATGAAAAGATGTTCCATGTTATTAGTCATTAGGCAAAGGCAAATTAAAACCACAATGAGATCACTACATACTTACTACAATGCCTACATTTTTTTAAATGACAAGTCCAACTGCTGACAAGGGTGCAAAAAACTGGGACTCATATACATTGCTGGTAGAAATGCAAAAAGATATAATTGCTGCTGAAAACAATTTATCAGGTTTCTCTAGATTTAAACACAGAACTACTATTTGACCAAAAATTCTCAGTTCTAAGGTATTTATGCATGAGAAATAAAAATTTATGTTCACACAAAAAAAACCTGTACATTTATCTAACATTTTTACTCCTAATCACCAAAAGCTGAAAATAACCCTGATGCTTTTCAACCAGTGAGTGGATAAACATCATGCCAATGGCACAAGGGCACAATGGAATAATCCTCAGTAATAAAAAAGGAACAAACTATTGATTCATACAACTTGGATGACTGCATTTGGCTAAATGAAAGAAGTCACACCTAAAAAGCTACACATTGTCTGGTTCTTTTTTTATGACATTTTGAAAATGGCAAACAAATAAGAAACCAGTGGTTGCCAGGGACAGAGGGTGGGGAAGAGTCTGATAAAAAGGGACAGCACAGGGGCACCTGGGTGGCTCAGTCAGTTAAGCGTCTGCCTTCGGCTCAAGTCATAATCTCTGGGTCCTGGGATTGAGTTCCACGTTGGGCTCCCAGCTCAGCAGAGAGTTTGCTTCTCCCTCTGCCCCTCCCCCAGCTCAGGCTCACCCTCTTTCTCTCTCTCAAATGAATAAATAAAATCTTTTTAAAAAAGGGACAGCACAAGAGAATTTGGGGGGGGGTGACAGAACCATTTTGCATCATGACTCTGCTGATACAGACATGACTCTATACATTTGTCAAAATCTTACAACCATACACTACCAAGAGCAAATTTTACTGCATGTAAATTTATATAAAATAAAATCAACCAGGATGTAGTAAGAACCCAAGATGGAACACAAATTGTAACCTAAGAGTATCACAAATGAATAGTGTAAGCACACTGGAGAGGGTAGGGAAGAAAAGAACTAACCCAAGTAACTTTCTTTTTTTTTTTTTTTTGAGATTTTATTTATTTATTTGAGAGTGAGAGAGAGAGATTGAGAGAACAAGTTGGGGGGGAAGGGCAAAGGGAGAAGCAGACTCCCTGCAGAGGGATGACCCAGGGAGATCCCAGGACCCAGAGATCATGACCTGAGCTGAAGGTAGCTGCTTAATCAACTGAGCCACCAATTAACTTTCAAAAACCATATTTTGCTGAGATACTGTAAAGCTAAAGAGAAAAAGAATTGCACTCAAATAATATGGTGTAGTTACTAAATTTGTTTCTCAAAGAGATATGGGTTAGAAATTTTGCAGCAGCTTTATATGTATGCTAGAGTTGAACAAATAAATACATACATTGCAAATAATAAAAACTAGGTTTCTAACAATCCAAAAAGGCAGTCACAAGTAAGCAAATGAGGAAGGTCAGAATGAATACTGGTATTGGGCTGGATAGCAGTACCAATACTAGAATTATCCATGTGAACTAATAGTTTTTAAAATATATTGAGACAGTTACAAAAGTAAATATATATGAGTGTATGCATAGATTAGTACATCTATATGTATATATATTAATACACACACACACACACACACACACCTACATCTATATCTGTATCTCCAAGTTGATGCACCAGTAGAACCTAGAAACAATGACATCCTAGTAGCAATGAGTATATTTACGGCCCAGATCTTAACTTCTCGATTAGAGAAACAAAAACAAAAATTCCTCAATTAGAAAACAAAAACAAAACAAAAACCACCATCACTACAACCGGGGCTCCTCGGATAAGCTGGTAAAGCCAAAGCTGGGGCAGACAAAATGCAAGAAGGCCCGGGAGCACCATGGGTGCCAGAAAGTACAGACATGCTCAAAAAAGGATGAGGAACCTCAACGAGTTCCCAATGGCCAAAGCTGGAGCAACGTGAGCAACAAGCTGCACGAGAGAGTAACCTATAGCATAAGATAAATAGACATGGGTCAAGATGGAGAGAAAGAGAGAAAGAAGGTGGGGAGAGGGAAGGGACAGTTCTTCCTTACAGAAGAATTCCAATTAATACAGGCAGAAGGAATAAGGGTAATAGAAAATCACCATTAGAACATCACAGCAATTGTTGCAGACAAGATCCACTGATGAATGCTAAAATTCATGAGAGAAAGTTTGAAGAGAAGTGGACTATTCGTGTCATCTCAAAGTATTTCTTCCGAGAGATTTATTAAGAAAAAATAGTAACTTTCCGTAGAGAGTCCTGGCAGACACAGCCTGAATTAGGTGATCACTGGTAACCCTACCAGTAATAATATGTACCATCATATGACCATCAGTGATAAGATCATTGAGAAGGGCACTCCACTCCTGGGGTATCTTGGCCAAAAACGCACCTCCTCAATCTAATCTTGAGAAAACATCAGACTGAGGGACAGTCCATAAAACTACTTCAAAAGTACCAAGAATATCAAAGCTAAATAAAGATGAGGAACTGTCACAGGTTGCTAGACATTAAGGAGAAGGTGACAGTTAACTGGAATGAAGGAATGTGGATGGGCTCCTAGAACAGAAAAATGACATCCGTAGAAATACTGGTAAAATCTGAATAAAGTGTAATTAACAGTTTGTATCAATATTAGTTTCTTACTTTTAATAATTTTACTATGGTTATGCAAGATGCTGCTTCACACTGGGGGAAGCCGGGTAAAGGATATATAGGAACTCTGTATGAATTTTACAACTTTTCTGTAAGTTTCAAATGCAAATACACACACACACACACACACACACACACACACACACACACACACGGTGTTATGACCTATGTAGAAATAAAATTAAATTTTAAAATAGCACAAGGGATAAGGGGTAAATAGAACTGTACTATTGTAAAGTTCTCATGTTGTAAATGAAGTGGCAAAAAATTATTTAAAGATAGACTGTGACAAGTTAAAGATGCACATTTTAAAACTTAAAGCAACCACTCAAACTAAAAACTAAACACAAAAAACAAAAACCCACAGTAAAATGAAGGTGAACCTAATAAGCCAGAGTGGAATTAACAAGGAATCATCAAAAAAAACCCAGTTCCTCTAGAAAGGCAGGGGAAAAATACCTTTCAAAATGTATAAAAACAGCAGAAACAAACAGAAAAATAAACAGCAAGATGGTACCATTAAACCCAATCCAACCACACCTATGATTACATTTAATTACAAAATAAAAATTTAATTCTAAATAGTACAATAAAAGGCAGAGAGTCTCAATCTAGATAGGATAACAAATATAAAGCACAACTATATATTTTCTATGAGCCACTTTAAAATAAGACAGATATATTAAAAGTAAAATACATAGGAAGACCTATCAGACAAACTCTAATCATTAAAAGCTTAAGTGACTTTATTAATAAGAAAAAAGTAAACTCTAGGTTGAGGAATAATGCCACATAAAAACAGATATTTCATAATGATAAAGGGGTCAATTTATTACTTTTTTAAGATTTTATTTATGTATTTATGTATTTATTTATTTGAGAGAGAGCATGCACTAGTGAGCATGAGGAGGAGCAGAGGGAGAGGGACAAGCAGATTCCCTGCTGAGTGTGGAGCCTGTTATGGGACTCAATCCCATGATGCTGAGATCATGACTTGAGTCAAAACCAAGAGTCAGACACTCAACCGACTGAGCCACCCAGGCGCCCCTAAAGTGGTCAACTTATAGAAAGACATAATCCTAAATATGGATGCACCAAATAACATAAATCAAAATATATGAAACTAGAAAATATTTTGAATTTAATCAAAATAAAACATATCTAAATTTGTGTAATGTTGCATGCTTTAAAGGGTAATTCATAGCTTCAAATACTTATATTAGAAAAGAGGAATCATCTAAAATAAAGACTGAGGCTTCTTCCTTTAGGAGCTAAAAATAAAAAAAAGCAAAGTAAACCCAAAATAATTAAAAAGAACAATATAATAAATGTAAGAGCAAAGATTAATGAAATAGAAAATTAAAAAAGAGAGGAAAATCAATGAAACCAAAAGTGGATGATCTAAAAAATAATGAAGTTAATCCAGTTAGACTTTTAAAGAAAAGGAGAAAAGACGCATATTACTCATTCCGAGAATAAAAACAAGGACATCACTACAGGTCCTAGAGACATTAAAATGATAATAAGAGAATTTCATAAATAACTATTGGCCAATAATTTGGCAATTAAAAAGAAATAGAGTTTCCCGAAAGATGCTAATTACCAGAACTGACTCAAAAAGAAATTAAAAAATCTGAAAAGTTCTGTATTATTTCATTTTCTAATTTAACATACTGTAAAGCTGACTATTTTGGTACACAGTTCCTCCTATCCTTTGAAAATACTGACTTCGTAACTTAAAATATTCCCAAAATCTCAGGACTGGATGGCTTTAAAGTTGAGTTAAAACAAACACACAAGGAAAAGAATACCAACCCTATACTAGTCTTTCAGAAATTAGAAAAAGAGAAAACAGTTTCCAACTAATACTTTGAAGACAGCATTGTCCTCACACAAAAAACAAAGTCAATACAAGAAAACCACAAACTACAAAACACTGTTGAAAGAAATTAAAGAGCTAAATAAATTGAAAGTCATCCAACACTTATGAGTCAGAAGACTTAATATTGTTAAAATAGCAACACTCCCTAAATTAATCTACAGATTGAACACATCCCTATAAAAATTCCAGCTGCCTTTTTGTAGAAATTGATAAGCTAATCTTAAAATTCATATAAAAATTAAAGAAACTGAAAATAGCCAAAACAATCTTGAACAAGAATAACAAAGGTGGATGAAGGGGAGTAAGTCGGAGGGGGAGACGAACCATGAGAGACGATGGACTCTGAAAAACAAACTGAGGGTTCTAGAGGGGAGGGGGGTGGGGGGATGGGTTAGCCTGGTGATGGGTATTAAGGAGGGCACGTTCTGCGTGGAGCACTGGGTGTTATGCACAAACAATGAATCATGGCACACTACCTCAAAAACTAATGATGTAACGTATGGTGATTAACATAACAATTAAAAATGGGGAAAAAAAAGAATAACAAAGGTGGAAGACTCCCACCTTCCAATTTTTAAAACTTACTACAAAGCTACAGTAATCAAGAAACTATGGTACTGGCATAAGGATAGACATATACACAAATGCAGGAGAACTGACATTCCATGAAAACAAAACCCATCTATCTATGGCCAAAAGATTTTTCTAAATTTATTTTAGAGACAGAGAGAGAGAGTATGCGTGTGAGCAGGGTGGAGGAGGGGAAGAGGGAAAAGTAGAGAGAGAATCTCAAGCAGACTCCCCACTGAGCACAGAGCCCGGCACAGGGCTCCATCTCACGACCATAAGATCATGACCTGAGCTGAAATCAAGAGTTGGACGCTCAACAGAATGAGCCACCCAGGCGCTCCTGGCCAACTGACTTTTGACAAGAGGTGTCAAGACAAGTCAATGGAAGAAAGAGTACTCTTTTCAACAAATGATGCTGGGAAAATAGGATATCTACAGGCACAAGAATGATTTTGGATTTTTATTTTACACGCTATGTAAAAATTAACTTGAAATGGATGAAAGACCTAGATGTAAGAGCAAAAATTGTAGTCCTTAGAAGAAAACTCTGGATAAGGCAATGGTTTCTTAGATATGACCAACAGAAACAAAATGAAAAAAATAAAAAATAAACTAGGCATCACCAAAATTAAAAACATCTATTCTTCAGTGGACATCAAGAAGAAAGTGAAAAGACAACCCACAGAATGTGAGGAAATTTTTGCAAATAATATATCTGATAAGCAACTTGTATCTAGAATCTATAGAGAAGTATTACACCACAATAATGAAAAGATAACCCAATTCTTCAAAAAATGGACAAAGGAACTGAGCAGACAGTTCTCCACAGGAGACACTCAAATGGCAGTAAGAACATGAAAAGATGTTCAACATTATTATCCACTGGAGAAAGGCAAATCAAAACCACAATGAGGAGGTGCCTGGGTGGCTCAGTCAGTTAAGCGTCTGACTCTTGGTTTGGGCTCAGGTTGCGATCTCAGGGTCGTGAGACTGAGCCCCACATCAAGCTCTGCCCTCAGTAGGGAGTCTTCTTAAGATTCTCCTCTCCTTCTGACCCTCCCCCTCTCACACACTCTCTCTCTAAAATAAATAAATATTTAAAAAAAAAAAACCCACAAGAAGGCAGCATTATATGCCCACAAGGATGGCTATAACCAAGAAGATGATTCCAGCAAGTGTTGGTGAGGATGTGGAAAAACTGGAACCCTCATACATCGCTGATGGGAATTTAAAATGGTGGGAAACTGGGGGAAAGTATTTGGTAGTAGGTTTTCAAAAACTTCAACACAGACCTACCCAGGTGACCCAGAAGTTTCACTCTCTGGTATATCTCCAGAAGCACTGGAAATATATGTCCACATCAAAACTTGTTCATATGTTCACAGCATTATTCCTAACAGCCAAGCAGTGAGACAATCCAAATGTCGACAACTGACGTAGGATAAACAAAATGTGGGCGATCCATACCATGGAATGTTAGTCAGCCATAGAAAGGAATGAAGTACTGATACATAGTGCAACATGAATGAGTCTTAAAAATGGCATGCTAAGTAATAGAGCCAGACACAAAAGGCCACAGACTGTATGATTTCATTTATATGAAATGTCCAGAATAGGCAAATCCACAGAGATAGAACTTGATTACTGATTGCTGGAGGCTTGGATAAGGGCGAACGAGGAGTTCAGGGTTTCTTTTTGGGGTGATAAAAATGTGGAATTACATGTAGCGATGTTTGCACACCTTGTGAATATACTAAAACCCACCGAATTGTACAGTAATTTTAAAATAGTGAATTTTAAGAAGACAGCAGGAGGGGAAGAATGAAGGGGGGGAAATCGGAGGGGGAGACGGACCATAAGAGACGATGGACTCTGAAAAACAAACTGAGGGTTCTAGAGGGGAGGGGGGTGGGGGGATGGGTTAGCCTGGTGATGGGTATTCAAGGGGGCACGTTCTGCGTGGAGCACTGGGTATTATGCACAAACAATGAATCATGGAACACTACATTAAAAACTAATGATGTATGGTGATTAACATAACAATAAAAAATTTTAAAAAATAGTGAATTTTATGGTATGTAAATTCTATTTCAATAGTAAAAAGAAAAGCACAAACCAGTACCTCCCACAAACATAGATGCAAAAATCCTAAAGGAAATATTAGTCAATTGAATCCAACAATATATAAATAGGAAAATATATTACGACCATGTGGGGCTTAATTGAAAAGCCATGTAATTCACCATATTAACAGAATAAAGGGTAAAAGCCACCGAATCATCGCAACTGATGCAAAAAAGTATTTAACAATATTCAGTGCCAATTCATGATGCAAATTCTTAGTAAACCAGGAATGAGAGGGGATAACAAACATTGATTATCTTGCAATTCCTGGGCTCAGGAATCTGGGTGTGGTTTTACTGAGTGCCTGGGGCTCAAGAGCTCTCTTAAGAATTCTCTCAGACTGTTGGCAGGGGCTGCTGTCGGCTCTGAAGATGACCCCGGAAGAGGAAACACTTTCAAGGTCACTCATGTGTCTGTTGACATGATTCAGCTTCTCATGGGCTGTTGGAAAGAGGACCTCAGTTCTTGACTAACTGTTGGCTGGAGGTCGCCCTCCATCCTTTCCCATATGGGCCTCTCTACTGGGCAGCTAGCTCACAGCAGGGCATGTGGCTTCCCCTAGGGCAAACGAGAAAGAGAGAGTGAACCCCGAGATGAAAGGCAGTCTTTTTATGACCTAAACTTGAAAGTGACATCTCAACGCTTCTGCATGATGTGTTCATTAGAAGCAAGTCAATAAGCCCAGCTCATACTCAAGAAATGAGATTGCACGGGGAAGTACATAAAAGGAGGTAGGGATCTTTGGAGACCATCATAGAGACTGCCTACAACAAAGGTACCTATAGAAAAAAGTGACAGCTAACAGCATTAATATTATATTTAATAGTGAAATACTGAAATATTCTTCCCTAAGATAGAGAACAAGCAGAGGATAGATACTGTTACTAGTTCCATTCAGCACGGTACTAGAGACCTTTTCAGCACAGAAAGTCAGAAAGAAATAGAACAGTCTCTCTTCTGATGACATGATTGTTTATGTGGCAAATTTTAAGGAATATATACCCCCAAAACCACACTACTAGAACTAACAGGGGAATTTTGCAAGGTCACAGAATAAAAGTCAAAATACAAAAATTAATTGCATTGTATATACTGGTTCCAAACAATGAAAAATGGTATTTAAAACACGACATCATTTACAGTTGCATCATAAAATACAAAATACTTAGAACTAAATTTAATAAAAGATACGTAAGACCAATAATACATTTTTTAAAAAAGCTATGCAAGACCTCTATACTGAAGACTACGAGACTGGAGAGAAAATTAAAGAAGGTTTGAATAAAAAATAAGTTAGACAAAGAAAGACAAATACCCTATGATCTCACTTATATGTAGAATCTAAAAAACAAAGAAAAATCTGAGCTCATGGATATAGAGAACAGAACGATGGTTGCGTGAGGAGGGTGAAATGGTTCAAGGTAGCCAGAAGGTAGAAATTTCCAGTTATAAAATGATTAAGTCCTGGGTATGTCATGTACAGGATGGTAACTATAGTTCAGGATATTGTCCTGCATATTCAAAAGTAGCTAGGAGAGCAGATCTGGAAGTTTCCCATCATGAGAAAAAACTATAATTATGTATGGTGATGAATCAATATAACTGGCTTTGTTATGATCATTCTGGAATATATACAAATGTCAGATCATTATGTTGTATACCTGATACTAAGAAGATAATGTTATATCAATTAGGCCTCAATAAAAAAAATCTTTAAATTAAGGTAGCATAGCAAAAGCATAAAGATCATCAAATATATCAATGGAATAGAATGGATAACCCAGAAAAACCCTCACATATATGATTTTTGACATAAGACCCAAGGCAGTTCAAATGAGAAAGTCTTTTTTCAAAGCAGTACCAGATGATGATGATGATGATGATGATGATAATGCTAGAACAACTGGATAATAATAGGAGGGAAAATGAACCTTGACTCCTACATCATCCCATATTTCCAAATATTCGTTTGAAATAGATAATAGGGTCAAGCTTTATAGTCCCCATATCAATATCTAATTATTCCAGCTTCTCTGCCTCTCCAACGCTGGGCATTGTCAGTCTTTTTCATTTTTGCCTATTCTAGTGTCTAGTGGGGAGAGAAACAAACAGACCCCACATATGTTGCTGGTGGCAGTATAAAATGGCAAACAGCTCGAAAATTTTTTGACCTTTTCTTAAACTGTTAAAGAGAGATTTATTTATAACCAGTAGCTCTACTCTTCCTCACCCAAAAGAATAAAAATGTATATCCACAAAATCTCTCGTACAAGAGTGTTTGTAATAGCCTCATTTATGAAAGCCCCGAACTTTAATAACCCAACAGCTCCTCCAACAAGAAAATTAATAAATAAACGGTGGTATTTTTATACAATGGAAATGCTATTCAACAATTTAAAAAGTGAACTGCTAACACATACAGCAGCTCGGGTAAATCGTAAAACATTACACTGAGTGAAAGAAACCAGACACAAATGAGTATACGCTGTGTGATTTCTTTTATATGAAACTCAAGAACATGCAACACTAATCTATGGTTGTAGTAATAAGACTAGTTGCCTATCAGAGGTAGGAATGACCCCAAGGGGACATAAGGGAACTTGCTGGGGTGATGAAAATACTCTATGTTTTGACTGCGGTGTTGGTTACGCAAGAGTATACATTTGTCAAAATTTCATCAGTTTACACACTTGAGTTATGTGCATTTCACCGTAGGTAAACTGTACCCTGCATTTAAGAGAAGATCATTCTGGCTGCTGTGTGGCGAATGGCCAGTTAAGAGAGCGGGAAGGAAGGTGGTGAGGGCAGCCGGTAGGCTCTAGCGGGATCCCGGGAGCTGACGTCAGTGACGTGGATGGACACACGGCTGCAGCGCAGACGGAGCCAGATATGGGATAGCTGTCAACTCGAGCGCAACCTCCCTCATGGTGGCAGCCAATCTCACACGATGTACTACTGGCTCCGTGACATCAATTCCACATCATTATTGAATACTCCCTGCATGCCACGTACCTAATCATTTCCCTGCTTTTCATGGGGTGCAATCCTGCCTGCATTGGAAACCAGCCTCTCTTCCATGTACTAGTGTGCAATCTTGGGCAAGTAAAGTAACCTTTTGAGTCTCGGTACCCTGATTCCGTAAATCAGGTACAATCGTATCTATCCAGAAGGCTTATTATGGGCATTAATTAGGTTTAAATTGGAAAATAATGGCTAAGTTCCCACTCCATTACCTGGCCCATAGTAAGTAGTGAAGAAATGATAGAACCTCTCCTTCTTTCCTAGACTTTCTAACTAGATGTGAGCTCTCCAAGGCAGGGGCATATCTCCGCCTCTTATCTACGCAAAGTCATAGGAGATGACCAGAACAGGAAGCATGCTGCACGCATGTACTTGCTTTCTGGCCCAAGGCACCGGGGAATAAGACACTTTGTGGAGTGGATTCTGGGTGCAGATTTGCTCACCTGGGTAACATCGACAAAGCCCACAAGATTGTAGAAAGCATTCGTTTGCCCTAATTAGAACACAACAAAAGTCAAAATTTCAAATGAAACTCAGATCTTTGGGAGTTTAGCTGTGGCTGGGAAATTTGGGGGGAAAAATGGTTCTAAAAGAAACTAATGAAAAAGGCTCACTTAAGAAAAAAGTTAATAAAGAATGTTGACTTAACTAGTGCTTTATGAAGAAATATTATGATGTATTAAAAGCAAACAAAACAAAAAAACCAACCACATATGGATTAGATTCCCCTGAAAGTAGATCAAGTTTTAAAATGTAAGGAAATGGTGCTCAGGAAAATGTGCAGGCTTTGTTCAACTCAAAACACAAATCGTTTTCTGAGTTTATTAAAAAGATTTGTGTATTTGTGATGAGCCCAGAAAGCATTCCCTATGTTCTGGTAAAGTGATGTCAGACTATCAGTCCTCAAAAATCAATCAATGAGTCAAAATCGAACACATTTGGATATACCATGGAGACATTTTGTGGAAACACTAGCTTTGAGGGAGAGATGGAAGGGCAATGTAAGCTAACTCATCAGATGGGCTTCCATTGGCTTTCAAGGGAAAGAGACATATGGCGTCCCGTTAAAGATAAAGAATTAAACAAACATATACTTAGCTCTACTCTCTCCAGAAATGCTACTAATTGACAACAAAAAGGTACTTTTATGGTATAATAAAGAAAACAAAACAAAGAAAACAGGAGAGAACATTTTGGAAGCTGGAAAAGCGGTAACCAATTTAGCAAATCTAAAAAACATAGTTGTAAGTCAACAGTAATGAAAACCAAAAGCCAAGCACTCAGGAATTGGCAACATTACCTCTGGAAATGGGGATGAGTGTACATTTTTTAAAAGGATGACTGGTTTATAATCTGTTTAAGAAATGCCCAAGCCTTATCCAAATCGGCAAAGAGGAAGTCAAACTCTCACTCTTTGCAGATGATATGATACTATATGTGGAAAACCCAAAAGACTCGACCCCAAAGCTGCTAGAACTCATACAGGAATTCAGTAAAGTAGCAGGATATAAAATCAATGCACAGAAATCAGGGGCATTCTTATACACCAACAACAAGACAGAACAGAGACAAATCAAGGAGTCGATCCCATTTACAATTGCACCCAAAACCATAAGATACCTAGGAATAAATTTAACCAAAGAGGCAAAGGATATGTACTCAGAAAACTACAAAATACTCATGAAAGAAATTGAGGAAGACACAAAGAAATGGAAAAACGTTCCATGCTCATGGATTGGAAGAACAAACATTGTGAAGATGTCAATGCTACCTAGAGCAATCTACACATTCAAAGCAATCCCCATCAAAATACCATCCACTTTTTTCAAACAAATGGAACAAATAATCCTAAAATTTGTATGGAACCAGAAGAGACCCCGAATAGCCAGAGGAATCTTGAAAAAGAAAAGCAAAGCTGGCGGCATCACAATTCCGGACTTCCAGCTCTATTACAAAGCTGTCATCATCAAGACAGTATGGTACTGGCACAAAAACAGACACATCGATCAATGGAACAGAATCGAGAGCCCAGAAATGGACCCTCAACTCTATGGTCAACTCATCTTTGACAAAGCAGGAAAGAATGTCCAGTGGAAAAAAGACAGTCTCTTCAACAAATGGTGTTGGGAAAATTGGACAGCCACATGCAGAAGAATGAAACGACCATTTCCTTACACCACACACAAAAATAGACTCCAAATGGTTGAAAGACCTAAACGTGAGACAGGAGTCCATCAGAATCCTAAAGGAGAACACAGGTAGCAACCTCTTCGACCTCAGCCGCAGCAACTTCTTCCTAGAAACGTCGCCAAAGGCAAGGGAAGCAAGGGCAAAAATGAACTATTGGGATTTCATCAAGATAAAAAGCTTTTGCACAGCAAAAGAAACAGTCCACAAAACCAAAAGACAACCGACAGAATGGGAGAAAATATTTGCAAATGACATATCAGATAAAGGGCTAGTATCCAAAATCTATAAAGAACTTATTAAACTCAACACCCAAAGAACAAAGAATCCAATCAAGAAATGGGCAGAAGACATGAACAGACATTTTTCCAAAGAAGACATCCAAATGGCCAACAGACACATGAAAAAGTGCTCCACACTGCTCGGCATCAGGGAAATCCAAATCAAAACCTCAATGAGATACCACCTCATACCCGTCAGAATGGCTAAAATTAACAAGTCAGGAAATGACAGATGTTGGCGGGGATGCAGAGAAAGGGGAACCCTCCTGCACTCTTGGTGGGAATGCAAGCTGGTGCAACCACTCTGGAAAACGGTATGGAGGTTCCTCAAACAGTTGAAAATAGAGCTACCATACGATCCAGCAATTGCACTACTGGGTATTTACCCCAAAGATACAAATGTAGGGATCCGAAGGGGTACGTGCACCCCAATGTTTATAGCAGCAATGTCCACAATAGCCAGACTGTGGAAAGAGCCAAGATGTCCATCGACAGATGAATGGATAAAGAAGAGGTGGTATATATACACAATGGAATATTATGCAGCCATAAAAAGGAATGCCATTTGCATTGGCATTGGCATTGGCATTTGCAAAGCAAAGGCAAATGGCAATGTCCTTGCCATTTGCAAGGACGTGGATGGAACTGGAGGGTGTTATGCTGAGTGAAATAAGTCAATCAGAGAAAGACATGTATCATATGACCTCACTGATATGAGGAATTCTTAATCTCAGGAAACAAACTGAGTGTTGCTGGAGTGGTGGGGGGTGGGAGGGATGGGGTGGCTGGGTGATAGACATTGGGGAGGGTATGTGCTATGGTGAGCGCTGTGAATTGTGCAAGACTGTTGAATCACAGATCTGTACTTCTGAAACAAATAATGCAACATATGTTAAGAAGAAAGAAAAGAAGAAGATAGCAGGAGGGGAAGAATGAAGGGGAGTAAGTCGGAGGGGGAGACGAACCATGAGAGACGACGGACTCTGGAAAACAAACTGAGGGTTCTAGAGGGGAGGGGGTGGGGGGATGGGTTAGCCTGGTGATGGGTATTGAGGAGGGCACATTCTGCATGGAGCACTGGGTGTTATGCACAAACAATGAATCATGGAACACTACCTCAAAAACTAATGATGTAATGTATGGTGATTAACATAACAATAAAAAAAAAAAGAAATGCCCAAGTCTTCAGACGTCCATCTTCATTCTAGGTAGCCAGGTGACAGCCTCATCACCACTCTGGCAGAAGACTTAAAAGAAAAGACTCCTTCAGGAAAGGATGAAACAGTCTGGAGATCACCAAGCATAGCTGAAGGTGACAGTATCAGAATGAAAACAGAAATATTAAATGAAATGCTACAAAGTGCTGTGAAGTGAATTGTGTCCCCTTCAAATTCACGCGTTGAAGCCCCAACCCCCAATGTGACTGTATTTGGAGACAGGGCCCTTAAGGAGGTAATTAAGGCTAAATGAAGTCATTAGGTGGGGGCCCTAATCCAATAGGACTGGTGTCCAAAAGAGAGGAAGAGAAAACACCAGAGCATTTGCTTTCTCCATATACATGTAAGGAAGACCATGTGAGGACATAGGAAGAAGGTGGTCTTCTGAAAGCCAAAAAGAGAGGCCTCACCATAAATCAACCCTGCTGGTACCTTGATCTTGGACCTCCAGCTTCCACAACTGTGAGCAAATTAATTTCTGCTGCTTAATCCACCCAGTCTGTGGTGTTTCCATATGACAGCCTGAGCAGACTAGTGATACATACACTCAGTGAGGAGACGTTTAGCCTGCTTCCCCTCCAAGATCCCAGAATGCTGGCAGCTAGACATATATCTTCCAGGCAGGAGACTGAAGACAATTTCTCTAAGCAATCAGATTAGTCCAGGAGAAAAGTCCAAAAGGTACCAACACTGAGAATTCCCTATGAAAATAGCATGGCTAAATTTATGCAACATGAAGTTCATAGTTTATACAGCCCCACCTAAGCATCTGGAGCTTTCAAATCAGCATTTTAGTCACCTCTATTCGTAAATGTAAGTAGACTATGAAGAATCACCAGGAATGTGTAGAAATTATCTAATATGAAATAGAGACCAAAACACATATGAAAGGAGGAGAAAACCTGCATGTAACTATAATATTCTCAGAGAAGATATTACATCTGTGAAGCAAGAACAAGATGCTTTCTGAAAATGGAATGTTCAGAAAACAACAACAAAAGAGCCTTTGGAAATTTAAAAAAATGGCAGAAACAAAATGCATAAAAACTTCAAAGACGAGGTAAAGAAATGACAAGAGAAGACAAAAAGATGGAAAAATAAGAATGCTGAGGAAACAGTTGAGGGGGTCCCATATCTAAACAACAGGAGTTCTAAGAAGTTCGTCATTAAAAGGAGGAAAAATAACCAAGGAAATAAGGAAGGAAATAACTTTCACAAGTAATCACCAGAATTGAAGGCTAGGAGTTTCAAAGAGAGAAAATTCACTCAGTGACCTACATAATGAGTACAAATATATCCACACCAAGGAACCGCATCATGAAATTTCTAAACAACAGGAACAAAGAAAAATGCCTATAGTTGGGGAAGGAGGGAGGGAGAGAGAGAGGATGACTGATTTCATAAAATGGTCTCAGCAACAATGGAAGCTTGCAGACAGTGGCACAAGACCATAAAAGTTCTGGGAGAAAATTATTTCCATCCTAGACTTCTATACCTAGCCAAACCATCAACTAAACATGAGGATAGAATAAAGGCATTTTCAGGCATTTAAGGTCATATAAAAATAACTGCTAACTTCTTTGTAACTTAATGGGGGGAAAAAACGTGCTCCACCAAAATGGGGAAGTAACCCAAGAACGAGGAGGATCCAGGATCCAGGAAATAGAAGATCCAGCAGAAAAGAACACCAAGGCGATCACCAAGATCTGAGTGAAGAAACCCCAAACAAATGCTGTAGAGCAGATCTAGAAAGCACCCAACCCAGTTCAGAAGGTCCCATGAGAGGTGTTCTCAAGAAGATGAAAGTAATAGAATAGAGATTGTGAAAACAAGTTAGGGACTAATTTTATTCAACTGTAGGTTAATTTGGTGTTGAATTAGTGACATAAAGTAAAACAGCGAGCAGAGAAAAAAATAACATAATTAACTTCAGAGAGGAAATGTTGATCAGAGAGGAAAA
Organism: Callorhinus ursinus; assembly: GCF_003265705.2. Taxonomy (NCBI): domain Eukaryota; kingdom Metazoa; phylum Chordata; class Mammalia; order Carnivora; family Otariidae; genus Callorhinus; species Callorhinus ursinus. Next base: position 19,096,971 of record NW_027397092.1, on the reverse strand, counting down.
GTACAAGTCATCACAGCTCAGCCAGGAATTATATTTTCAGGGTCAAAATAATTTAATCACTGAATACTGATCTAAGAAAATTATGCTCTATTTTGGAAAGATGGGAGATGAGACATGTGGGTAGTGATGAAAAAGAGTTGAATCCTCATCTTCCACAACAAGAAGCCAAGGGACAATGTCAAAAATGAAAAACCCAAGTAACATAAATATAAGGACATTATTTACAGATACAGAGGTTAAGTAACAGGACAATCAGCTAAATTACTAAAAGTGGTAGTAATGGTAGTAGTAGTAGTAGCTGCCTCTGGAAAGTAGAAAATGCAGGGCAAGGAGAAGTTCAGGATGGATGGACGTTGTGTGTTATGTCTCTCCCTCTCTCTCCCTCTCTCTCTCCAGTGTGTGTGTGTGTGTGTGTGTGTGTGTGTGTGTGTGTGTGTGTGTGTGTGTGTGTGTATGTGTGTGTGTGTGTGTGTTTGCAACAAGCCGCCTAAACTATTCGACACCCTAAACTACAGACAAATTTAACTTTTATTTTAAAATTTAAAACAAAAATGAATAAAATTGCCTAAATGGAAAAAGGGGGGAGGAAGATGAGAGAAAGAAGAGGAAGAAGAAGACGGGGTGTTCTGACTCCTCGGGGGTCATTATAGAGACCACAGTTCAGCTGTGCCTGCTGCTTCTCCCAAAGGCTCCCACCTCTCTGACTCCTTCCTGGCAGGAGCCCCTTCTAGCTACCAAGGATCCAGGAACAGACAGAGCATAGATTGCACCCCAAATTCCATAAACACAAAGGCTGTCCTGATGGCCTTCACAGGAAATACACAGATTTACCAATCCCCTGGAGGACTCGTGTGAGTCATACCCACTCAGGACCACCTGCCTGGGTACTGTCTCTCCTGGAGAACATCTGCTAACCAGCACAAGGGTGAGGTTCATTCTAAGGGGCACTGAGAACCCCAGGCCTTGCCCTGTGGGCTTTTGTATTCTGTTTCTACAAGGGAGACAAGAAGACAAGACCAGACTACCAACTCTTCCAAGCACTTGGGCAGGACAGGGGTCCCCAGCCCACCGGCTAACTCTGACCCCACCCCTGAGCTTTTGCTTCCCTCCAATCAAAGCAAAACAGGACCCTGGTTTAGACTTGAACTATTCACATGGGTGACCATGCTGGAGAGCCACTTCTTGGACAGTTAAGTAGGATTTCAGAGGAAACATATTTTAACAGTCCAAACACACACACACACACACACTCCCCTTGGAAATCTTTTAACTACAAATGTTTTAACTACAAATGAGTAGCTTCAATTCCTCTTTTTTCTTTAAAATTATAAAAGTATTCATGCAAATAATTAAAAATTTTGATAAAATGAAAAGGTAGGATAAACAGTCAGTCTCCCTCCCTTCTCAAGCTCCCAGGACCTCTGTCTAAAGAAAATCAAATCACTGTGAGAAGTTTCTTATGCGTTCCTTGGGGTATACTTCTATATACAGAAGCTTATATATTGGCATTCAGCTTGTATTTATTTTATCCAAATGAGAGTACTCTGTGCATACTATTCAGCACTTTCCTTGTTTTGTACTTACTTAACGTGTCTGGGGTGATATATGAAGATCTCCAAAATACGGTATAGACCCACCATGCTCTCTCTAACAGCTGCAGAGGATTCCATTACACAGATGTACCTCAACCAGTCCTCTATTGGGGGATGTTTATAGTTCTTTGTTTTTTCTCTATAATAAATAGGGATGTAACAAATGTCCTCAAATGCACATCACTGCATTCATTCATACACATACCAGTAAGATAAATTCCTGTATGTGGGATTGCTAGGTTGCAAGCCTGGTGCGTTTTTAACACATTTGCAAACTTTCGTCCGCAGGTCTTACACCAGTTCCCACTCTCCGCCCACCATGTGGGACTGTGCCTCTTCCCTACAACCTGTCCAACAAAAGGCATCAGCAAACGGGTAAGCCTTCACAAGCCCGTGAGGCAAAAATTGTAACTGGTTTTGTTAATGGACATTTTTAAAAATATAAGTAAGATGGGGCTGCTTTCCATTTGCTTTATGTATCTCCTTTCCCACGGACTGCTTGGTTGAGTCTTTGTCTTTCCATTGGGTTATCTGCTTTTTTTCTGATTGATTGTTCAAGGTCATTTATAAAGGAAGTAAATCAGTTAACTTTGAACCACAATTACGCACCCTGTTTTTCTAATGGTACTTGATGTTAAATCCTATAATCAACTAGAAGGAGAGGCATGTCCTTCCAGGGTGTCCTGTGAGCACCTACAGGCAGGGAGAGAACAAGAACAGTGGTCCTAATGGGTGGGCACTCCATGAGTACTGCCAGGGTACCAAACACTGAGCGCTCTTCATACACCATCTCATTTTGTCCTTACCATAATCTTTCGAGGAATGTTCGTTAGTATCCCCATTTTACAGACAAAGAACAGGTAGAGAGGTCAAGTCCCTTGCCTAGCCTCTCAGAGCCAGGAAATGGCAGACCCCGGCTGTCTGGCCCCAGAGACCCAACTATTAACCACTCTGCCACACCATCTACTATTTGATCCCCAGGGCCTGGCACAGAGTAGGGACTGAGAATCAGGTTGGTCACTCCAAACCATATGCATCTTGATGCTGTGGAAATACAAACCACCAGTCTAGCATGTGGGCAGGAGCTGATCCTCCTGTTCTTTCCGTACTGGGTTCTTGGTGTCTAGAAAGGCCCCTGGCACAAAGTAGGTGCTTAGGAAATGGTGGATGAGTGAATGCATGAATGAACAAATGTCTTCTCACTTGACTATGAGCTCCTTGAGGGCAAAAACTGGCCGGCTTGTCCTCCCGGGGCCTGGCTCAGTGCCTTTCATGGGGAAGATGAAGACCAATTAAAAAAATGTGTGCAAGCCTCTCTACTGTTTGGGATAGTGTTCCGCCTACAAGCTTCCACTCCTAGTCAGGCTGAAGCAACACTACCAATCCCAGGAAATGTGCTCTGACAGCATCTGACATGTCACGTGGGAAGACCCATGCAAGAGAGGACAAGGCCAGGGAGCCAGGCCCGGAAGACAAGAGGCCTACCCACTCCCAGGCCGAGAAGCTGGCTCCCTTCCTTCACCTTCGCCCCAACGTTGTGGTTACTAGTGCTTCTTAGCTGGGAGATAACAGCAGCCCACAACCCAAAGAGTCACCCCAGAGCTAAGTGAGGACAGACCTAGCTTTCTATCTGCATTAATTTATCTGGTCTTCAAGACAACCACATGTCACAGGTACTAGCATTATCCCCAGAGATGAGGGAAGGCACAGAGAGGTTACGTTGCTTAAGGCCACAAAGAACAGAGACAGGATTTTAACTCCCAAAGACTGCTGGGCCCTTCTGCCCAGCAGCAATGCTCTCCCCTACTTGCAGTCACCCTCCAACTCCTACTCACCCTCCCAGACCCAGCTTCCTGCTTTCCACCCTGAGCAAGGGCTCCCAGCTCCCAGATTCCCTCCCTTACCTCTTGTCCCTCAGCTAGCTCTGCCTTTTCTCCTGCTCCATTAGCCATGGTAGGATGTGCCTGGTTTGCTAGCCAGCTTCTTGGGGTGCGAGCATGGATTCCCCATGGCGCTGCCTTCCAAGGCTTCCTCTGTTCTGTTCCCAGCACTGGGCAGCAGGCAATGGGGCCCTCAAGCCCTCCAGACTAGGGGAGAACTATCCCCCAGAGGGCCCAGTGGGCATCTCTGAGTCCACCCTTGCCTGTCACAAGCCCGGCTGACAGATGCAGTGTGCACCCAGGCAGCCTCTTAAGCTGAGGGAAGTGAAGTCAGGCCACAGGTGAGCTGGACCTGATTCCCATCTGTCTGAGGGCAAATGGCCAAGACAGACACTTCCTCCAGTTCTATAACCAGCACTTAAGAGGCTCAGAAGTCAGACAGGGGTTCAAATGCACTGTGTGTGACACTGGACGAATTGTTCAAACCCTCTGAGGCTAGGTTTCCTCAGTTGTGAAACAGGGATGATAATACTACCCATTTCACATCGCAGGGGTTTGGGGAAGGATGAAACTAGTTAACAAGACCCTTCCTATTTTCTGGACCGGTGCTGTACTCAGCACTGGGCAGGTGCTGTTATGAGCACCTGCATTATGGATATGGTGCCCAGAAAGCCCTGAGGAGCCCTTCCTCCAGGAGGGCCCTCTCCCCCCCTGCACCCCGCCTACCCCACCCATGCTCAGCCTCCTCCCCTCATTCCAAGCCCATGATCCCTCAAGAGACCTGTCCCGAGTTCTAGTCTCCAGCCAAGCTCATCTGTGGGGGCAAGATGATGACCCTGAATCCAAGGATGCCCAAGCACCCCCAGGCTCGAGGCCCCCACTGCTCCCAGCCCCACGTGGGTTTCCTGGCCTGGCAGGGCCTTTGAGAAGGGGAGTCCTTGGAAGAGGAGCTGTGAAAGGTAGAACAGGCCCTCACCCCAGGATCTTCTTAACCATCTGTCTTGCTGGTCATGGACGGGTCCTCACCCATCAGGAGTGATACCAGCTCCTTCCTCCCCGGCCAGCCAGGCCTCCCTCGCCCATGCCTTCTCTCCCTCCTCCTCAGCTGGCTAGTCACACCACAGGGCTGGCTCTTAATTAGCCTAACAAAACTCAGTCACCAGGGGCAGTCCTTGAAGTCAAGGATTTCAACAAAGCTAAACCACTAAATCCCGTGGCCGCCAGCCTGTCTTCACAGCTTCTCGGGCTCCGGCAGAGATCACACTCCCATGCAGAAACCACAGCCCTGGCGGCTTCAGTGTCCAACTCCCATCTTGAGCCACCTTATCAAGGCAGGCCCGGCCCATCCTTTATCTGCCTGCCATCTCTAAGTGCTTCCATCCCCCTGACAGGCCCCATAAAAGCTGGTAAAAGACAAGGCTGCCCCGCTTTTGACATGGCTGACTTCAAAGGCTACGAATTAGGTGGGGCTGCTCTGGATGCCTTACTGAGTTAAGGGCAAAGCTCAACGCTCCTGGGATGACCCTGTTGGTCTGGGGATCATTCCAAGAGCCCAGAACCTGTCCATAAATACACAAAAGTGGTTAAGGCACAAGGTCTGGGGGCAAGCGTCCCCAGTTCAAGACCGAGCTTGGCCGCTTGGTAACTGGGGAGGTTGCTTGCCTTGTTCTCAGAACCCTCCCTGACAAAAGGGGGATAATGAAATTTGACTGCCCGTCTAGTCCTATAAGCATTCCTGGGACAGGCTTGATGTGGTAAAGAAAGCTCCCTTCTGTATGGAGATGGCTGCTTCTTGGGGCCCCTGAGAGCGATCCTAACAGGGTCCTGAGTAGCAGTGACATCTGAATTTGGCAGGTGGCCATGGGGAAGAAGGAGCACAGAAAGGACCCAGGCCACGTGGCACGTGCAGGCTCAATTCCCACCTCTACCTACCCCAGACCCATCAGAGCTCAGGGCTCCAACGCCCTCGCCCTATCACGGCTAAAACCTGTCTCCCAAGCAGTGGGATGTGAGTGTTTAATGGGAACCAAGCGTCAGTTGGGGCTGAAGCAGAGCTCTGGAGACGGATGATGGTTATGGTTACACAACAGAGTCAATTAACTTAATGCCACTGAACTGTATATCTCAAAATGGTTAAATTTTATGTTATGAATAGTTTGCCACAATTTTTTTTTAAGTGCGGCCCTCAGGTAAAGGAGACAATCTAGAAATGGAAATAAAGTGCTTTCTAGCTCTTCCACGGGTTCAAACTTAAAACCCAAGATTCTTTTAATTTATTAACTTATAATGTATTATTTGTCTCAGGGGTACAGGTCTGTGATTCAACAGTCTTACACAACTCACAGCGCTCGCCATAGCACATACCCTCCCCAAAGTCCATCACCCAGCCTTCCCACCGCCCTCCAGTCCAGCAACCCTCAGTTTGTTTCCTGAGATTAAGAGTCTCTTATGAAAACCCAAGATTCTTATCTACTGATAGTGGACATGAAGCCCAGCCCAAGAACTGGCTCCTCCTGCCAGTCCCAAATCCACCCCATGGCCCATCAGCCCCATCTGGAGGCTGCTCACACTGGGCACAGGCTGGAGGTGTCCAGGAGGGGTCTGCCATACGCACTGCCTCACGCCCCTGGAGACCGCAGAGTCCAGCTCCACTGGCTCATGCCCACAAACAGTGGCTGCTCAGGACCCCCGTTCCAAATCCTCAAAACAAAGAAGTGCCACAAGGGAAAGGGAAAAGCGGAATTAAGTCATCCTCAGCTTCTCCCCCAAACTGCACTGAGAAGAATCAAGATGCTTTTTAGGCCCACTGCCCAGACAAAATAGGAGATGAAAATATTTATTTGTTTCTAAGGCTCTTGCAATCCCAGGATGAAAAGCCCACCTCGGTTGTAACTTACTGCAGCTCGAGCTGCTTCCCAGGCAGGCCTCCCCACCGGCAGCCGCCCACTTGCTCAGGTCTCGGGGCAAGACGTCCCACCACCCCACTAGGGAGGAAAAAGTGGGATCCCTGTCCCCACAGAAACTGATTCTATTAAATGAGAATTATCCCCGATTGGCATCAGGGAACCATAAATAGCCCAGCTGCCCCAGTTGAATCACCAGAACTAGCACTGTGTCAGCATTTCTATATAAACCAGGGTTTGCTAGGGGATTAGCTCACAGCCATAAAAAATTTGCTCCAGGCTGAAACTTGGCCTAAAGAAAATCTCAGCCCGGGAGTAGATACTGAAAAGAAAGCCAGCCAGACACCGCCCCCAAACCTCCCGAGGACAAGGGTGCCTCTGAGCAGGACCTCTTACACCGGGGCTCTGTTGTCGCCGGTGGGTAAGAAGCCTGGTGATTAAGGGCACCGCTTGGAGTTGCCATAATTCAAAATTTGGTGGGGCTTTTTTTTTTTCCCCCAGCCAAAAGAAGGGATATTTGCTACTTTGAGAGCTTTGCATAGGCCTGAGTCTGAGAGTGTGTGATCCAAACCTTCCCTTTACTCCAATGACAGTTCAATGTCAAGCACAGAGAGATTTCCCCGGGCGGGGCACCAGCACTCATGTGGGTTCCTTGCATGGTGTGGGCACAAGTGGATGCTGTCTCCTACCCCAAAGGTCAGGTTTTGATAGTAAGGCCTGGGAACCTACTCTATCAAAAAGGTAAAATAACTCCATGTATGAGACATATGGAGTCAGTGGCGAAAGGATGTTTTGTTTTGGTTTGTTTCCCCTGTGGAGAGTCAACACCGACTATTAAATAAAGCTAGATGCCTCTGTGCATCATATACATAACATGGCTTCCTGGCAGACTCGTGGTCTAAATTAAAAAAAAAAAAAACCACTATAAAAAAATATGAAAAGAAAAATTAAGAGAATGTATATGTAAATTTAAAGTGGGGAGGTCTTGGGGCACCTGGGTGGCTCAGTCGTTAAGTATCTGCCTTCGGCTCAGGTCATGATCCCAGGGTTCTGGGATCAAGCCCCGCATCAGGTTCCCTGCTCTGCGGGAAGGCTGCTTCTCCCTTTCCCACTCCCCCTGCTTGTGTTCCCTCTCACTGTCTCTCTGTCAAATAAATAAATAAAATCTTTAAAAAAATAAATAAAATAAAATAAATAAAGTGGGGAGGTCTTAAGTAGCTTTAAAGAAAACCAGAAGCCCTTGAGGCACCTGGGTGGCTCAGTCGGTTAAGCGTCTGCCTTCAGCTCAGGTCATGATCCCAGCTCCTGGGATTGAGTCCTGCATCAGGCTCCCTGCTCAGCGGGGAGTCCACTTCTCCCTCTCCCTCTGCTGCTCCCGCTGCTCACGTTCTCTCTCACTCTGTCTCAAATAAATAAATAAAATCTTGGGAAAAAAAAAAAAGAAGCCCTAAGAAAGAGAAAGTTTTGATATGCAGCAACACCAAGTTTTGAATTTTAGGTAGCCAGTTTTGTCACAGACAAAATTAAAATAGATGCAATCCATACAGCAAAGGGTTGAGATGCTGTCTTAACAAAAGACTCTTATAAATTAATAAGAAAAAGAAAACATGGCAGAGAAAGAGGCAAAGCTTATGAAAACGTAATTTAAAGAAGAAGAAATGAAAAAGTGGGCAGCAAACAATGAAAGGATAGGCAACTTCACTGTAGCTGGGAAAATACAAATTAAAATAACAAATGTGACCCATGAGATTGACAAAATGAAAGCCAGCTAGTCCCAGCCAGTGCTGCTGAGGCTGTGGGCAAGCAGGAATATTCCACCCTGGCCAGGGCGCGAGGAAATGCTCCCATCCTTAGCAAAGCTAAGTAGCAGCATCTCTGAGCATTTAAAATGCCCCAAGCCTCACTTTTAGGAGTATGTCCTACAGGCCATACCTACAAGAATGTTTACTGCAGCATTGTTTGTTAGGGCCAAAAAATTAAAATCAAATGTCCATTCATTGAAGTATTCGATAAATTGATGTTATGTGTTTACCACGGAGTATAAATTATGCACGTATTAGGGAGAAAAAAGAATAAACAAACAGCTTACCTTTACCAGGAGAAAAAAAGCCATGGTGGATTTTTTATTTTTATTTTTAATTACTCACATAGTATAATGAATTCTCCTTTAACAATGCATGTTTTCTTAATGAGTCTTTTTATTTTTCTTTTATATTACTTAATACTTTTTAAAAGCTATTCATGCATGTCAGAAGGCTGAATTTGCCTATGCCCGTTACTGACAGGAGAGGCTCTTTTTTCCCCTAGCAAATTTACTAGCCAGTGCAATGCCATGATGTGGTGCTTAACTGAAAAGCAATGTGAAGATGCAGAGTACTGTGTCTAGCATGAGCCACGTTTCATTTTATAAATAAATGAGGAAAAAGTAAAATCCCAATACATGTGTATATATTTTAATTTAAGTTTGTCTGTGTATGGAAAGAGAAGTACATGGAATTACCCTGTATTACAACAGTGATAGCCTCAGGGGAATGAGACTGGAAGGAAGACCCACAACCTATTAACTTCTTCTTTATATACCTCTATATTGTTTGGCTTTTTAGACAAATACATTAGGTTTTTTAAAAAGATTTTATTTATTTATTTGAGAGAGAGACAGCTAGAGAGGGAACACAAGCAGAGGGAGTGGGAGAGGGAGAAGCAGGCCCCCCCCACTGAGCGGGGAGCCCGATGCGGGGCTCGATCCCAGGACCCCGGGATCATGACCTGAGCCGAAGGCAGACGCTTAACCAACTGAGCCACCCAGGCGCCCCACAAATATATTAGTTTTATAAAAATTTCAAGAAGGGAAGTTTTAATCATTCCAAAAAACAAAATTCACTGGTCATGGGGGGGGGGGGTGGTAGCCAAACCTCCACGTTTAATAAACTCCAGAGTGTACTAATTCATACCACGGCGTGGCAGAGATGTGGCACCACCCCTGCACTCAGGGAGCTCACAGACAAGGCGGGGGGACCAAATATACAAAACCCTGAGAAAACGATTTAAAAAGCCACGGGGACTCAGAAGCAGGCAGGATCTGGGTGTTCGACAGGGGCTTCATGGTGGAGGCTCCCTGGCTCTGAGAACTTTGAGAATGGAAGGACTTGGATGAATAGAGGATTAGGGGAATGCAAGACAGCAGGCGCTTCAACAATAGGGCCCTGGCTGTGAACGAGCCTGGTCATGACGGGCCGGGGATCCAGAAATGGGCCGGGCACGCTCTGCTGCCCAGGGACCCTTCCTGAGCCCCGCCAGCCGCACCTCCCGTGCCTCAGAAGGTGGCACTGGGAAAGGAGAGTCTGCATAGCAGTCTGCACACCACCTCTGCAAAGGACCGGTTTCGGTTTCCCTTCACAGCACCGGTTCTCTGGGGAATGATTCACAGCCGGACTGCTCTCTGCCCCAGGGCTGAGCCAAAGGCGGGCCCTCCAAAGTCTGGGAGCCCCCCTCCCAGGGAGCACAGGCCTGTGAGCTCGCCTCTGGGGGGTCACAGAGCTGTGTTCACACCCAGCACGCCCAGCCCACCCCAGGTCGCCCCCACAGCCTCCACCTCAGGCTGAGCCAACCCACCCAGAAGCACCCAGAGAGCCGCCATCTTGCCAGCTGGGATCTAAGCTGCTGAGGGCAGTGACCAGACCTGACTGGCTCGCACTTCTCTCGGCGGTGCCAGGCCAGAGGGGTGCTCAGTGAGTGCATGACGCATCACTGTTGGTTCCTAGAGCTGGTCTTTGCTGCAGAAGTCTCTGCTGTCCCCGCCTTGGTGTCTGGCAGAGTGATAATACCACCAGGGTCTGGGAGCTAAGAGTTGGGATCTGGGGGCTTATGAGACCAATCCAGAATGTAAAGTTTTGAGAGACCAAAAGAAAATAGTGACCCATATTAATATTCTTAAGGGAGTATTTGAACAGAAGAGGACAGTTTGTGGATTGTTTTCTATGGGGGAAGGAAGAACAGGACACTCTGCAAGTTATTTTCATTAGAGGCATAGGGGTTGGTCTATTTCCCATGATTTGTAAAGGAGGAAGAAGGAAGGAGGGTGGTTCTCCCACACGCACGTCCTTAGTCACAAAGGGTGACACTTTATTTATTTCAAACCCAGGAATGCCTTGGTGAGGCTTCTGCTCCTAAATTACCCAGGAACAGCAAAGCCGGCTCTGAGGACAGACAGGTCCTGCCGGTCCCTTCTGTCAGCCCTCAGATGGTCCATCCCCAACCAGGACGGCAGGGACCTGCTTGGTGCAGCTCCTGTGAATGCGCAGGAGAATCGCACCCCTGGAAGTATTCACTGGGTCAGGCTCAGCCTATACTGATTCGTGGTCCTAAGAGGGTAGGCGAAGGATAGACAATGTACGTTCCAGACAAGAGAGAGTTCTTCCAACACAACTCCTCACTGATTCTGTCGAGCTCGATACCTAGCTACTGAGCATCCATAGCTAGGTGTTAAGACTTTGGGCACCAGGGCAGATAGGGCTCCTTCCCCCATGGACAATGCTGGCAGCCCCCCAGTCTGGGACTTGGAGCTGACCTTCCAGAACCCACAGGAATGATGACACCTTCCTCCTTCCGGGGCAATCACTGCTACTCCTAAAATCCAAAGGGGCTGGCCCCCTACCCCAGTTTCAAAATCTTTGACTTTAAACGTCTTTGCTTTCTGCTGGAAGGAAATGAGGTTTCTCCACACTCATTCAACAAGTATGTAGGGAGCGCTTCTTAGGAGTCAGGCTGTGATCCACATGGTGAGTACAGAGCAGGGAACAAAACAGACAGAAATCTCTGCCCTCAGCGGGGCTTACATTTTAGTAGGGGAAGCAGAAGAAACACGGAGTCATTCAGGGATGCGCTGTAAGCTAAAGCCAGGGCAGGGCGGGCCGGGAGGGGAAGGGGCTCTGTTAAACTGGGTGGTCAGCGAGGTTCCTTCTCAGCTCTGCCCGCTCAGCCTTTATCTTCTTGCTGAGATTGTGTTATTATGGTTCCCAAATGGCTGAGCTTCGAGTGAAGAGTTCATCTGTAATGGGATTATCTCTGGCCCTGTTTGCTTTCATTACAGTTCGACTCTCCGAGCATGAGAATCTAACCTTACCGAAAGCATATTTTGGTAATCTGATATAAACTAAATTTAAACTTTGACCTCCAACAATAAAAACGCTACTTTCTCCCTCTGAAGACCTGAAATTCAGATTAAGGGCCTGCCAGCTTCACTTTCCGGATTTCTCACTGACTCCTAATTAGATTCTAAGCATTCCTCAAAGGGGCTGTGCACAGGCCCCCAGCCTACGGCAGACACCGGCCCACTGGCCTGGTTTCTGCTCATTCCCATCAGAAGTCAGATGTCTTTCCTCGCTCTCCCGCACCCTGCCCTCCGGCTTCCATTTCGTGGTATCACGGCAGAATACCAAGCTAGTGCTAAAAACTCACCATGAAATTGCTGCCTTAAGCCACATCGCAAATTTGTTCTGATTCCCGTTTTGCACGAACTGCTGTAATCCTGGTATGGGTCAAGGTTAAGTATGAGCTTACTCAAATCTGCCCCCACGTCGTGTTCTAATTCCTATAGGTTATCGTATTTAGAAATTAAGGGGAGCAAAATCCACGAGGGGGGGCATCAGCCACCAGGGCTCCTCCTGGCCACCAGTTTCTCAACAGTTTCTGCTTCTCAGGGCTTGGCATTCGTAGACTGTTCAGGTTTGCAAGACACAAAATTAAAACCTTGTTTTTTACTTTTTTTTTTTTTTTTTTTAAAGAGAGACCTTAAGTAAGTTTCACAGTCTGGAGCAGAAAAAGCAACTAAACATTCAAATTCAGGGATGTCCCACATTAATAACCATTCACCGAGGAAGCATTTCCTGTTTATACATTGAGCTAATGAGAATCCATCACCCCTGTCAAATATACTGAACACCAAATTCAAATGTCAAACCAAATGTAAGAGGTCACACATTTCCTTTGCTAACTAAAAGTGTAATTCATAAATATTATTGCTACCAAACTCTCCATCTACAACATTTGTTTAGAAATATGCACATGTAATATAAATTGTGATTAAGTTAAATAGGTATATTATTTCCTGTTTTAAGGGCTAACAGCAGCATGAATTATGCCTTGCTGCAAAGAAGGCTCAAGTCACAAGCAGTCCTGCCTGACTACAGCCCCACATTTTACACCCCCAGATTGATTTTTGCACGTTCATTCATAAATACTTTACATTACCCAGGCTTGCTGATAACTTTCACTTCTGCTGCCTTATAAAACAGCTCTCACTATTGAAAAGGTCAGCTAAATGGACATAAACTTTGGGTCTAACTACATTTAAAAATAAAAGTTAGAAAACAAAAAAGATTTACGAAGCCAGGGTCTTCATTTACCTCGGGAAGCATAATACCAGAATCCAAATTAAACTGAAACTTTGCATCTGTGGCATGATTTAGTGAGATGGGAAATGTTACCACAGGAAGCAACAATGTTACGGAGTAGAGAAACCAGCAGGGAAACAACCTTTCCTTCCATCTGTGTCCACAAATAAATTCAACGCATGTCCTTCGTCTTAAAAACGTGTATACAAATTAATATTTATATTATTTTAGAAAAGCCGAATTGATTTTAGCCAGGAAAACAAGGGATGCAGAACAGGCAGAAATAGCCTCTCCCCGAAGAACCAGATAGGGATGTCAGTCATGTCTTCCTCACACTCAGATGAAAGCATGAAAAAAGGCAAAGACCAGACTCAAAGCTGACCCTTACCAGTCATGCTCTGTCAGTTCAGGAAAGGAGTACAGTTTGACTCCCCAGTCAATGAAAACTATAACCAGCAACAACAACCAGGAAAAAAAAAGACAAGCAAGCAAAAAAGCCCTCCCTTCCCCAGCCTAGGTTGCGAGGGTTTTTTTTTTCCCCCCACAGGCAGGCTGGAGGGCTTAGCCCCAGATCTTGGCAGAGTCCCACTTCCATATCAGCTAGGCTGCTGGTCCTCATTCCCATGGGAACCAGGTCTCCCTGGCCACCCTGGTCTGAGGCATGTGGAGGAGAGAAGTGGCTGAGAGGCTCCTCAGAGGAGGTCTGAGTCATCCCTGTTTTCGAAACTCTTCCCAAGGAGAGCCAGCCTGACGCCATTGTGCCAGACAATTTTGCAATGAAACCAAGTCTTTGATGTCATGGACTGGGAGGGATAAACAGGGTTCCTCAAAGAGATAACCAAGATGACTGTCCAGCTTTTAAAATCTGGTGCAGAGCATTTCTTAAACCCCAGATTTGGAAACAGGTAATTAAGAGATGCCGATGAAGCTCCTATCTGTGGGCACTCTGCACATTCACCAAGAGGCAGGCAAGACCTACCTCTTCCCTGAAGTTTGCACTGAATGGGCAGATTGGGTTTCAGAATGAAAGTATGTAGCTCTCATTAAATATTTTAAATTAGGTTTCCAATAGTTCAATCACAGCACTTTCCCATCATAATACAATGGCTATATCAATGGATTGTTTTAAATAGAGTACCTTCAAATCTGTTAACTGCAATTTCAGTGTAAAAAATGATTTTTTTTATCCCCCATTTTTAAAAACTGGGGTATAATTTACATAAAGTGAAATGCTTAGGTCTTAAGTGTTCTGTTCAATCAGTTGTGATGAATATATATATAAAGACAGAACATTTCTCTCACCCAAAAAGTTCCCCACACCTCTTCTCAATTTCCCACCCCCAGAATCAACCACTAATTTGAGTTCTATTACCATAAGTTAGCTTTTCCTATTTTAGAGTTTCTCATAAATGGACCACATAATATGTACATTTTTGTATCTTAATTCGCTCTTCACATTTTTGACATTCATCTGTGATTTTGTGTGTGTTCGTTTCTGTAGCTCAGTATCTACTGTGTAACTAAACCTCTGCGTGTTTACCCATTCATTCTTCACTGATGGATGGGTGGGCTATTTCACAGTTTCAGAATTTTATGAATAAGCCTGCAACGAACATTCTTATGCAAGAACTTCTGAAAAACACACACTTTCTTTTCTCCAAGGAAAATACCCGAGAGTGGTACTGTGGGGTCATAGGGTCAATGTACCTTTAGCTTTTTAAGTAAGTACCAGTTTTCCGAAGTGGTTATACCATTTCACACTCCCACCAGCCACGCATGAGAGTTCCAGTTCCTTCACATCCCCTCCCACATTTTACTTTGTCAGTCCTTTTCACTTCAACCCCTCTGGTGGATGTAACTTCTGGTGGTTAACCCTAGTGAATTACTCACCATAATTTTAATTTGCATTTCCCTGATGCCTAATGATGTCAAACACTTTTTCATGTGTTACTGGCCATTTGTGTATCTTCTTCAGGGAAATTTGGATCCAAATAATTTTGCCCATTTTTAATTGGATTTTGTGGTTTTTTATTACTGAGCTATAGGAGTGTTTATATATTGTGGATCCAACACTTCTGTCAAATGTATGGGTTAGCAATAGGTTAACATATGTGTTAACCTATTTGTTTTCTTAACTGTCTTTTGATAAGCACAGATTTTTAATTTTGATATAATTCAATTTATCCAGTTTTATTTTTATGGCCCACGGTTTCTGTGACATCTCCAAGGAATCTTTCCCTATGTAGCCCAAGGTTGCAAAAATGTTCTCCTATGTTTTTTCTAGTAATACCATTGCTTTACTTTTTATGCTTAGGTCATTGACCCATATTGAATCAATTTGTATATATAAAAAGTAGAAGCCAAGATTCTTTTTTTTCTAATGGATATCCAATTGTTTCCATACCATTTGTTGAAGAGATTTTCTTTCCCAATTGAATTTTCTTGACATTCTAGGACCAAAATTCACTAAACCATATATCTGTGGATCTATATATTCTCTTCTGTTCCATTTACCTGTTTATCCATCCTTCCATCAATACCACACTGTTTTGATTACTGCAGCTTTGGAGTCAGTCTTCTAAGGCAGGATAAGTATTCTAAATTTGTTCTATTTTTTTCAATATTGTTTTGGTTATTCTAGGCCTTTGGTTATTCTAGACCTTTTGCCTTTTCTAGCCGAAAAGCTTTGCCTTGCCATATACATTTTAAAATCATTTTGTTAAAGAAAATAATTTGCTAAGCTTTCTATTGCGATTGATCAATTTAGGAAAATTGACACTGTAATAATTTTGAGTCTTCCAATCCATAAACATGGTATGTCTCTTTATTATTTAGACATTCTTTTTTTTTAAAGATTTTATTTATTTATTTATTTGAGAGAGAGAGAGAGAGAGAGAACCAGCATGAGAGGGGAGAGGGTCAGAGGGCGAAGCAGGGTCCCCAACTGAGCTGGGAGCCTGATGTGGGACTCGATCCCAGGACTCTGGGATCATGCCCTGAGCCAAAGGCAGTTGCTTAACCAACTGAGCCACCCAGGTGCCCTATTATTTAGACATTCTTAAATTTCTTTGGCAATGCTTCATAGTTTAAGTCTTAAGCATCTTTCCTTAAACTTATCCCTAAGTATTTGATTTTTTATGCTATAATAAGTATAATTTTTAAATTTTCATTGTTAATTGTTCATTGCTAGGATATGGAATAACTTGTTATATCCTCTAGTATTGTACATAAATTATTAATTCTACTCATTTTTAAAAATATTTAAGAGTTTTGTACAAAATCATGTCACACAGTGAAGACAGTTTTGCTTCTCCCTTTCCAATCTAAATATTCTTCATTTCTTTTTCTTATATATTATTGCCTTATCTAAGACTTCCAGTAAAATGCTCAATGAAAGTTTTGAGAGCAACATCTTCACTTTGTCTCCAATCTCTGGAAGAAAGCATTCAGTCACCAATAAGTATGTTAGCTGCAGGTTTTTGGTAGATGCTATTTGTGAGGCTGAGAAAGCTCCCTTCTGTTCCTAGTTTGCTGAGTTTTTACCATGAATAGATGTTGAAATGTGTCCACTGCTTTTTCTTCATCTACAGAAATCTAATTTTTTCCCTTAGTTAATTACAGTGATGAATATATATTGACAAAGTATATTGATTGGTTTTTAAATATTATATCAACTTTTCATTCCTAGAATAAACTCTACTTTACCCTCTCCTATATATTATTGATTTTATTTGCTAATATTTTCTTAAGGATTTTTATACCTATGTTAATGAGGAATTTTGACCTGTAATTTTCTTTTCTTATACCATCCTCCTCTGGTTTAGGTATCAAAGTAATGCTGGACTCACAAAGAGTGGGGAAGTATTCCCTAATACTCTGTTTTCTGAAAAAGTATGTACAGAATTGGTATTTTTTTCCCTTAAACATATGAAAGAATTCATAAGACAAACT
This sequence comes from Callorhinus ursinus, assembly GCF_003265705.2. Taxonomy (NCBI): domain Eukaryota; kingdom Metazoa; phylum Chordata; class Mammalia; order Carnivora; family Otariidae; genus Callorhinus; species Callorhinus ursinus. The sequence continues at coordinate 19,080,253 of NW_027397092.1, read as the reverse complement.
CTCTGGGCCTGGACTTTTGTTAATGGGAAGCCGTTAAATAATACAGACAATTTCTTGGGCACTTGGGTGGCTCAGCCAGTAAAGCGTCTGCCTTTGGTTTAAGTCACAACCTCAGGGTCCTGAGATTGAACCCCACATCGGGCTCCCTGCTCAGCGGGGAATCTGCTTCTCCCTCTCCCTCTGCCTCTCCCCCTGCTTGTGCTCTTCTCTCTCTCTTTCTGTCAAATAAATAAATAAAATCTTTTTTAAAAACCTTAATTTCTTTCATGAATGTAGGGCTTAAATTTTTCTGTTTCTTCTCGTTGGGTTTTTAAGTTCTGTTTTTCAAGTCATTTGTCCCTTTCATCTTAGTTACTGAATTTACTGGCATAAAGTTGTTCATAATACCACTTCATTATCCTTCAAATATCTTTAGTGATGTCCTCTCTCTTATTTCTGATACTAGTAATTTGTATCTTCTTTTTTTTTTTTAATGGTTTACTCGAGTTAGAAAACACATAAAATTTATCCTCATAACCATTTCTAAGTCCACAGTTCACCATTGTTGTGTAGCCCATCTCTAGAACTTTTTGTCTTGGCAAAGCTCAAACACTATCTATGGAACAATAAGTTTTCCTAAGTGTTTATCAATTTTATTAATCTTTTGAGCAAACTGGCTTCAGTCTTTGCTGATGTGCTCTATTATTTGTTTTCTATTTCATTGCTTTCCACTCTTAGGATTTAATTAGCTCATCTTAGCTTTTTAAGGTGCAAAGATCGCTGATTGTGTGCCTTTCTTATCTTTTAATATAAGCATGTAAAGCTTTACATTTCCCTTTAAAATATGTGCACTCAAAAATTCTGACGTCGTCTTTTCACTATCTTTAAATTTAAAGTACTTTCTAATTCCCTTTGAGATTTCTTCTTTGACTTGTGGGTTATTTCATTGTGTGTTAATTTCCAAATATGTGAGGAATTTTGTAGATAGCTTGTCATTGATTTCTACTTTAATTCCATTTTGTTCAGAGAACATACTTAGAAATTCAGCCTTTAGAAAACTTCAGAAATTTATTTAGAGTTGTTTTATGGTCTAGTTTGTGATCTCTGTTGGGGAATGCTCCAGGTCCACATGAGAAGTATGTGCATTTGGCTTCTGTTGGGTAGAGTGTTCTATAAAAGTCAGTTCCGTTAGGTCACTGGCAATGTTGTTCAGATCTTCCAAACACTCATTAATCTTTCAACCTATCGATTACTGAGAGAAGGGTCTTAAACTCTTCAGCTAGGATTCAGCTTTAATTCTGTCAATTTGCTTCATGTATTTTGGAGTTTCATTATTAGGTACAAATACAGTTTATATTTTTATATCCTTTTAATTAATGGCCTTATAAAATGTCCCTTTTATATTTTTATCATCTTGAAGTCTACCTGTTCTGAAATTAGTATAGCACCACCAGTTCTCCTATGCATCGTGTTTGCAGGGTACCTTTTCCCAAACTGTTACTTTCAACCTGTTCATGACTTTATGTTTATGTTGTACCTCCTATAAACCACATATATTCTTACACTTTTATCCAGTATGACAATCTCTGGGCTTTTTAATTGGGAAGGTTAATCCATTTACATTTAATTCCATTATTTATATATTTTGATTTTGAATATCCAAATTTGGGTTTGATTATTATTTGTCCTTTATGACCTTTGTTTTTCTGTTACTCCCATCCTGGATTTTTGGGATGAAATAAGCATTTTTGCCTTTCATTTCCTCTTTTCTCTATTAACATTTTAGGCATGCCTACTTGTATTTCATTTTCAAAGAGCTTTCTAGGGATTACATGCTTATTCTTAATTCATCACAGTTAATTTTCAGAAAGTATTACTTCATGAACAATGTAAGAACTCAATGACAATATATTTCCACTCACAACCCTCCCACTGTTGGTGTTCTTGTTGCCAAAGGTTTTAGTTCTAAAAGACTATAAACCCCCATGTTCCTCTGTTATTATTTTTACTTTAAATGACCAATTATCTTTAGAGTCTTAAAAGTACTTTTTATTTATAGAGCTGCTGACTCTTTCTGGCATTCTTCATTTCTACAAGTCCTTCCTTCCTGTAGGACCAGGTTTCCAACTGAAATCATTTTCTCTCAACCCAGAGAACCCCATTTAGCATTTTCTGCTCTCCTGGAGATTGATTCTTTCAATCATGAAAATGTCCATATTTCATCTTCATTTGTGAAGTCTATTTTCACTGCATATAGAATTCTAGTTTTTGTTTGTTGTTCCTTGCAGCACTGTGGAGATGACACTATTGTTTTCTGATCTCTATTCTACCTGATGAGAAGTCAACTGTCATTCTTAACATTGCTGTTCTATGTGCGATTTTTCTTTTCTGTCAGACTGCTTTCAAGATTGTTTTTTCTTTGTCCTTTGCGTTTAGCAATGTGACTATGATCATGCTTGGGGTTCTCCAGGCTTCTTGAAGCTGTGATTTTTTTTTTCCACTAGTTTTGGAAAGTGATGCTTATCTCTTCAGATATTTTTTCTGCCCTTTCTCTCTCATCTTCTTCTAGGACTTCAATTCCATGCAGGTTAGACCTTTCAGCATAGCCCCATAGACTTCAGGTGCTCTGTTGCATGTTTTCATTCTTTTTTCTTGTTTCAGGGTAGATCATTTCTGTTGGCATGCCTTTGAGTTTATTGATTCTTCCCTCTGTTGTGTCCGATCTCCTAATAAGTCCATCCACACACAGACTTTTGCATGCCTGACAACTTATTTTTCATTGTTAGCATTTCCATGGAGATTTTTCTTTACAGTTTCCTTACCTCTGCTGAAATTCCCCATGTGTTCACACATGTTGCTCACCTTTTCCACTAGATCCTTTAGCATATTTATCATAGTTATCTTATGATACCTGTTTGATAATTCTAATATTTGGGCCAACTCTAATCTTCTTCGGTTATTTTATCCTTGACAAGCAGTTATATCATTCTTTGGGGGGGAGGGGTTGTGTATCATAACTTTATAATGAATGCCACATGTTGTGTGCAAAATATAGTACAGACTGAGGTAAATATTCCCCCAAATAGAGAATTCTCTTCTTCTATCAGGATGTTAATGTGGGAAGTTGAGTTAGTATCTAGTCTGCAGCTGAGCTGGATTTGGACGTTGTTACTGTCTTAGCAATATTTTGTGTACCACAGGCTTCAAATTTTCTTAGTAGTGCCCTATCATATCCCATAATGAGCCTGCCCATAGTTAGTGGTACCCCATACTTTGGGCGAAACTAAAGTAACAGAGTTTTTCTAAATGCTCCTACAGCACCTATGTTTTCAGCATGCTCTGCGCTACAGAAGAGGTCTCTCTCAGTGGTCCCCCTCCTTTCTTAGTACACCGCTGCCTGGGGCTCAGTGCACGGCCCAGCGTTCGGAGAACGTACTCGGGCAACTGTACTTACCTGTGCTCAGAGAGGATCACTCTCAGCTCCCTGCCTTTCCCCCATGCTGAGATGACCACTATCTCATACTCAGCGCAGACTCCAGAGCTTGGGCAGGTAGGTTTCTGGCCCTTGCCCAGCAGCACACGACCACTGACTCCTTCCTATTCAGGGTCCAAGAGGGTTTCTCAGCACAAAAGGGTTTCTCCTGGTTCTCCTGCTCTCGCCTCAGTGCTAGACAGGCCTTGTGTACCTCTGCCACTGGGAGGGGAAGGGTCAGTGTTCCTTTCCTCCCCCAGCAGATAACCCCTACCTCTTACCCTTGGAAGGTAAGGAGCATGGAAGGGTTTTTATTGTTCCTCTTGCTTTAACTACAGACTCAGGCAGGGCCTGCCGAGAGTTTTCTCTCTCTATTCTTCCGCCCCACCCCCAATCTTCCTTGTCAGCTCTCAGGGGAGGCCCATGGACAAAAGTGAGCAAGCAGACACCTCTTGGGTTGGGGGCTTCCAAGACTTCTAAACTGTTATACTAGCCCAGACTGGGCTCTTAAAAATTCATTACAATCCCCACTGTTTCCTTCTTACTCGCTTCTATATGGCTACTTTCTCCTTGAGCTGCTCTGCCCAAGGTGGAACAATCATGTGTTCCATCTCCTTGGAGGGGCTGCCGCCCTTTGGATTTTTATTTTTTAGGTTACCTTGTGTCCTCAGCTCTCTGACAGACTTTAAAATATATGATCTTATAAAGTGTCTGGCTTGTTCTTATTGTTGGGGGGAGCAATTTTATCTTGCAACTATTCACCTCCTAGGTGGAAGCTCTCATTAAACGTAAGTATTAACAGCTAATAAACTCTCTCTTTTGGTATGTATTTATATGCTCTTAGACCCAATTTTACTTTTTGTGCACTTATTCTTTTGTAATGAAATTAAAATGAAATCTGACTTTTCTCCCTTAGTCCCACAGCTCCTTGTACATACAGCTAATGAATGGTGATGAGGTAAGGAATTTGTGCACAATCAGTGAAAGAATAAATAACCCTAGATTAATCATAACAACAACCATGTGTTGAGTGTGCAAGAGGTAAAGTAGGCAGTGTTTTCCTATGCGTTAATTCATTTCTCATGACTCTGAACTAGATACTGTTTGGCAGCTGAGGAAATTCATGCTCAGAGACACATAATGACTCAGCCAAGGCCACAAAGCTAATAACAAGAGAACCAGAACTTGAAGCCAAGCACTCTAGATTCTGGGGTTTACACCTGTTACCTCCATTCCATAAAGGAGTGAGTGAGGGGTTAAATGTTCAACTTTCTTACATTGATGGTCTGACATCTGAGTTCTGACTAATTCTTACAGCTCTCCATACACCCGGGCCAGAGAACACGCACGCGCGTGCGCGCACAGGCACAAGGAAGGAAGGAAGTGCTACTCCCACGCTTCATCTCATCAGGATATCTTATATAACCCTACCACCTTCAAGGGTGCCTTCCTCACGTCCACCCACCCAAAATAACCGGCTGAGGGCTAAGGCTAGTTTCAGACTGTTGCAGCAGAGCAGAGTCCCTAGCAGGACCAGCCTGCGGATAGATCCTTGGACAAATGCAGAGACAAGATCTGACTGTCTAGAGATAGCCCTCATGTACTGGGAGCCTCCACATACAGTCTGACTAGGGGAGGTACGGGTAAGGAGCCCCCGGACACTGTGAATCATCAACTAGTGGAACTGTGGGCCAAACCCTCAATCTTAAGCAAATGGAAGGAAAAATTCACGTAACTACATTTACAATTCAGCAGCCTCACTCCCCAAACAAGCTGTTTAGAATAGGGCTTGTTCTTCCCGAAGCAATCTCATGGCTGTTCAAAGAAAGACTTTCCCGAGTCACTTTAAAAACTAGAGATATTGCCATTAGGGGCAAAGGAGATCAAAAGCACCTTAATCTCCTCTATCAGCAGGCCAGCCACTTACCAAATCTGAGAATGTTACCCAAGTGCTGCCCCCTGATCCCGCCTGACAGTCCCCGGGATTGGTACCTTGGATCTTGGAAAACAGAAGTATGGTTTTACTTACGCAGGTCTCTATCTCAAGAAGATGCATGGAACAATAACAATCATCCCTCACCCCGATGGCTGCAAAAGGATATTTCAGAATTCATAAGTGGAATAGCTGTGGTTACTTTCTTTAAAGAGGGATCAAAACATTGAAATCTACCCCAGAGCACTGCTGTGTACACAGAGTGAGTCACACTGATTAATGGGGTACACACAAGGAACTTGCCCTCCCATCAGTAAGAAAGATTCCCTTGGCATTCCTCAGGAAGAAGTGGGGCCCATAGCTCTAAGCACTTGAGAAGGTACTGCTTGTACAAGAGGTTGGTATTGCAGGCTTACCTGTCGCAGGCTCTGTCTTAGGACACTAGGCTGCCTCAAACAAAGGTTGCATTAATAGAAGTATGCATCCAAGAACAAGGGAGGTGAGGTCTTTCTTGCTTCTGTATGGCTAACTTCTACAATGTGTGTTGCATTCTGAATGCTTGCACATTACAGTGAACTTTGCTCAAATAGAAAGAGCCATATGGAAGGTGCAGAGGATGAGGGGAACTCTGGGACCACAACAGATGACCTGGTTGTACGTGTCAGGACAAATTTAGCCTGATGATTAGCATTTGTACTAAGTCATACTCCTACCTTTCTCACTCTGCCCCTAACCTCACACATACTGATGCTTCCCCCGCAAATGAACTTTGGGCTTCTTGTAGGCAGGGATGATGGGTGGTTAACAGTACCTGGCATGCTTAACAAATATTTTTTGAATGAATAAATCAATGAATGAACGAACGAAAAGGCAAACAAAATGGCTGCCTTGGAAGGATGGATTCCCAGATGCCAATATCTGCCCAACACACCCCTCCATGGAATGAAGGGAGACCCCATCCTGCCAATGCAAGGGGGTGATGAAGTGCTGCATGCCTCCCAAAGACATACCAGGGGCTGACAGATTCGGCTCCTCCACAGTCTAGGAGCAAGCCGGGTCCTGCTATAGAAAGCATGAGAATGAATACCAAATTGGAGAAAGCTGAAGACAGGGTTCAGAGTCACAAAGCTATGGGACCTCAACTGCCTCGCCCTCCCAGCTTCTGCTTCCTTTCCTCCTAAGCTGACTAAAACCACAGCTGGCTCCCAGGTGTTGCTGTGAGCACCAAATGACCTACCGCCAGTAGGGGGGCCGGCGAAAACTATGGAGAGCCCTAAACAGGTGACTCACAATAACAGAGATGAAGGCATTCTAAGGAGAGGGGACTGTCTAGCCTAAGACATGGCAGGGGAGGGTGGAGGGAGAGCTCTAGAAGTCACTGGGCCCCAGGTGCTCACGTCCTTCACTGTGGGTAGCTGGCCAGGACATCTGGCCTGACTCTGTGAACCCAGCCAGGAGGCCGGCACCTGAAATGAGGCAGCAGTGATGTGGGGCCGGGGAGATCTCTGCAAAGGGCTGGAGGGGGCCCGAGCCGTGGGTTGCATGTCCAGAAGAGGAGGATGAAGCTCATTACTGTTACTCTCCAGTAACCAGAGTAACACTGAGAATACACCCAGCCCCTCATCACTGTGCTCCCCGCCCCTTGTTTTGGGACAGTAAGGAGGCTCAGGGTCTAACTGGTAAACCTACAGCTCATAAGAGCCACTGGACCTGTGGCTTTTTATAAAACAAAAACAAACACCTCTCCTAGAGCACTGTCAGCTCCGAGAAAGCAGGAACCCTCACGGCTGCTGTGCTCACTGCTATATCCACAGAGCCAGACGCGTGGTCAATACTCACTAAGTACTTGCTGCCTGCCCAGTCACACCCCTGTCTTCACCCCTCTTCTCCCTTTGCTCAGCTTCTCCCCTAACTTCATGTTTATCCTGCGGCCGCATCTGTATTTCTGAGAGCACCTCAGATCCTCTTTTGCATAAGGCAAGGTAGACACAAAAGTAAGAAAAAGCACAGAACAAATACAGAATCCATGGATGCATCCTTCCTCCAGGCAGCTTCTCCATGGACGGGGCTCCGCCGACATATCCCGCCCCCTCCCAGAGGCAGGCCAGGCGGGTACAGGAGCAGAAGTTCAGCTCTGTCCCGAGAAGGCCCTCCTACCAGGCTGCTCCCAGAGATTAGGTTACCTCCAGACCCAAAGGAAAGGTTGCCTAGCAACATTCATCAGCCTCCTCACCTCTAAATCCCGCATTTGTGTCTTACACGCGTATGCAGCGCCCTGTGAGCGTGACCCCGAGCACACTCCTCCTGCTGCAGCACCCCACCTAAAACAGGCTCATCTGCCTGCCTTCCTGAACCTTCCACTGCACTGGCCTGTGACTTCCAGCCTCGACTCACGGGCTCCCATGGAGGATGAGCACAGGGGCAGGCACACGGACTGAGCTTCCGGCCCCAGAGCCACCGCATTGGATCAGCACACGCCACAGAGAAGCAAGGAGGAAGGGGAAAGATGAGCTGAGAGCCCACGGATGTCCAGATGATGCGGACCCCATCACCCCGAGCCTCCTTCTTTGAGATTTTCTGCTTGCAGAAAAACACTTGATTTTTCATCCAGAAGGGTCAAAAACATGCAAACGTGTAAATAAATGAAGTGTTGCTTAAGATCATGTCTAAACAGTGTGCAAAAATAAATATCCTTACTCTAAAGCCAGACAGTATACAGTATCCATCTGGGGAAGCAGGAAAACAAGGAGTAATTTGGGGGAAAGAGCTCTATGATATCTAAACTTTGTCTGTGGCTCCCCAGGAGCCATGGGAAAGAGCAAAGCGCCTCCAACTCACATACTCTCAAACATGGGACCCCTTCCTCCCGGCTCTGAGAAAACTTGCCACACAACCTCCTGGCTGCCAGTGAGGACAGATTTCACCGTGGCCCCTCTCGCTGCTCCTCCGGCTTCAGCACCCGGCAACTGTCGGCCATGAGACTGTCCATAGGAAAAGAGTCTTCCTTTCCATTTTACCCAGAGAGTAAGCCACAATTTCTTGTATTAGGTCTAAAACAAGTCAACGCCATCTGGCCCCTGTCTCCCAGCCAAAAGTTAAAACTTTAAGCATTACACACATAAAAAAGCAAAAAAGCAATTTAAGCTCTTTATGATGAAATTTATTTTTGATAGTGAAATGAAGAACAGACCAGGGGAAAGGGTCAGACAGAGGCACTTTGGAGCTGTGCTGGCAAATACAACAGCCACCAGCCACAGAGGCCTACTTAAGTTTAAATTAATTAAAATTAAATAGAATTAAATAGAAGTAAAAACTGAGGTGTTCAGTTGCATGAGGTCTTTTCAAAATCTCAGCAGATACAAAGACGCACTAAAGAACATTTCTATCATCGCAGAAAATTCTACTGGACAGCACTGCTCCGGGCCATTCCAGGAGCAGGCTGTGGTCACAGGGGTCCATCCCCAACACGGTGGGCTCTATCTCTAGGTCCACTGAATGCCCATATGCCTCCTGCCTCCCATCGTCACTTCTAAGCTGGACCCTGAGTCTTCAGTCTCGGGAGGGAAAAATCTATATCCAAAGCCCAAACACTTCTGGGAATTTTCCTACTGCCCCCAGTGCAGGTATCTCAACCAGATTTATCTCCCTAGTCCATCACAAGTTACTTTGGGACCTGTCTCTCAAGCCACACTCTCATACCGCTCTAGGGGGACACTGGATGAAACAGTGGCCCTCGCCAACATGTCCACCCGAAATCTGTGAATGTGAACTTCTTTGGAAATAGGATCTTTGCGGATGTAATTAAAAAAAAATCCTCGAGGCTCCTGGGTGGCTCAGTGGTTTAAGCGTCTGACTCTTGATTTCAGCTCAGGTCATGAGATCAAGCCCCACGTTGGGCTCCGTGCTCAGCACAGAGTCTGCTTGTGATCCCCTCTCCCTCTCCCTCTGCCCTTACCACTCATGCTGTCTCTCTCTCTCTCTCTAAAATACATAAATAAAATCTTTAAAAAAAATAAAGAAAAAATCCTGGGTTAATTGGCAGGCCCTAAATCCAATGACAAGTGTCTTTATAAGAAGGGGAGATACAGACAGAAGGGGGAAGGCAGCGTGGGGGGGGTGGGCAGGAATGGGAACTGCAAGCAGAGGGAGCCCAGGGCTCCCAGCAGCCATTAGAAGCTACAAGGGAGGCGTGAAACGGATACTCCCTCAGAGGCCCTGGAAGGAACCAACCCTGCCAACACCTGGATTTTGAACTTCTGGCCCCCATGACCGTGAAAGAATAAATTTCTGTTGTTTTAAGCCACCAGGTTTGTGGTCATTTGTTATAGCAGCCCTAGGAAACAATGCAAGGGGTTAATAGCAAATGACAACTGAAGGGGATTCCTTTCCCCAAGGATACAGTTAGCATCCACTCCCGGCCTGTGGCATCCAGGTTGGACCCACGTGTCCCCGTGGAGCAGGAGCAGAGAGTCAGGCAAGCAGACCAAGCTTTGAGCGCCAGAGCCGCTATGTCTGATTTGCACGTGCCAGAAAGAAGCATCTGCTGCTGGCGACAGAGAGAATGAGCTGGGGACAGTGAAGCCTTCTCAGGACTCCTCAAATGATGCTACTGAGTTGGCTGGGGTCCCCCTCCCACTTCCCAGGCCCTTCTCTGCTGGTGGCACCCTCTAGTACGTCATGCACTCACCCCTCTTCCTGCTGCTGGTCTCATTCCAAGGCTCATCTCGGACCCACCCATTCCAGGAAGTGTTCTCAGACCACCCATCTCAGCATGACAGCTGCATGCCACAGCAGAAGGAGCCCTGGGTCCTAGGTTTGGCTTAGCCACCTTAGTCTCTGTATCTTTCTGCGCCTCAGTATGCCCATCTGCAGCGAGGGGCAAGGCTAGACTGCTTGATGATACCAGCACTCACACCATACATCCACCAGCTGGTATCATTCACCTGTTCTGCCTAGCTAAAACTAACATTCATTGAGCCACACATGATGCTAAATGCTTTACGTACATTATCACATTCAATCAATACTTTGTGGATGGATGGATGGATGGAGGACAGGGGAGGAGGAGAGTCTGCACTCTAACAAAGTATCAGACTTGGGAAGGCAGAACCCTTGTTCCTCTGGCCAGACTCAACCCCATTCCCCCCGCACATCACCGTGGAGAAGGTACAGTTGGGTGGTCTGGGTGACTGAAGACCACGGACTATCCGAAGAGAAAAATGGCCCACCCATTGCTTCATGAAGCCATATTTAGATTCTGGGTCTAATTTCAACAGATATCAGCACAGGGGAGCTACATTACAGTGGACAGATCATTTGTCAAGAATGGAAAAATCCAGGATGCCAGGGCGGTTGTATGGGGCGGGGGAGAGGGGGCAGGGTAGAAGACGTAAAAATCCATTTTGAAGGCAATGAGGAGAATGACCGCTAACTGAGCAGGCAGAGTTGAAGCTTAAACCCTGGGAGTGACAGAAAGCCCAGGTCGGCGGAGACAAAGCCACAGACCACACGCCACAGTTAGCCACACAGGGCTCACCACCAGCGAGACCCTGGGGGGCCCACCTGTGGCCACAGTCCCCCAGTAACACTCGGTGGCGACCAGAGAAATTCCAGGGACATGGAGGCTCGGGCAGGCATCCCAGAGCACTGAGCTTAACTAAGCACTAGGGGCTCAGCAATATGGGGAGGGAACGCTAAAGGACGTTCGGAAAGCAGACAAGATCTAAGAAGTCTCTTCCATCTGAATGGGGTCCCCACTCCCATGGCCTATCCACCCCACACCCTCCCTTGGACTGCAGGAGCTTCAGAAAGGAGTCAGAGCTCCCAAATGACAGACCGCCAGTGGTAACCAGACCCTTGCACAGATGCTGACCTGCTGCATCTCGGGAGGTTCTCCCCAGCCTGTGTGCCTGAGCGCTCTGGAGCAGACGTCCGAGCATCAGGATTAACCTCCGCGTCAAAACCTACTAGATGTCAGGGATCCTCTTAGTCACCTGAGAGCTATGTGATACGCCACACACCCTGCCACCTTGGCCTGCTCGTCTGGGCCACCCCATTTCACCTTCACTTGTTTATCACAAGTAACCTGAGCTCAGCGGGCCTGACAGCGGTGTGTTAGTCCCCACACGGCCCAGAGCGGCCAGCATGGCTGCCGTCAGTCTTGTTCTCATTACTCTGTGGAGAAGCGGCCTCACTCGTGTTACTGCATCATTTAGGTGCTGGGGCACGGGGCCGGCTCCCCAGGAAGCTCCGCCGGCTGCTTCCAAGGGCAAAAGCTAAACCCTGGGAGGTCCCGGCACCTCTTATCACCATTGAACCTTCAGGAACTTGCTGAACGTCAAGCATTTGCTTTCCTTCTCCACAGGCCCCCTGGTGCACCTCACAGTGCCAAAAGAAAGGCGCCTCGTGCTATTAGCTCAAATAAGGAAAATAATGCTGGGGAGATTGAATTTTCTGCAGACTTGTTTAACTTGCTGATTTCTGAGCACTCGATGCTGGCAGCCGGGGGGGAGTGGGCCGCCAGCCGGCGATTTCTCGGCCGCTTCTTGAAAAGATTCGTGGGCTTATTAAATCAGCATGAGTCACTCTCTTGCCTTCCTCACAAACACGAATCACAAATCATCAAAGCCCAAGGAAAACACATGACTCAAAAGTTTCTTCAGGACCTACAGGGTCTGAAGAGCTGAGGGTAAAGCGTTGTCAACCCGAGGTCTCCCGACCGGCAAGCGGAACTCCCCAGGCAGAGCTCGAGGGCCTCCACGGGGCAGAGAAAGCCGCCAGGTGGAGCCCCAGGGACCCCAGCCCCAGAACCACGCAGACCCGGCCCACGGGCGTGCTCACAGGCTCACTCACTCAGTCGGGCTGTGTGCCAGGCACCTGTCTGTTCGCTGGGCCGCCCGCAGGGAGCAGGGCCAGCCTGGGCTCTGGCCTCACAGAGCTTACGATCTAGTGCAAGTTTCTGAAGTGACCGGGGGCCCCATTTCTATTCCTTTCCTCGCTGGGAAAATGTGCGCAACCTTAGTTTCCCTATTCTAATGCCTACTCACAGAGCTGCTGTAAGGACTACAGACTATATACATATACTAATGTGTGTACGGGCTCACACCGTGCCTGGCACATCACACCTGCTCAGCAAGCGTCTGCCATTTCTCTGGAAGGAAAAGAGTGATCTGTAACATCCTACCAAAACCACGGGGCTCTCTACCAATCCCTACTGACCCTTCTGGCTGTGTCCAGACAATCTGGAATCTGAGCACCAGGCTTGGTCCCCTGGGGCAGTGTGTCAGCAGCCCTGCAGCTCTGGCTGGAGAGCAGCCCTGTCCTGGGTCTATGTGCCTGGGACTCCTGCCCCTCCCCCAGCCCCGACCCCCCTGCCCGGAGGCTCAGGTCATCCTTCCCAGCAAATGTAGCGCATTTCTTCCTCTGTAGCCTTTCTTCTCTGTCTTCTGGCCAGTAGGACCTGACCACATTCTCTGCCTACTGCCCTCACTTCTCTCCAAAGAGACAAAGGCTACAAAGAGCAGCTTCCTCCACATGGCCCGAGTAGTCACAACAACCCTTGTCCACTCTCCCCCAGAGCAAGGTCCAAAGACTTGAGTCTTGCCCTTGATGCTCATCCTGGATGCCCCCCCTGCTTTCCAACAAACTTCTCTCTCTGATTCTCTGGTTTCAGGCTCAGGCTGGAAACACCACCTTCCAAGCTGCCACCCACAGGGCAGAGGCTGTGTCCGGAATGCCCAGCTGGGGCAGGGAGGGAATGGATTCACACACCCTGGAAGGTGGGATGGAAGAAACCAATGCAGGCCTGGAATCTGCACTGTTGGTCAGCATTAGCTGAAACCTGTGTACGCAGGATCATCTCCTGAATCTTCATGACAACCCCCACCTCAGGGCAAACTCAGCCCAAGGGCCCAAGGTCAACACCCAATGCAGGGCGTGAGGGCCGTTAGGTGTAACTCAGGCTGGAAGGAGATAAAGGGGTAGGCCCATCGGTGGAAGGGCTGTGGTGTAGACAAAACCAGAAAGGCCCTGGCGGCTAACCCCAGGGTAGTGGCATCCCCGAGGCTCAGCCGTACCTCCTTCCCACACTTTCACTGCCCGCCTCCAAGACTGGCCTCTGACTTTGGGAAGCGACTTTCTCAACAGCAAACTCTCCTCACTCAGGCCCTGCCCGTGCACCCCCAGGAAGGGTGAAACTATATACCCCCACCCAACACAAGACCAAGAACTCCGTGAACGCCCAAGGTGTCTGCAGGTCGTGGCAGAGCTGTCCGACTGAAGGAGACTGTCCCCTCCGGGGCTGCCAAGGCCAGCATGGAAACCTCAGCCCAAAGGAAGTAAGAGCAAAACAGTCACCGTGGAGGAAAGGGGTATCCAGACATCCTAAGACTCATTCCAGTTCTGTCCCTGACCGTCTCCTCAGAACAGCCACCTTCACAGTGACTGTGACACAATGCCCTCACGTGCTTTCCCAGGAGGCTGAAAGAAGCTCCCACCAGCACCCACCCGCCCACCGCCATGACTGTCCAGGCCCAAGAGCTTTGCCCCCTTCCCCCAGTCTCCATTAGCGGGCCCAGGAAGTGACAAATGTGTCATGGTAGGGGCCAATTACACATGCTAATAACAAGTCCGTGCCGGGGCCCAGAGTCACCCAGATGGTAGAGGGGATTTATGGCCCAAACCTGATTTCCCAGAATCCAATGAAGGCAGGAACGGAGAGAGACGGAATCTGACAGAACTCTCTTCCAGGTCTCACTGGGAGCCAGTGTATTTTTGGAGGGCTTTGGCTTCGCCTGCTTGCTGTACTTTATTGCTGGCAGAGAGACGGGAAATTTATTACTTTACAAATCATACTATTCGCAGCATAAATGAACTGTCTGGCTGCGGCACGCTCGAGCCCAGATGATTTGCGGAACGTCTAATGGTAAGCGGAGTTATGCTATCTGCTTACGGCCTCCAAGACAAAAGCCAACCGTAACACAGAGCATCTGCACAGTGTAACTAGAGGCCAGCAAATTGGCTGCGACTCGTAAATGTTGGCTCAGCAGCATTACATAACTCGGTGTGCTCGGCTGGGGACTCCGAGGAACGTGGGGCAGCCCCTGGGCGCGACAAGCAGGCCCTGACTGGGCTGTGGATGACAAGCAGGGCACCACGGGGGCTCGCCCTCCCCCCACCCCGCCCCAGGTCAGGGCTGGGCGGGGCGCCACAGCTTGGCCAGTCCTGAGGCCTGCTAGCAATCAAGAGGCAGGGTGGGCTCCTGGGCCTGCCTGGGAAAGGGGGAGCTTGCTTCAGCCCTGCTACTCCCAATTCCCCGAACCCGGACTGGGAGGATGATGGTGAAGTCACTGCGGCCCCGACATACTGACAGGAGCCAGGCAGCACCCACGTGGGGTGGTCTCCCCTCCACTGGCTGGCCCAACTGGCAGGCAGAGAGGACTGATCACATGACCATCACCACCGAGGCTCAGCCCAGCACGTGGGACATGGGACACCACTAGGAGGGAGGTGACAGCACACCATTTATGGGGGAAACCTGCAAGTCACTTGGTCTCTCTGAGTAGCAGGGGGTGGTAGTGTCACGATTCAAATCCACCTGTTTTAAGTTTGTTCTCACAGACCTACGCTGAACAGGACAACTTAATGATCATTATTTTTACAAAGCCCTCAAAACAACCCATGCGATATGCCTATCACCATCCCCATTTTATAGGTAAGCAAATTGGGGCTCAGAAGCAAATTGGGGGTCCCTTAACCAAGCTCCTACAGTGGGTGAGTGGAAGAGCCAGGATTCATGCTCAGGATCCCTTGTCCTGAAGTTTGTTTCTCCCACGGCACCTGCCTCCCAGATCGAAGGTGTCCTTTTATGGCTTCTCACCACCTCACACTGGGCTGTTTGGGATAATGCCATAGGATATTCAATCAGTATTTTCTACCTGTGCAGCAATGGGTTGGCAAAAGGCCCCCAGAAAGAGAGGTCCATGGCTGGCTCCTGGGAATTCACAGTTTGATTATTCTCAGGTGTAAGCCCCAAGAAGCATAGGGTGGACGATCTCCAGGAGGTCTGGAAGCGTGAGGTGGTCAGGGAAAGCTTTTGGAGCAGGAGGTTTCTGAGTCACCCAAGCTTCGCCGTGGTCCAGGAAGAGCAGCAGAGACCCTGCTTCAAACAAACCTGGTGCCCGTCTCTGGCTCAGGGACTTGGGTGCCCTTTGCATGGCAAGAGAGGGACCCAGCAAGAGCTGGCCCATTTGCAGATGGGCCCAAGGGTCCTGCCTGACTGCAGAGCCGATCCTAAGCTCAGGTGAAAATGTAGCACCGGGAAAAGGTCAACTCTTTACTGATCCCCAACCTGGTGAAGTCTTTAGCCAAAGAGCAAAAACAAAAATGCTGTCTGAACAGTTGATTTAAAAATAGGGAATGGTATTTTAAAACCCTTTGATCTTCAAAAATAACAAAGCTGTCTTGTTACCATAGAGAATTTTGACTGTGCCACTTGGCGGTCAAAATAAAAGGCTGTTTACTGAAGACTCCTCTAAAAAGAGCCCAACTGTTGTTCACAAGGCTTACAAGACAAATGCTTGGCCCAACGACAGCACGCTCTAACTCTCACACACCTCACGCATTCATTCAGCTACGCTCTCATTCAGGGAGGCTCGTGTCTCCAAAGATCCTGTGGATTTCCAGCTCCCTCCGTGACACCTGCCGATTAGGTCCCACAGTCTCTAGAGAACCTTAGCTAATGGACTTTTTATAGCATGTAAACGTCGCCCTCGGTAAGGAAGCCTCTTAGCTTCATAAACAGTCCACATGTATCCACGTGAAGCACAATCTTCAGGAGGGTGACAGCACCCACACCCTCGCCTGATGAATGTTCTCCGGCATTCCCACCAGGGGCACTGGTGCCTCTCTGTCGGAAGTGACTCATCCCTTGTGCTCAGGAGAGGCTGCTGCAGCATTCACTGCTGGCTCCAATCTCCTAAGAAAACCCCCTCAAGCCAGGAGGTGTGGCCCTGACCTGGACAGGAAGCTAAGCGGGGAACACTCTGGTCATGGACCTAAGCTGCCTGGAGCCATGATGGCCCCCAAAGCAGCACAGAACTGAAGGAGTTTCTTTATCCCTATGGGCATGCACTCTAAGAAGCAGCTCTCTGGGCAGCTCTTTTGGGAAAATGGGGGAAGAAGGTAAAAAAAAAAAAAAAATGGTCCTGGACCCAAATCTAAATGCTCTTCCAACCCAGGTGCCAACTCAGCAGAAGGAAACACACACACACACACACACACACACACACACACAAACACAGCGCCTGTGCACCCAGCCTGCACACCCTCTCCTGGGTGACAACCTTCCAGGAGCATGCCTGTGGTAATGGCAGCCACCAGGAGAGTAACCAGGGAAGACAAATTTGCGGAGGACAACTCTGAGTTGCTATGGTAGAACAAAGCAAGGTCATTTGCTTTACAGCTCCCACTGAAGTTGAAGACCTAAGAAATTAGTTTCACTAAAAAGTTCTAGGAAGCTCTGATTTTTCACATGACTGAGTCCAGGGATCCCCAAGAGAATCTAGGAGAGGTATGGACCCTCTCCCCAGAGAAGTTCACACAATGCTTTGCATCCAATGTCACAGGGGAGTTCAGATAAAGAAATTCTGCCCCGAGTTTCCCAACACAAGAAAATGACCAAGGCAGCCAAGTGACCCCCAGCCGGCTATCACTCTCCCACACCCTATGCTCTGGAAAGCACATGGAAGGAGCCGTGCCTGTGGCCATGAGAAGGCCCAGGACCCTCCCTGTGCCCCTCTGGAGACTCTGACCCCTTGACACAGGAAATGAAGAAGACGATTCCAGCTTGTCGATGTCCCAGTGGGGTACCCTTTCTAGCCTTCAGCTGTCCTGCTTGCACAGGGAGACCAGGACTATCTACCCAGCTCTCCCTGCTAGACATGCTTCTGCCAAACTTCTGTTTCCCGGAAGATTGGCCCTCAACACACAGAGACTCACTGTGCTGGTCAGGGCCATGACGTGCCTGCCCCACCCATGGCCCCAGGACGGCCATGTTTTGTACTGTCTGCCCTCCCACCCGCTCCTGAGGCAACAATCCACTGGGCGACCTCTGACCTAGGGGCCAGGCCCATCTGATTCCCTGCCCTGGAACTCAGGAGTAGGAAATCCCGCGAGAGCTACAGCACACAGCAACAGATAGAGCTGAAAAATCTTAACACTTTCCCCCGCTGGAAGGAAGCCCGTGGCTCTCCCCAGGCTGAGGAGACAGAAGGCAGGGGGGCAGAGGAGAGGGTGAGAGCCCTTCCCTCTCAGTCGAGAGATGCCGGCAGCGGGGGGAGATGCTGAGCCACCATCTCAGCCTGATCCACAGTGATCCAGAGCCTGCCTCCTACAGCCTGAGCTGAGTTGGGGGTTTGCTTTTGGGCCACAGATATACTGAAATTCATGGAGGTTCCGTCAAAGGTCTCTCCACGAATGTCCTTGAACCCCAAACAGCCATTAGCAGGGAATGAAGTGGGCTGAGCATAGCAGAAGTCGCTGGAATGGGGTCCAGCACTGTAACCCCCTGGGGTGCTTTGGAAATGCAGACATCTAGACCCCACCCAAGGCTACTGACTGGGTTTGTCTGGGCTGAGGCTGAGCAGCTACAGTGTTACAAAGCTCTCAGGTGTCAGGATGCTGGGCCATGTTTAGAAACCATTCGTTTGGGTCACATACCCCTTGCCTCAAGAAAACTGAAATCCCGGTGACCAGACGGCAGAGGACAGGGTTTGGGGAGCCATGTTGCTTTTTGGAAAGTTTCACCTCAGTCTGGCAAAACCTGTTCTCCTCTCTCGGGCCTACAGATGCAACCCCACCTCTTCCAGGAGGCCCATCCTTGTAGGAACCGTTCCTTTGAGCCCCACCTTCCCCACACCCTGACTTCCAATGTTCCGTGTGGTTTTCAGCCTACACCACACAGGAAACCCTTGTCCCCGGGGAGCTCCCAGCCTAGTGGACACGCCTGTGTCCTCCAAGACACAGAGCCATCTCTGGACCTCCACTGAGCTCCTGCTGGAGGTCCAGGCCCAGCCGTGGCTGTGTGGGTGGGGCTCATAGCGGGAGAGAGATCAACTCCTCTTGACCTTTTGGATCTGTCGTGACCCCTGGGCCAGGCGTGCTGGTGGAGGAAGGCAGGCCCAGCACGTCTTCACAGGCAGCAACAAGACACACGAGAGAACTAAGCTTGGGCCCATGAGTCAGCCCAGAGCCCAGGATCGTTCTGGCGAAACCTTTATACCCCCTCTTAGTAAGGGTACTCAGAAGGGTAGGTGAAGGAGAGGCATGAGTTTCGGGAAGAAGAAAGGAGAAGAGAGGAAGCGTCCTGAAGCGCCTTCCAACGCAGGCAGGAGGCCAGCTCCCCCAAAGCCCGGTCCTTGTGCCACTATTACCCGGGGCTGCCACGGCTCTGAGCGGTCGGGTGCGGCTGGAAGTGTGCAGGCGTGGGGAAGGCCCCACCACGCAAAATGTGCATTTGATCAAGGCTGAAAACATGGTGTAACATGAGTTCTCATGATCTATTGGATTTCTGGAAAAAGCCCTGAACTCCTTGCTCAAGTTCAACCTCAGGTCTCGGGAAAAACGAGTTAATTCAAGCAATTCCCCAGTGGTTAGTAGTATATACCACATGCTTTGAAACAATGGGGTCTGAGTCAGGGGAGAAGTTGAATGGCTTCCCAGGGGAGGGCCCAGGCCTATCTTAACCTCAACAGGTTCGGCAGCCTCCTGCACTGGACAGCCCAGCTCTCGGCCAGAAGCCCCCTGAGGCTCGGGGGGAGGGCTCGGGCTCCAGAGCTCACACCCCCATGCGGAGGAGCCCCCGCTCTTCAGAGAACGGCCAGCCTCCCTGGTCCCCACCCCCATCGGCTCGACAACTGATATCTGCCCTCACTTGCCTCTCCAAGAGGCCTGGGCCTCCCGCCGGCCCTGGGGCCCACCAGGACCACGACCACCATCCCCCAAGCCAACTTAGGGAACTCGTGCTGGCCGATGTGGATGAAAGGCGAGTTCAGCCCCACCTGTGGGTTGGTCTCAGGCAAGGGGAGACTATGGGGAGGCTCCTTTTAAGAGAAGACTAGCGTAGGAGACCTCCAAGCCACTTGGTAAATTCCATTCCTTCACACAGTGAATATTTATCGCGCATCCATCACCTGTCGGTCTCACTGTTCTAACAGTAGTAGCATGGGCGTTCAGACTCGGGCAGTCCAGCTCCAGAGCCTTGGCTTGCCCACCACCTGGACCATCATCCTCTGCATCGTTCCATCGTTCCAGTGCAAGCATTCACGCTCCCGCTTATCTGCCACATCCAGGCACAACCGAGCACCCAGCAGGTGGTATCCCTGGGGTAAACCCAGGGTCTCTCTGTGTTCCGGCCCCAAGCTGCTGGCTCCCCTGCTCTGCCTCAGTGCATCTCGGACAAGATATTCAACCTCTCGGCTTCCTTCTCCCTCACCCTGACATGGAAACTATTAGTACCCATAGGGTTCTTGACATAATTCCATGCAATAATAGATAAAAGTGCTTAGCACTTTGCAGTGTCTGTAAATAAAGGGCTGGTAAAAATTAGCTACTTTTTAAGAATTATGATTATTAATAATATGATGATATTAACAGGTTATATACATGAATCGCCAGTGCAGAGGGACCCTGAGCAGGCCAAAGTTGTGGGGAAATAATGATCTCCATTACACTGTCACGTGCCCTATCATTATTTTCAACTGGGCTCCCATTTCACTTCTTACCTCAAGGAAGTATCTTTTCTATCTTGTTAAACTGCCCAGTGCTCCTCTCTTCTTCCCTCCTCCTCCCCGTTCCTGTCCCCACCACAACCCCGAGCTCAAGCACCGGGGCCGCCAGGTGTGGGCCACTGATGCATGCCACTACAAACAAGGATCAAGGAATGCAGAAACGCTTGCCACTTTTCAGGGGTTTCAGCATCAACACCCTCTGATGAACTCGATATTTTTTGGAAGCGCGTTCACTTAGGGCTCCTTCCAGGAAGTCCGGAAAGATGGAAACATGCAAGGGATGCGAGCCATTGCTGTTGGGGGTGGGGGGGAGGCACTGCTATGCCACACCAGCAGAGACCACCAGGAAAGATGATCCGTTCCCAGATGCCAAACCTCAGCAACAGCAAGCGGAGACCTCAACAGAGGGCCGGACTCCTTCCGTACCTGATTTTCCCCTTCCACGCCAGGGCAAAGGGTGGGCATTTTAGGTCCAGTCCGGTCTCAGGGGATACTCCCAGCAGCCCAGCGAGGCAGTGGTTAGTCCCTCCTGATAGCCGAGGAGCAGGCCGGAGGCCAGAGAGACTCAGAGATGTGCCCAGGGGGGCTCACTGCTAGGGGCAGAGCCGAGTCCTCCACACCCTGGACTCTTGGCCAGGGGACGGGTACAGTAGCCCACACTGCCTGTCTCTGGAAGGCTGAGCCACTCCGTGTGCTGGCTGCTGGGCCAAGAGGTCACGGCTGTGTCTCAACACCCTAGCCAAGGTTTCCACAAAATCATCCAAAGCCCACAGGAGCTCCAGGAACCATGAGGCCGTACCTGCAGCTCCCTCCCCGGCTGTGGGAATCTTCAGGTCCCTCGGGCTGGGCTAAGTGCATGCTCCACACAGGCAGGGGAAATGTACCAAAAGCGGATCCTTCTCTCCAGACAGGGTCTGCCCCCGGCCGGCTGGCCAGCTCGCCTGGTGCTCACGGGGATGGCCAGATCAGACCCTAGCAGGCAAAAACAGCACTCCCTGAGGGGCGATAGAGCCTCAGCTCCCCAAGGCACCCACCCGCCACCGTGCCACCCTGCCCCGGACACCAAAGACCCACAGCTGCACCCGTGTACAAATGCCTTAATCCCAGCTCAGCTGCATGAACACACGCACCTTTTACGTCCATGGCAGAGGGCCCAAAGGGCAAGCAACAGGCAAGAAGCAGCCGGACGCTGAGGGCAAGCTGAGGAAGATGGGCCCTCCACCCCTTCCCATTGGCACAGGGCAGTGCGAGGTCCAGGAAGAGGTGAGAGGGGCGGACCCAGGCCCCTCTGCCTCTGAGAGAAGTCCATCCAGCATCTGAGCCAGCAGCACAGAGCACAGGGATGAGAAATGGGCCCAGTTTCCGCCCACCAAATCCTTCAGGATGACCACTGAAGCTGCGAAAAATCAATTTTCTGCAGCTTCTTCGGAAGCCAGGATTTATTTTCTGAGTGCACAGAGCCACTGTCTCAGATGTTTCCCATCAGCTCCCCCCAGACGCTGAACCCCACAGCCCCAGAGCTCTACCTGTGAGAACAGAAGGCCTCACTCGGGAAAACCAAGCCGGGTGCCAGGGGTCCATCTCCAACAGCATCAGCTCACATTTCTGGGACGCCAAGGCATGTGCAGAGCGTCCTCACACATCCCCATGGGCCGGGGGAGGGGAGGGCAGGGAGAGAGGGCAGAAGAGCTGTTGGATCCTGGAATCACAGGACAAAGTGAGAACCTGCCCAGGACCTTGGGTCAGGGAGGTGTCCCCCCCCCCCCCATCACCAATCTCAGCTGCAGGCCGGGACCTGCAAGGCTCCCAACCACGGTGACCACAGCAGCCCGCATGGACTCGCAGAGGCACGGGCCACGTCTGTCACACACACCCCCACATTCAGCAAGGGACCCTGCCTGACACCGGTCGGGCCCCAGGGGGGCACCAGAATGACATACTGATCACACCTCAATAATAAAAAGTCAAAGCAGATTGGGATACAAATTTGGATACAAAGGAAATGAAATACAAACAAAACTACCAACGAAATCAGATGATGTGTAATTTGCTGAAGTCAAATTGCCAAGAGTGGCTTTAATGATAGAAAGAGGTTAGCTCAGACCACTTCTTCTGTCTTGTGGTTTCATTAACCAGTGCAGAGAGTGAATGTCTGCAAACAGCCGTGTGCAAATAAAGTGGCACTGATAACTCCAAGGCCTTGTGTGCAAGGCTAACCAGCTTCACACGAGCCACGGTGCTGCCCACAAGTCTGCAGCGCCCCTGTTAACAAGGGATCGCGTGGTCACTCTGCAGAGCGGTCCTGTGCACGAGAAGCCACGCTATTCTCATGGTGGTACTAAAATCTGCCCTAAATAAACTCTTAGCCCCCTCATCCTCATTCCAGCAACTTCTTCCTCATTTATTTCCCAGTACAGTTAGTGTCAACGGTCACTAGCAAGGTGCCAAGTGTCAAGCTGAGATCCGTTTGCCATGTGACTGTGACACAGGCCCACGGGGGCTGCGAACTCTGGCATGGCCCACTGGCGCATGCTCTGTCCTGCCCTTCCTTCCATCTGAACAGATGCAACCAAACGAAACTTCCTTTGTAAGGTGGACTGTGGCTGTATTTGGCCTTCCCTTGGAGCAAACAGGAGCCATCAAATATACCAACACCTTCACGAAGACACACGAAGCGTTTTTTAAATGATCCCGCAGTACCGGGTTACAAGGTGGATACCAAGATGATGTAGGTAAGATCATATGAATTCTAAAGGATTTTCATCCAAATAAGAATGCACAAGTTTGAGAATTAAGACACAGGGCCCTGAGCCACTGATCTCTTGGCCTATTCAAGGGCCTGGGCACATGTCACCAAGCCCTCCGCCACCCCCTCCCCAGCCCACCCCCTGCCCCAAGGGAGTGCGGCAGAGCGTGGACACGCTGAATTCCAGCCCATGGACCAGGCACAATCTTCCCCGCTGAAAAGGCAACTATGGAGTCACCAGGCAACTGTTAAGGTGGTCATCTCAGCAGCGCCCCCGTGGAACTTCACATCAGCTCACTGGGTTTGCATGTTTTGAAATGGTTCCGTAACTTTGGCATCTGCAAGGGCTTTCCAGGGATGAAGACATCATGGGTGCCAGAGGTTTATTTAAAAATTTATGAGAGAAAAACTTATCCTGGAGAACATTATATCTACTCTCTCGGTTTGGGTTTTGTTTCCCCTGGCAATATGGACCATCACACCAGGACTCTGTTTGACGGGGATCTCGAAGTCCCGGGCTGCACAGGTGGGTGGCTGCCTGCAGGGGAAGGCTTTCGGCAATGGGGCCAGACCCTGGCAGCCTACCCAAATGCCCCTCCTGAGTGGACACCCATCCCTGGGGTAGGTGCCAAGACCAGCCACCCCTGAGGTCAGACGCCAGAGTCAGCTGGTCCACTCCGCCTGCATGCAGGCCCCCAGCACAACCACAGGACGTAGAAGATTCTCCTAAGACTGAGCTTCCCTGGGGCATCAGACTCAAGCAAAAACAAGCCTCCTTTTCATGCAGGCCTTCCATCACAGTCTCTCCAGATGCTGAAGATGTTCTTCAGTGCAGACACTGTCCAGGGAGGAATATCTCTCCTCAGCCTGTCCCTCAGCATGCTGGAGGAAGCAGCCCTCACAGAATCTCTTCAAGGCACCAGCTAGACAAGCGCAGCTCAGGCTGCCGTCCACGGGACCCAATGGCCAGTCCCTTACCCTCCCGAAGGCTCTCTCTCTCTCTCTCTCTCTCTCTCACTCCCCACGCACGCACAGACACACACACATGCACGGCCTCCACCCTGGTAAACATAGCCTCCTGCCCGGACGGCCTCCAAGAGGAAGGAGTGCCCTGTTTGCCGAGAAGCATGGCTCTGTGTCAGTCACCTCTGCTCCCTGCTAGGTATGAGGCTTGAAGCCAGGAGCCCCCAGAGACAAAGGCCAGGCAGCCCCACCAAGCGAGGGGCAGCACACAGGTCAGTCCAGCATGTGGCATCGGGGGGGAGGCACCGGCCTAGGAACGGTTCATCAGCAAGTGGCAGCACCACCCCCCCTCCAGGGAGGCAGCACCCCTTCTTTCCAGGGGCCCCAAGACATGGCCCTATGCCCACCTACCCCTCGTCTGACTTCAGGAAGGCTTCTGTCCTCATCCATGTTGCTGGGGCCCCCAGCATGCCCACAAGCAGCCCTGATTTTCAGCTCGAGTACCCCAGAAAGGAGGCAGGGGTCCCTAGAGGAAGAGGGGCTGGTCCCTGTCCCTTACCAACCTAGCCCCACTCTTGATGGGGGAGAACCCAGGGCTTCCCAGAAACAGAGTCCTGTTAATTGGTTCCATTTTCCCCCCATCTCGTTACTGAAAAGGCTTTCTCTGAGATAACTGCTTAACATCCCAGCCTTTACAAGAAGGGGGATTTCAGAGAGATGAGTGTAAGCAGCCTGGTCAGGCTACCCACTCCATGGCAAATCTTCCCTGCCAGCTCCCCAGGCAGAAGGCCGAGGGGGAGGTGCCCCGGGGCCCAGCCACATGGGTGAGGGCAGGGCATCTCCAGCGGTGACCGCCCCCCCCCCCCCGGGGACCTCAGCAGGTAGAAAGGGCAGGCTGGTTCCTGGCTCATCTAAGCCATAGCCGCAGTGAGAGGCAAAGGTGTTGTTCAGTCCTCACAACAACGCTAGAAAGGATGGATCACTCCCAATTAGCAGATGAGCTAACTGAGGCTCAGAGCTGGGTCCCAGTTTACTTAATAATTTAATAACTTAACAAGCTTATTAAGTCACCTTGCCCAAGGAGCCAGTTAGCACATGGTGGGTTGCTCTCAAGCCACTCCATGATCCTAAGTCCAGCCCCTTCTGCAGTGGGGAAAGCAGCAGACCTCGACCAGCTGAGGGAGACCCATGGAGCCTGGCACCCCCTCCGTGGCCACCGTCCTGAACCGGCCCTCTCCCATGCCTGTG
The DNA here is from genome assembly GCF_003265705.2 of Callorhinus ursinus. NCBI lineage: Eukaryota > Metazoa > Chordata > Mammalia > Carnivora > Otariidae > Callorhinus > Callorhinus ursinus. Next base: position 19,055,126 of record NW_027397092.1, on the reverse strand, counting down.
TTAGAAACTGTGTGGCCTCACCCTGGCCTGCCCCACCCTGGTAGAGGTTCATGCACACTTTCCTTCCATTCCCTCCCCACCTTCCTGAAGCACATCTCTGGCATCATCACCTACCTGCTCCAAAACCTTCCACAACTCCCTATTTTCACAGACTAGAGTTCAGGCAGGCCAGTCATTGAAGACCTTCTGTGATTAGGAGGCAACCTCCCTAGATACCTCTCCTGTACATATATACTATCTCCCACTCAGCTGGGACTAGCCACTGAACTCCTTGCTTGGCCCATCTCTAGGTCCCCACAAGTTCAAGTGTGTGCAACCCCAGGTCTGCTGCCTAGAGCGGCTGAGTGTGCCAAAGTTTTTGGGGAGCTCGCCAGCCTGCAGAGGCCTGTGCCCGGGTCAGGCAGCCTCAGAGCTGAGGGTGGGTGTTGGGGGGGACTGGGCGTGTGCATAGCAGGTCAACGACCTGAGCAGAGGCCACTCCCCAAAGGACTTCACAGACCGCCTGCGCCCCGGCGTAGTGTCCCCACCATGTTGCCTCCCTTGGCAGTTCCCTCAGGGGCCCGGCTCTGCTGAGTCATCCCTCTCCCAGGACCACACTGCCCTCTCGGTCTCGTACAAAGCTTCACAAGCACACAGCTCTTGCGCAACTTGGCACTGGCCTTCCGGTGTGTACTCAGGGATTTCTCCAGGGCTGCATCCGGGGCAGGCATCCACACATGCGTATTCTGCACTTGCAGAATGGCAACCTGGCGTCCTGGGCTCTGGAGGGACCTCTGCTGACCTCCAGGGTTTCTCGGGAACAAGTACCTTGGCCCGGCTGAGGCGTCTTCAGGCAGCAGACCAGCCTCCCAGCAGGGCTGCCTTCCCCAGCACACCCTCATCCGGCCTGGCCCACCCACCGTGCTGCCTGAAGCCAGCCAGGATGCGCAGGCAGGCCCGCCAGGTGCTGGGAGGGACACCACAGCCTCAGCGACTGCTCCACCACTGGTTCGGAGTGACTCTGGGAAAGTCCTTGTTCCTCTCAGGCCACTGCATCTTCACATGAACTGCAACGTGGGACTGGACTGGGATTTCCCAGCCCTGTGGCCGCACTGCGGCCTGGAAGTCTACCACAGCTGAGCCTCCTGTCCCTGGTGCGTAAGCCTGGGGACACGCTTCCCCTCACAAGACAGAATCCCTGCCTCACCCTTTCTTCCCACTGAGAAAAGGGTTTCGAAGGAGCTACGGAATGGGAGACCTGGGCCAGAAGTCCGTGGTCCCGCCAACCTGAGCAGGTCAGGGCAGGGTGAGCAAGGGGGCCAGGCCACAAAGAAAGGCAGCCAGTCAGTGTGTAGGTGCCTGGAGGAGCCAGCTCTGACCCCATTAATGAAGGAACCACATGGTGACAGGCCTCTACTTCAGCCAGGTACCAGGCCTCCAGCAGATGGCTCTCGTGGGGTGGCAGGCAGGGGCCTTAGAATCAGATTTGGAAGTCACTGAAGCCTCAGGGGTCTGAGGCCCAGGCAGGCATAGGCTAAGTTGTTAGGTCGTGAGGCATCAAATCTGGCCATCTGGTCTAAGAGCAAGATGAGGGGGGAGATACACAGCCCACCGCCAGGAGACTTCTCCTGCCCCTCATCCCTTCCCACAGTTCAGTCAGGATCCGTTCATGAAAGCAAAGCCCACAGCCAAGGCCCAATAAGCCATCACGGTGACCTAGTTCCAGAGCAGAAGACAAGCAGGGGACAGGGAGGTCAGGGGAAGATCAGCATTAGCAAGAGAAAGCCCGCACCAACCCCAGGGCTAGAGGGAAAAGCTGGAGGAGGTGCTTCCAGAACCCAGAAGCCAGGGCCATCCAGTAGGAGCTAAAATCACATCAGGGCCTCCTCAGGCTGAGGGAGCCCCAACCGTGAGGAGACAGGCTGATGAGTGACATCAGAGCCAAAGGAGACACTGCCGCTGGAGACCCAAGCCAGAGACAGAAGTACCCCTTCCTGTCCCCTCCTCCTGCGATCCAACCTCCTGTCGCCGCCTCCCATGGGCCAAACCTAACTGGAACCTGTTGTTCCGGTTGGGAGGCCTGGGAGTTGTAGTCTGTGGGTCCAGCCCCTGTGCTACAGAGCCAGGCGGGGAACAGAGGCAGAGACAACTACGTGGCAGATGCCTGCCAGCCATACACACACCCTCAGACGCCGCCAAGGGACCCCTTCACTTCCAGACGCTGCCCACACTTCAAAGTTCAACTACAACAACCCTCCCTCAGGAAGCCTTGACTGTGGGTTGTGGGCCAGCCACGCTCTGTCCGCCAGGCCACACTCCCCTGGCCTCGGTCTTCTGGCCCACATGGGGTCAGGGCAGGAGGCCGGCAGGGAACTCTCCCCAGTCCCAAGGCTGTCCCGGCAGCTCAGCAGGCCTCTGTCACAGCTGAGCGCAAACGTGGATGTGCCCTTCTGCCCTGAACTCCCCGACTGGGTTTAGTTCCAAGACAATCTTTTTTTTCCCAAATGAAAATTCCCCCAGGTCATTTCTTGGGGGAATGTATGTTGTTGCTGCTGCTAGTGCTGTCAGATCACTGGGACCAGACAGTGCCGAAGAAGGTCCAGCACTCCCCCTCCCGTGTGAAACTGCTCGCAGCCCAGCCTGACCTCAGAGGGAAAAGGGAGATGGGGCGCTGACGTCTCACTGCTTCCAGAAGCCTCCCACGGAGACGCGCATTTTTAGAGCAAGAGATCCATGAGCTTTCTGACAGAGGAAAAGACCTTTGCTGCACCAAATGCCTGGGATCTGGCCCTTCCCTTCCAAGGACCCCATCCGCCCTGCCTGCCCCAGGCCCCAGCCCCTCCAGCTCTAACGGTTGGCACTGGCCCCCAAGTAGGTCATCTACCAGCCTCTTTTCCCACCACTAGACAACCCCGAGAGGTACATTTTGAACAGCGCTGACAGAGTCATCTCCCCTCTTACTGTCTCCTGGATAAAACCCCAAACACCAAAGCCAGAGACATGAGGCCCCTGGAGTGCCGCTCATAATGGCTCAGGAGAACTCAGCGTCTTCTGCCGTCACCTTGGGAATGTGAAGCTGGCCAAGGTGGAAACATTTACACCATGGACGTCGGCAAACCCCTCACATCAGGGCCTTTTTCTTTTTCTCCCTAACCCCCCCCCCCTTTTTTTTTCTGGGAGAGCTGTTGTGAAATGCTTACTGGTACACCACTGAGGCTTTGCCATTCTGGGCATACAGAGCCATCACCGGCAGCAACCCCAGCCTCACACCCTGCCACCTCCTCTCTCCCAACCCTGCCCTCCGGCTGTTCTCCAAACCCACCAGGTCCTTGCAAGCCTCCTTGCCATCGCTCACACTTTCCCCCAGCTGCTAGGGGAGAGAGTGGGGGCATGCTTCAGTCCTGAGTTCAGATCCAGCTGTGTGACCTTGGCAAGTCCTCTCCCCTCTCTGTCCCATCACCTATAAAATGCAGAAAGTAGCACTGGGACATCATGAGCATGAAATAAGAGCATAGGGCGTGCTCCATGAATGTGCTTAGAAGCGGGATCACCCCCTTCTCCACTGACAGAAATTCACTGGCGCCTTAAAGTTCAGCCTAAATCCCACCTCCTTGGTGAAGTCAGACCTGCAAACCTAGTAGAGCTCGCCTGTTCCCTTCCAGCCGCCTGTTCCTGGTAACATAGCTCTCTGATGTAAGACCCCTGTGAGGGCAGAGCTGGGCCGCTGGGGAGGCGGGAGGTGGGGGGCGGGCGGGGAGGAAGGGTGTGATTTGCACACAGTTCCAGTGGGAAATAGGATTACATGACCACTCCAGCCAGGGCCTCTGGGTGGCCTCGCGGGAAATACACGCTCCCTCCCTTTCTAAGAGCCCCTCCCTCAAGATAAGGAAGCGCCCTCCTTCCTGCCTCACGGGTACCCAACCAACAGGAGCGGGAAGTAGAAACAACTTCTGGGCACATGTCCTCATGTGAACTCAGGATGAATCAGCCTTATGCTCACGGCCAACTGCCGGTCCATTTGCAAAGGTGAGGAAAACTTCTAAGAGACACACACCCATCAGCCCAGTCTGGATGTTGCCAGCTGGCCGGCTCACAGGAGCTCTGCCCTCTATGGCAAAGGCAATGTCACACTCCCCGCTTGGCCCCTGCCAGGCCTGGCCAAGGCGCTGACCAAGGTGAGAGGCACTAATATCACTGAGCCTTCTCAAGAGGTCAAGACCCACAGCTCCACTGTGCCCACCCAGCTTCCTACTCAGGGGAGGTCAAGGCAGCACCTCTACTTTCCTGTGAAGGGCTCAGCAGAGCCCCAGTAGGTTTTCAGACGCTGTCATTCATCACTGACTAGTTGTGGTCTTGACTAAGTTACTCAACCTCCATGGGCCTCAGTTTCCTCCTCTGTAGAGTGGAGGCAATAACAGAGTTCTACTTAAGTAGTTATAAGCAAACAAGTGCTTCAAGCAGCGTGAGGCACACAGTAAGTGCTTAATCAGTGTTAGCTATCATCATTTATTATTCCTGCTTTACAAAGGAAGAAGGTGAGCTTCCAAAGGGAACCTAGGTAGACAGAGTTCGGAATTTTTGTTCCGAGTCCCTACAGGATCAAATCTCTAAAGGCAATCCTATAACTGAGCATAAACCTGAAACTTCCAGAAGAGAAGAGAGTACCATCTCCATGGCCCCAAGCAAGGACAGCAGAACAGGGGTCGCTAATGGTGATTGCTCGGAGCCCGGCAATGTGTCTTCCATCAGGGGCATCCCTGTCGCTGTAAAGGTCAGCAAGGCCTTGCCCAGACTCCACTGTAAAGCATAAATTGCAGAATCTGAGGTTTACAAGGGATTTTAATGACCAACCCAGGTCCGCTCTACAGCTGGCCACAGGTTCCCTCAAAATCCTACGCCAGGACACTGCTTGAATACCTCCAGTGACAGGGAACTCAGTACCCATAGGGACCACACATTCCCCTGCAGGTGTAACTGAAGGGAGGAGCAGGGTAAATAAACAAAGGGGCCAGTGGAACCCAGGTGATGGAAGGCCGATTCTGCCAACTTCTCAGATGATCCCGACATAGGTCCAGCCTCCAACCTCCCAGCCACTGCCCCTTGCCTCAGAAGTCCCATTCTCCAGGGAATTGAAAGCGCCTCTGGGAAGCTGGGCTTGGGTGGGAAGATAGGGAAACAGGCCGAGCCACACACCAAGGGGTTCCACACCACTAGGCAACGGTAAAGAAAACAGGATGGCCCCAGGCTGGGCCCAGCGGCAGCAGCAGGGAAATCAAAATGCCCGGGTAATGAGGCGAATTCTCGCCGAGACACCAGCTAATGAAAGGAGCACAGGAAGCCCCATATCAAGGGCCCAAACTGTTTATACAAGTGTTAAAAATACATCTCAAAAGAAAGCAGGGAAGCCCGAGGAAAACCCTCGGCCGCCCTTAGAAAATGATTTCTGAAAGCCACGTTAATTTGTTTTCCGAAAGGTGTTTGAAGTCTCTCGGTGTACCCCTTGGGCAGCTTTAATTCCTCCTTATAATCCCTATTAAACCTGATGCTCACTAGCACAGCTTGCTTAGGGGATTATGATTTTCATCCTTAATTATACAGATACATATTTGGGTCCATGTGTGTCCCTATGTTTCTACCTAAATTAAAAAGGCACTGTCAGCCACACTTCTCCAAAATGCCTAAAACAGCCTGGGCTTCATTAGAGCACTAAGAGGATTTAAAATGAAGTTTAAAGGGTCAGAAGAGTGTAATTTTTTTAAAATTAATTTTCAAAGCCTTGTAACCTTACAGCCAGAGATGAATGGGTTCATGGGGAAGGGTGAGAAGCTAAGGGTGAAGAGCTGAGCCGGGGGGGCAGGGGGAGCGGGCTTGGGGATGGGGGGTACCTTTGCCGGAGCATGGCAGACGTTGGCGGGACCCCCAGGCAACCACCTCTGCAGCCCCAGCAGGGTTCAGCAGGGGAAACGGAAATGCAGAGCAATAATTGCCACCATCGTCATGATTGTCACCAGCAGCAAGCTCCTCTTCCTGAACACCTACTATGCACCAACTGCTGGGCTCAACTCCTTGCACATTTCGGCTCATTAAAGTCAGCAGCCCCCTAAGGAGGACACTGTTACTATCCCCAGTTTTCAGAAGAGGAAAAAACCGGCATGGAAAGGTCAAGTGATTTCCCTAAGATCCCACCGAAGAAATGGTAGGTAAAAAAAATAATAATAATAACATATTAATAACGATGATGATGATGATATTTATCGAGTGCTAACAAAGTGCTAGGCGCAGTTTATGTGCATTAACTCATTTAGCCCGCACCTAACGCTGCTGAGGTGAATCCTGTTAACCTGACTTTAAGATGAGGAATCAGAGATCAGAAAGATTTCTGCGAAGCTGCCAAGGGTCCTACAACTAGTGAGGACCTCTGACTTGAACCCAAGCGAGTGAGACTCCAGAAACCAAGCCCTCTGTCTCTTCTGTCTCCACAAACTATGGGCCTGATCTCTAGCTGCAGAGGACTTCACAGCAATGGCATACAGCTCTGACAAGACAGCATCCCTCCCACTGGCCCCGGAGGCCTAGTGACCAGGGGTCTGTCTGGGTCATCTTTAGGGCTCCAGCGGCCCAGCTGGGGAGAGAGCTCTATGGGCTGAGGTAATCCCAGAAGACTCCCTGGAGGAAGGCGGTAAGAGTTAGGCTAGGGGAGAATGGGCTGAGACATGGAAGACCATAGAAGGGGGGAAAGTGGGGTGCTTTAGCAGGAAAGGGCAAGTATGCTCAGAGGCACATGACTGGCGACATCAGGAGGCAGATGGGGAATCAGAAGGATGGGGAAAGAAGTCTGGTCTGGGGACAGACTTCTGGGGGTCAGAGAACCCTAGGAATCCTTCCACCAAGTCCACTGTCTCTGCCTCCCCTACAGTGACCAGACCCACAGCAAGTACCCCGTCTCTTACTCAAGGCCCATTCCCGTCTATGTACACCAGGTCCCACCTCCCAAACCCCTGGCAGAGACATGGCTCCTATCGGTGTTCCCTCCACCTAGGGACCATTAACTTCTCCCATCTGCATCATCCACACCAGCCTACAAAGTCTCTGTAATGTCTCCGATGTCCAGAAAACCCTGCCGGGACCCCTACATTCCTCTCAAGCTGCATCCTATTTCTCTGCCCCCTGGTTTGGCAAAACACCGGGGCGGGGGCGGGCCGGGGACAGACGTGGCCCACCTTCGCCCACAGCGCCCTGTCTTCTCTGCCCTGCCCGGGCTGGCTTCACCACCACCTCCCCACCAAACTGGCTGTCCGCTGAAGCCCTTCCTTCCTCCTGCCTTCCAGGATGATAGACACCCCCGGCTGTACCGTCCCGGGCACCCCCTCTGGCTGGGCCGCACAGTCCAAGAGCTCACTCTCCAAACTCTCTTCCCTCCTCTCCTCTGCCCGCCACCTCCTCCCGTTCTGTGGCTGTAAATTCCACCACACCAGGGACGCCAAGTGTCTATTTCCAGCAGACAACGTCCATATTTACTTACCTACGTGTGTACTGTCTGTGCCCCTCACCAGAATATGAGCCCCAGGAGGCAGGGACCTCATCTGTCATGCTTACCGCTGTATCTCCAGCATTTAGCACAGTGCCTGGCGCAAGACATGGTGCTCAGTCACCATGATGTGAATGGCTGCTTTGTCCTATCTCCTCATGCCTCCCACCACCCACCCAACCTCCCCCAAGACCCTGGCCCTTCCCACGAGGCCCAACGTCCACATGGTGGTGATCATGTCAGAGCTTAAGGTTGGTGGAGAAGGGGAGTAGGGATCACAGCCTAGGCCGGCCACCACTCCACCTCCCCAGTACCCAAGCAGCCGCGGGCCAGGCCTGTACTGGGCCTGGGGACTACCTGCCAAGCCGGCAGCCTTGGGCTCAGGAGCGCCAGCTCTGTAGTGACACGGGCAGGGCTCACACATTATGGCCAAGAGATCTTCTCCTCTCTGAAGACATAGCTTCTGAAGACAGTAAAAATATCAGTTGAGCAGGGGGATGGGGAGGCTCGGATGAATAGCACAGAGGTTTTTTAGGGCACTGAAAGTACTCTACGTGATAGTGGGGGATACATGTCATCATACACTCATCCAGACCCATAGGATGTGCAACACCAATAGTGAACCCTAATGTCAACTGTGGGCTTTGGGTGATTATGACGTGTCAGTGTAGGTTCACCAACAGTAACAAAGGTTCCACTCTGGTTGGGGATGTTGATCATGGGGAAGATTAGGCCTGTGCGGGGCAGGGTGGTATGTGGGAACTCTCTGTAACTTCCCCTCAATTTTGATGTGTGTCTAAAACGTTCAGAAGGGGCGCCTGGGTGGCTCAGCTTGTTAAGCGTCTGCCTTCGGCTCAGGTCATGATCCCGGGGTCCTGGGATCGAGTCCCACATCGGGCTTCCTGCTCAGCGGGGAGTCTGCTTCTCCCTCTCCCTCTGCCACTCCCCCACGCTCGTGCACACTCACTCTCTCTCTCTCTCTGTGTCAAATAGATAAATAAAATCTTTAAAAATAAATAAAACTGCTCAGAAAACCAAAATCTATTAAAACAAAACAACAACAAAAGAGCACCAAGCCTGGCCTCCAGGGTTCCCTTCTGAAACACATCTGGAAAAACGTGCCTCTGCCTCTTTCTGCCTGTAGTCTGCCAGGTAGCTAGTCCCAACCGTGCCACTGCAGACTCACCGTGCCATCGTTAGAACAGTCAGCTGCGCTTAATGCCTGCAGGGTACAGCCTGTAATTACAGCCACACTGACAAGCCTCGGGTGCACTCGGCCCCTCATTCCAGAGAGTTACGGCCTGAGCCTTCTAGCCCAGTGACCTGACAGGTGCACCTGCCACAGGAGAATGTCCAGCTCAGAATGGCTCCCCCAGGAGGGCACTGGCCCTCGGAGTTGCATCAGGATACCTTGGCCTAAACGCCCTTTCCAGCAACCAGTGCCATCAGCGCCAGCCAGCCCATCCCCACGGTGCTTCCGGTGTGCACAAACGCTGGCTCACACCACGCCACCACCTTGTGAGCAGCCCGGGGAGGAATGCAGAGTGAGGACTGCGGGCCTCTTTTTACAGACGGGGACGCTAAGTCCCAAAGACAGGCGGGACTCACCAAGGACCACATAGAGAGTTGGGTACAAGAAACCTGGAAATCCAAAGGCCCAGCTCCTAATTCCATGTTCTTTCAAACCCACTGTCCTGAATGGGCTAAAAAAAACCATTAGGGATGAGCTTACTATCATCACTACTCCTTATAGATCTCTATTAGTACCAACAAAACTGAAAATTCCCACTTGTCTAGTCCTTCACAGAGTGCCATCTTTACAATCATTTTCAATTCCAATTTATTATCTGGGCTTCCCGGTAAGCCTGTCAGGTTGGTATTGACCTGCACATTTTACAGATTTTGAGCTGAGGCCCAGCAAGGTCCCTGACTCACTCAAGTTCACATGGAGCGAGGGCCATGTCTCTTGAGTCCCAGCCCAGCTGCTCCAGGTCCTCCACCCACCAGCCCCCAGAACTAAATGAAACTCCCACCCTGCATTCCTTACCAGTTGTTGGAGGGGCCACTCTGACCCCTCCAGACCCCCTTCATGCTGAGTTCAGCCCACTGTCCTTAAGGTAACATAGTCCACGCCCCTTGACCACAGGACCTCTGGGAGTTCCCACAGAAGTACCCGATTATACCTGCCGAACAGTGCGGCCATCACATCGTCCTCCAACCCTGCCCAGGGCACAGCCAACGATGCCTCCCAGCTGAGGCTTTGAGGGCCACTGACCACTACACAAAGTCCTGAGAAGGAGCCAGAAGGCACAGGTGAGGGGCTAACAGACAAATGTGTAGACCCAGCCCAGGATTCCAGGCAGGCGTGGGCTCCCCTCAGCATTATCCCCCCATCTGCCATCTGTCCACAGCCGCCGACATCTCAGCCCGCTCATTTCTGCAGAAGTCCGGCGGGCCTGCAGGCTTCACCAAGCCCAAGGTTCACCCCAGGCATTTCAGCCCAAGCACCACAGGCTTCTAACCCCCACTTCCAGGCTTGTCTGTGGTCACTGGTTAAGGGCAAGCCCTCGGGAAACTTCCTGTCTCTGGGATATCCAGCGCAGAGGCCCAAGCCAGGAGTGAAACGTGGAGGCAATGATCCATGGGGCCATGGTCCAGGAAGCTGACCCCGGGCCGGCTGAGCCGGGCCGAAGAGCCCTGGGCACAGGCCCTGGCAGGACTCAGCAGACCAGGGGCTGGTTCTCAGGGGAGGCCTTGAGCTGACCTTGGAGGGATGGGACAAGGCAGGGAGATAAGAGTCCGCAGCTGTTTGGAAGGTACAAACACCCAGGAAGGGCAGAATTACCTTGCCCAGTAGCCAAGTGTTGTGGGACATCAGGTACAACTGTGACCATAATTCACTTCCTGTCTACACATGAAAGTCTAGCCAAGGACAGAGGGCATGGCTGGACCCTGGATCTACTCTGGTATCATGGAGTGGACACAGGGACGTCTGTCTGCCGACACCACCCTCACGGGACTTGCCGGGATGAGGACCATAAAGAAGACCCACGAGGGCAGAGTCTCTCTATCACCCTAGATACTAGGACCCTAGGAAGTAGAACGAACCGGTGCGCCTCCCAGTCGTGGGGGTTCTCAGTACAAGAGAATCTGCCCGCAAAGAAGACACCACGACAAGCCTCCCAGAATCCCTGAGCTGCTCGTACGGGAAAAGTGAGGCCCAGAGAGGGTCAGGGGCCTACCCCGGCCACACGGCGCATGGCCAGGGTAGGACCCTGCCCCATTAGCAAGGCCTCTGCACTTCTTAGTTTTCCCGGGGCCCCTCCCAAGCTGCTCAGCCCATTCTGTAACAGCCGACAAGTGGCCCCTGGAGTGTCTGTGACATCAGCCCTCTGCTCCACCAATGGAACTTTTCCTGTGAAGGGTCCTCGCTCCCCTAAACACGGTCTCCCCAGGGCTGGCGGCACGGAGCAGTGTGCACACCCAGAGAAAGGAGAGGAAAATGGGTATAAAATTACATAATAACGTCTGATTCACACACAAAGGGAAGGAAAGTTCTCTCCACCGTGGAGACCCACTGGGAAAAGTCAAGGCAGGATGACCAAAGGTTTGATGGGTCTCTTAAAGCTTTGTTTGGTCGAAATGTTTGCTCTTATTTTAAAAACTTCTTTGTCGCAGATAAAATTGTTCTCTAATTTGGTCATACATTTGGATTTCATTATTTTCAGAATGTATTCCAGACATCTAAAATTAAACAGATGTCATCAACCCCGTTTAGGCCTAAAACACTTGTAACCAAACAGTGACTTCAACTCCAAGGCAATACTGACTTGGAACACTGTGTTTTAGTCATTAAAAGTTTTAAAACTCTGCTCCATTTTTCTCATATCCTATAATGAGATCTCTTCCCACCCCCACCCCACCCCCCTTGAAATACGCCAATTCTTCAAGGGTCAGTGGAAAGTCAAACCGGAGAGTAAAGCAAATTTAAATATGAAAAATGGAAGAGCGAAGTATGAAATCCTTTATCCACTGAAGCCCTCACCTCAGCTTTGGCGCAAATGGGGGGAGACGGGAAAGGAGAGAGATAGAAATAGTGTGAGTGCAGGAAAGGGATTTGGCTTCTAAAGCCTGAATTGTTTTATCGTTCCTTTTCTGACAGGGATTAGATTAGCGAGAATCCTCCAAGCCTGCTCAAGGCGTCCTGGGGACAGTTAAGAAAAGACAATTCTTTCTCTCCTCTGATCCTCATCTCTGAGCTCGCCCCCAGATGAATTTGTTAAATAACCCGGTCAGAGCGAAGTGCCTGTGTGAGATGCCCAGATTCACAAACAGGGGCACATGGCTCCTGGGACAGGTCTGAGGAGTGGGGGAGGGGAATCGGGATCTGGGGTGTGGAGGTCACAGTTGGGGTCTAACGCTCTTGGCCACATAATGTCTTCATTACGTCAATTTCTTAAGCAAACTGGAAAGAATAAAATAGAGAAGGGGATCAGAGGTACAGACACCAGAGAGGACCACTGCCTCTCCCACGGGACCTCCGCCCCTTGGGGGTCTTAATAGGGAGGCAGACCCCCAGCATCCAGGCCTCTGCAGAGACCAGCTCCCTACCCTACAGAGCTGAGTGTCTCAGCCAGGGCTGCTGCCTCGGGAGCCCAAACCAAATGCCACACTGCCCACTCAGCTCCCCGCTCCTGATCTCAGCTCGGGCCCCAACGTGGCAGGCCCTTCTTTCCTGAGCCACCCAACACTGGAGGAAGGGAGGGACTGAGAGCTCAGAGCCACTTCAACTTCTGGATGCATGCAGAGAGATAGCATTTTCTCCCTGTTTCCCTTCCCACCAAGTAACTCTTTGTCCCCACTACTCTGCCTGCAGCACCTCTGAGTAGAAAAGCTCCTCCAAAGATAGGAAACTAGCTTGCTTCTAAAGGATGACCCCTCATAAGGCACAGAGCCCCCAAATACTTGTTCTAGAAAGAGTGCTCAGGCCCCAAGCCCCAGGAACGGATATGGCCATGGCCATGGATCTGCTTTCATGGGGACTGGCAGGGTCCTTTTTGGGGTCTGCTGTGTTCGCCCCAGGAGGGGAGGCAGGCAGACAGGCAAAGGAATACAGACACAGTGACCACTACCAGAGGACAAAGTCAAGGACCCCCTAGGAGGTGCGCAGGAAAGAAAGCTGATGCCTTTGGAACCACGAGTGGCCCATTCTGGCCCAGAATCAGACCTGCTAGTGCGTTCCTGACAGGAGAATCTACCCAAACAACCTCTCCAAAGCCAGCCATCAGCTCACAGATGCACTTACCTCCCAAGTCTTGGATGAGTCGGCTTCCCTGGGTCTTGCCTCTCTCATCCGCACCGCACCTCCCAGATGATTTGTGAGGATACAGTCTCCATGACTGGCCAACAGCTTCACCCTCAAACCAGAGCTGGAGAGCTCAGTCCCAGCTGGCTATCCCATGGCTCTGCTGAGGAGGCCTGGGTTCTTGGAGTTCATGAGTGACATCCGCATTTGCTGTGGAAGGACAGAGAGAGAGACAACATTTAGTTCTCCTACATGCCAATCCAGAATCAACCCATCTTGTTTCACAGATGTGGAAGCTGAGGCCCAAGGAAGTCAGGTGAACCTATGCAAGAAGGCTACACATAAGGATAGACCATCAAGCATTTAAAAATCATCATACTAGAAGATGGTATATTTCAATCCTCAAGGTTCCCTGGATTTGAATACTACCTTCAGGAGAGCCCCACATACCTGTAAGAGATGTACTGGGCAGGAGAAGACGGAGCTCAGAAGGTGAAGTCACACTCCAGCTTACACAGAGAGCCAGTGACAAAACCAGGATGAAAAGCCAGGCCAACCTTCCCATGAAACCACCTGCCCATCAAGCTGGCGTTTTACCCATCCATAGCCATAGCCTGGAGCTGCAGAGGGCGTTACAGGTCTGACATGGGGTCTGGGGGTGGTGGGAGAAGATGCACAGAGAATTAGCTCTGACCATTTGCTTATGGGCGACACCAAATGCCCTTTCCATCATTTCTGAGACTTGGAGGTAGAGCCAGCTGATGGAGAAGACACCATCGTCACCAGGACCCCTTGACCTTACTCCCACAAGGACTTTCTGGCCAGCTGATGCGACTCATTTCTCTAATAGGTAGCCAACAAAGTTCTTTCAGTACATGCAATAAACAGAAGTCACAGCAGGGACAAATTAGCTGGTAATTATTTGCTTTTCCAAAGGATTGTTTTTTTTCTTTAGCACAGGGTTCCTATAAACAACAAGAGCCCTTCTACTAGCATGTGAGTGTAATCCCATTCCCAAAGACCACACCAGCCACGCAGAAGCACAAAGCTGCTGTGGGTCAAGACGTGACACCTGCCCTGCATAAAGCACCAGATGAATGGCTCGTGTCTGGTCTAAACCCCAAACCCACCCCAAAGATGACCCGGGTGGTGAAAGGACTATGGCCACAGAAAGAATGCCAAGGAAATTAGGCATGGGCTCCAAAACAACCCACAAAGGGGAGACTGGGAAAGCTCTGGTCCTTGTCAAAACTCAGATATAAACATTCATTCCACAGGCAAGGACGGAGCACCTACTGCGTGCCAGACTTCTCGCTAGGCACTGTGTGAAACAGGCAACAGAACCAACAAGCTTCCCCCTCTCCTAGAGCTTACAGTGTGGGCGGATTATCAAGACAGCTGTCGCTCAGAGAGCCATGCTCATGAACGCCTAACTGTAAACTCTGCTAGGGACTCTGAAGGAAAGCAGCTCTAGGAGAGTCTAGGAGAGCTTTATCATAAAGGCACAGGAGGTAGCCTGAGGGCCGGGGAGGGCTTTGCCAGATATAACCACTAAGTTGACATCTAAGGTGACAGTAAACCGGGCAGACTCAGGTAGAGCAGAAAGTAGTCCAGGAAGAGGTGAGGCCATGTGTTAGGGCCCCGGGGTAGGAAAGAACGGGGTATGCTTTGAGGAAATGGGACAAGGTGGCCAAAGTGGCTGGGAAGCAGAGAGCAAGGGGCAGCACGATCATAATGTAAGGGCTCAAAGGTCACACCAAGGAGCTGGTCTTTATACGAAGGACATTGTGGTGCCACTGGAAGCTTACGCAGGTGAGTGCAAGGATCAGTCTGTGTTTCACAGAGCTGGCTCTAGGTGCTGCATGGAGAACAGACCAGGAGGGCAAGGTCAAAGGGGGGTGGACAGCTAGGATGCTGCTGCAGCTGTGCAGGTGAGGGCCAAAGGCAAGCGCGCTAGGTGGTTGCTGTAAAGATGGGCAGAAGTGGATGGATGGAGTCAACAGCTGTAGGACATCCAGCCAAGACTCAGGGCTGGATCGCCCCAGGGGGCTAGAGACAGAGTGTGCCAGAGGCGCCTCCCAGGTGTCCGGCTGTGTGAATGGATGGACAGAGACACATTCCCTGAGATGGGGGGCCCTGGAGGAAGTGCAAGGTGGGTGTGCTGGGGTAGCAGGGTCAGAGGGCATCTTGGATCCCTCTGACATGGCCACATGGAGATTGGAGCACGCAGCTGGGTACACAGGTCCCAAGGGAGGAGATGAGCGCACACACAGCAGCGTGGCCCCTTCCGAGGGCTGGGAAAGGACACGTCCCGGGACGTTATGCTTCTCTCCTTAGCCCCTCCTGGATCTCTTTATACACTGATTTCACAGGGAGATTGCAACATAGAGCCGCTTGCCACAGAAGTCAGACATCTTGCATGAGCAAAATCTCAGGCTTTTTCCCCTAAGGAAACAGCAAGAGAAAATAAGCTCCGAATCTGGTGAGGGGGATTAAGTGTAGACGCACAGGAGGACTTCCCGGCTCTAAGGGTTTGACGCTGGAATGCATTAGTAAGCGGGAGTCTGGGCTCTCCCTCCCCTGAGGTCTCTGAGATTGGGGTGGATTGCTGTCTTGGGGGGAATGCCTGGAAGGCAGGCCTGCCAAGAAGCAGGGATTGGATCTGATCAACCCCTGAAGCTCCCTGGGCCCAGGTGACTAAGCCCCAGTCACAGGAAACCTACCTGCCCGGTAACAATTGCTCCATTCACCAAGTACTCCCCCTGTGCCGACACCGTGCTCGGGGGCTTCACCAGCATCCCTACATCTCATTCTCACAACAACGCCCCTCAGGGAGTGGTCACTCCGTGTGAAAGAGAGGCTCAGAGAGGTTAGGTAACCTGCCTGAAATCACACAGGCAGAGGGGTACTCTGGGATTTGAAATGCTGACCAACACCAAAGCCCACACTTCCTTCTCCCTCATCGTCCACCCTATCCTTGCTTTTTTTTCCCTGAAATACAGTTGACCATACAATACTGTATCCATTTCAAATGAGTAACATAGTGATTTGATATTTATACACATTACTCAGCGCTCAGCACATAAGCGCAGTTATCAGCCGTCACTACACAAAATGAATACAATGTTACTGACTATATTCCCCATGCTCTACTTGACATCCCCATGATTTATTTATCTTATTACTGTAAGTCTGTACTCCTTGGTCCCCTTCACCTATTTCGCCCATTGCCCCCCCCCCCAACCCCCCACCCCTCTCTGGTGCCTTTAATTCTATCTGAGAACAGCTGCTATAAAAGTGTTCTTGGAAACGTTAGTGACACGGACTCCAGGCAGGGTAGAGAGTATGTGTAACAGCATTTCAGTAGCAATTATAGTATAAATATATAAGTTGTAACAAATATATTAGACAACGGTACCCACAGAAGGAAAATTGGCTGCTCTTTCCCAGAAGAGAAAAAAAAATGGGAGAAAAGCCCTGTAAGAAACAGAGCTGTGTAGAAACAGACAAAAGATAAAGCACTGTAACTACTTCAAAGGGGACATATTTCAGTGTTTGTCAAAACCCTGCAGCCATTTGCCCCCAGCATTATGGGAGGGTTGCTAGCACTCCCATCCTCATAAAAAAAGAAATTTATACTGATTCGTAAGAACTGACATATGTTCTTGGTCTATCATACGATACACATGTAATCTCCCTGTTTGTCTTTATTATTTTAGGTTCCTTTCTAGAAATTCAACACTAGTAACCTAGTTTACAGAGTCGCTTACATCCACAATTTAAAGCAAAAATCAAAGGATCAACGAGGTGCCTGAAGGATTTTACATTCAGCTCTCCACGGCTGACAGTGCTCACCCTGTCTGGTGAGCGACAGGAGGGGGATCCCCCCAAAGGGAAGCAGGCCCACCCTGGGGTCTGGGGCTCACCCAGAGTGGTAGCTGGTGAGTGTGAGCCCTCCCGGACGGAGCGCCAGAGTTCATGTGGCCTCCGCCTAGGCCAACACCTGTTGCCCTGCGTCCAGGGCCCTCGAGCCAGCTGGCGCCGCTGGACTTCTGCTTCTGGAGGCCCCAAGCCTCGGGGGGCAGCACGGCACCCAAACAAGGGAGCCACACAGGAACCCAGCCACACCCTTCTAGGCATCACACCCCCTCAAGAGGCAGCTGCACACTTATTCCAGGCCTTTCCCTGACCTAGTTCCCTGTCACACAGAGACACACACACAGGTGCCCACCTCTAGTCTCCAAAAAAGCAACTGGCCAAAACGAGCCCAGGCCACCCCAAGTCTGCTCACAGGCCCCGTAGTGCGGGGCAGGGCGACAGAGCCACCCGGCGCCCCCTGCAAGAGCTCAGAGCCAATGGCACGCCTTTGAAGCACACTTTTTTGTGCCCTTCACCCTCCATTGTGGGAAAAGGGCACCCGGAACGAAAACTGAGAAGCATGTGGCCATGACCCCGAATAGAGGCAGAGGGGCCGGCCCAGGGGGCATCCCTGTACTGCACCCCGTCCTGCCCTCTGTGTCAGCCCCGCGACTGCAGGTATCTGCTGCAGGGCGACAGGACTGTCTCAGACAGCAGCAGGGCCCGGCTATGCTGGAGCAACTGTCTGTGCAGGGACTTCAGACCTTACGGTCAGAGAGGTCTGTGGACTGTGAGTTTGGGGCCCCCAGAAAGAGGCTCGCCTAGGTCAGGGCCGGGAGACGGGTCACCCCAGCTTCTCCGTGAACCAAGCATCTGTTCCTTCCTGGAAACAGGGCCTCTGAAGCCCCCTTTGAACTCTGCAGCCTTTTCTCTGTCCCCCCTCACCTCCCCAAGTTGCCCAGCTATGCCAACAAAGGCATGTGGGGGGGAAGAATGGTGCTTATATTTAATAACCCTCCAATCTGGCTCCCCATGTGGCTATTGTTAGGTAGGTTTAACCAGCAATTACGGAGGTACCGCCTTCCTCCTCAGCAACAATATAGGCCCTTAATCCAGCTAAGACCCAGAGAGTTTAGGGGTGAGCTCACAGAGATGAAGGTACCAGCTTCAGCAGGGCCTGCTCCGGGCCAGGGGAGCTGGAATGCAGACAAGCGCTCTCCGACATTCACCCCTTCTTGCCAGCAAGAAAATAAAGGGGGTGGGGGGGCCACAGTGCAGGCAAAGAAGGGGTTCCCTGGCTGAAGCCCCCATGATAACTTGCCTTCCTGAGAATTCACATGGAAAGTTGTCACAAATGTTTGGATTAAGAATTGAGAAAGAAAGCCGACAGGCCCCACAGAAGCCCCAAGCGTGGGCTGAGCCTGTTGAGGGGATGAGCTCCTCCTGGAGCACTGCAGTCCTGGTCCCTTATCTAACAGGAGGCAATGCTAATGCCTCAGCTCCATACTCAAGCTGCCTACCATCTGGCCAGAGGAGAAGATAAGTTTCCACAGGGGGAAACATCGCTGGCAAGATAGGACTGGACTGTAGGAAGAAGCCTAACGCTCTGCCTCAAGCACGCCATTTGCATTCCTACCCCCGAACCTTGGCTCCTGCTAGTTCCCCCACCAGGCCTGCCCTGCCTCAGTGGAGAGCACTGTCCTGCTCCCTCCCTGCAAAGCCCAGCTTCAAAGTTTCCACAGCTTCCCCAGAGCTCAGTTCCCCATGACAGCACCCATGCTGTCTACAGGCAGGCTTGTAGGGCTCACAGCACAGTTTGTCCTTGGGGGTACCAGAAGAGGTAGAGAAATTGGAAGGCTGTGACTTCTCTCTCTGTGAGCCTGGGCTGCCTCCATCAGGCCAACCTCCACTTTAAAAAGGAAGTCCTTGGGGCTCCTGGGTGGCTCAGTCTGTCAAGCAACTGCCTTTGGCTCTGCTCATGATCTCAGGGTCCTGAGATCCAGCCCCGTGTCAGGCTCCCCGCTCAGGGGGAAAACTACTTCTCCCTCTTCCTCTGACTCCATCCCCCACTCATGCCACCCCGCCCCGGCTTAAATAAATAACTAAAATCTTTAAAAAGGAAGCCCTTTCTCACTGTGCCAAGGTCAGAGAAGGGAGTGACTCCTGGGACTCGGAAGCTGTCTGGCCTGGGCTGGGAGCCCCCTTGCTGTACTTACTGCAGGACATGGGGTGGAGGCTACACAAATGAGTCTAGCCGCTCCGGGCCCTACAGGGCAACTAGGGTCTGATGGGTCAGCACCTGCCCAGTGCCCCAGCCTTTCGAGCCTGCATTTTCTCATCCGAGTTTTCTGAGTAGTATTTGGTTCTGCTTTATCACAAAATAATAATGAAAAACATTTGGTGTCAAATGTCATCTTAGATAGAGGTCTGATTGTGTCCTAAAGAGGTACAGGGACCCGAGGCAGCATTGACTGAGTCCCTCACCCCTTCACAGGCAGGCACCACGTCAGGGCTCACACACACCTTCGCCCAGAATCTAAGAACAATGGCTTTGCAAAGCACGGACCTGGATCTGAATTGCAGCTTCACCACGCAGGAACTGTGTGACCCTGGGCAAGTTACTTCATCCTCCCATCCTTAATTTCCTTATCAGCAGAGTGACAATTATAATCATACCAAGTTTAGGGGGTTGTCATGATGACTGAATTACATGAGCTCCATGCAGTCATTCTCAAAGTGTGGACCTGGGACCTGCAGCATCAAGCATCACCTGGGAACATGTTAGAAATGCACATTCTCAGGCCCCATGCTAGACCCACTGAATGGGCTCCTCCGGAGGTGGGGAACAGCAGTCTGTGTTTGTGCACGCCCTCCAAGAGGTTGTGATGCATGCTCAAGATTGAGAATCACCCACCGACACAAGGACGCTGCTAAAGAACCTGGCGAGCAAGCAGTAGTCACTATTTCAGGAATGACTGTCCGGCTCTCTCCCTCCTCCCCTAATGGACCCAAAGCTCAGGAAAGTTAAGCCATTTCTCCAAAGTCGAAAAGCTAGAAGTCAGGCACCATGGCTCCAGAGGCCCCAGCCTTCCCACTGCACCCTAGGTCTCCCACTGAAAGCCCACACCCTGCAGCGAAGGCAGGACTGATGATGTTCCCCCACAGGGCTAGCATGCTCTGAGCTATAAATGCTTCCCACAAACCTGCAAGGAAAGCAAAGAGACTGATCCCTCCAAAAATAGGAGGATGCAGAGCCTCTCAGGCCAGAGAGGACTCCCTTCCTCGGGAATAAAGGACACGGAATACACAAACCGAGGGCTCTCCAGGACGCGGCTGCAGGCTGCTCTCGGCAACAGTCAGCCACGTTCACAGCACCACGGGTCGATAATGTGAGCTGTGCACACCAAGGCATCCATTTCTTTAAGTACTTTTCAAGCAGGAAATCAAAAATATAATTATCAGCTCGTCAGGAAACTTGATGACATTCTCTCCAGGACTCCCTTTCTCTAGCTACACAGAGAGAAGGCTAAGTGACAGGTGCCCGGTGTGCTACAGCTTTAAGAAGGGCCGCTTTGTCTCCGGCACCTGCAGCCTGGACTGAGGCCTTTCTACTTTTGGTGCCTTAATGCAGGCATCCCCCTCCTCCCAAGGACGGGGGCCCCCCCATGGCGTCCACTGCGTGGAGTCTGGCTGTACCACGCACCTACACTAGCCATGTCTGTCTGCAGCAAGAACCCAAACGAGCCCACAGCTCAGGCGGAAGGGGGTTTGGGGGAGAGGAGTGCTGCTTTCTGGGAAAGCGTTCCACAGAGAATTCACGAAAACCATGGCCCCTCCTGGCTTCCAGGAGACAGGTCCTAACTAAGTTCACTCTGCCTCAGCACTCAGCACAATGCCTGGCAAGCATGGGCTCCCAATAAATGCTTATAAGGAACGAACGGATGTTCACAAAGCCACATTCTTGGTACACCACACCGGCAACTCCCATTAAACCTCCTTGCCTCAGCTGAACCCGCAAAGCTCCTCTCCCCACCAGCCTGCCACAGGGCCTGCCACCCCGCGTGAGTGTTCTCAGCTTGCCTTCTTCACTCACTACGCTGCCAGCCACACTGATGGTTTTCATGCAACAAGGGAACCAAGCTCTGCCCCCACCTCAGGGCCTTTGCATATGCTAGTGTCTCCCTCTCTTGTGTTTTGTCTAACTGTGCTTCCCTGTTTCCAGTGAACTGTCAGTTCCAGTGAATCAGGACCATGTCTGTCCTGCTTACTCCTGTATTCCCCAGGACCCAGCACACTGTAAATACAAATTGTCTCTTTAGAATGGGTGGGTGAATGAGTGAATGAGTTCACAGAGAAAAAGAAAAGCAGTAGTAATCATAATCCAAAATGAATAAGGAGAGTGACAGCGTTCCATGGTCGTGGGAGGGGAAGGATACAGGCAGGACAGGTCCCTGTCTCCCTCGGGGAGCCTGGCTGAGGGCTGACAAGACTGCCACGGAGGCTTCGCACCTGCAGCAGGCAGAAAGCGGCAATGGAGGGTCTGCCAGACTGTCGGTGACATTCTGCCTTGCTTGTCACCAGCTACTCCCAAATCGGGGCATCTCTCACAGCCAGTGGGAGACGATCATCATGTGCAGCCTGGGGGCTAAGCCCTAAAGAAGGAGACCTTCCCCTTGCCAGCCCAACCTGTACCTTCTCCAAGGCTGCTGTGAGTAAAGGCCTGTGACAGGGGACAGGGAAGGGCATCCAGAAGAGGGAAGGAGCCATTGGTACTAGGCTGGCTCTACCAAACAGGCCCCTACCAGGAGCCTGGTCTCCTGTGTTCCCTACTTTTTGAAAAAGACACAGCTTCCCGGGTGAGTTGTGCTCTCTGGGTAAGGGGCACCTAAAGAGGACATCAGACCCTCCACCCTACCCCTGAGGACCGATCCTAGCCAGTGCTTCCAGTTTGAGTTTCTCTAGGCAGATGTGTGCCAGACTGGGCTGGACTATCATTGGAACATTTGCCTTTCATGGGAGTCTGAACTTCTCCTTCCCAGACTTATATTTGAAACAAGCCATGATGGATGTTCATGCTCATAGGAAGACTAACAGCTGGTCATCATTTATTTATGCAAAGAACCTCATGCAGGGAGAGTCTTCTACATACAACACTGCCAACTAAAAACCATTCTGCTACCACGCATAGGCCCGCTGCGTGTGGCTTCGCACTAGACTAGAACCCTCACCTCCAGAGCTTCTCACGCCCATGAATGCCACACACAGGAGGGGTGAGGGTGGGGAGAGGCTCTCCCCGCCCTCACTCCCTCTGAGGCCTTAAGCCAGGGGGGTATTTATATAGCGGCTCTGACTGCTTGCAGCCAGCGAGGTCCATTAGTAGGATGTAAATAGCTCTCCGCTCTTCAAAGGCTGGTTGAGCCATTCTGTGAGGTCTGAGTCAGCCCCGCCAGGGTCTCGCATTTCAACCCTGATTCATCTTCCTGATAACTTCCATAAAGGGCCAACGCGCCTTTTTGGTATGCTGGGCCTGCCAACCATGCCCCAAGAGGGATTTTCACAAGAAATTAGATTTGCTGAGCTCCTACTGTATGCACAACTCTATCCCAGTCACTCTGGGGAGAGAAAAAGAAGAAAACATGTTCACTGGTTTCGAGGAAACAAGGCATACATGGAGAGGAACTCCTGTGGGTCAAAGCACAGAGAACCCTAAGAAACCAAAGTGAGAGTGTCATCAGGCACAGCAGGGTGGCCAAGCACATGGCCCCTGCTGTCAGAGAGACTGGGCTTTGGAACCCTACCTTGCCTTTTTGACCTGGGACAGAGGCTTGAACCCTCTGGGCCTCTGTTTCCCCGTCTGTAAAATGGACACAGGACCAAGTAACAATAGCGTTCTTGAGAGGATGCAATGAAATAGTGTATGGAAAGCACTTAGCATGGTGCCTGGCAGAAAATAAGCACTTGAGAATGATCAGCAGTGGTTTACTATGAGAGAAGCTTTAGGGAGAAGGCAAGTTTTAAGGCCCTGGGAGAAGAGAGGGACAGAGATCCATCCCCTAGCTTGTCACCCTGCCCTTGCGGGGTGCTGACATTGGCCTAAGCTGCCTCTCTGGAGTCAGAGAATAGGAAAGGACCAGCTACCAGTCCTCCAACCACGGACAGAAAAATCCGTTTCCAAGAGCCATTCAGTCTTCCAGGATAAAGGAGCCCCAAATCCCATAGCACATTAGACCTGTGGAGAAACTACCCAAAAAGCACAGAGCCAGGCAGGCCTTGGTCTGGGGGAGCCCTGTGACTCAGGGAAACTGAGCGTGGGCCACAGCCATGGGCTAAACACCAGTTAAAGTCTACACTGCAACCCAGAAAAACTTTCAACCAGGCATGAGCCCCCCCGCGGGAGCAAACGACATATCGCATATGGCAACTTCCCAGATGTTGCCAAGATGGCAAGAGAGTTCCCCGGGTGAAGCCAACATTCTTAAGACGGAAGCAACTTAAGTTTTTGTCAAGACGGAACGGCAAGATAAACCGTAATATGTCCACGCTGTAGCCTACCGCCAGCCACAAGAAAAGCAGGAGGTTGATCCTGAGGCAGTGGCGTGCACAGAACACCAGGACGTGATGAGTGAAAACCACGAGCTGCTGAGCGAGGCACGATGTACGATCCCATGCGTGTTTAAAAAAAGCAATGAAAACAAAACCACATACTGTCTCTGGATTCATAAACACATATGCAAATGTACCAGAAAACATCTGGCAACACCCACACTCCACCAGTCACCTTCCACATGGCCCCTGCAGGTCCCCTCCCGACCCTGCTCTGTGCCCCGGGAGGCCGGCCTGTATGGAGGGCATCATTGATTTGCCGTGCCTCCCAGCCAGTGGTGGGCACCAGCAGGAAACCCAAGAAATGGAAGAGAAGGACACCGGGGTATTAATTCTCCTAGTTCCCATCTAGGAGGTCTCCAAAGACTGGCCACAGCCCCCAACCAAAGTCATAGCTTCTCTCAAGGTGCCCCACCCTCTTCTCCCAGGTGTTGGTTCCTGGGGCCTAAAGGGGAGAAACGCTTCCTGCTATAGCCAGCCTCGGGGCATGGCACTACGCTTTGTCGATTCCCCATGACCTACATATTGTCCCTCTATTAAAGCCTCCTCAAATTATACTAGTTAGAATGTGCCATCCATTTTCTCCTAAGATAAAAGCCAAACTGGTAACAGTGGGCAACTGGGGGGAGTAGGGAGAGGGGTGAACCTCACCATCCGAGGCTTAGTGATCTACCGTGACTTTAACCTTTTCAGTAATTATGTACTGTGTGCTTAGTTCTTAGCGCAGAAAGTTCCAAGTGTATAAAAAATGGAGAAAATACTCTAACATGGTTCCAGGTATCCATTACCCAGCTTCAACAGCTAGTTCATGACCAAGGTTGTTTCATCTATGGCCCCAGCCACTGCACACTCCCTTACTATTTTAAAGCAAATCCAAGACATCATAACATCTGTGAAGTTTTAGAAAAACTAGATTTCTGTATTGCCTGGATATTTAAAAAGTAATTTAAAATAAAGGTACCCTCAAAGGTAGAACTTTTGAGGGCGAGGAGACTCTGTCCTTGTTTTCAGTTTGGGCTCAGGTCAAGGCTTTTCTCCCCTGCCATTTGTCCTAGTAACATGGCTCAGAGTCTGGCCAGGTGGCTGTGCTGGCCCCTTTGGTGTGCTGGGGGCTTGACTAGCACTGGATGTCCCTGTCAACCTGTCCTACATGTGGAGGAACTCATGATTACACAGAGCTACAGCAATATCTCCCACTCAGCATCAGCTTTAAGGTTCTGCTCAGACTAGTTTTCTGCTATTTTAACTTTTTACTGAAGTGCACCTTTACGTTTGTGAGCTTCATTCTATATTATCACATAGAGTTGTAGACTATTCATTTTCATTGCAGCATAGTATTCCACTGTGTGGGTGGATGGATGGATGAATGGATGGTTGGATAGACAGATAGATATACACACACATACATCATACATACATATATATGCTGTGATTCATTTATCCATTCTACTCTTGATGATAGAAATTTGGGTCATTTCCAGTTTGGAGCTATTAAAAATGTTGTTATGGACATTCTAGCACATTTGTAATGTTCACGTGCATGCATTTCTGTTGGGTATATATCTAGAATGGAAAGGCTGGATCATAAGAAGGCATATGTTTAACCTCGGTACCTACCAACAGTTGTCCAAAGTATATGTCATTTCTGGTATTCAACATCCTTGCTAACACGTGGCTGTCTTCTGGGTTTGCTTTTTTGGTTCTACTTTTGTCATTCTGGTAGATGTAGTCTATCTCATTGTGGTTTAATTTGCATTTCCCTGATGACTAATGAAGCTGAATACTATTTCTTATGTTTCTTGGCCATTGGATATCCTCTTTTATGAAACATCGTTCCTAGTCTTTTGTACATTTTTTCAGTGGGTTGTCCTCTTTTTCCTATCAATTTGCAGAAGTTATTCATATATTCTGGATGCAAGTCATTTGTCAGACACAGGTTTTGAAATGTCTTCTTCCATTCTGCAGAATGCCTGTTCACCTTAATGGTGTGTTCTCAAGTTTGTAAGTTTAAATGGTCTAATTTATCAACTTATTTTCTTGTATGGCTAACAATTTTTGTGTCTCATTCAAAAAGTATTTGCCGACACAGCTCTCACTTTTTACGAAGATTCCTGTAGGGGAAAAAAAAATGCAATTGGAAATTGAGTAAGAAAAACCCTAGGAAACCGCTAACAGAAACACCAAATCAGCAGCTCCAAGAAGCAATCGATACGTGGTTGCCTCATTAGAAAGACAACCTCCTGATTTTTGTGATTCCCTTGTTAGCAGCCACTTGGAAGAACCCACCAGTAAAGGTGGAGGGAGAAAGGTCACACTGAACTCATCCCCATCAAGAAAAACATGTAAGAGTTCAGAGTATTTCTTTATATGCTTAAACAATTACTAAAAATATAACACTATGCCAATGACCAGCCAAAAAGATGAAAGCAGGGGGTCTTGAACCATAGGAATAACAGGGAAAGGCCAACACTAAAATTGAAATAGCTTCAGGATAGGTGTGTGTTTTTGTTTTTCTTTTGTTTAGTGTGTGTGTGTGTGTGTGTGTGTGTGTGTGTGTGTGTGTGTGTGAGAGAGGTTTTTTTCCTTTCCAAATTTTTATTTAAATTCTAGTTAGTTAAAAGGGGTAAGAGCTTTTAAGAAGAGCAATTCTCGTTCTATAGAGACCTCCTCTCTCTCAGGACAGGTCTGCATCTTATCCTGTATGAAAAGATCTCTAAAAACTTCCACCAAGGGCTTTTCTCCCACTGAAAATAATAAATATAAACACGACTAATGCACTTAGTGATCTTACCTCCAAATACGTTAATCCAAGTAATTTCAAAAGCATTTGTTGAAACGACAAAAGTTCCTTTGAAGATCACTATTTTCACTCTTTAGTCAGCAATAAGAGTGTAAGGTAATGATGACATCCTAAATTCAAACAACTTCTCATATCTAAAAACCAAAAGGGGGGGAAAAAGCTACCATCAAGAAGGGGAAAAAAAAAAACAAGCCCCACACACAAAACACCTACATGTGATCCACACCTTCAGCATTACTAGCTGGATAATCCTATGAACTTCAAATAACATGTAAGCAGAGAGAGGAGCACTAAGTTCCAACAGAGCACCTACCATGGCTGCAAGTCTGTGGATACAGACAGCAGGAAATGGAGTCTTATTAAAAAAAAAAAAAAAAAAAAAAAAAAAAAAAAAGAAAGGGAGAAAAAAAAAAAAAAAAAAAAAAGAAAGAAAGAAAGGACAGGGGAGGAGAGAACATAGTTGAAACACAGATTCATCCCAGAAAGGAAAAGTCCAACCTAAACACAAAACAGTTCTCAATTATATCCCAACAAAGCAAAAACAAAAGCCACCACATGCAAAATAATGAACTTAGGTCTGAGACTTAATAGTTCATAATACTGGCTACAGGGAAGATACCTGAAAGTGAGTAGGGTCAGAGGTGGCAATTCAGAGAAGTATGCTTCTCAGACGAGGAGGAAATAAAGAAACAAGAGGTGTTGCTCCTTAGACATGCAGCAGTCAAGAAAAAGAAGGAAGAGGGAAAAACCAAGAATCCTGCCGGAAAAAAAAATAAGAAAAACAAAATATACCAAGCCCTCCCTCTCTCCACTCCCAGAACTCCCACTCATTCAGTAAACTGCAATTCACTATACTGACAGGAGAGGGCACCCTTGAAACAGAAACCCTCGCCCCAATAATGCCTAGGGGTGGAGCAAGAGAACAAAATCAGACTAATTTCATACTAAGTTCCTATACGAAGAAAAGATAAAATATAAATCAAAACATTTCAGCTAATGAAAATTCTACCCCCAACAAAATCAACCATGAGGCAGAAGAAAACTATAAAGTAACATTTCGAACTGAATTAAATATTATAAAACAAGCATTTGAAGATTTAAAAAACTACATTCACATATAAAATCTAAGAATAGGAGAGGACCTAGAAAATCAAGAATAAATTCAATGAGAGGATTTGTCAAACTCAGGAAAAAAATTTTTGAAGGAACAGTCAAAACTATTTCAGGAATAAAGACTAAATTACAAGGCACCCAAGAGAGAGTAGGTCCAAATGAAAATCTAATAGAAGACATGGAGGAAAGATAATAAAACAAAAAGATGAAAATGAGTTTAAGAAAGTGAAAAGGATCAGAGAGAAAGTAGATGAAATGGAAGGCAAGAAGGTCCAACATATGTATAATTGGAATCCATGAAGCAGAAATGTAAAACAATGGAACAGAAATATTTAGAGATATAATCCAAAAAACTTTCCAGAAATAGTATCTTAAATCAACATATTGAAGAGGTCCACTGTGTGCCTTGGAAAACTGATCTGGAATGATCAGCTTTCACATGTGTCAGTAAGACTACTAGACTCTAATGACAAAGAACGAAATCCTCAGGACCTCTATACAAAAATCATCAAATTCCTATTCCGGTAAGAAATGTAGGCTGGCATAAGACTTCCTAAGAACAACATATGGAACAGGGCAGGAGTGGGACAGTATTTTCAAGACATAAGGAGACAGAGTGCAAGCCAAGGATTGTTCATCCAGCCTTCATCCAACCAAGCTTTATCCTACCAAGAGATAACTGGGGAAGCTTCAGCAAAAGGACTGATGGTGATCATTAATTACAGAACCAAGAAAAAAAAAAGTGTGGGGTCAGAGTAACAGAAAAGAGTATAAACATTTCATGTTCTGACAGAGTCAAGAATGTAACCTTAAAAATGCTAAAAAGGGGAAAGCAAACTATGACCAGTGATTGTTGTTTAAGTTATAGGTGGGTGTCAAAGGATACCATTCAAAACGGACAGTCCAGTTAGTACAAGACAAGGAGGGAGTAATGACTGCCTAAAAGGTATAAATACACAGGTAAATGCTAGATCAAAAATACAAACTTTTCTAAATCCCAAAGGAATTTTTAGACAATGATGGAAATATATTAAACTCAAGGAAAGGACTCAATCAACATAATATACACGGGTCTATGCCAGCCCTCAGGAATCTAGCACATTCTTTAATGGGGAAACACCACAGGTATTCCCCCCCCCCCAGGAAGGAATAAGACCCAGGTGCCACTTTTCCACTACTAACCTTGTGCTGCAAGTATTAGCTAATGCAATTAGACAGGAGAACAACAGTAAGAGGCTTGAGAATTGGAAAAGAAGTAAAGCCAACTTTGCTTCAGAGGACAGATAGGATACCTAGAGAACCAGAGATGAAATGACAAAACCAACTCACAATTTCTCAAAATCGTTGATAAACCGGAACCCCTCATACTCTTAAAACTGTTAAGGATGCCCAAGGAGCTTGTGTTTATGCGGGTTATATCTATTGATATTTACTGGAGTAGAAATTAAAGCTAAGGAAAATTTAAATGTTTATCAATTTATGTGTAAGTAACAATAATGAACATGTTAACATAAATATGGTAGTTTTTGAAAAATAAGCACAAACAAAAACTTTCAGTGACAAGAAGAACATTGTTTTACATTTTTGCCCATCTCTTTGTTGTTGAGCTTAATGGCAAACAGCTGGAATTTCATTCCGCTTCTGTTTTCCATCTGTTACAATATCACACATTATGTAGACTCTGGAAAACTCCACTGTACACTCAGGAAAGAATGAAAGTTAAAAGGGCAAATTATGTCTTAGTATTACTATGAAAATTGTTTTGACCTTGCGAATCCACTAAATGGGTCACAGGCACCCCAAAGGAACTCAAATCACATAGTGAAAGCCATTGAACTAACTCCAACAACAAAATAACTCAGCACGGTCACAGGATGTAAAATTAACAGCAAGAGTCAACAGCCTTCATAGGCACAGATAATAATCAAGTATAAGATATGACAAAAGAGAAATGCCTCATTTACAATAAAGATAAAATACTTACAAATAAACCTAAATAGTGTTGAAAACCAATATGAAGAAAACCGTAACACGCTCTTGAAAAACATAAAAGTAGACTTGAACAAATGGAATAGATACCCCTTGTTCATGGTTAGGATGTCTCAATATCATTAACAGGTCAGCTCTCCCTAAGTTCATTTATAAACTTAATATTATCCTAATAAAAATTTTTTAAGATTTATTTATTTGAGAGAGAGAGCTAAGTGTGAGCAGGGGGAGGGGCAGAGGAAAGGGGGAGAGAGACTCTCAAGTAGTCTCCTCACTGAGCATAGAGCCCTATGCTGGGCTTGATTTCACGACCCTGAGATCATGACCTGAGCAGAAACCAAGAGTCAAAATGCTCGACGAACTGAGCCACCCAGGCAACCCTTCTGATAAAAATTTAAATAGATATTCTCCTGCAGCTGCACAAGTTGATACTAAGGTTCCTACAGAAAAATTAATGTGTATGAATAGGTAGGCAAACAGTAACAAAAAAGAACTAGTCCTGCCATATATTTGTCAATATTACAAAGCCTCGATCATCAGAACAGTGTGGTAATGGCACATAAAGAGAGAGACTAATGGAATAAACTGTAAAATCCAGAAATAAGCCAAACTACATGTGAAAATTTAGTGTATCATAAAGGTGACATCGCAAATCACTCAAAGACGGATGTTATAATAAAGAGTATTGGCACACTAGATAGATGTTTGGAGAATATAAAAATTAGATCTATTCCTTACATCACATACAAAATTAAATTCCAAATAGACTAGAGATCTAAGTTTGAAAAACTAAGTTTGAAAATCATACTGGTATGAAAAGAAAACATGGGTTAATTGTGTAACTTGGGTATAGCAAAGCTTTCTAATTATGAGTCAAAATTCTGATGACATCAAATAAAAATTGTTTTGACTGCAAAATATTCTTTTAAGTTTTGCATGGCAAAAAAGAGAAAAAAAATACAACCATGGGGCGCCTGGGTGGCTCAGTCAGTTAAGTGTCTGCCTTCAGCTCAGGTCATGATCCCGGGGTCCTGGGATCGAGTCCCGCACTGGGCTCACTGCTCAGCAGGGAGTCTGCTTCTCCCTCTCCCTCTGCCTCTGCCCCCAACTCATGCTCACTCTCCCCCCCCTCAAATAAATAAAATCTTTAGAAAAAAATACAAACACCACAAGCAAAATCAAAAGGCAAACATCAAACGGGGAGAAAATATTTACATCTATCACAGATAAAGGGCTAATATACCTTTAAAAGATCCCAAAATCCTATAGAAAAGGGAGCAAAGACATTAACAGGCAATTCACCAAAAAGACATTAAAATGCTTCTGAAACCTACAAAAAAATGTTCCATTTTACACATCATCAGAGAAATGCAAATTAAGACTTCACTGACACACTGTTTTTCACTTATCAGATTGGCAAAAATTCAGAATGTTGACGGTATACTCTATTGGCAAAGCTGAAAGGAAACAAGTAATCTCATACACTGCTGGTAGGGATGCACATTACAGGATCCCTCTAACGAGGAATTTGGCAATACTAACAAAACTGCAGTATTTATTTACCTTGACTCAAGCAATCCTACTTCCAAGAAATTACCCTAAATATACCACACCAACAATAAAAATATACACACATAACATATATTCGTTGCCACATCATACTGGAAACTACCTCAATTCTCAAACAGAGGATACTGGTTGAAAAGAAACTGTTACATACATACAGTGAAGGGATATGCTGCTGTAAAAAAGAATGGGAAAAATCTCTGTGAAAAGATACGAAGTGATTTCTAGAATATGTTAGGTGGAAAAAGCAAGATGCCAAAGAATATGTATAGTATGTTACCTTCTTGTGCAAGGAAGAAGGGAAAATGGGAAAATACGCATGTGCTTGCCGATTTTTGCAAAGAAGAAACACGGGAAGAAGAAAAAAACACGTTAGTTCCGTCTGAGGGATGGGGCAGTAGACAGTAAAAGGGGTACAGGAAGGGATGATACTTCTCGAAGTACACTTTTCTATAGCTTTGACTTCTAGAAGTATCTTCATATTCCCCATAATCAAAACTAGAGCCATCAAGGATGAGGGGAACAGAAACTACAATGGAAGTAAATGAATCAAACTGTATTTCAAATAAATCTAATTACGAGAAACCATCGGACAAACCCCAATTGAGAACCAGGCTGAAAAGGAAAAGAAATAAATAAGAAACAAGTAATTTTTGAACACAGTACCTTGACTGCATGCCTTCAGTCTAGAGGGGAAAAGAGCTGCAAACTAATCATGAACTCTCTTCATCGGCCTTGTTTTCCATAGAGGTATAGGTATAGGAATTTGCAACTATTTCATATATACTGGAGGATATGCGTAGAGGTGGGAGACTGGCGGGAGCCGGGGTTCTCACTGTGGAAGAAGGGAGACTCAAATACAGGATCAGGAGAGGCAATTAGGAACATATGGGGGTGGAATTGATCTGAGAGTAACAGCATGAAATCATGAAAACTATATATATGTATACATATATAAGCATATATATGTATGTATATATGTAAAATTTCAAATGTCCATATGATTTCAAATGTGTGTATATATTTATTTATATATTTCAAACCTAGGATGGATGAGTGTGTGTGTGCATATAATACGTAGATCCTAGACCTGAAGAGGTCTAGAAGCAATGGCATTCTGGTAGCACTGGGCATACCCAGGGCCAGATCTTGGGTTTTAAATACCATTCCCCAGTAAAAGGAACCAGGGATCCTTAGCAAAATGCCCAAGTGCAAGACTAGGGCAGGGAAGGTACACGAGGTAAGCCCAGAACGTCTGGTTAGCGTCAGAAAGGAGACTCCAAAGGCATGATAGGGGTATGTCAGAAGGACAAAGGAGCCAAGCTTGAAGGGTATCTCACCGGCGACACGTGGTACAATTTAAGCACCAAAATAAATAACGGTAGTAACAGATTATAAGCCGCTGAGTAAAATAGGAATCTACGAGACCATATGATGAAGCAACAGGAGAAACAGCAGAGTAGAAGCAGAAGAAGCGGGGGGGGGCGGGGGGGAGGAGGAGGGAAAGGAAAGGAAGGCGGGAGGGAGGGAGGGAGGACTTGCTCTTCATCAAAGGAGAATGCCATCTGGTAAATGTGGACAAAGTAGTGGAACTGGAAGATCACCACTGTCTGACCAACATGAAGACTGGTTGGGGCAAGAATTATCAATGGGTGCTGAGTTGAGGGGGGCTGTGCATTTTGATGAGGAGGAAGATATTTGCACATCAAAGTGCCCCCACACATCACTTCTTAGTTACAAAAGGGAAGATTAGCTATACAGTGTAGCACCCAGACACCCTGCCCAGGAAATCCAAGTGAACATCATCACCAGTGAGAGGTAGATAGAGTGCATGTGCCTCCAGATGCCGTGTCCTGAAGGAACACAACAGACCGGCTAGGGATGCACAATCTGAATCTAGTCATGGGAAATCATCCACCAAACCCAATCTAAGAAACAGCCTGCGTTCTAATCTGTTCTTCAATAAAGCATCAGCACTGGGAAAGACAAAGGCTGAAGAGCTGTTCCAAATTAAACGCTGATTAAGAGACAGACCTGACAGCTAAATGCAGTATGTGATCGTGGACCGGGTCCTGCACTGAAAGGAAAAACCTGGAATAGGGACCATACAGGAGGCTCAACAATGTACAGTTAACCATTCAATGGCAGGAGTTTTCCAGTTCTCAAGGGGACTCCTGAAATCTTGATGTAGCAGATGCCCCAACATGCTCTTCCCCCGAGACATGTCACCTTCACTAATGAATAAGCAGGTGTTCCCAGGGAGGGCAGCCATCCAGCGCCTGCAGAGGCCAGCCCCAGACTCGTCAACTTTCATCTGCCCAGAGAGTACAGAGGACTTAAATGTGCCCAGTGTTCTACAGGGGAGGCACTTGGCAAGAACACCCACAGGACCCCCTGGAGAAGCCTAGGCCATTGGGGGGGCCTGGACTCAAAGGGTATACTCTTCTTCTTCTTTGGACATGGCCGAAAAGTCAAAAACTCAAACCCCTCCACAGCTAGAGCTCAGTGACCTGCGTTAGTTCTGGCCTCAGCAAGTCCCTGTGATGGAGCTGTCAGCAGCCACCCCAGTGACTCATCCGATACACACATGGGGGGAGGGAGGGGAAATGGGAAATGAGTGATCATTCGCAGTGAGTTGCTTTTTTCTTCCTGGAGATTTATTCTGGATTATTACATCTGACACCAGTCATATGCCAAGAATGGCTTTTGTACAGAAAACAAAAGAAAAATGTGAGAGTGCTTTTGTTTTATGTTCTTAGAGATTTATTTAGTTGAATTATATCTGGCATCAGGACGCCCACAGCTCTGTCAGACTGTATTGGCAGAAAACAGGACAGACCAAGCAAGGAGTGTGCGTTTTCCATGTCTTCGAGTTGCTGTAGCAATTCCAGAATTTCACAATGTTCTCTCCCACAGCCAGGTGAATACCAAATGATTCCAGTGGGGCACACACACGGGTGAGGGAGAGAGGGAGAAGAAGGGGCATGGAAATTCAGGGAGAGGGGCCTGAGAAGTATGATGATAGCTTTGTCATCTCCTTGAGTTCTTCCAATCTTCCAAAAGCATTTGTTCCTGTGCTCTTGAATCTCATTTGAGCTCAACCGGCAATGTGGGTTCAGGCTGGTAGCAAGGACTATGGTTGCAGAGGTCTGCCTACTGGAGCCAAAGCAAGGCTCAGTTGCCTAATGAGGAGGGCTGAATTTTATCTTTAAGATGGGGGTGACCCAAGGCATGGCCTCTCCCAGGGATTAAGTGGCTAGTAGCAATGACACTCAACAGCCAGTGTGAATACTAAGTGATTGCTTGGTGACCAGCAACCCAATCAACTGTCTCAAAGCCCATTCTGTCTTCTCCTTCCCTCCCAGATTGACACGATGATGCATTTTCCAACCGATTGTCACAGATCTCCTGGCGTTCTACAAGAAAACAGCCTTATCAGCCCCAGATCCAAAGGGCCACGATAGCCTCATCGCCTCTCACCTCTGTGAACCGGGGAAGCATGCGTGTCTTCTTGAACAGCTCAATCTCCCAACCCAGAATGTTCCCACTTAAAAGACTTTTCCACACACCACATTTCTGCACCAGCCTCTGGAACATGTTATCTCAGGAGAGTAAGAGTTAAAACAAATGAACTTGTAGCAGCTGGGGAGGAAGACAGAATGACTTGGGAGTCATTCTATCTCGTTCCAGACAGCGTCATTTCCTACCCAGTTGTAGGAAAGGTCGGAAGCTAGTTGCACCTTAAAAGCTGCCTGGGATGCAAGAGAGCGGCCGCCGTCCCAGTTCAGCGATGGAACAGAATTCCTGCCAATAAACAACTCTCTCTGTTTGCCACAACTCCGAAGAAAGCCTGGAAATTCCAGATGCATAAAACTGGAGAAACAGCCCATAGATCGGTCACTTACCCCGCTTCCGAGACACCCACGGAGGCTAAAGGAATGGCATCAGCACGGTTAGCAACCGCTGGGGGTGGGGGGGTATTACCTGGGGGCCCTGCACAACCTTTTCTGTTTGCGTGGAGAATCCCAGGGTCTCCCCCACCCCCACCCTCAGCCCCCAAACAATTCTCTTGGCTGAACAGCTTCCAGCTTTGAAGGTCTGATAAGGCTGCTCTCCAGGGAGGTTGCCCCAACTCTCCCAAAGCAGCTGCATGCCCTGACTTTAGAACATGATGTGGCCGCAGAAAGAAGTCAGTCAGAATTCCTCTGGAGAGCTTGTGAATGGGGGACAGGGCAGCCAGCTGGCGGGCGGCCATTCCAAGCACAAAGGCAGGAGCCCGTGGTGCCAGGTGTGTTTAAAGTTTGTCTTACCTTTGGTCCCCCCGGTACCTGTGTGACGGACAGTATTGTGGGAAGGTGTATTCAGCCAGTAATGTATTTCTGTCAGAGTGGCTGGAAATAAAAGGGAGGTGGATGGGAGGGAGGCTGCTTTTGTGCTCGGGGTAAATAACCAGCTGGCTAGGATTTTTTCTTCTTTTCTTCGTGTTCCCAGGGCCGGGAGCACTGGAGGTTTATGCACTTCCCCAGCATTCCTTCTTCTCCATAAAAATGTGAGTCCCGGCTAAGGAGGATTTCTGTCCCTCCCTTAGCTGGCTGATCTGAGCGATTACAGTGAGCCACTCAGCAGTTACCGAAAGCCCAGACCTGGCGTAACGAGATTTCTGACTATAGGGCATCACTCTGTACAGAACTGCTCCAAAGGCAGTCGGCACCCAGGAGGAAACATGCCAAAGAATTTCTTCTACATTAAATTATGAGGTGAGCTGAAAAAAACACAACTAAATCACCCCTAGTCCAAGGTTCACATGAGCCCCTGGACTAAGAAAATAACTTCTCAGGGCTGGGTTCTCAGCAGCCATTTGGGCAAAGACCAGACCCCCTTCTCCGTGATTTCAGAGACCAGGAGGTAAGAACGTGTTGGCCTTAGATGAGCCAGGAGACCATCACCCGGAAACAGGCGCCCTTGGCTTTCAAGGCCGACCCCCTCTACAGAGTGGAGAAAGGGTGTGGGGCTAGGACAGAAGTCGGCCAGATGGAAACACCGTGATCTGGGCTGGCAAGACGAGGTGGCCTGAGCGGTTCCACCATGCCGTGAGCAGCGTCAAGTATGGATGTCCTGTGGCTCCTCAGAGCCCGTGCTTAATGCTCGAGCAGGCTGCAGGGCGGGTGGGGTTGAGGGTGACACAGGCTTTGTGTATAAAACTACCAAGGAATGAAAAAACACACCGCATCTCCAGCTGGGCCACAGGCCCGTCTGTAGGCCGACAGCAGCTGTGACTCTCGGGCCCCTCCGGCGGGGCCCAGGGGAAAGCCAGGGCTCTGGGTCTCCTCCCCAGGACAGGGATGAAAGCAGCCCCCCGGCCTCTGCCTTTGGTGATACTGAACCACACGTGACACTTTCAAAGCCAGGCCAAATCCATTCCTAAGACTCGGTCCACTGGGGACCTGGAAGGAGGTTTACTTTTGCCCCTAGATGGGTCAGAAATGCAAGGGCTATACGGCTTTGTATCCTAAATGCCCCAAACAGCCGCCAGACCAGAGCCCCGCTTTGTTCAAGACCACCTTACAGAGCTCTTGGCAAGGGGGAACCCACGCCTGTTTGTGATGGGTTCCCAACACGAGAGCCGAGGGGGCCACCTCCTCAGAACAGAACTGCTCACCTACCGTGTTGGGGGGTGGGGTGTCGTGCACTGATAAAGCCCAGGACTTCCAACGAGAAAGCACTGCCATCTCCTGCACTCTGAAGCTCCCTGATCTTTGGCTGAGGTGCCCCGTGCTGCCAGTCCATCCATTCCCCGAGACCTCCCCTAGGAGAAAAGAAAGAAAGGCCAAGCTGGACAGGCTGACCTGGACTCTCTCTGCTCCACGGTCTCATAGCGGAGCAAGGGCACCATGTCAGGGGCCTGTGGCCGCGTCTCCCACCGTGCCTCTCACACAGCACACACCAAGGCCTCCCCAGACACCGCTGCCACATGTGGATTCAGGGCACATGGGCTTCTCTTCCCAGCAACACCCTCAAGCCTTGATCGGCCCCGTGGCTGCCTGAGAGGCAGGGCAAGGCCAGGACAGGAGGCGTCCTGGCAGGGCCCTGGGACCTCATGCTCCTGGGCAGGTTACTTCATGCATAGTAACCTGGCCAGATGGGGGCCCAGGAAACGCAGGGGACCAGCCTGAGGAAGCTTCAGGAGACAGCCTCAAGCCTGCGAGCCTGTGGGCCTTGGCCACAACAGGGAGCACTGTGGCGGAGAAGTGATTCCCAATTCTACAGAGTGGGGAAGACAGGCCTGGCGGGTCCCACAAGCCTGGCTCATCCCAGCGTCACCACCGCCGGCGGCCAACAGGTGGCAGGAGAGCTTTGGGAAGCGCTCACCTGAGGGCTGTGGCTGGTCCCAGCGCCGAAAGGCCAGAGGTGTAGCTCCAACACCCAGAGAAGGAAGAGCCAGAGAGAGGAAGGAGAATGGGGTACATGGGAGCCACGTGGCCAGGTGTGTCCCGTGGGTCCCTCCGCAAAGAAGCCGTTCTAGGACTCGAGCCCTGCGTCTCCCCCCCCCCCCCCAGGGGGCCAACCTCGCTTGGTGCGGAACCCCCTCCCCCACCATGGGGGCCTGGGCCTAGAGGGTCCCCGCCTCAGGCTGCGGGTTCCCCTGAGCACCTGCAGCCCCCACTGCACCCTGGCAGCTCCCTGGACAGACCGCCGGCCAGGGCCAGTCGGAGCCAGGCTTGTCCCCTGTCCACACGCAGGTTTAGAATTCCCCGTAAAGATCAAGAATCCGGAGCGTGAAGTCACTGATGGAGGTGAGAGAGAGAGCCCAGAGATGGGAGGGGTCGTGGCTGTCATCGGCACCCCTTCCTACTGCTTGCTACGAGCAGTGATGATAAAATTACATTTTTTGAGAACTGGACCGGTGAGAGAGGAATTCTTCCTCTTCAGAAATGACTAACATTTCCTACCACCAAATTCCAAAGCTAACAGAGGAAACCCCTGCAGGAGTGCCGCAGACGGTGTTCTGTACGGCCTCACACATTACAGACAGTGAAAGGAATCCGTCAGGTTTCATTGGTTCTGCTCTGGTCAGGACTGAGGTCTCTAGAAGCCTCGCACAGGCTCCACAATTTTAAGTTGGAGAACCCTAAGCTAATGATGTGAAGCTTCACCCAGTGCCCCCTCTGCCAGTAGGAAATAATTTCGGCAGGGCTTCTAAAAAAAAAAAAAAAAAAAAAAAAAAAACCCCAAACAAATAAATCAAATGATTTTTACAATGTGGAAAAGCCGGGAGCGGGCTGGGCTGGAGATCTGTTTGGGGGAAGCGGGCAGTTTAGGCGGCTGGAGCGTCTCAGCCACTGGCCCCAAGCAGCTTCGCTGGGCCCAGGGTGCCTGCAGCTGGGAGCTGCCTGTGAGCCTCCTCGGGCCCCGCACACTCGGGAACACAATCTGGGCCACAAATCCAAAATGACAGATTTAACAAATATGATTTCAGCTTTTCTATTTCAGTTTAGAAAGAAGATGCTGGCCTCACCTGGGAATCACTATTAAATAACAAGCTTAGAACGTATTTGCTGATGGCAATAGAGACCCTGCTTCAAATTAATTTTAAAACGAGCTGCTGATATGGCTTGTCCTTAGAAGGGAAACAAAGCTGGGGACGGGGTAGATTTAGGCAAAGGGCAAACGGACAGAAATGTACACAAAGTCGCTCGGTCCTTTTGCTACCTGAACAACCAAAGGAGCCTTGTTAACGTTCATATTGGTTCTTTAAAGATTTACAAGTAAACTTTTTACCCCCCTCCACTCATTAGAATATATAATATTAGAAAATTGAATGTTTAAATAACATTTAAAGCAGGCTCCGACTCTGACAGTTTCAGCTTTTCAGAAGTGCATTTTTTAATGCGTTTACTTTATTGTGAAATTGCAATTCGTTAATGAAAGAGAATTGGTTGCATCTGTCTGTTTACAAGTTTTAATATCCACCAGTCATTTGACCAATGTAGAGAGCAAATAAATATGTTCCCCCATGTCATTTTTTTAATTTCCCAGAAACAAGCATTCCTTTATTATCTGTGACCTACTCAAGTGAGAATTATTGTTAAATAGTTGCAGGTTTTTATACCTGCTGGAGTGTTTAGAGCCCAAAGCGCCCTATTTCTCTGGAGCATTTTTGTTGAGCTTAAATGCAGTCTTACCTGCCTTATATTACTTGGGGTTGGGTAACACATATCGCTTTGGAGAAGATAAACAGGCTACCATAAAAGAGAGGAAATAAATAACCAGTGAAGACGACTTTGGTCACAGCAAGCAGAAAGTGACTATTATCCTCGTGCTAGAAACTCCGCATTTATTTTGGAAAATGCAAACAAATAAAGGGGCAAACCTGGGAGGATTAACCAAAGACTCAGATAATGCAACCAGCTGTCTGTTGCCCCGCGTCCATGTTGGGCTTCAAGGGAAAAGTTCACACAAAATTGGGTTTGCATTTACTGAAGAAATTAAGGTGATCTGAATCAACACTGACAAAATGTAGGTCTACAAATCATTTATTATTCCTTCATCCACCAGAGGGAAAGCGTCTATGGGAACTTTTTACACGTTGAACCCTTGCATTTCTGAGAGCAAAGGCACAAAAGAGAAGCCTTCATTGCTGCTATTTAGAAATGATTACAATTAGAGCTAATACCTGAGCACGGCTGATTTTCCTGCCGTTCCTTCACCACTTTAACATCGGAAGCATGTGATCGGCCCTCCAGATGCCCGTTATTAATTGCACGCTCTTTGATGTCTGAACGTCAGTGGAATCTACAAAGGCATTAATGTAAGAAAATAATGCCTCCTGAAAAATTCCCAAGTCACTGACGGGTGCCCACCGCGGGTCCCCCCCTTGGTCTGCTCACCTTCGGCAGCGCTGTGAAAAATACCCCCAAAGCCCAGGCATTCTGCCGGGAGTTTCGGCAAAAGATGGATTTCAAAACTCGTCTAAAATTTCCACTTCGGGGGGCGGGATGGGGTGGGGGGAAGGACACGTTGGCTCACTCAAGAAGTATCTGTGTGATCAGAAGTAACAAATTTCTAAAATGCTTAACAGGTCCAAAGTTTGCACGAACAGAACTCTAAAGAAAGGAAGGGGACGCAGAGAGAAGGAGACAGGAAACAAAGGTAGACCACGCTTCCAGCGGACAAGTGAGTCCAGGGCACTTCGTTACCCATACCTACGCTTCCCTGAGGTTCATTTTCTCCCAAGAGACAACTTTATTTTTTAAAGGGTTATCATGAGGAAAACTGCTGACGAGAGGTACATTGCTTTTCTCAGGCAGAACTCAAATAAAGAGAGATATTGTTATAACATGGTTTCTTGTGTGTTATTTCAAAACAAATAGACTTTTGTTTTTACAAACCATTTATTTGGGGGGATTTATTTGAAGAAAAATTTTCCTTTGCAAAGAAAAATTCATAAAAAGCTACATGTGCAGATTACTTGACCCGCTGCCTATCACAACATCTTTACACATCTCAAGGATTTAGCACAGTGAAAAGGAAAAGAGCAAAGAGGGTTTGAAGGGCAGCCCGGCGCAGCTTGCATGGATGGCTGCTTTCCTATGCAGAGCTCAGGAATACATCCATCCCAGAAATATTTGTTTATCGTGAAAAAAAATCTTTGAGCCACCAAATATTGAATTCTTTCACATTTTCGGGCAAGGTCTTTTTGCCATCTGGAATTAGGTATTTTACTGAAGCTTGTATTTTCAAATATTAGATTTTCTATCATTCTCTGAACCTCTCTCCAGCACAGAGCTGAATAATCTCACCTTTCCAAAAATAGAGGGGGAACGAGACAACTAACAATGCGAACTTTTGAAGAAAATGCAATCTCTTCCAAAGAGGGAAGCTGAAAAAAAAAAAAATTATCACGCTGTGGTCTCTTTCTTGGAGTGAAACTAAATAACCTCCGACAGAGCTCAAAAAAAAAAAAAAAAAGGATTGGGAATTCGCTATCCGAAATGATGCACAATTAAAAGTAAATATTTAAAACAATCTCCCTGCTCAAAGGACGAACTGGAAAATTAAACATTCACAGCCAGGGATCTTGAAATCTCAGTTCTCTGTCCCATACTTTACAGGGGTACAAAATGAACGTGGAGATGGGGGTTTCCAAATGTTTAAAGATCCCCTCCGCAAATAGTATCACAGCTTCTATGTGTACAAGCCCCACAAACGTAAGGACGTATTAGCCAAATGTAAACCCTCTCTGAGTTCTCAGTAAATCTAAATAAGTACGAAATTAAAATTGAAACAAGGAACAAGTCTAGTGTTAGTCCTTTCAAAATACTAATTTAATAACTCACCAAGAAATAGAGTGTTTTAGGAAAGGCAACCCAGATGTCAGCATATAAAATCAAGCTATAAAGTGCCCTTCAAATATATTTCAATCATTTTTAAATATTTACATTTAATAAGGACAAGTTTTTATGGCAAGAGAGAGGTAATTACACTTATCATTAATGGAAAAATGTAGTTTTAATGGCTTGTATATTGATTTGCAAAAGTGAAGTAGTAACCTAAAATATGTCATTGTCTTTTTTTTTTTTTTCCTATTCCAGCAATTTGTTGCCTTTCTGCAAAAGCAAAATATGAAATGCTAGATGTCCCGGTGTTCGGGCTGCCAAGGGGGGGAAGCCATTGTTCACAAAATATATTCCCTCTCACACATTCTCCCCTCTTTTCTTGATGTCTCTTGTACTAAACTGAAACCCCAAGTATTTGTGCTTTGGGGGATAATTAGAAGAATCTTATCAGACTTTTATAGCCCTTCCTAATGAGGCTATTTATTTGGCAAACATTAGCCAGCAGAAGGATTAGTAACACCTTGATATGGTCCTTATGGAAGCTGCTACCCTCCTGCTTGCTATACACAAAAGCCTATCTTATCAACAGAACTGGCTCGGTTCAGGCAAGCCGTGGCTTCTGAAAATTCACCAAGGGTCAGCCTTCATTAGTCAGAAGTGCTGAGACCCAGGGCAGAGGCACATTCAGGTTTGGCCACTTTGAGACCAGCAACCCTGATGTAACCACGGGCAGCGGGTTGCTGAGAAGCCAGGGAGGGGCAGGAGCCCAGGAATCATCTGGGTGGGTCCTGGGGGGAATATCACTGACATGCAGCATGCAGTTGCCCCTGGGAAGGGCGCAGGCCTCCAAATCCCAGGGGCCTTCCTCTTTACAAGGAAATAGATATACTTCAGGGATCTCAGAGAACAAAATGAAATAGGCTCTCTCTGCATGTCCATGCCAGCTGGGAAAGCCAGTCAATAGGAACTGGTTGGTTACCTGTCCCCAAATACCTCACTCCTACCTAATGCCCTCTTTATTTTGATGCTTTGACATAATCTCAGAGCAAGAGTATTCATTAAATGTGATTTTAAAAGTGATTTAAGATGAATTCATAAATAAAATACTCTCACCTCTGGCAGGGAGGGCAAAGGGCTTTGCATGTCTGGACTGGGGAGTCCTGACACATTCTGGAACTCTAAGAAGGGCAGACTAGAGAAATAAACAAACCGTTTGGGACCAGCTTTTCAAAATCCGCCAACGTGGAATTCCCAGTCCAAGGCTCCTGACTTCATGTTGGGCAACCTGGCGAGAAGGGACAGCCTGGAGGTGGGATGACAGGGGTTAGGTTTGCAAATGACCTAACATGGATAAATATTTGTAAGACACTTTGAGAGTTAACGAGCTACCCAAGCACCCCAGCTACAGAAAAGACCTCCATTCTGTCACTTAGGAAAA
The DNA here is from genome assembly GCF_003265705.2 of Callorhinus ursinus. Classification (NCBI taxonomy): domain Eukaryota; kingdom Metazoa; phylum Chordata; class Mammalia; order Carnivora; family Otariidae; genus Callorhinus; species Callorhinus ursinus. The sequence goes on along the minus strand of NW_027397092.1, from coordinate 19,012,610 downwards.
TTTTCAGGGGAGCTAATGTTTGAAGCCCAAACCAAAATGTGGCCTGAAGGAGCAGACCCCTGTGGGCCCATGGCCAGGCTCTGAGTGGCAGATGATTTCATAAAAAAACACTCCACCGTGATTTTGCCCCGAGAGAGGCATTTCTTTAAACTCCAGTTTCTGCCATAACCAGATAGCCCCTTCTCCGTTGTTGGTAAACCCACCTGTGGGTTCTCTCTTGGAATGCTAGGTGATCACTCCTTTCTGGCAAAGCCGCTGGACCCTCACCAGAATTCGAGGTCAAAAAGCCCAGGCTGAGTGGCTGTCACCCCTCCTCCTGAGGCCAGGCTTTGACAATATCCAATCCTTGGAAGACAGGAAGGACTGAGGCTGTCGGCTTGGCCTCACTCTCTTTGTCTAAAACAGGCACCCTAACCACAAAAACAACTCTTGCGATTGGCACCGCTTCCATCGCTATGGCAACCGGCGCTTCTAGAAAGGCTAATGCGTTGGTTTGGGACTCACGGCCAAATTAAAATTTCCGCAGCTCAGTATGCTTCTCACTTGTCCCCTACCCCTCCTCTGGGACCTTCAAGAACTCGGGTCCAGGGCAGCTGGATGACTACATAGCAACGAAAAGCCACAGCTGCTGGATTTCTCAGAGGACGGGCTATGTACCAATGCCCCAAATGCTGAGACAGGTGAGCCCCCCCCAAAGGCATCTGCTGGCTTCCTAGAGCCGCAGAAATTTTGTTGGACTGAGGTCTCCATAGGGTGAGGACACGCAGGAGGATAGTCTTCCATTCCTGTTATGGAAGCAGCTTGGTCAGTGAGCATTTAAGCTCACATGGCCAGGGAAAGCCACCCTGGGCTCTGCTCACAAGGGACAGTGGGCTTGAGAGCTCCGTTGTGGACACCAGCAGACTGGGGAGGAGAAAGGCATTCAGGGCCCCTTCTATCCCCAAGAGCCACACTGACCAGGCGGTACTGAAGTGCAGATGTATCCTGAAACACTGACCAGACGGTACTAAAATGCAGATGTGTCTCGCCAACCACACAACCTGACCCCCGCCCTCCAGCTCTTCAGATGCCTGCTCAGCCTCATGGGGTGGGCATGCCAATCCCTTGACTCCCCCCGCAAAAGCAGTAAGGAAATCCGAGGAACGCTCGGGCCCAGCCTCTGGACCACAGATGTGCGGGTTGGCAAGGACGCGAAGAACAAGTTGGTCTAAACCTTGGCCTCTTGGACACGTCTTTGGCCGCGTCGGTCCCTCAGGCTGGGTCAGGCATAGTGTTCCCGACTGTCTGAGTCAGTAACGATTTGCAGTGAGGACCTATTCCGCAAACTAGGAGAGACTGGAGATGGGCTATTAGCTACAGCTCTTTTCATGTGGAATTACTTCTCCTGGCACTAATACGCCATCATTTGAAAGCCTTAACCCAAAGGGACGGGCGGCCGCCCCAAACCCGGGCCGCCTGGACCGAGGCAGCGAGATCCATGTGCTAGCTATTACCAGGCTTTTGGTGCCGTCCCCGGTCGGCATTTGTTGCTGCACACTGAGAAACTGCTGTCAGGAAATGTTCTTTTCTAAATTACATAATTAGGGTATTGGGGAGTGCAGTGAAGGCAGATTAGGGGCATCACTTGTTCTTACTGCAAGCTAGGATTCAAAGCACATAAGTAAACACTTAAACTACGTGAATGGTTTAATATTGATTAAACAATGACCTCCGAGACTAAACTCTGAGCATGGTAGGTAGAAGGAGCTGGAAGGAGAAAAAAACAGAGTCGGCTAAAGAGTTGCATTGATTTACAGAGAAGTGTGGACTTTGACCTGGCAGATCAAAATCAGGGTTTGGAATGATTACCTAAAATAAAGTCCTAGGGTCCCACCCCTGCCAGCCCATGGTGGGGCTGGGGGCTAAATGGTCAGGGTGGGGGTGGGGGGGGCACTGTTCTCCCTCAGAAAGTTCTTCCCTCAGAAAGACAAGCTTCTCATCCACACCCACTTCCAAGAAACGGGGACTCAGGCAAAGTGCCGGCTCAAATTGCATTTCATTTATTGTTTCTAACTATGGGCCATGGACTTCAACTTGATTAGAAAATTGTGCTGACGCTTCCCATGAAGTGTATCCTGAGCCTTCCAGAGAAACTCCGAGGGGGATGTTGCCTGCACGTACCCGCTTCCTCTGAACGGCGTTCTCACGGCTCCGATGCCTGGGCAGGTGGACGGCTGCCCCACGAGAAACAAAAGCCTGGGCGGGAGGCTCCTGGGAGGAACCACCTCGGGGAGGAAGGCAGCCCCCTCGCAGGGTGTGGCCTGGAGAACAGCGAACATCTCCCCACTCATTTCTGGGCACCATGCTCCCAGCTGGCCACAGGGTCTTTGCCAGTGGGAGGCCCAAAGCCAACCCTGGCCTCATCTGCATGCAGACCTCAGCAGCCCGTCACCTCCCTTCCTCCTGGCCCATCTTGTGTGTTTGCGCTTCCTTCCCCTCATCGGCTGGCTGAGTGGGTGAATGCCACTTGAACGGGAACGAGGGTGCCAAGCGATAAGAAAACCAATGATAACAACCACTGAGAGCTTGTAAAACTTCATACGAAGCACGTTAAATTCAGTATTCGTCACACTGAGTCATCACAACAACCCTCTGGATGATTCTCTCTCCCCATTTTTCAGATGATAAAACCGAGGCTCAGTCAAGGTAAGTGGCCCCAGATCACAGCATTTTTACAATTTTGTCTATTTCACAAACACATAACTCTAATTTTGTGCCAGGGGCTATTCTAAATGTTTTAGAAATATCAACTGATTCATTCCTCAGTGCAACCTCGAGTCACTGGCATGACCATCCTCAATTGAAAATGAACAAACTGAGGTACAGAGAGGTTAAATTACTTGCCCCAGATCACACAGCGGGTGATGAAGACAAGATTCTAAGATTCAAAGCCCAAGTTCCTAACCTCTCCACAGGACCGCAGCCGTCCTTCACAAAAAGTCCTTCACAAAACAAACCCACCTGCCATATGCAAAGTGCCTCTGTGAGAAGACACAGCAGGAGCACTGCGCTGATGAGAGAGCACTCATCTGAGAGTCTAGTCCCAACCTCTGCTCCGTGGTGATCAGTGATGGCACCTCCCCTCTTTGGGCCTCACTACCACCTAGACCCGAAAGTGACGGCACCCCAGGGACCCTCCATGGTCACAAACTCAGCCTCTAGAAGATTAACGGAGTGCACACAGGTTTGCTGGGAGGCCCAGGAGACTGGGGAGTTGTAGGAGGGGACCTGCTCCGCTCCTGCCCAGCCCTCCCTCCCCCTCCCCCTTGAGCCAAGCTGGGGGGGATTCTCTACTACAGAAGTCACAGTCTCTGCCTTCCTCCTTTCTGTCTGCACAGATGCTCGGGCTCCCAACTGAACATACAAGCAGCCCTGGCCATACTTCCATCTCTGCCCGTGCTCTGTGAAACCAGTGAGTATGGTATACAGAAGGGGGGGCGGGGGGAGCGGCATACAAGGTGAAAATCCTGCCAAGATAAGTTTCTTCTCATTTATATGTTCCAAATATGTTCAAAGAGGCAAAATAAATGTATCCCTCCCAACCACTGCTGTAAACAGCTGAAGTGCTATGCGTGGAGAACCCATCAGGACGCCTTACACAAAGCCCTCTAGCTCAGCTGCAGCCCTGACCGAGCCCCCCCACCCCCCCGGCTCTGTTCGGGCCTGGGCCAGCATCTGGCCCTGCTATCATTTCAGGACCTCCCTCCTCTCCCTGTTCCATGGGGCTCAGGGCTCTGCCTCCACCTCCCAAACCAGGAGCAATCCCCCACAGCTGAGTCGGCTCCCGAATTGGGCGGCGGTGGGGGGGGGCTACCACACACAGCTGATCCTCATCATTCACAGATTCCATATATGCCAATTGCCTACTGGCTAACGTGTGTTACCCCAAGGACTGATACCTGTAGCATCTTCGTGATCAGATGTGGACAGGCAGAGCGGCAAAAATGGTGAGTCACCTGATGAGCACAGCCCCAGCGCCATGTTTCCCACATATCTGTGCTTTTTGTTGGTGATGTTGCGGTTTCAAGCAGGCCCTAAGTACAGTGCTCAAGCGTGGTCTAGTTTTCCTAAGTGCAAGAAGGTTGTGGTGTGCGTTTTGGAGACAATACCTGTGTTAGAGAAGCTGCGATCAGGGATGAGTTATAGGGCTCCTGACCATGAGTTTAAGGTTAATTATTCAAATATATGTATCAGGCAAATACAGGTTAATCAACCACATATATACATTACACACACACACACCTGTTAAAGGGGTGTCTTTAAACAAAAACCCACATAAAACAAGGTTATACACTGATCGGTTGGTGAAAATGTTGGAACTAGAGGCTCACAGGAACTGAGCCCTGTATTTCCCCTAGGAGCAGCAGCTCAGCAATTGTTATTTCAGGGTCGTGGTGACTTTCTAGAACCTAGCCGCCAGAATAATGAGCATCACCTGAGGTTTTATTCCTATGGAAGGTGGCTTAAGCCTATCAGGGAATGCAAGTTGAAAGGAGGTACGGGGCCAACAGCTGGTGTCAGCCACTCTTCCTGCAACCTATCTTCCCAGACCAGGTCAGCTCCCTGTCAGCCCACCGAACCCTGTCTTTTTTAACAGTAGTGTTTAAAATAGTACCAATAGCCCCTAACACCAAGTGAACGCTTGCTGGGGGCCAGGCATATACTCACGACTTCACATCTACCTTGTCATCTTCTTGTGCCTCGTGAAGCCTCGGTGGTTATGGGCCTCATGCCCGAGGGAACTTGTACTTTCTCAAAAAGCGGTGTGTACCCTCACTGCCCTGGGTTCCTCAAGGAGAAGGCTGGGCACGCCTGAGAAAGGCCAGCACTCCAAGCATTTTTAGATCATTTTCCAACTCTGGGATGCACAGCAGAGGATGGAAGAACCAGGGACTCAGCCCAGCCTCGAGACAGTGGCCTGAGAGGGCAGCTAGCCTGTCCCCAAGCTGTACCCCCAAAGCTGCCACCGATGAGCCCCGGCCCACCACAGGGCAGCACCGCCCCTCTGTAGCCGGCACCATACTGCCTTTGCTTGCCTCATAGGAGAGCCACCAGGTAACCTGTCCCTCAGTCCAGCCTGGCATGGCGGAAGAGCCCAGACACCAGCCTGAGTGCCAAATCTCAGCCTCCACCCCACCCTTGCTGAGATGTGAAAGCCTAAGGATGGTGCCACTTGGCACACAGGTGGCCCTGGACCACCACTGGCTTCCCCACGTGGCCCCGAGCAAACAACTCACTTCTCTAACCTCTGGGTTTTCCCGTCTGAAATGCAAAATGGGAATAATCACTCTCCTGCCTCCAACTCTTCACTTTCACGGTCTCACAGTTTTAGGAGAGACACACAAACAGGGCCAGTAAAGAGCACTGTTATTTATTGCTGCTGCTGAAATTAAGTGAATAAAGTAATACTCCCTGGATGTTAAAGAGAAACAAACTGGTGGCATTAATCCTTTTTTTTTTTTTTTTTTTTACATTTTCCCACTAAGGCAGGATAGGTTGAACGCCTCAAAAGGAAAATGCAAATTCTCAGACTATTCCTGCCACTGAGCTCCCCATGGAAGGAGGCATACAAGGCATTCACTGACCCGCCACGGGTGCTGATTACCTTCAGGATGCTGACAGTGCTACTCACAGGCAGAGAGAGTGAGAAAAGCTCAGCAACAGCTGCCTGAAAGGTGACTGGAGGGAGCCAGAGACCCCCATCCAGCTGGGCCCCAGAAAAGAGGTACATAGGGCTGAGCAGCCGGAGGAGGGCCAGGACAATCCTATCGTCCTGCTGTGAGGTAGAAGCTGTCACCCTGGAGTCCCAACAGCCCCCACCTGCCTGTTGGCTGCCCGGGCCGGAAACTGCACGGCCCGGCTGGGACAGCAGGAGCCCAGGTAAGCCGCCCCAGGTGCAGCAGTGACCTTGGCTGCAGGAAGTCCTGTCACCTGCCTATAGCTAATTGCAGCTGCTGTAGAGGAGCAACCTAATTACACAGAAGTATGTGGCTCCCACATTCCTGGGCCACCACACATTCTCACACAGCTCCCAGGAGATAGAGCCCTGGACTCACGCTCCGGCCCCAGCCTCTCGCCGGTTCCACTGAGCCCCCAAAGAGGGTCCCCCGTCCTGCAGCTCTCTGGAAGCTCTTCAGAGCTGGAGCCGCCCCAGCAGCCATTCCCTCCTCTCCCTCGCCTGCCTCTGAGCCACTTAACCCTCATCTTTACCTAATGTAAATATTTAATCCTGTGCATTTAGAACCTGCCCATCACCTGCCCGCACCCTGTTCTCTCCTCACCCAAATGGTCTGCCAGACCCAGAAGCAAGGATGGGAGTGTGAGGAGCTCCCCACCCAGCCTGGCACCCCGCTGACATTTCAACCCCCCACCCACCCACCCACCCACCCCTGGGAGTGACAAACACTGTGGCACTGATGAGCTCTGCAACCTGGGGCAGGGTATGTGCTCTGAGCTTCGCTCCTCTCAGCTGACAGATGGCTCCCACCACCTCCTCAGAGTTCCTCAGCCGTCAAAATCGAACATGGTGCCGGGCATGGAACAGGTAGACCGTGAACATTTATCGGATTGAACTGTGAGCCTAACATCTGCTGAACATGAAGGATGGGCCAGGACCTTCAGCATCTCTGACGGCTCATCCATCCACATGTACGCATCCCTCCCTCCGCACGCCCACTCCAGTAGAGTTCTACGACCACCAGCCTGTTCCGGCCCAGGAGCCAGGCAGGCAGGACAGAAAAGGGATGAAACTGGAGAGACTGAGTTGGAGGGTGGGCCCCTCGAATCATCAAGAGCTGGGGTGCGGGGTGCACAGAGTAAAGGAAAAGCTGGATGTGGGCAGGAACTGCCAGCGGCCCGGGACAAGGACCCGCCACCTTTCACCTTCCTTCAAAGGACAATCAAGGGACAGCTTTCTCCTGACTTCTGGCTGCAGGACTGTGTGGGGAACCGTGTGTGGGGCCCTGGGGCAATAAGGGGTTACACACCCATCATCTCTTTCAGCCTCACAACACCCCGAGGCAGACTTTTGTCTCCATGAAAATGACGAGGAGATGGAGATTCAGAAAGGTTAACTCATTTGCCTGAGGTCTACACAGGGCTCAGAGCAAAGCCAGGCCTTCCCCTGCAGAGCAGCTGTCTGGGCCTGTGCTCCCACAGCAGCTTACACGGTAGCTTGCTCCTCGCTTTACTCTCCAACACGGGGGCGGGGAGGTGCCCATTGAGCAACTCCTGCCTGTTCTCCAGGAAATGCTACCTCATGAACCCACCTCTCTTCCCTCAGCAAACAGGCACCTGAGCCCCCCGAGTGCAAGGAGGCCAGGTCCTGTGCGGACACATGGAGGAGCGGCAGGCCGGCTGGACGAACCCCTTCCCTCCTAATTCTGCGCAGACAGAACCAGTTCAAACACAAGGGCAACGGTGGGGGAGTGACAACCAGCAAGTCTAAGCAGGGATGGCCGTGCGCCGCCCAACAGGGCTCGGAAAGCTAGGGAGGCTTCTGGGAGGAGGCGACCTTTGTCCACCTGGAAGGATGAGGAGGACTTCCAATAAACAGGATGGGGATGTGGGAGAGGAAGCGAGTCAGGCAAAGGTTTGGAGGTGAGAAAGCAGCATGGAGGGAGCACCCAGCTGGCAAGAGAAGACTCAAAGGGCCTGGGGGCCTGGGTGAGAAGTCAGGCTGCCCTTCCAGCGGCGGTAGGGTGTTGGCCTTCACAAAGCAGGCTCCTGGGAGTAAGCAGAGCAGAACTGGGCAGGGACCCGCCTCCTCCCCAAGCTGAAGTTCCCTCCCTGTGCAGCAAGGGCGCCCCTGGCTCCATGTCACCCAGAGCCCTTGGGTCCTCCTGGGAGGGTGAGGTGCACAGCATGACCTTCTGAATCGAAGGAAATGCTCCTTCCAGCCTTCCCGGGACTCCTCTCTGAGTGGATCAAGATGATCTCTTTCAGAGTGGAGAGAGTGGGCATGAGGCCGTCCTCGCCCCCATCCGTCACGCCCGCCTGTGGAGGGTAGCTCGGTACCACCACCAACGGCACCGCAGGTGGAGCGACACCCCTGCCTCAGTGCTGTCTTGCCTGGTTCCCCGGGCCAGGCTCCAAACCGGGGTGCCCCTCCACCCTCAAGAATCCACCAAAGGCCTGAGCCCTTCCAGGGAATCCTAGCAGGACTGCAGGAGGCCACCCCGTCTTGTCTGCCTCGGACACCCCACCAGGCCTTTACATATGCTCTCCCGGCCCTCACCTGCCTAACCGCTACTTTGTCTTCTGGCCTCAGCCCGAACGTGCTCTGCTTCCAGAGTGCTCTCCCACGTGCTCCCACAGCTCTCCGGGCCACCGCGGCCCAAGGGGCCAGCCGCTCCCTGCTTCCGGCTGGCCGTCGTCACAGGTACTGTGACCCCATGGGCAGAGGCTGGTTTAGCCTCTTCACCCAGGCTGCGTCCCCAACTCTTGCCTGGGCCTTGATAAATACCAGCTGAAGCAACAATCCCATAGCCCCCACGTCCTGACCTCGGGACCGCAAGGGCCCCATCCCATCCCCCAATTAGACCACTAGCCCCCAGGCATGAGGCCCAGCATCTCCTGCCCCTCTGGTACCTGCCTGGGCCTCAACAGTGCTTCACACAGACGGGAGACTCCGTGAGGACTCCGATTCTGAGTCCCCCACACGCACGTGCGCCCCACCTCGGACACCTGCTGCACTCTCCCGTCTGACCCGACTCCCCGGGAGGGGCCTTGGCCCTGAGGAGGAGGCATGGTCAGGACCGAAGGTCCAGCGCTGCTCCGCCCTGACTTCACAGGAGGAGCCCCTGGCTGCCTGGGCGGCTGTCACCTGGCTGTTGTCACAGCCCAGAGCCCTCTCTCCTTCTCCCAGGTCACAGGGGTAGGCCCAGAGGCAGGCAGCTGGCTCCCTCACACCCTGAGGTGACTTCAGCTCTCCTAGGTCACACTTCTGAGGGCCTCCCTCAGGCTGACACACATGTGGTCCCTTTGTCTTCTTAGACCTTGACTCATTTCTGTCGACAGGATCCAACACCCTCGCAGACCTCACGGGAATCTGAAGGGGCTTTTGACCCGGGACAGCATCCCTCACCATGGCCCCCCACCACAGTAGGAATGTTCCTCTAGAAACATCTCACCAGGCCCCGGGGGATGTATGCAGAAGGAGTAAAGGACGGTGTTCCTTCTACTTGGAAAACAAAGTCCTATATGGACCCAGAGGGAAAAGGGGAGATTCTCCTCCCCACATCATCACCATGCCCCCTCACCAGGGTGCTGTCCACCCCCCTACAGCTCGCCCTGAATAGATAAATCCGTCTGGTCATTTACAACCCCCGGCCTGTGTACAAGTTGTGCTCAGTCCCATCTTCATGTTTCAGTCATTCCATCCCCTCCCCACATCTTTTACCTCCACCCTCCCCACCCCATATCTATAGACTATACTGCCTACACCAACCTTTCCTTCCTCGTTTCCAGTCAGTACTGGGTACAACTTTCCTAGCCCACCTGGTTAGGGTCACACTTCATTATCCCGCAGCTGTAAGCTCCTCTGAAGTAGGGGACATACAAGGGCTAATTCTCCAGGACACAACCACCCCTAATAGAATCTGGAATTTTAAAAAAAAATATATATTCTAAATGAATGAATGAGGGAGCAGATGTGTGATAAATACTTAAACATTCAAATATTCATAAAATATATGAAACATCTATGATCCTTAATATACAAAGAGCTCATATAAATCATTAACAGGAAGAACATTTAATGAGAAAGGAGAAAATTATATGGACAGCTAATTCAGACAATAATAAATATAAGTGGCCAAGAACTATAAAAAATATATTCAGCTTCTCGGGTAACAAAAAAATACAAATTAAAACAACAATAAGATATTTTTTTCTCTAGTAAAACAAAAGAGAGATTTAAACTTTAAATATTTGAAACCTAATGTTGGAGAGAGCAAAGGGAAGCAAATACTCTCAAGCATTACTGGTGGGAATGTCAATAAGGACAAACTTTCTGGAAGGCTACTTAGCAAAAGGCCTCAGAAGCCCGAAAAACACTTACACCTTTTTCACAAATTTAACTTCTCAGCACTTCTCTTACGGAAACAATCCTGTGAGTGACGCTTATACAAAGATGCTCGCCACAGTGTGGTTGATGAGAGCAGACACATACAAATAATCTATATAACCAAATGTAAGCGAGGTTTTGAGAACTGGAGTACATTTATACCAGGGAACACCACGTAGCCCTCAATGTGAAATGTGAAAGGCTACCATGATTACTGAGATATACATAGCAATATATACCATGATATGTTGCTAAGTGAGATCAAGTTATAAAAATGGGTCATATGGTTTTATAAGAAAAAGAAATACATATACATAGAAAACAAAAAGACCAGTATATACTCCCATAGAGTACTTACATAGAATATTACTCCTACACTAACTGTTCCCTGATAGAGCCATCGACCAGAAGTCAAGATGGGAAAAGCCCAAAATATCCCCCCCCCACGCCCCCGCCACAACATACAAACTGGCATCCAGTACGACCTAGGTCTATGCATGTATGCAATTACACTCCCCCACCCAGCCAAGCTGGGTGACCAGCCGCCAGCCACCAGCCCAAGGCTGCTTTTCAACCTCAACTGTAACTATTCACCAACCAACATAACCCAGAGCAGAGTCCTCTTAACCACTAACCTGTGCCCCTTACAGGAAGTCCCCAGCAACCCCCTATAGGAGGTGTGAGCAGAGCTGTCCTCTGGACAGTGGCTGCTGACCTCAGGTGTCCAAGAAGCCCCAGAGCCACATGATAATGAAGATGATATGGTAGAACCAGCCACGGGTGTAATCCAGGCAGTTATGGTGCCCATCTATGAACTGTCGCATTAACTCACTTCGGAGCTGATGACTTCATCCATCACCGAGTTGCCCAGTGAGCACTTCCCTGGGGTCTTCCTCCTCATTCTTGCAGTGTGGGGCGGGGCGGGGGGGGCATGGAGGGGGTGTTGACCCCAGCTCCCAGCCCAGCCAAGCCCAACCACCAGCAGGGACCAGACAGCAATGCAACGGTGATTCCATGCCAGGCACCCTGGTCGCAACTTGAACACTAACAACCATCAGGGCAAGGAGAAGCGGGAGCCCCAGCACCCTGATCTGTAATCTGGGGACAGGAAGCAGTTACGTGACCTTCTCAAGATCACACAAAGAAGAGACCAAGCTGAAATTTGAACTCGGATCTTCCTGCCTCTTCCATGATACCACCTCCCAGATGACAGGCCCCCCATTCCCCAACCACATGACCTCTACTACCAGAGCTCCAGAAGCCCACAGCACTGGAATCAAAGCAGACTGAAGTACACAAGCCCAGGGCCAACTCCCCTCTCCCAGCCCGGCCCTTGCTCGCACACAGAGGAGCCTGGGGCCGCCCCACGGCAGTCCTGTCCTAACAATAGTATCATGGATCAGGAACAAAATTTCAAGAAAGCGCTCACCGGGTCCAAAGGCTGCCGGTCACCTGGTTTCTTCATGGCATGGTGGCCCTGTCCATCGTGGGGCACGTTGGGTGCTGCTCTCGGGGCTGGGCCCCTGCTATTAGGGTGGGCCTGGGTGGGTGGTGCGAGGCGAGGGAGAGGAGAGCAAAGGGGGCCCACTGAGCTGTTGCCGAAACCACGAAGCAAAATATTTTCATTCATGAGTTCATCCAGCCTAAACATGCATCTAATCCCTAGGAACTGACAGTTCAAAATGGCTCCCAGGAGGGAAAGAGAGGGAGCGCTCAAAGGGAGAAGGAACCAGGCTTTACCGCTTATCACCCAGTGACCATCAGCAAAGTCAAGGAGCTGCCTGGGCTCACCATCTCCACACCAGCCAGGGACGCCAGTGTCTTAAGGGGCCAAGAGCCCACACAGTTAGCTCTCAGTCTGCCCACCCTCCTCCTTACCTGGGCCCTGGGACAGGAGCAGGGGCCTTTCTGCTTGGCGGCTGGGTGCAGCTTCACTCTCAAGATGGGCCCTAACTTAATGCAGCAGCAGCCCAGGGGGAAGGGGAGGGCCCATATTAGCTCTGATCCAACCTTCTGCCCAAGTGGACCCCCGGTCTCTGCCAGGAAGGGACTTCGGATACCCAGTGACCAGGACAGAGGCAAGGGATCTACAAAGCACTGTTCAGCACCAACCAGGTCCAGGCAATAATCAGCATCCCTAGCTTTCCCTGCAAAGCTGGCTTTGAGTTCGGAGGACGCAGGCTTAGGCTGCTCTGAGCCTCAGGGGCTGGCCCTGGAGCCTTGTCCAGCAGGGTAGCCAGGCTCTCTACCTGGAAGGCAGTTTGGCTAGAATAAGATCTCCCAAAGATGCTTCCTGGGCAAAGAGTGTTTATACAATCCAGAATTTGCGATCTCTTCTGGGACATTAGGTTGCCTTACAGACTTCGGGGCGGGGGGGTGGGAAGCAACACCCTTTTGGCCCCAGCTTGACTGATACTTAAAAAAAAAAAAAAAAAAATATGTGCTATCACAAGCCAGTCCCTTTAGAAACTAATTTTGCATGAAGTGGACATTAGGCATATATTTTCCCATGGGGGTCTCTTCCCCAACTCTGCAGGAACAATCTCTGAATACTTGGGATTCTGGAAGCCTTGCCAGTCCCTTCCTAGCATACGGTCAGCGGCACCTGGTTTTCTGGTGAGAAAACTCAAGCACCCAGACAGGGCATGCCTTTTGTACCTGGAGAGAATCCACAGTCCCATGTCCTGCCCTGCAGGCTGGGGACCCCAGGCTGCAGCTTTTTCCTTGGGTCCTCCCATTTGCCTCATAGAGACAAGGAGAGTCCCAAAGACCAACTGAGCCCCAGCGTCTACGGTCCCCCAGATGCCAGGTGTTTCATCCGCTCTGTGCTAATCCCTTCACCCTGCAAGGTAAAGCCCCACTTTACAGAGGAGCAAACTGAACTTTGGAGAGGTGAGGTCGTGTGCCCCAGAACACACAGGTAGTAAATGAGAGTCTGAGGATATGGCCCAGGGCTCCAAATGCTCCACGTGAGCCGAGAGACAAGATCCAGGTAAGCCCAAGACCTGCTTTCTCTTAGAACTCCTACCTGGTGCCATCTGTCCTCAGGCATCCAGAGAAAACCCAGGAAAGACGTCTCCCGCCTCAGGGGCAATACCATGAAAGACAAACATGGCTCTGCAGGTGGTCCTCGCCACCCGCATCCTTCCCCATCCCAAGCAGCCCGATCTCACCCACTGGCCAGCCGGCCTTGGTCCCACCCCCTGCCCAATACCACTGCCCGCCGCCCTTTCAGGAAGAGACCTTCTTAGAACCCACTCAGCAGGAGGCTGACTTACCCAAGAGAAATCATATCCCAGTGGGAACATTTCTAGTACCATACTAGACAATGCCTTCAGCACCAAGAAGGCTGACATTCTGGGACTCTCCCCCAAACGACAAACCCTATCAGAACTTTTTACTTTAGCTTTGTGCAGAGCCAGATTTAGTCAGAGGAAAGAACTTTAAATCTGTAAGCACAACCCTGGGTTCTAGTACCAGCTCTGATTGTGACCTCAGGGAAGCCTCTGCCCATGTGACGCGCAGTTTGCTCATTTGTGAAATGCAGAGGACGACCCTGTTGGGGCTGCCGGCTCATGATGTTAGGGAAAACACTCTGCCACCACATGGGACGAGGTTGCAGCTGAGATGTAGGCTTCGGTTATGCTGCTGGAACTGGACACCATACCCTCAGAAGAGGGCGGTGGTACACCCAGGGTATACCCAGGGCTCACATGCTTTCCAAAGCGTGCCCCAGAGAGAACCCCGAGGACATGATCCCCCATAGATTCTTACAGTCCTTGTGCTCACTTGCTGACCCAGCTCTGGGATACTGAGCTCCAAGATGGGTACAGAACTCAGGGTTGGAGTAAGGACAGTGCGGGACAGTGGGCATAAAGAGGGCTTTAACGCAATCTGTACAATGATAGGGTCTCGGCTCTGCTCCATTTTAGCTGTGTGACCTTGAGCAAGTTACTTCACCGCTCGGAGATCCAAACTCCTTGTATTTTAAATGAAATAATAGCATCTACCTCACGGGACTCTTGGGAGAACAGGAAACACACAAAGAGCTTAGCACAGAGTGTGGCACATATAAGTGTCCAATAAGTGACAGCCCCACCAAATTATGTAACCAATTCAGACCTGAACAAGGGTCACAGAAGGGTCTAGATCAGCACTGTTCGTCAGAAATAGAATGCAAATCACCTGCATTTTTAATTTTCCAGAAGCCACTTTTTAAAAAGTAAACATAGTCAACAGGTGAGATTAACCTTAATACATTTTCTTTAACCCAATATACCCCAAATATTATCCCTTTAATGTGTAACAAATATAAAAAACTATTATTTATTTTACATTTTTAACACTACATCTTTGAACTCCAGTGTGTATTTTATACCTACAGCACCTTTAGTTCAGACTCTAGATTTTCCTCAGAAATACATGACCAGTATTTACATCTCCTAAAATTTATAGTGGTACAAGTAAATTCATATACCCAAGCTGTTCCAAACATACGTCAAAGTTTACCAATAACTTTCAAGTCACTGGGTCTGCTTTTTATAGTTTTCCTTCTCCTTCCTGCTGGCAGGCTGGACTTGAATGAAATTTAAATTAATTAAAACTTCTAAGTATTGAAAATTCTGCTCCTCAGTCCTCCTAGTCACATATTAAGTGTTCAAAAGCCTCACACAGCCAGTGGCTACTGTCTTGGATAGCTCAGGTTTAGGGACCCCAGGAAAATGTGACCCTGAGAAGATCATCTGCTCAGGGGCCCCATCACAGCAAAAACGGGACACTCCTACATAGGGCTGGGACAGTAACGGCACCCGAGGCAGGCGATGCCCCAAAGGGCTTCGTGTAGACCGCCTACTCCTCTGAACCTCCTGTTCCCCCAGCTCCCGCCCAGAAAACGTCCCCTGAGCCACCCACCATGCCAATTTCACAGCTGCCCTGGCCAGGAGAAGTCCCTCAACTCTCTACATGGATGTGCCTTTCTTCACAGCCGAAGACTTGGCTCACAAACAATTCTTGGAACATCAAGGCAAAAATGATGAAGATGTTTATCAACTTGCCCTTTCCTTTGAGACATGAGCCAACATTTGACTGTTTCTATGTGCATGCTGGAAGTATCTTCCTCTGGAGAGTGAGAGAGGAGGACTCAGGAAGAGCTAGGTGGGCCAGGCTACCAGCAGGGAACACAAACAATACTATAAAAAAGCAGACCAAAAGACCCAAAAAGAAGAGCCCCTGGGACCATTTAGCGCAGGGGCAAACAGCAGGCCCCACCCTCCGCAGACACCCCAAATCACCGCCCAGAACAGCATCACAATGGCCTGAGTTACTGTGCAAATTTATCTCATGCACTTTGGCCTTCTGAATCACAGAAAAACATTACGAAAGATTTCCATGAAGAACACAAAAAGGAAGCTGTGAGCCATCTGGATAGCCAGAAGCTGCCTATTCTTTAAAAGTCAAAGCTAGGACTGTCAGGGACACACTGACATGTGTTTTAAAACAAACAACAAAAATAAAAACAAACAACATAAAAGGATATAGCAATCATTTAAATTTGGTTGATAACACTGCTCTTGTGTGCAGTCTGATCTCTAGATATACTATGTATTTGTCTGATATCTGACTTCCCCAGGGGAAGATAAGCTCCATGTAGACAAGAGTTTATTCTGCTCACTGTTGTGTTCCCAGTGCCTGGCACTCAGCACACTGGACGGATGGATGGATGGATGGATGGATTTATTCTAGAAGCCTCCCCCTAAACTCAACACCCTTTGAACACTCAAGAAACACCTGTTTTCCCAGGGGTCACCCCAAGTTTTGCACCGATCACATTTTCCATACAGAGAACATTCTAGACGTTCAGCTCAAAAAAACTACACATTAGTATCACTGACCCACATCAGGTTCCAAACTGTCCCCAGTGTCCTCCCTCTCTCTCCAAGCCATAGGAAGAAGGGGTCAACACAGCAAACACTCCCTGGCTGGGAGCACAAGGTGCGTGGCTCTCAGCAGCAGGCCCCTGCTTCCCCCATACCTGGGCAATCAGACTCTGGACCTAGGGCGAGGACAGAGACGGCCCCAACTCTCCCCTGGGTGCCAGAAGACCCTCCGGTCACAGAACTCCCTCTTTCAGCTCCAAGGAGGCAAGTCAGAGCTTGGTGACTCCACATAATCTGCATGTGGTGGGTCCAGAAAATGGAGCGGCGTGTACGGCAGCATTTATACCTGTGTTTAATTTCATAAGACACGGAAAATGCTCTACCTAAAGGCCAGCTGACTGCAGGACACACATTTCCAGATTAACAGTTCTGCGAGAGATGCTTCCAGCAAGCCAATGACCTTTCTGTGATGTCTATAATTATATCCACATAACATATAAATCTCAATACACTTTTAATAAGCAGTTAATACTCTGATAGAAAATATTTACATCTCAACCAAATTCAGCCTGCATGGAGTAGGCCTGGTTTACCAAGTTATTAAATCCGCAGCCATCAATCAGTCCCCTCCGCCTTCCCCCCCGGCCCCCCCGCCCCCCCCCCGCCCCCTCAGGCTACACAGAGAGCTGAGGACTAAAGCAAGCATCCTTCCCACACTCAGCAAAGGCTGAAGCCTTTCTAGCCTGGGAGTTCATTCACCACCAAATGTTTTGCAGGACCTCCTTTGTGGGAAAGCCATCCCTCCTGGCACCCAAGCCACGAGCCCGACAAACCCCATGGACCCTCCACCTGCCCTCCAGCTTTGCCGTGATTTATCATGAGGACCTACAATGGGTCCTAGGCAAGCTGCCAGGGCTACCACCCCGTCAACCAGTCACCTTCTAAGAACAGTTCTGGCGTCCCCTCCCCTGGGAAACCTTCCTGAGCATACCCACCCCTCCCAACTCACAGAGCAGTGAGACCATGGCAGCCAGTCATCCTTGAGATTTCCTTCTCACACCCCACATCCACTCAGCAGCAGTTCCTCTTGGCCCTCCCTTCAAAATACATCCACATTCACCCCCTTCTCCCGACCTCCACTGCCACCACACTGGTCTGAGTCTTCACCATCTCCCACCTGGATCACTGTAACTACCTCCGCCCTGATCCCTGCCAGCCTTATTGGGGCTGGGGAAGCCAAAGGACTTTGTCTTAGAGAAGTATTTTCAGGGTCCTGGGATCGAGCCCCGCGTCGGTCTCCCAGCTCAGCAGGAAGCCTGCTTCTCCCTCTCCCACTCCCCCTGTTTGTGTTCCCTCT
The DNA here is from genome assembly GCF_003265705.2 of Callorhinus ursinus. Classification (NCBI taxonomy): domain Eukaryota; kingdom Metazoa; phylum Chordata; class Mammalia; order Carnivora; family Otariidae; genus Callorhinus; species Callorhinus ursinus. Next base: position 18,995,272 of record NW_027397092.1, on the reverse strand, counting down.
CTCGCTGTCTCTCACTGTCAAATAAAAAAAACTCTTAAAAAAAAAAAAAGAAATTTCCCATGCATAAAAATTCTGTAGTATTACAAATGAAACCAGTTATATTGAAATAATTTTTAAAAATTTGTGATAAAATTTGTGATACAGTGATATATGTGCATTAAATCCTAAGATCTTGTGGCTCCTCTCTATTCAAACTGGTGATGAGAAGAACTATTTCAAGATATCTGATATAGTTTTTTTTTTAAGATTTTATTTATTTATCTGACAGAGAGAGACACAGCAGCGAGAGAGGGAACACAAGCAGGGGGAGCGGGAGAGGGAGAAGCAGGCTTCTTGCCGAGCAGGGAGCCCGATGCAGGGCTGGATCCCAGGACCCTGGGATCATGTCCTGGGCTGAAGGCAGACACTTACCGACTGAGCCACCCAGGTGCCCCTAAGATTTTATTTATTTGACAGAGAGTGAGAGGGAACAAAGAAGGGGGAGTGGGAGAGGGAGAAGCAGGCTTCCCGCCGAGCAGGGAGCCCGATGCAGGGCTGGATCCCAGGACCCCGGGATCATGTCCTGAGCCGAAGGCAGACGCTTAACGACTGAGCCACCTGGGCGCCCCTCTGATATAGTTTTAATAGGTAATAAAAATGTCTGTCATTTCCACTTTTGATGAAGCCCTTGCTGGCTCTTCGCTTCTGTGGGGGTTTTGCCTATAATAATTGAAAGGTGGGCTGAATTTTGGTTAAAGGATCGTAAGAACGCAGAGGTAATTTTCCCCACGCTGAGAGATGCCCCTGGGGGTCCACGCACAGGAGGGTGAAACCCCAGCTCTTCGTGATGGGCAGCCCCCCTCCTCTCCGCTCTGCCCACTCTCCTCTTGTGTCACCGTTCACTGCAGGCACACGGGCCCCCTGCTGTTCCTCATCACAGCACATCCTTTCTTACGGTCCTTGCCTCCAGGCAGCCCCTATGGCCTGGTAACGTCTTCACCTCCTTCAAGTCTCTGCACCTCACCTGCTCAGGGGAGGTACCCTGGCCACCGCCAGCACTTCCCACACCTCCAGTCCCGCTCTATTCCCTTCCTCCCCCTCCCTCCCCCCTCCCTCCCCTCCTCCCTCCCTCCCTCTGTCCCTCCCTCTCTTTCAGTAGCATCTCCTGCCTCCCCACGGGCTACATCATTCAGTCAGTACAGTTACATATTCTCATCCCCACTCCTCCTTCCTCCCTTCCCACTCCCTCCTGCATCGCTCTCTCTTAGAACACGGGCTCCTGGAGGACAGAGGCTTTTGTCTTTTTTTTTTTTTTTAAGATTTACTTATTTATTTATTTGACAGAGAGAGAGAGAGAGAGCACAAGCAGGCGGAGCGGCAGGCAGAGGGAGAAGCAGGCCCTCTGCTGGAGCAGGGAGTCCCGACGCGGGACTCGCTCCCAGGACCCCGGGATCATGACCTGAGCCGAAGGCGGATACTTAACCGACTAAGCCACCCAGGCGCCCCAATTTTGTCTCTTTTGTTCAAGCACACATCCCTAGCTTCTAGCACATGGCCCAGCAGGTAGCGGGAAATGACATTTGGCCGGGTGAGGAATGAATGACTGAAAAACAGCCTCCTCGGAGGTCTCACTGCAACACCCATCAGCATGCTCTCATCCGCCCTTCCTCAGGGCCAGGTCGGATCACCCCAGTCCTCTCCTAACACCGGTCGGGAGCCGACTTCACCTCTGGATGGAGGCTGACCTCCTCAGCAGGCTCTCCAAGCCTTGCACACGCCCACCTCTCCAGGCCCACCTCAACCTTTCATCCCCCTCGTCCTGATTTCCCTGTAGCTAGCTCTGGTTTACTGTCATGCATCTGCCTCTGTGAGAGTCCCCCTCTGGCTCAGTTCACCTACAGGTGCCCAGCGTCCAGCTCCAGGCCTGCCGTCCAGCCGGCACCCAGGGACTAGCAGATGGATGCATGAACGGATGAATAAACGAGCACACGGAACAGGAGGAGCAGTGGGCCTTGGCTGCCACACAGCCACACTGACACCAGGCACTCACACCGGGTGGGGCCCGTCACCCTGGCTCCCGACTGAGCGTTTCACAGGGGACCCACAGAAGCTGGTTCTCAGTTTGAACAGATAATCCAGCTAATAACAGGATTAGTTCAGGCACATCCCCTAGACCATACGCTTGAAACCTCTACCTGGGCAAATGTTTGGCCAGCCTCCACCAGGATCCCTACCCTTACCAACCACAGTTATTCCCCATAACACAGAGCTCCTCAGCTCTGCCAAGCCACCGTGGGGCTGTCATGGGGGCTCAGAGATGAGCAACCTGTTTCAGAGGGCCCTGGCATCCCCAATGCCCCAAGTCCCCACTGCACAGCCCTGCCCACCTCCACCCCTGTGACAACACCTGCTCTTCCCTGTGCCAAGAAAGGAGATTATTCAGGCACGGCAGAAAAGGAGACCCCGAGAGGGCAAACACCAGTGGCTCTGAACTGACAAGTGGTATTTGGTGGCACCCGGGGCAGAAGGCTCCGGGACTGTGCCAAACGCACGTGGGGCCAAGGCGTTACAATGGCATCTCAGGTGGCAGCATCCAGGGGCTGTGTCCGAGAGGAGCCAGCCTGGGCAGGGCAGGCTCCTGCGACCTCGGACACACCCCAGTCTCTCCCCTGCTCCCTGAAAATCAGGGACTAGAGGAGAGCCCAACTCCGGGGGGGGGCAGCGGCCATGGAGGAGCTTCACAAAAGGTTTACAGGAGTGGGGTTAGCCAACGGCCAGACAGCAGAGGGAGCAGAAAAGTTCAAGGCTGGGCCAGGGTCAAGGAGGCGCGTGCACATAAGCAAGTCACAGAAAGACTGATGAAACAGGACTGCCCCACTCCAGACCCTGCTCCCACTGACTAGGGGCTAGCTCTGCCACGGGCCAGACCTCAGACAACTTACCCTATTGGAGCTGTGACGTCAGATCCAGTAGCCACAAGTCACTGGTAGCAAGTTACATTTAAATGAACATTAATTAAAATTAAATACAATGAAACGTTTAGTTCCTCGGTCACACTAGCCACATTTCAAATTCTCTCAAACCACACAGCTAGTATTACCATACTGGACAGCACAAAACAGAACAGTTCCTTCATCACAGGTGAAGTTAATTAATACAAAGGATGTGGGGGAAAGAGTCTGGTACAGTGCCTAGTACATGGTAGGTATTCAATACCCTTCACCCTACCCATAACTTCTAGTCACTCCTACGACCTGTCACTGCTCATGCCACCTCCCTGAAGCCCTCTTGGGTAGCAGCTGATCAGTCCACACAGCATGCCTCCCTCAGGGCTGGGAGACGGATCAACCTTCTCTTTTTCTCTCCACTGCCACCTCAAAGCTGTGATGCTGCCCTCCCCCCAACCCCGTTTTACAGATAGAGAAATGGAAACCCTAAGAAGATAAAAAATTTACTCAGAGTCAGGGTATTGGTTGCTTACAAAATTATTCAAAACGGAGGAAAGAAAGAGTTGCAGACAGGCCTCCAGAAAGACTTCCAGAACCCCACTGAGCCTACCTGCCCATCTGATGGCAGGTGTGGCCCACAGAATAATGACCTCCCAAGGATATCCAGGTCTTAAACCAGAGAACCTGTGAATGAATATTTTACACTTTGTGGCATCAGGGAATTATGGTAGCAGATGTACTTAAGGTTGCAAAGGGGATGGTTTTAAAATAGCAAGATTAGCCTGGATTATCTGAATGGGCCCCATGAAATCTTAAGGGCCCTTAAATGTAGCAGACAGAGGAAGAAGAGTCCATGTCAGAATGATACGATGTGAGAAAGACACAACCAGCTATTGTTGGCTTTGAAGATGGACGTGCCCATGAGCCAAGGGATGTGAGCCTCCAGGAGCTGGAAAAGGCAAGAAATTGCATTTTGCCCTAGAGCCTCTAGAGGGGAATGAAACCCTGATGACATCTTGACTTTAGCCCACTGGGATCCATTCTAGATTTCTAACCTACTGAACTATAAGACAATAAATTTGTATTGTGATAGTTTCCTATGGTTGCTGTAACAAATTTAAAAATATTTTGGTACCAGAAGTTGGGGAGGGGGGTCCTCTAACAAATACCTTTAAAGAGTGGAAATGACTATGGAATTGGGCAGTGGCAGAGCCTGGGAGAATTCTGAGGAACAGGCTAGAAAAAGCCTAGGTTGCCTTGAACAAACTATTAGTAGAAATATGGATGTTAACAGCTCAACTAGTAAGGACTCAGAAGGAGTGAGGAACATGGTAGGGAAAACCTAAGTCACCTTAGAGAATCCTTAAATTGTTGCAAACAGACTGTTGGTATAAACATGGATGTTAAAGGTACTGCCAGTGAAGGCTCAGGAGGAAATGAGGAAATGTTAGTGGAAAATGGAAGAAAGAGGATCCTTGTTACAGAGCAGCAGAAAACTTAGTGGAATTGTGCCCTGCAGTTATGTGGAAAGCAGAACTTGCAAGTGATGATCTTGGATATTTACCTGTGCGGAGTTCCAAGGAGTGTGGCCAGGTTTATTCTTGTCACTTACAGTAAAACGCAAAAGGATAGAGATAAACTGAAGGAAGAACTGGTAAATGTGAAGGAACTCAGATTTGATGATTTGGGGAATTTTCAGCCTATCCAGACTGAAAAGACACAATTAAAAGTTTCACCGTCAGGAAAGCATGCTTTACACTAAAAACTGAAGGCATGGCTGGACCATCTTTTTTTAGTACCTCAGAAAGATCAAAAGGTCAGAGCATTCAGTCACACAAAAGGCTCTTTGAAAAGATTAAGTGTGTGACTCATAGGTCCCCTCAGCATCTCAGCAGAAGGCAAGAGAGAGATGAGATTATCTCTCATCTTGAAAATGTTGAACCAGCAGAAATGCTGCCAGTTTGCACTGAAAGGGACAGAGGGGGACAAAAATGCAAGAAAGGTGTATGACCCTCAAAATTCTTAGAAGGCAAGAAGCAGGTCGATAAAACCCCTCCACTGTAAACTATGCTACCCTAAATGAAAAAGGAAGGATGACTCAGAGGGTGGAGCCTTGAACCCAAAGGAGAGCCAAGAATCACAGAAGAGGCTTTAAAGCCAAATGGAGTTTGCCCCGCTGGATTTCAAAATTGCTTTGGACCAGTAACTTTTTTTCCTTTTCCTTGTGTCTCCTTTTGAACAGAAATTTCTTTAGCTGTTATCCTATGCCTTTGTATTTTCAGAGCAGAAAACTTACCTAATTCTACAGGCCCATAGGTGAAATGGAATTGTGCTTCAGGATGGATTGTACCCAGAGCCTCACTCACAGTTGATTCAGGGAGAATTAAGAAGCTGCCATTGGAAATGACTTCGAGAATGAACTGCCATGGGGCACCTGGGTGGCTCAGTCAGTTGAGCATCCAATGCTTGATTTTGGCTCAGGGCATGATCTCAGTCATGTGGTCGAGCCCCGCGTCAGGCTCCACGCTGGGCTCTCTCTCCCTCTTCTTCTGTCCCTGACCCTGCCGCCCATGTACTCTGAATCTTTCATACATTTAAAAAAAAAATGCACTTCCATAACTGCAATCCAGCAATATAAGAGTGCTGCCACTGCCACAATTAGCTCCTAACACCCACAAAACTAGTGACCAGACACTAGAACTCAACATGGAAAAGTCAACAGCATCGTGGCCAGGCTTGCTGTTACCAGGCTTGTTGCCAAGCCAACAAGAAGAGCGTCTCCACCTCATTTATGCCTTCCAAATCTTGCACAAACACATCTAACTGATAGGATCTACTGCATCTACTTACAACTAGACTTTAGCTATAAGGGAAATGAGACACAGTTTTTGCCTTCTCAACATTTGTATACAGGTTCACCAGAAGGAAGTTGGAGTGGATACCTAGTGCCAATCCACTTCACCAACCAGTCACCCATTATGCTAAGTATCATTTCATTTAATCCTCAAGGCAATCCAACAAAAGAGACACAAACGTTATTCCCAATTTATAGATGAGAAAATTGAGACTCAGAATAGTTAAGAGGACCATACAGTTAGGAAGGAACAGAGATAAAACTCAAGAGTCTCTGAATTTAAAGCTCATGTTCTTGGGGCGCCTGGGTGGCACAGTTGGTTAAGTGTCTGACTCTTGGTTTCAGCTCACGTCGTGATCTCAACGTGGTGGGATGGAGCCCTATGTGGGGCTCCACACTCAGCCTGGAGTCTGCTTGAGATTCTCTCTCTCTCTCCCTCTGCCCTTCCTACTCGCTCTCTTGCTCACTCGCTCTCCTCTCTCTAATAAATAAAATAAAATAAAAAGTAAAGCTGATGTTCTCAATCACTGAATCCATATTAGAGTCACAATAGTCCTCAGGGGATCCAAAATACATGGTAAATGATAACTGACTTACATGTTCAAAGTAGTGTCAAAAAGTTACACAAAAAACAAACCCGGTAGACCAAGTGAAGCAAGAAGAGGTCATCACAATCCTACTGGGTACTGCTCTGAGTACTGAGGATGTTAGTCAAATAAAGTTATAAGTACAGCCATTGTGAGAACTGGTAAGGGAAGAGGCTTATTGTACCAGTAGAGGATATAAGGGGGGGACTCAGACCTATGCTGAAAATCAAAGAAGGCTGCCTTGGGAAGATTATGATTATACCAAGGGACTTCTGCCCTCCTAAGAGAAGTTCATTTGAACTGACCTCCCAGAGTGGACACCTTAAAAACCTTTAATGAATTATTTTTAATCCTCTGAAAAGAATCAAAAAGCTAATAAGATAGTGAAGAATTACCAGGCCAAATTCTATGAGAAGGCAAGGACACAGAAAGACAAGACAAGCATTCAAAGCTACTTTTGCCCTGAGGTCATTTTCTGATCCAGGAGAAACGTTGGCCAAGTTGAACTGTAGCTGTGGTGACTTCCTAGGATGAAATTCACCAAAGTCAAAACCCAAGTCCCACCTAAGGTGGGGAGTTTAACTCCCCCACGCACAGTGAGCTGAGCCTCTAACAGACTTCACTTCGAGACTGAGGAGGAACCAGAAACAAACAGGCCCTCTTGTGGGCCGGTGGCTCATGTTCAAATAACCTGAGAGCTCAAGACCTGCCTTGAGCGGGCACTAACTGGTAGTGCCACCACAGCCCAGCAGAAGCAAACAAAAATCTTCTGAAACAATGGTTCCTAAAATAAATTTTCAAATTTAATGATCAGCACAAAGTCAAAAATAACCAGGCACACAAGGAACTAAGACACCATGAAACAAACTGAAACAAACTTACAAACATTTCAGACAACAGAATCCTTCCACAATCTATAAAAACAACGTGATTACCATACATAAAAAAAAAGTAAAAAACAAGATGGAAAAGATCGACAGGGATAAGTGCTCAAAGAACTGAAGGATTGACAGAAGTTAACTAGGTGGAAAGGGCGACAGAGATGGGATGTAACAGGAAAGGCATTCCCAGCAGAAGAGCCAAGAGGCTCCACACTCTATCCCACAAGGCTGCTGTATGTTAGACACCGTGGTAAGAGGCCAGCATGGCTAGAGGGCAGAAATCAGGGGACAAGGCATGGGACAATGCGAAAGAACCAAGGTGAGTAGAGGCTAGACTCTGATACGCATTTTGGTCTCTGTCCTAGGAACTACTTAAAGTTACCACTGAAGGATTTTAAATAGAAGTTGGAATGAATAAACTTGGGTTTTGGAGGATCATTCTAGTCTTCGGCTCAGCTCTGAAGGACAGATCCTTTCTCCCTTGGCTCTCTGGGAATTCATACCCCAATCCTAAGAGCCACACTGAGTCAACATTACTGCCCTCACTGAGTATGTGAGAGAAGCAGTAGCCCACGTTGAGGGACCTGTTGAGTAACTTAAGTCTCTTTGGGCTCATTTCATCTGAGAACACAACTCAGAAGAAAAGTAGGTGGGGCAGTCCCTTTTGACGGGCACCTAGAGGGTCCTACTGCCTGAGGCCTTCTCGGCCTCAGTGTCTCCATTTGTAGAAACTCCCAGCACCATGGCCTCGGCAGTTTGCGCTCCCAGCTGACTTGATTCATGCGTCCTCAGCAGGCAAGGCAATGAGTACGTGTGTATATGCACATGTATGTCTGTGCAGGAGAAGGGGTGGGGCGAGAAAAAGAAGAAGGGCCAAGATTTTCATCCTCAATGTTGAACTGAGTTCCCAAGTACAGTGTGGCTGAGGTCTCAGGGGAGCATTTGCAACCCCTGCTATATATTTTGTGGGAGGACAAATATACCTCCAGAGCACCTCATGAAGCTCCTCTTTCCTCACGCCAGGTGGGAGATGCTGTGGATACATCACCCACCCAGGGCCCAGCCACTCCCACCCATATAGCATTCATCACCCCCAGCCCGCCAGGTCTTTGCTCTTGCATGCCACCAGCCCACCCCTCACCCCACCACAGGCTCTCAGAGGATCATGGACAGGTCGTGACCCCATCAGGGACCAATGCCCAGCCCTGTTCCCTGCTCTGAGCATGCCAAGAGAGTCCCCGGGGGACAGCGCGCAGACCACCGTCAGCCCAGGCACCCCTGGCAATGGTGGGGCCTTTGAGGGAAAAGTTCGTTTCATCAATCAGCCCATTGTTGGCCTGCCAAGCGCAGGCTCGTCCTCCCCCGGTGTGTCACTGGGTGCTGTTGACACAGATGTCAACTGTCAAGGGTGCCCTCCACCCTCCACCTCCCTCCTGGGACATCCTGCAGGCCCGGCACATGGGCCTCTGTCGCAATGCTCCCCACTGGCCCCTTGCAAGAACCAAGATTGCCACACCTTAGGAATTGCCAAAACTTGACTGGATACTTCATCATGTGGATTGGCCATGGAGGCTGTAGCTGACACGGACAGGTATGGCAGATACTTGACTGTTTGCCAGATGACAAATCCCAACTGAGTGAAACCTGCAGACTTCACAGTATCTACGGTGCGTGCTTCCTCCTGCCCTCCCAACACAAGAGGCTGGCGGTGGCCTCCTGGGGCTCATTTCCAGCATGGAAAAAAGGGGCCACATCTCCCTAATCTGCACGTACATGGCCCCTACCAGCAGGCTAAAACCACACCGGCTGAGCTGCCCCCACCCCCTCTGGACCTGCCCCAAGCTTGTTCCCAGGAAAGCCTGGGAATAACAGGCACAATGTGAATCTGTGCAGTGGGCCCTGATAGGCCCCATCCCTACCCCTGTCCTTCACTAGTTCCAGTGGACCTAGGATAAGGGGAAACTGTACCAGGACAGTCCACAGGTGAAAAGGACTGTACAATTGCCAGAACACAGTAAAGATGCCTGACATTCACTTCATGCTGGGTCCCAAGGAAACCGGTTAGAACTCAAAGAAAATATATGATCCACGGGATATTTCACTCCATAGGCCACGGTGATTCTGCTTAACTGTCATGTTTGTGGTCTCCAAAAATGTCCACAAACCCTGGCCAAGGAAATGGGAAAGATATATAAAGAAGGAAACATTTAGGATCTATTCCTATTGAGCTCTCGGTCTAGATGGGGAAAGCACACGTGTGCACATACACACACACACACACACACACACACACACACAGATTGTAGTATAAGGTAGAGCGTATGCCCAGGGAATGGGTCAATGGGAATCCTAAGGAAGGAAAAGTACTGTATCCTGGAATGGACAAGGCAGGGAGGCTTCGTGGTGAAGCTGGGTTTGCTCCAGCTTAGCCAGGTGGAATCTAGAAAGAGCAAAGGCTTAATAAAGTGTAAATAGAGAAGGAGCATAGTGCTGTGTGAGGACATTCAGCCTGGAACCACAGACTGGTGGCAACCTCCTGGTGTAAGCCACCCTCATCACAGTTGTTCAAGCAAGGATACTACAAGCTGCAGGGAAAGGGACTCCTCCAAGAGCAGGCAGCCAAGTAGGGACTGGTGCCCAAGGCTCGGCTCCAAAACCAGAGTCCCAGCCACCACCAAAGGATGCTACACCAATATGCCCTGGCTTCTTTCTTATGACATGCTATTCTGCAGAGCCAGTGATTCCTTCCCAAGACCGGGCAGGATTTCATCCCTGGAGCCCAATCCCACAGAGCTGTAGCAAGATGTTGAGGAGAGGGTGAAGAGCCAAATCGGTGTCCTGCCTAGCCCAGGCCAGAAGAGGATGACAGGAGGGGGGTTTGGGTCTTCTAATTTTGAAACATCTATAAGATAACTGTTTTGAAATCTCGTTCAATTTTGAAGTTTCCTCCAGATAAAACCCACATCTGCTTTGGATGAGTTGACACCTTGAGCACTGGCCTAGGATGTGGTAATCAGTCGGCCCTGTCCTCATGACCTTGGGGGCAGGCTCCGTGAGCCCTATCCCACGGTCTGTCACAGGATGGGAACTGGCACACTGTGGAGCTCTGCACCGGGAAAATGCCGCCGGCGGGAGGCAGCACCCATGGGTTCAGGGACAAGGCTGCTCGAGCCCCAGATTTCCAGTACCCAGCAGTGTCTGGCACACAGTACTATCTGATGCATATGTGTTGCTCTTGAAGTCCTGATGTTGTAATTCTCAAAGACAGTCAAGTGCCCAGTACCTCAGTTTACCTATCAGATGAGGTCAGCCCATGGTTTCCTCCCTCTGATAAGCACTACCAGTTGAACAAAACTGTTGCTAGGGAAGACCAGTAAACTCTACAGAGCACACAGCTTTGGCCCATGACCTGGATCTACACACATAAAATAAGTCAACGAGGGGCCCAGGGTGCAGAGAAGCGTAGGTGGCTCTCTTTTGCACTGCAAGGGGCAGATGCCCTGAAAGCTCCCAGAGCAGACCACAGAAGAGCATATAAACAGCTGTATGGAAAGCTCTAGAGCTGAGGCCAATGACCCTTTGACCTAGAAAGTACTTCAGAGGGCACATTCCCACAGCCCCATCAAACCCTGAATACGAGGCTGACACCAACAATGGCGCCCATAGGGGGGGAAAGAAAAAGCAGCTGTGTTCTGCTATGCAGTTGCAGTGAAGAACACTCAGGAAGACTTGTTTTCCAAGTCAGGATTTCTTTTCTGGGATAGAGAAATGAAAGATGATCATGGACAAGGGTGACATCTTTTAGGACTGGGGTAAATTATTTGGATGTAGTTCTGCAGGTCCCACCATAAGATGCTTCCATGGACATGACTTGTCTATTTTCCACCTGATGAAAACCTGGCCATTTTCATACCGCAGCAGCTCTCCTGGTTGTACATACAAGTCATGATTCCAGCTCCATGTACACTGAGAGGCTCAGTCACGTTTCAGAAACACCTGCAAGCAACGTTCCCTTGCTCCACAGCATCTCTTGCGCCTACTAAGCCGCAAGCATGGAACCAGAGGCGCTCCCGGTGCCCTGGGGACAGGCAGACGCCCCTCCCCTGGATATGGAGCAAAGGGAAGTTCAGATGTCATCCTTCTCAAAAGTCTCTCAGGCTGTGCCCACCTCCAGGGCTCTGGCCCTGCCCTCCATCAGAGCCATGACTCCCTCTGAAGCCAACCTGAGGAAGACTTGCCAAGACCTCTGAGCATGGTCAGGAGACCACAGACTCTGAGGCTGAGCCAGCCATGCCCGCAGCTTCAACTCCCCGCCTGTAAAATGGGGATAAACGAGTATCTCCAAGAGCCAGTGAGAGGAGGGCCCTTTGCTCTAATAGCAAGGGCGATGCCTTTGATCCTAACTGTTTGGTTCCTCCTGCAGAAGGGTGAGGAAGCAAGACCCAGGGTCCTCTCCTTAGGAAAGATTCTCAAATCTGCCCTCGTGTGCTGCCAGTGCCCAGCTGCTCTAAACAGGTCTCCAGGCCAGGCTAGGTTAACAGTGTAGGTCCACCCCTCCACTCCCCAGAGCTGTGAGCTAGTCATCCCTCCTGCCCCAGGTGGAGGCAGGGGAAGGACACCTCAACACCCCAATTAATCCTGCTCGACCTCAGTGCAAGCGAAGAGCTGGGGGGGGGGGGGGGGGAAGAGGCAGGTCTCCACCATGACTCACCTACAAACGAGGTCACTACCCATGAGCCTAGGCCTGGCGTGACCTGGACGTGACCCTGAAAGAGAAGGCAGGCCCTCTCTCCACCCTAAAATCTCTTTCCCAACACTCCTCATGGCTTTGACTCTCACTACGACAGTGCATTTCTTCAGATGCTGGAGACTCTGTAAAGCTCCGGAGTTCCCTTTTAATAACCAACATTTTTCACACACAGGCCAGTCATGGTTTTAAGCGCTCTGCACAGATTAACTGATTTAATCCTGACCACAATCTATGACTTAGGGATTCTTATGCCCATTTTACCAATGAGGAAAGCAGACTTAGATTAAGAAACATGCCCAAAGGTCACAACAGCTGGTGAGGGGCAGATCCAGGAACTGAATCCAGGCAGCCGGATCCTACAGCCCCTCATTTCCCATCTCCACACCTTCACACAGAAGGGACCCAGGCTAGGAAAGTGGTTTATAAACCATTTGCCAAAGAACCCTAGACTCGTATGGTGGCACCTTGGGAGCTACCAAAGGAGGCAGAAAGAGAAGAGGGACATAAGTCTCTGGTTCCCTCCCCCATCTTAACCAAAGTAGCTTTTTTAAGGCCGACTCTCGACTACAAAAAGAGACAGCCCAAAGGATTGGAAGGAGAAGCTGGAAGACCAGAATCCAGCTGAAAGCTATCGAACTTGGGGCCTTGGAAACCGAGGGTCCCTTCTTTCTTCCCTAACACTCTTGGGCCTAGAAAAAACATGATCACAGGTCCAGAATGTAAATGGTACCAGCAGATGGCTTGGGAATTCAAAACACACAAGCACATTTTGTCTCTGTTTGTCCTCAGCAATGCACCCAGGTGGGGTGATCTTGAGTGGTCTTTGGCCCCTGGTCAGCCACACCCTCCTAGTGGGCATCCTGGAACATCTCCCTGGGAGCCAGGACCCAGGATCAAGTCTAGACTCTGTCTCAGTGGCTGTGTGGCCTGCGGCAGTCGGCCAGTGCCCTGTGCTGCAAGTGCACAGTCTATAAGGGAACTGTTAACAGAGGCTGGGGATGTTGTGCAGGCCCCAGCCCGCTCAGCCTTAGGAAAGAGCTCAGGTACATCTATCTTCTCCCCTGAGGCTAGCAAGCTCCTAAAGAGGAAGGCCGGGGCAGGGCGGGAAAGGGGGGTGGTCTTGCTCATCTCTGAGTCCCTTGGGAGGAGCACAAGTCCTCATGCACAGCATCCGCTGGGCAAGTGTATGTGGCTGGGCTAAAGACAGCCACCTGTAGAAGCCAGCCCTGGGAAGGAGCCAGACAGGGCTTGGCGCCAGGTGGGCCTGGAGCAGGCCCTTGAGATCCGCTTCCAAGTGCAACAGATGGGGGACATCCTCAGCCCCTGCTTCCTGTCCATCCTCACCAGCAACTGCTTCCACCCCCAAGAGGACCCTCGACTGTAAATGAGTCTGGGTGGACAGAGGGTCATGGCTACGGTGGAGCCTGAATCTCTTCTCCCTCCCATGGAGACAAGGCAGGACTTCTGAAGGCCTAGGGAGAGCAGGGCAAGACCACCTTCTCCCTTCCCAGGCCGCTGTGGGGAGCACAGAGGCTCCTGGGGCAGCGCAGACAAAAATCCCTGCTCCCAACTGTGTTTCATCTCTTCTCCCTCCCCTGCTCCCCCTACACCTCCTGGAGCCTCCACAGACCACTCAGCCAGGAACTCTTGACCAAGAGCCAAGTTCCTTCCCACTTTCCCACCTCAAACCACCCACCCCAGGTAGGAGGCATCAAAACCTGGAGGGAGCAGGTAACGTCTAGGGCTAGACGGTGACTGCACAGGGCAAAGATGGGGCACAGCCAGCTCAATGGCCCCAACACACTGTTCCCAAAACACTTCGTGTGACTCGGTCACTTCCTGGAGGGCTGAGGGTCTCCCACCCTCCACCTCAGGCCCCTCCGATGAGCAACACCCTGGCCTGGGGGGGCGTTCGTGCGCTGTGGCAAGGAAGCTGCGTCGCACAAGGTCCAGGGCACGCTTGGGTTTGAAATAGAGGACTGCGGCCTTGGAAGACCCACCCCCCCAGGGAAGGTGAGCCCTGTCACCCCAACCACTACTCCGATCCCCTCACCAAGATCACCTCAATCTCATCTGACCAATTAGCGTAGGAAGCAGCTCAGAGAGACCGAGGGTCTCAGGTCAGCCCCCATCTCCAGAGAGAAGCAGGCACAGTCAGGGGGTAGGAGAGCCCAAGACACCTGGGACACCAGCCGTTGCTACCCCCAGGGTGAGCCTTGCCCCCAGGCTCCCCCACACCTGCAGCACCCTCAAAGCAACCTCCCCTTCCCCCTCCAATGATGCCCAGGTAAAGATGCTCAAGACACACCCCTCCTGTCCGCATGAAGGAGCCCACTCTCCCAGCTTAATCTGCCTCCCCATAACAAGGGCTCAAACAAGCCCCCCCCCCACAATGGGTACCTTTCTCTAATCCCACACTGGCAATTACTCCCAATTACACGATGTGACAAGGCTCTTGGGCCAGAGCACTTAACTCAGGTCCTACATTATGCAACGTTTTTAATCCTCTTACTTAAGGTGGAAAACCGATATGGCACTCTGAGTTCATGTGAATGGCTGGAAAAATAATTCTAAGAAATAAAAACATCGCCAACATATCACCTTACGGACTCCCCGAAAGGATTAAAAGGATGCGTAGTCTGAATTTTCAAATGCCCTCTGCTGTACTCTTCTGGAGTCTTTTCGAGGCAAAGGCTCCTCAGAGAGGGACCAAGTGGGGATTCCCTGAACAAGACAGCCATTTCTCTGTTGCTTTGGTGACTTCCATCAGCTAGAACCCTAAGGATCCCAAGACGTTAGTGGACTGCCCGAGCCCACTGCTCCCCCAGAGCACGCACGGTGTAAAGGCCAGGGCTCTCCCATCCACGCCAAACCATCCAGAGCCAAAGTCACATCCCTCTTTCATCCGTAAGACAGGTCCCACCCTACAAGGTTGAAAAGGATCCTCCACCACCCCTACAGACACGCCCACAGGCCCTAAAGCCCCAGAGATAATCCCCACAAGGACAGAGATTCCTAGAGCAGCTCAGGCCTTGACGAGGTAGGGAGGACCTTGTATCCCCCATCAAAAGGTTCTTAGCCCACAGTGGGCTCCCCGTTTTCTCCATGATGAACTCAGCTACCCATCCTTGCCAGCTTGCCATACCACAGTGAACTCATCTAAGACACTCCAGATGCCACCCAGCAATAAGGGGGCAGGTGGGCAAGCAACAGGCCCTGCCTTCTGATACCCATACCCCAGGCCCAGGGCCTGGCCTTTGGATGGGAGGGAACAGTCGGACACTTGCAGGTACAATTACAGTGGCTGGGCCCATTAAACCTTGGGAATAAAGAGCTGGCCGGGTAATTACCCCTAATCCCCTTCGAGCCTTTGTCTGCTAGCGGGGCGGCTGTAAGCCTAATGGTGTGAGATAAGCAGCCAGACTCCCCAGCCCTCCCCAGAATGGCCTCAGGCTAGTCTAGGGTGGGGGCATTTAGCTCAAGCCCACCAGGATGCCATTCCTAAAAGGCTCCTTTGACAAGACCCTCCACAAAGAGGCAGATCCCCAGGGCCCCCACAGGACAATGAGGCCCCTGGGGCTACAGGATGGTGGCAGCTGGGGCAGCAGAAGAGGAGGGGAAAGACTGCAGATCCTGGAAGGAACTACTGTTTGGCCAGGAGGTTTGCGCAAGGAAGACCCAACCAACCGTTGGCCACCTGGATCCTATATGCAATTCCATGACCACATTCTGGTCATGCTCAAACAGAATTCCTGCACACAAGAAACTGAGCGCAGGACGCAGCTACTGATGCAGAGTGATTCACCAGTAAAGTGTCTAGGCCTCAAAACTGATGAATGAATGACTGTTAACAAAGGACACAGAAGCATCCACGCATGTGGGCCAGCCCCTCTGCTTTTTACAACAACCCTAAGAAGTGGAGGGGGCACCTATGACCTAGACAGATAGCATGCCCCTTTGTCCTCTGGAACCCATGACCCCACTGGGCACAGGCGTCCTGAGGGGCAGGGTCACAGAAAGGGAAGCCCCCAGGGTACACCTCACCAAAAGTCAGGTCCTCCCTGTGCACATTCTCCTTTTCCTGAAGACACAGCCCTCCGCCCCCGCCACCCCACCCCAGCCTGTTATTCTCTCTTTTATAAAAACATGTGTCGTTGCCCATTTAAAGAGGGGAGTTCCTGGGGATTGTTGCCAAATTTCCCTATTTCTCTATATAAGTCAGAAATTGCAAGTTTTCGTTAGAATACCCCAACTTTTAAATATCAGCGACAAATTTTAGTAATTTAAAACACAGGATGAACCAAACAAACACATCCGCAGGCACACACATATCCCATTTGCAAGCTCGGCCATCCTGGATTTGCCTGCTTCTGAGCCCCTCTAGTCCACGTCACATCAAGCTCTGAGAGCAAGAGCCGCATCACCTTCATCTCTATAGCCCTGGCACCGAGCACAGGGCCTGGCACATAACACATACCCATTAACTACTGGATAAATGACTGAAAGAATTAACAGCAAAGAAACGGAGGGCAGGAAGCTTAAGTCACCTGTTCAAGGTGTCCCAACTGGTAAGGGCAAAGCAAAGATGGGCAGCCCATCCCAGGCTCCTGGCTAACTGTACCTGCCATGGGTACCTGCTGCTTCCCTCAGTCCCAGTCAACATTAATTAACAAAAACAACACTTCCTTCCTTCTGTAATTATTCTCTACCTCTGAAGTTTAAATTCCACTGTTTCAAGTTAAATTCTGTAAAGCATTCCCCCAGCCTACCCGACGGATGATAGCTGGGCTGCAGACCCCTTCCGAGCATGAGAATTGGGGATGCCAAATCCATGGGCTGGGTACAAAGGTGTCCAGAACTCAGCAGTCCACAACGCAAGAAGAACGGTTCCTCATGAGAAGCCCCTCTCAGAACCTAGAAGGCCTCTCGTGTCCAGTCTTCTGAATTCTGTAACCACCAGTAGCAAATGTAAATGGAGTCCTTAAGCAACAGATTCCTGACCTGGAGCTCCTGCCCCCAGAGGCCAAATATCCAGCTCTACATGGCAATCAGCCCATGAGGCCAAAGCACAAAGAGCCAGATTTCCAGGTGAACAGAGCAGCTGGAATACTGCCTGTATTTGTTGTCTACTGGCACATAACATTACCAAGCCGCAAAAAAAAAAAAAAAAAAAAAAGGTGCCTGCTGGAACTGCAATCTCATTTCAAGGCTCAAACAGGGAAGGATTGAGCTCTCCCCGTCTTATGTGGTTGTTGGCATCATTCAGTTACCTGAAGCCTGCGAAAATGGGGGTTTCTTGCTGGCTTTCAGCCAGAAGCCATTCTCAGTTCCTAGCTGGTTGTTGGCTGGAGACTGCCCTCAGGTCCTTGCCATGTGGGCCTCCCGCACAGCTTCATCAAAGGGAGAGAAGGGAGAGAGCCTTCTAGCAAAGCTGACGTTCACAAGCTCATGTAAGGTATCATGGAAACAATATCCCATCACCTCTGTGACACGGATGTCACAGGTCCCGATCACATTCAAGACAGGAGTGAATTACAAAAGGGCATGAGTACCAGGAGGAAAGGATAACTGGGGGTCAACCTATAGTGTCCCCCACAATGCCTCACACAAAGAATTTTTTATTTGCATAAATTAGAATGATCTATTGCACAAATCCAAAATGACCAAGAGAAAGGCAAAGAAAGAAAACAATAGTAGGTGACAGATGTCAACACTGTTTTGGAAGCCAGCAAGTGAGTGGATGAGAGATGCGGACTTGGGCCCCGGCACTCGGCAGTCTGCTAAGCCTGCACTGGACCAGCCTTCAAGCAGCAAGTTGCTGTGTTTCAGAAGCCCAGAAGTTCAAGCGGATTAGAGGTAATGGTGCCTCTGAAAGCAGAGATGCCCCTGGAGTGGAAAACAGACAGACTGAATAGAGTCTTCAGAAGGAGCAGGTAAGACCTCCACCCCTAGATGCTTTCCCTAATCCTCATCATCCACATTATTATTTCTCTCCCAAACTTTCAGAAGACAGTAGGTCTACCCTCTGGATTCAGGGACAACAAAGCAAAACTTGGAAGTGGTAGGGTGCCACTCTTTAAAAACTGATACACTGAACAGCAAAATCCATCGTCCCCTTTCCCCTTTTGGCTCCCAGAATTACATGTGCCATGCTGGAACATTCCTCCCTGAAACTAACCAGCCCCTGAAAACACTCCTCAAGATACTCCTCAAGATTATTTGAGGGTCCCCAGCTGGATCCTATCCAATCACACTACGGAGAAGCCCATTTGTCAACAAGTCCCACCCAATTCAGAGGACTTCCAACCAGCATGTTGGTGCCTTCCCTTAAGTATAAACTAAGAATCACCAGACATTGATAAGGGCCTCCAACACACGCACAAAACAGGACTACAACCAAGAGGAAACGAAAGTAATCCAAAGACACACTCTAGAGAAGGAAAACTCCAGACAAAACTATAATTAATACCTTCGGCAAAATAAGACAACATAAAGAATATATAAAATAGGAATTAAAAACTACAAAGAACAAAGAACAGAAAAGAGCTCTAAGAAAGCAAAAAACTGGAAAGCAAGAGTAAAAACTTCAGTAGAAGTTTGTAAGAAAGTTGAAAACATAGTCCAGGATAGCAGTTCCAAAAGTGTGGTCCTCGAACACCAAAGGGCTCCTGAAACCCTTTCGGAAGGTCCGTGAAACCAGAATTGTTTTTATAATAACACTAAGCCATTATTGGCCTTTTCCATGGTGTTGACATTTACGCTGATGGTTCGAGAGCAACTGCGGGCACCACTCCCGATATCATAGCAAAAATCAAGGCCATGGCAGCCAAGTGCACTAGGAGTCACTCGGGTCCTCACCACGATGCACCCACAGTGAAAATAAAGGTCGAGAAATCTTTTCTCGAAAATGAAGAAAGTCAGCCTTGCAGTGCAAGGAAAACAACTGTTCACATTTGTGACTAACCAACAAAATTTGAGCTCTCAAGCAAAATTAGAATTTTAGCTCATTTATCTACTGTCCCAAGCCTGAGAACATACTTTTGTATTCAGAGTGGTAGTGATATTTACCTATCTAATTGTTTGATATAAAGAAACGTATCAACACTGAACAGATCTGTGTGACCCAGTGAGCCAATATTTGCCATAAGATCAAGCAATGATGTTACAAAATCAGGCAGAGGTAAAATCCGCTCAAAGCACACGAGAGACCAATGGCTTTTAATCTAACAGAGAACAAAAAGTTCACTGATCAAGTTTCAGATTCCACACTGAAACTAATCATTAAGACTTTACCATTGTAGAGTTCTGGTATAACATCAAAGCAGAGAACCCACGACTGTATAAAAGGGCAGTAAAAGTACTCTTCCTTTTTCCAAGTACACATCTGAAGCAAACTAGACTTTCTTCGTGGACTTCAATCAAGACAGTGTACCACAAGAGATCACATGCAGAAAGAGGTGACAAGAGAGCTGTCCCTATGAAGCCGCACATTACACAGAGTGGCAAAAATACAAAACACTGTCACATTTTTTCACTGAATTTTTGCTTTGAAAAAATATATTTATACTTTGGTAAGTTATGTTCTGTGTGTTCACATGGGGTGGATTATTTTTCATGACTTACTCTTTAAATCTCTGTTGTAATTTCTAATATGGTGAGTAGCAACAGGTATAACCTACATCACCAAAGGCTCTTTGGGATTCTCAGTGATCTTTAAGAGCGTGAACTGATCCGGAGGCTAGGAAGGGACCTGAGACCAAAAGGTTTGAGGACCGCTGCACTAGAAAGAAGAGCAACAAAAAAGATGGAAATTAGGAGAAAAGGTTAATTAGAGATTCAGTTCAGGAAGCTCAAACCGTGCCCCCCCCAAAAAAAAAGGAATTCCAGAAAGGAAAAAATGAATGGAGGGAGGGTGGAAATTTTTATCAAATTCATAATGTAAGGCAAATCCCTGGAGTTGAATAGAAGTATCCACCAAGTGCCAAAAACAATGCATTTTTTTTTAAATCATATTAAGCAACGGAAATGTGACACTTCAGTACCCTTGTGATAAAGAGACGATCCTCAAAGCTTCTGGGGGTGGGGGGAGGTGGGCAAAAGTGAGGGGGGATGTGGAAATGGCCACATTCTGAGGACTGGGACATAAAACAGCACCTGACCTGTCAGATAATGGGCAAGTTTCTAAGGGAAAAGTGATTTTTCCAAGTTTCCAGGGGAAAGAAATTTCAACCTAGGCTTTGCAGTTTGGTCCAAATATTAATTGAGTATAAAAGTCAAACAAAGATATTTTCATTCATGCAGTATGTCAAAATTTTTGCATCCCATCTACCCTTTCTTGGGAAGGTACTGGAAGGTATGCTTCTTAAAGGTGAGACTAAACACAGAGAGAGCGAGGCATGGAGCTCCGGAGGGAGGTGATCCAGCAGGACAATGCTGAAGGGGGTACTCAGTGTAGAGGCAGCGCCCAGGGAGCCAAGCATCCAGACTGGCTGGCAGGGGAGGGGGGAGGGGAAGAAACAGAACAAATATTACCTGAAACCTTTGAACATGTCCAGGAAATATTTCCGGTTTAGTCAGAGAACTGGAGGATAAATTGTAATAGAAAACCGAGCCAATTGAAAAGCAAGTTGGTTGCTATGTACCTAATTCCAGGGAAAACAAAAAGTCTATTAGAAAAAAAGTGATCGCAGGACAGACACCACATGGAGGGTGACTGACATCACCGCGGGTGTTGACACACTTAGAACCCGGGTGCTGCCGTGCTCGGGCAAGGCTGGCAAAGACTGGGGAAGTGTATCTGTTTCAGCTGCAAGAGAAGTGGGGCACCTGGGTGGTTCAGTCGGTTAAGCGTCTGCCTTCAGCTCAGGTCATGATCCCAGGGTCCTGGGATGGAGCCCCGCATCGGGCTCCCTGCTCAGCGGGGAGCCTGCTTCTCCCTCTGCTCCTCCCCCCACTCCCCTGCACTGTGCTCTCTCTTGCTTGCGCTCTCTCAAATAAATAAAAATCTTAAAAATTAAATAAATTATAAGAGAAGTGATCTAGGAAACCTGAATCCCCCATCTCTTGTATTCAAAAGTCAAAAAGTAATAACTAAAACTGAAAGATCAAGAAAGACGTAGTGTAAGCATATCACCTAGAAATATGGTAAATACCAATACAAACAAAGAGTGAAAACCATTTATCCCTAGGAAGCGGAAACCACGGGTGGCAGGCAAGGGGCAGTGGGCTGCTGGTTTTCATTACGAGCTTATTACTGCTTGGCTATGAATATGTATTCCTTTGATAAAAATAAAAGTTAAATTAAAAACTACCCAGGCACCAGAAGAACCAAACTCCCCTCCTCACAGTCTCAGCCTCTAATAAAGATTCCTTGAATTTTTACTTGCTTCTACCCTTTAACCATGGGGCCAGTTTTGAATGGCCAGCCTGGCATCACTGGGGGGACAGGAAGTTCGGGTCCCTCTTTCCGAACGTGTTACCTGCCTCTCCTATGGTGGATACTGAAGCTACCCCAACAAGCCCTGCCATTGTCATCCCACTCACTGGATTCTCGTGCACGGTCTGGCTCACAGGAGGTGCCTCACGAGCACTGTATCACCCACGAAGCCAGCCACCGTCATTCTCCTCCTTTTTCCAGATGAGGCTGAGGCTCAGACAGGTGGAGTCAGGGCCTACTCCCCGGGGCTCCTCGGCTACAGAGCTGGGAGGTGAATCCAGGTGCTCAGTGCATCTCTCAAGCCCACACTGCTCTTCCGAGCAGGCCGTAGCCCCTTTCCCTGCGGCTTCCACACCCTCACATGCCCAAACCGCAGAGGGTCACCTGCTCGCTTCAGGAGACTGCTACATGTCTGCCCGTCATCCCAGATCCCTCGTTACCCACATGTGTTCAAGAGAGAAAGCTGCCACATGCCACTGGAACGTCACTGTGGCAGCAAAGAAGCAGGACAAGCGTTATTACACCTCACCTGGGAGAGGAGGAAGTTTAGACCAGGTAGAAGAAGGGGACTGTCCCAAGTCACACAACAGGCACCCAGGTGGCCTGACTCACCTTCGGGCATCCCTTCGGCTCTACTCCAAGCAGGACCCTTCCTCGTCCTCGTTCAAGCTCTGGGGTTGGACTGTTTGTAAGAATGAAGACCATTTGTGGGTTTCCCAAGTCCAGCCTTGAGCTTACTCTTCAGTGACAACAGTGGCGAGTGGACACCAACAGATACCATAACGCATGGTGCTTGGCTCCAGTCAAGAGGGGGACACGGTGGGGCTTGGCTGCAGGGGGGCATGGCTCAGGTCCAGGTGCCAAGACACTCAGGCTTGGGAAGTCTGCTCCTGGGAAGCCCAAGAGGACAAAGACACACGTGGGGGTCAGAGTGACCCACAGGCTTTAAGGGAAATACTCGGCTTCCCAGAGAGGTCCAGAGCTCTTCCTGAGGACCCAAGTGGAGCCAGGGGCACAGGGAGGGCAGAGAGTGGGGACAGCAGCTCCGTGGCAAGTACTGTATCCTTTCAACTCCAAGCTCCCGGACGGGGTGGCCCAGGTGGACACAACCAAGAGCTCACCCAACATTTGTTAGCTTGAACTGTGCTAGAGACACCCAGAGAGCCTTTCCCGATGCTAAGGACAGGTCACTTACAGGGCTGGACACGGAGTGGGCAAACTGGTGGATGCCTGCTGACTGAGCACGTAAACCCACAAGGCTCTGTGCGGCCACAAGCAGGCTCCACCCACACTGTAAGAGGCGCTAGCTTCCTTCTTAAAAAAAAAAACAAGGAAATGGTTCCCTGGACACCCAGATTCACCCTGCGAGTCTACTTTCACTCCGTCAAAGGCATCAATGGTCAGTTCTCAGACCCAAGGAAGTTCTATAAAGAATTCCCCCATCCCTCACCAGAGCCCACATGCTTATCTCTCTAGATCATCACTTCCCAAGCGCGGTCCCCCAGTCAACAGCTGCAACATCACCCAGGAACTTGTTAAAAATGTGAATTTCCAGGACCCACCCGAGACCTAACACGTCAGAAATTCTGAAGGTGGGTGGGACCTGGAAATCAGTTTTAACAAGCTCTGCAGGTGATTCTGAAGCAAGATGGTTTGAGAACCACTGCTCTGGAAACAAGCCCACAAACTCTGTACAAAGCAGGCTTCCTCCTCTGAATCAGAAAAAAAAAAAAAAATAGCTGATGTCAGAGATTACTCATTATTAGAATCAAATCAAATTCCTCCACAATCACGTATTCAGTACCTGTTCGATGTCTATCTACATATACCTGCAGATACACAAGTATACAACATTCCTGGGGAAAGAGAACCAAGCTCATGAATGAAAGCACACCTATTTTTAACAAGCTCTTGTTTCTGTGTTTTTTGCCAACTACTCCCTCAGCTCCTCTATACTCCCTGCACCTGGGACTCAGTTAGCTTTCCCAGGAAATGGGCCCATCCCTGAGGATCTGCCCACAGGGTTGCTCAGCCCACTCTAGGGGAGCCAGGGGCTAAGCGAGCCACCATCCCCGCAGAGTTCACACCCACCCCAACCGTGGGACTTACAGTCCCAGACTGGTGTGAAAGCACCCCATCAGCTTCAAGATGCTCATGGCTCTGGCTGTCTCCCTGTTCCCCTGTCACCAATGAGTCGGTGATGGCCCCGTGGGAACTGAGACAGAGAGACCCCGCCCATGTATTTGCAGGGTCCCCCTAGGAGCGTGCCACAGACCAGCCCAGCTGGAGACCTGGGCCTGCAACATGGACCCCTCTGAAAGCCTCATGAAAGCATTCCAGGGTATAATAAACCCGTCAGGCCTTGGCTAATTTATATCGAAGCGGATGCTTTCCCATTTTTCAGAATGTAAATGTTTAGATTGCAGCATTCCCCTGCCTCGGCATCCAGGGTCCTGGCACGTAAGCGGCGCAATCAGCCCGCTTTCCCTCAGGGATCCTTAGATGGAAGAGCCTCGATGCCAGGCTCCCCGACTGGGAAGAGCTTCCTGCCCTCCAGTGGCCCCTGTGCAAACCCCACCCAAAGGCAGCCCTCCTCCGTGCCACTCTCACTTTTACAGGCGAGGGGAGGGGAAATGGCCCTTCTGAAGGCAGGACCTCAGAGCCAACCACCACTCTGATCAGCTAGGTATTTCAAGATAGTGTTCCTCTTATATTTCTTTCCAAAACGTTCCTCATTTGCTCGGGTCTCAAATACATTTTATTAGATCTCTGCAATGCATAAACAGGCAAGAGAAGTAGATTAGTGGGAATAAATAAAACGCAACAATCCAAGAAAACAGTCCAGTTCAGCCGAATGAGCCCAAGCATCCCACTGCCCGCTCTATCCAGGGATGCGTGCACTAACCCACGAGCCCCCATGAGCCAACACCCTGGGGGGTCCACCAGCTTGGGCAGTCCCCAGGAAAGAGAAGCTCCCCGCCAAGGGAGCCACGAGTCCAGGGGATCACTAATGAGACGTCTCCTTGGGTTCCAGATACAGGACAGCCAGCTCCCCAAGACCAAGAGAACTCCAGGCAAGAGCCTCCATGATAAACCATCCAAGGACCTCAACTCCTTCAACCAAAACATAACCATCATCCCAGCACCACGTTCCACAGACAGGTGTCAATTCGTTCATGTGTGAGTCATGCAAGCCACTCAGTCTTTCAGTTTCTTCACGGGCAAAGTGAGGCTGACAATGCCTGACCCTCCCCACCCACCAAGAATGATGTGAAAAGTCCAGAAATGCTACAGAGGAAGGCTTGAGAGTCACAAGAGGAAATCTGCTTCACCCATCCAAGAAGGTAGCAGAAAGCTATGCCTCAGAGCACCAGCTCTGATGTGAGTCACACTGCCCAGTTCCTGTCCACCCTAACCTGGCTATGTGTCCTTGGGCAAGTCACCTCACCTCATTGAGCCCCAGCATCTTACCAGTAAGATGGAGAGGATCTCCATCAATCTCCTAGGTCGTTACTAATACTTGACACATTCTGAGTATTTACTCTCCTAATCCAAGGACAGCCAGGTGAGATCACCTGAGTGGATTGTGTACCTGGCTGAATGATCCATTCCCTGGAGGGCACACTGGCTAGATGATGGCAGGTGGTACTCGGGCACCATTTTGAGAAAGAATTCCAACATGAGGCTGAGCGGAAGGCAGACATGAACCAGACCTGTTCCTACACACAAGCAACAGGCTCTGATCCACCCAAAGGGCCAGGACTCTGCCCAGGGCTCCCAGCTGAAGCCAACACCACCCTCCTTTAACAAGAGTACTAGCAGAGGATGCCTGGTGTAATCACTGATCTGACCCACTCAACCATGGTACTCCACACTTGTCCTCAGGACCCATGGCAAAGAGAGGAGTCAAGCCCACCGGGGGCTGCCCCCTCACAGTCAAGGCACCTGAGCTGCCCTAAGTCAGCTGAGGACAAGGTCTTCACACAAATGCTCAAAAGTGAGCCCAAGTTCCACCCCAGCTTTGCCCTAGGTCTGAAGCTCACTGGCAGCCCACAGCTCCATACCACCCCTTCAAGAGACCAAATCCAAGGTCTCCTTCAGCCCTGAAGCCTGGCCACAGCACCAAAGGGCTTCCTCCTGTCCCAAGTCTCTGAGAACCAAGCCTCGTCCAGCTTCCTGTTCAGCCTCACTTCCCTTCGGGGTCTAGGCCAAGGGGACAAAGCTGTGAGGATCAGCAAGGACCCCCCGCCCCGACCCCCCAGTCCAATCATTTGCAGACAGCCTGTGCTTCCTCCCTTGGCTTGCATGTGATCGCCCCAACAATGGCTGGCCAATCCCCACCACAAACCAAAAGCTCTCCCTGCTCTACCACCGGGCAGCCTGGCTAAAGGTTTTATTCCATTAATTTCCATCCTG
The DNA here is from genome assembly GCF_003265705.2 of Callorhinus ursinus. NCBI lineage: Eukaryota > Metazoa > Chordata > Mammalia > Carnivora > Otariidae > Callorhinus > Callorhinus ursinus. The sequence continues at coordinate 18,969,421 of NW_027397092.1, read as the reverse complement.
ATAATTAGAAGCAGCTCTCTTCCATGCCCCTGTAGGATTTAACAAGCCACATAACGTCACATTTCCCACTGAGGGAGCTTAAACCTGCATTTCACTCCGGGGATGCTGTCGCTCCATCCTGCCCCTGGATACCAAGCTGCCCAGGGTCCCACGCCCTGCCAACAGCCAGCATTTCCCCCTTCCTGGGGTCCAGCCTCAGAGCAGGGCCGGGAGCTCGGACCTCCACAGGGGCTTCCAACAAACCCCTTGGTAGAAAGCAGAGTAGAATCCTCTTTGGACCCACGTCCACATTACGGGTAATAAAGGCCTTTATGTGCCTATAAAGCAAAATTCCTGCAAAGCCCTTCCATCTAGACATGCCACGTGCAATAAAGTGGCTGTTGTTTGAACATGGCCTTTACGCGTGCCCGGGTCTACCCCCACACACCACAACCAGGGATACCCATACCCGCCTGACCCACACATGTGTGGGGGTCCAGATCCCAGCCCCGGCACCCACCAGCTGAGTAATGCGGGGCCTATCACTTCATCCCACCGAGCTTTATCTGCCCTCTCTGGAGCGTGGGACGGCAATGACACCTAATTTGACGGACAGATGTAAAAATCCCACTTGTGTTTTTATCCATTCCTTGAATCATGGACCAAATACCTACCGAGTCTCTACCCCATGCCAGGCCTTTTCTGGGCACATCAATGACAACAAGATCCATGCCCTCATGGCTCCCGTTCTCGTGGCAAGGAACCAATGAATGAGCTTCCATTTCCACTACCTCAGGGTGCCAGGGATGCAATGAGACAGGGAGCCACGGCAGTGTGGGGGGTACTAATGCAGACCGAGGATTAGAAGCAGACCAGTTCACATATGTGATGCCCATGTAGCTAGAAAATCTACCTACTGCAATATCACACTACATTAGTATTTTAAGAATTATCTATTGTTATTAGTTGTGGTGTATGGTATGGTATTATCCTACATCACAGCACAGCCGGGCTCACTGAATTGTGAGCAAGACCCCAAAGCTCAGGCAGCCTCACAGAATCCGCCGGGCCCTCTGGGGTTCTGCTGTTGCCACTTTGTTATCAGAGATGATTTTTTTTTTTAATTTATTTATTTGAGAGAGAGAGCATGAGCAGGGGGAGGGGCAGAGAGAGAGGGAGAAGCAGACTCCCCACTGAGCAGGGAGCCAGATGAGGACATGGGGCTCAATCCCACGACCTTGGGATCATGACCTGAGCCAAAGGCAGATGCTCAACTGACTGAGCCACCCAGGCGCCCCCAGGGATAATTTCTGAGAGCACAGGCCAGAGACAGATTATAGCCCTCCTACCAAGTCCTCCGCCCTTCCTCAGAGTCAGTCTGTATGACCTCCCCTCACCCCAAGGGCCAGGACCTCGTCTGTCCTACCCAGTGACCAGCACACAGCAGGTGCTCTGAAAGGTTGAAGGAGAACTCAGGAGATGCTCCAAGTGCCACTCAGCTCCCAAAACACACCCACCCCACATGTGGGGGCACAGGGAAGGAAATCTACTCTGCTCTTATGAACGGTAACATCCAACTAAGACAAGAGACTCCTGCCATGCCTCTCCATTTCCGTCTCTGCCAGGACTGTGTCACTCCCCCTCAATAACCAGCTGAGGCAGTCCTTCAGCCCACCACTCCCCAGCAACCGGGGTGATGCACCAGACCCACTAACCCCATCTTGGCAGCCGAGAGACAACTGTGGTAGAGCGAGATCATCCTGAGGTCAACTGGTGTGCAGCCTGTCCTGAGGGAGAAGCTAGCCCCGACCTGACCACATGTCTCCTCCTCTGCCTGGACCAGGATGTGCGACTGGCCTTCTACTGTGTGCCTGGCCCGGGGTCGAGCAGCTCAGCTGGCATGGGGACAAAGCAGCACTGGCCCTGCCATCAGAGAGCAGACAACGACCCGTGCCTTCTTTCTGCACACGTCCTCCAACCGCGAGAAGTCGTGCACAGCAATGGTTTGTGGCGAGCACGACGCAAGAGAGCAAGAACTACGCCGGTGGAAGAGCGGGCGGTGTTAGGGCCAGGGGAGGCCAGCCTGCAGGGGAAGGAGGGGGTTCGCAGGGGAATGGTTAAGGAGCTGGAGATCCTGGAGCCCTGGCCCAGGAAGGCTCCCCGTCATATGCTGTGAACCTTAAAAATAAAATGGCCAGGTATGTTACCACCCAAAAATGGGTTTATTTGGGACTAGGAAAGAAATGCAATCCAGGACAAGGAACGTATAGCAAAGCTGTAGACAAGTCTGGACAACGGAGGAGAGGTGCACTCCATTATGGAGGAAGGGGGACATCAGGAACCGTTCCCAGCACCAAGCCCACTGGAGTACGCTGGGAGCTGCAAGGGTAGTGGCTCCCCGATGGCCGAGCTGTGACGGTCTCTCACGGGTTGGGCTGTTGCTGGGGACCCCGGAGGTAAGCCCTTCTTCCTCCTGCTGGGGTAGTAAGCTAGTATCAATCCAACTGACAATGAGTGGAGGGCGTGAGAGCTCCCCCTGCCCGACCTCCTGACTCCATTTCAGCGAGGTTGCCCTTCATCCATTTTTGTAATACCAACAACCTGCCATCTGGGGATGCCTCTTTCTCCTGCGGCCCTAGGGGCCCTCAGAAACACAGAGCCAGCTACATGACTGCAGGCTGTCATCCATCTGCCAGGGGGACCCTGAGCCCTTTGAGGACAGTGGGGTGGCTGCTTCCTGCAGCAAAGCCCATCAGGACACAGGAGAGTGGAGACAGTAAAGGGCAGGGGCCACCACATGGCAGGGCCAGCCCACATTGCCTGGCTTGTCACAGAGCACATAGAACCAGAGTCTGCCCACCCAGCGTGGCTGGTATGCTTCCTCTCCCATCTCCAGTGCTCAGGGCATTTGACAAGGCGGCTCAGCGCCCCCTTTCAGGGAGGTCAGGCATGGGCACCCGTTCGATGGCTGGCACCCCCAGACTACACCCTGGTCATCACCTGGGACCCTAAGAGTTCAACTCAGCCCCTTAGCAGCTACCTCACATCACATCCGTTCCAGACTCCAGTCCGCAAAGGTCCCCCCAGGAAATCTCTGACAGGGAGCTGGAAAACCTTTCTGAAATGGTAAGGAGTGGGCATTCATGCTACCCCTGCTCACACACCTCCAGAGATGGCAAGTGGCCCCAACGTGGCTGGGTCCCTAGAAGGCCATTCTGATAGACACAAAGCTCCTCCTTAGAGTGAGCTGGTAACAGTCTGTCCCAATTTTCCATGGGACAGCCTGGGTCCCGCCCCCTGAGGGCATACGATCAGACGGGCTCCTCTCCTAGCGGACAGCCCTTCAGCTACCTCAAGAGGCCATATTCCTCAGCATCAATAATCATTGCCAGAACAGAGGCCACATGCCAGGCAGTAAGTGAAGAGGCAGAGAGAAGAGCCCTGCCCAGCCGTCTGCTGGCGGAGAAAGCGAGCCGGAAGGTAACTCAGGTCAGAGAGAAAAGCGCTCCACAAGGGTGAGTGGCGGGTGTCACCAGCTCTAAGACGTCAGAGGAGGCTTCACACAGAGGCTGTGCCTGGAGTGCACCCGGAATCACCAGAGTCACTCAGTGCCTGGGGAAGAGCATTCAGGCCCAGACAAGACCAGGGACCCAGCAAGGCCCAGGGCTGGGAGGTTCCGAGAAGGACGAAGACCAGGGCCAGATCAAGGGAGGCCTGGGATCCTCTTCCCCTATTTCCACTCACACCGAGGCACCTGCTACAAGTTCCTAGTCCCACTCCAGGACACCTGGCTGCTCCCGGTCTCCTGATCAGCAAGGGAGCTTCTGGGGGTAGAGAGCTTGCAAAGCTGGCCCGGCGGTGCCCAACATTCCCCCATTCATTCATTCTTCTCTGTCTCGTACACACAGACTCCCTCTCTATCTCTTTCACCTTCTAGAACTGTCACAGGGCTCTACCTTGCAGCCTGGGAGGCTTCTCCAGCCAGTCATGCTTCTGCCCTTGGCTCGCCGTACTCAGCGGCCAAGATGGCCCAAGTCACCACCCTAGTAACTTTCCCCCTCCCTACAGAAGCCATGGCACCTTCTCTGCTCCTTGCATGTATGGGCTGGGGCCAGAGAAATGGGGCACCATGGTTCCTGCCCTTGGAGACCTCAGTCTTCTCCCAGATTCTGCAATGGCACCACCACCACCCCTCCCCTCCCAGAACTCACTCACTCAACAAATACTTATGAAGCTCCCACTCCACAGTCAGCACTGAACAAGGATATATAAAGGGCTCCACCCTTAGGTCACTGCAAGGAATCCCTGTGCCCTTCACCCTCCAGTCTGTGTACCCATCCAGTACATATAGGTGTCCCATACAGGACCAGCACTATTGAACACACTGGCTGAATATGAACCTGACAATCGGGGTCCTGGCCTTCATGAAGCTGAACTTCCCAGGATGCAGAAAGAGAATAAATAAGTAAACCGGTTAAGTGCTATAAAGATAAATATGGTAAGGTAATTAAGTGATAGAGGGGGGTGGGGGGGAACTCGGGGAAAAAGCTCTCTGATAGGTGACATTTAAGCTGAGACCCGAATGAGAAGGAGGTGTTCCATGCAAAAATCTGGGGAAATACTGCTTCAAGCCAATGAAACAGGAAGTGCAAAGGGCCTGAGGTGGGAGAGACAGTGGCTTGTTCACATAACAGAAAGCCAGTGTAGTTGGTGCTCAGTGAGCAAGAAGTTGATGCAAAAAAAAAAAAAAAAAAAAAAGCCATCTGCTACTTTTGTAAACTCTTAGGTTCTGATTCTAGGCTGGACACAGGGTCTCGTCCCCCTCTTTTCCCCCCTCTTGTGCCATCAGGATGGGCTAGATTATGCTGCAGTTACAAACAACCCCAAAGTCTCAATGGCTGGAACCCACACAGGGCTCCTCCTTTTTTACATTCCATACCCACCACGGACCAGCTGGCGTCTCTACTGGCCTCGACTTCACTCTGCGGCCAAGCGGACAGATCAGCCACTCTCTGGAATTCTGAGCCAGAGGGAAAGATAAAGGAAGTCTCATCACATGCTGGGTTTTTATATGGCCACATGTAACATCAAGGGAACAGAGAAGCACAGTCCTACAATATGGCCAGGAGGAGAACCAGAAACCTTTGGGAGGCAGGACTTACGACTACCAGAGCAAATGCTGCTTACCTCACGGGGTCCCAGGATCAGTGGTGAAACTGGCCTGGGGCCGGCAGGAGCATCACCACTGACAGATGCCTCCAATGAATGCAAAGACTCAGCTCGGCAATGGGAGAGGAAGTGAGGTGCGAAACCAGGCATCTCTTCTCCTCCCACTCTACAGTGAACCTTTCCTCTGACTAGGTCTTCTGCCGCGATGCAGACCCAAGCATGAGTACCCCACCTAAGGAGGCCCTGCACACATCAGACCCGTTCCTCCTACCTTTCTCCCTTGCCCAGACTGGCCCCCAAATGCATCATATAAATCCCTTCCTGAGGCAGCAGGGGGTTGAAGGAGCAGCCTGGAGTTAGACAGGGGTCTTGTTTCCCTCACTCTTCCCAAAAGAGTCCGGATTTGCTCCCATTGTTCTTCTCGCCCTCTACATGGGCCACCGAGGAGACGACCTCAACTTCTGATGCAACCATGGCTCCTCTGGGTGAGGCCAAGAACCTTCCAAAACCATAAAGATGTCCAAACATTGGCCCGGCTTCCTCCAAACAGACATAAACTGCCTCGCGCACATCCGGGCCCACCACACCCCTCCTCCGGACCTCAGGCACCATCTGGCACCTCCGCCCTCGGGCAGCCCAGTTACGCGGCCATGGATGTGGGAACAGGGGAGAGGGACTTGGCCACACCTGACCCCAAACCTCCATTGCTCCAGGGGTAGAGGTGCCTTTGACGGTGCCTACCCTCACCCCTCGGCTGAGCGGTGACAGCCTGCACGCTAGATTCGGTGCCAAGCTGCCCCAAATCCAGTTATTTTTAGTCTGTTTGTTTATCCCATTTCAAGCTAACTCTGTGTCACCACTTGTTATCATAACAGAGAGCACCTGGATGTGTCTCGGAAAAGCAACAAATAAGCTTCGGAGAGTGCCGGGGATTGCCAGAAACACCAACTGTGCTTCTAGCCTGATGCCCCAGTTGCGACAAAGCAGCTTTCTTTCCTCCCTTCACACAAAAAGCCTAATCCACATAAGCCAGCCAACAATGGCTGCCTGGCCTCCCAAGACCTTCCTTCCCTCTCCTCACTCCTGCACCTGGTGACACCAGCCTGGCACGGGGCTGAGGGCAGGTCCTGTGATGGTCAACGACGTCACTCCCCGCCACCAGCCAGCTTCAGGCCAACCTGTCCACCGAAAGCCAGAGCATCAGGGATCAGGGCGGTCTGGGGGGGCAGGTAAGGCGGTGCGCAGACGCAATCATCCTCACCACGTCCCACTAGCCCCATCCCATGACGGGCCACACACACAGCAGGACGCCAGGCCCCAGAGGGGCTGGGAAGAGTGGGTGCTTGGCGAGTCCAGAGTGTCACCCCCACCGTGACCTGACCCCTGTAGATCTCCCAATCCCAAGCTGGCTTCGGCATGGTTCTCTCCCCACCAGCACAGGGGGTCCTAGGAGCGAAGCCTCTGCTGGGCCCCAGGCCCTGGGCTAGACCCTTTATAGTCAGCGCCTGATGGGATGCTCCTGGTAACTCTCAGCATCACCCTGTTAACCAGGTCAACGACTTGCCTGGGTCAGCACCTGAGGAGCAGGAGAACCAGACCATACCACCTGCATCTTGCTCGGTCTGGCTCTCATCTCTGCTTGAAAAGAACAAAGCGTGACACACAGCCCATTCGGAATGCCTTTCCACCCAGATTTTACCCAAAGTCAGGGTCCAGGTCCAACCCCAGGCAGCACCTCCCCACTGAGCACCTACTGTGTGTCAGCCCCGTACGACGGGCCATGTAGGAGATGGGTGAAGGGAAGCAGCCGTCCCAGCCCGACCCAGCCTGGTGGGCAGGTCCGTGCATGGCACCCGCAGAGAGAGGCCCGGAAGGCACCAGACACAGTGGCCCCTCCTGCCCACCCCCACCCCCTTCCTCCTTGACCCAGGCCCTCAACGCCTCGGAGGTTCTATCAGCCTTGCAAATAGCCTCCTCTCTTCCTGTCTACCCACATGTGGCCAGGTGACTCGCTCCAATCATGTCACTCCCCCACTCAAGAACCTTCAGTGGTTCTCAGGGCACCTGGGTGGCTCAGGCGGTTAAGCATCGACTCTTGATATTGGCCTAGGTCATGATCGTGAGACTGAACCCCACATCAGGCTCCGCACTGGGCGTGGAATCTGCTTCAGATTCACTCTCTCCCCCTCTGCCCCTCCCAGCCCCAGGCTTGCTCTCTCTCTCTCCCTTAGAAATTAATTTAAAAAATAAATTAAAAATTAAAATTAAAAAAACCTTCACTGGTTCTCATCTTCCCCTCATCCATTCACTCACCAGCCGGTGAGCACTCACCACGTGCTGGAGTCAAGACACCAGGGCTTATGTCCCAGGTCAGTAAGCAATTCTTGCTCCCCATTGTAAGGGGAGACCTTCAGCATCTAAGGACACTGGCCACGCGGTCAGACCTCAAGACGTACGTCTGCCCCTTGCTGCATGTGTTGGCTTAGCCATGGTGGGAAGGGACTGGAAGCAGGGAGGTCAGTGGGAGGGGGGCCGAAGGAAGCCCTTGCACTAGGGCTGGGGAGCAGTTCTCTGCATCCTGAGGATACATGTGGGGCTACCCCACCACGTAGGCAAGGCATCAGAGCAAAGCTCTGGGCAGTGAGGATACACTGGCTTGGAGCATGGCAGTGAGGGGCAGGGTGTCCCACAGCAGCTACCCTAGCTCTCTAAGTCCCAAGGGTGCGACAGCTCTGACAGACAACAGGACATCTATCTCCATGCCTCCAGGTGGGAATGCCCACCAGGCCTGGCAGGGAGAAGGCTGCACCCTATTCTTCCCTTGGTCTAAAGGGCTGCTCTACTTCCCCACTGAGACACAGCCATGCGCTCCCCAGCACGGCAGGCAGGCATCCCGCTCCTCACCCAGCTCCTGGTAGAGTGGCCCCACCAACCCCGTCCTAGCTCCCCTTTGCCCCTTCTCAACCGGTGCAACTGAACGAGCACTGGGTAGAGACTTCTAGAGAGACCAAACCTGCCTGTGGAGGGAAGGCCACACCATCACTCACAGAGCACTCTGCTTCAACCTGCCTTGGGAGCCACACCTGGCTTTTAACATATGGACAAGAGCTCAACCACACACAACTGTGTCAATGCCAAACACAACCATTTGGGAAGGTACCGTTTCTCACCAGTCAGACTAGCAAAGATCAGCACGTTTGATAATGCTCTGAATGGGTGGAGATATGGCCAAGTACATCCTTTACGCCCAATTGCTCAAAGAAGAAATGGGTACCACCTCCTCACAGGGCAGTATGGCAGAACCAACAGAACTTAAAAACATATACACACTTCCATCAGCATTTCTATCTGCAGGAATTGTTCCTACAGGCGTGTGTGTTCACTAGGAGTCTCACAACAGCACGGCTCATTACAGCCAAGACAGAAAGCAATTGCAAAGCCCATCAATGGGGCACTAGTCAAAAAAAAAAAAAAAAAGTTCAGGCTAGCTATATAACGAAAGAATACGCAGCCACTAAAAAGGAGGAGGCAACTCTGCATGAGCTGATAAGGAATGGGTGCCAAGATATGCCAAGCATCAAAAGGCAGAAAGCAATGGAGCAGCTTGGCACGCAGAGAATACTGCTATTCACGTAAAAGGAAAAGGGTGGAGGTATCAAATATGTGGACAGCCCTGGCCCCCGTCTGCTTGACTGAGCACATCTTTGGGAGGCACAAAGAGGACACTGAAAATGGTGGTTGCCCCTGGAGGGAAGTGTAGCTGGAAGTAGGCAGGGGGACACAATTGTCACCGTACCATCTACCCAACCAGAGTGTCACCACCAACAAAGATCTCTCTCATGGGACAGCGTTTCCCATGCCTACATCCATCTGTGAGGTTCCTCCCGCCCCCACCTCAAGAGAACATGGACTACTGTACACAGCTGCTATTTCCCCCGAAAGCTCAGTGCCCAATATTGTGCCCGGCACCTGGGGGGCTTTGCAAGTGGCTGGACGGGAGGACCAGCACTTGCAGGTCCAGGGTCTCCATGTTTCCCTGGCAAGCTGGCAGAGCCAGGACTCACTCTCACAGCCGGGGTCTATGGGGGAAGGCCACCAGCCTCCAGCTATACTGTTCTGCAGGGAGAAGCCCCCGACCCCCAGAAGCGAACCCATGAAGGCCAGTGCTCGGTGTCCTGGAAAGACCACCAGGGTGGGCATGGTGCCTGCACGGTGCCTGCAGAGAGCTGCCCGTGGTCCTGGCAATGGCCTCTGTTGACTAACTTCTGTACATAATTCCACCCAGGATGAGTCAACAACAGGGCAGACAGGACTCCCCACAGGCTGGCCCCGAAGCTGCCAAGAAGGGTAGGAAGGCAGAGCACAGGGTGCCCCGGCCACTGAGAGAGAGACCCCCCCCCCAATCAGGCCACCTCATCTGTGGCAGCTTCTGCAGGGACAATCCCCCAGGCTCCGGCACAAGCCCCGGTACAGAGGATGGGGACGTGGGCCCCCTTCACTCTGTCTTGGGTCTCTGCTCCATCACCGGGTCTGGGCTGGGCTGGGCTGGGCCACTCTACCAGACTCCACCTAACCACCCTCCAGAGGCGGACACTGATTTCGAAACACCATCATCTATCAAGCCCTGCGTCCCCCAGCAAGTCACTGTGACCTGGCGGTGGGCCCAGGGCTGACCCTTCCTATCCCCGCTGGGCACCTGCCTGAACAGGCAAGCTTTTTCAGATGCTCAGTTGGTACCCCACCACTTACTGCCTGGGTCATGTGGGGCCAACTCTGTTGTTTCTGGTGCCTCAGTCTCCTCGCCTGTCAAATGGGCTTCTGACACTCCTCTCTCTCAGGATTGCCGGGAGGGGTGAATGGACTCATAAACCCAATGCACTCAGCACGGATGAGAGCTTGGTAACTGGTGGCTGCCAGGAAATCCATCCCATTCCGCCTCCCTGCGGCACCCGGGGTCTGAGCAGGGAGGGGCGAGAGAAGGTGCAAGGAGAGCAGGCCACTCCCACCTGGCCTCGGCCTGGGCAAAGACCAGTAGCAGCGGCCCTCTCCGCACCTCTGCTTGCCCTTGCATCTCCTCTCCCCTGCATTGGCCTTCCCAGCCCCGGCCCCAGCCCCGCTCCTGGAGCAGCAGTGAATCCTTGTCAGCAAACAGCACATTAATTGCTTCTTGGCCCCGTTTCAAATGATATCACAGAACCGGGCTGCTCAGTTTGAGCGAATGGAAAGGAGGAGGGAGGGGCGCCTGGCAACTCACCCAAGCTCCCGGGATGATGGGTCGCTCCAATTACTAATTAATTGACTGCTCAGATGGAACAAATCTGAAACCCTCCCAGGTTGGGCGGGTGAGCCCTGGGCTTCCCGCCAGCGCCTTTCATCACAGGAGAGCAGAGTTCTGATCTTGACCACTTTCAGGAGGGAAGCCCTGGAGCCCGGCCGCCCACTGGCCGCAGGAGCTCACAGGACCAGGAACTGGGTTCCAGACCATTCTCCCAATCACTTGTTCTGCCACGTGTGGAGCTCCCAGGACACAGCACTAGACTGTAACCTGCAGGAGAGGGGGACTGCGCCCCAGTCCTAGCATCCAACAAGAACCAAAGTTGCCTAATAAATGTACATCGTCAATGAAAGAATGAAATCCTGAATGTCAAGTATGATGCTAGGTTTGAGGGAAATGATACTGAACACACTCAACACAGGTTGTGGCCTGATGGCACTTACATTGTGACGCCAGGAATACTGCTCACCAAATAACCAATTAAAAATGAAATGGCAAACACAGCAAGGGCCACGAACATGCCCACAAAGGCTAGACAACGGAGAGTGGAGCATATGCCCAACTGGGACGCCAGGGACCGAGATGCTACATGACGAGGAACTTGCCACCTTCCCACTGTGCCTGCCCAGGGTGGCTTCTCCCAACCCCATACTCCCTGGGCACACCCCTCCACCCCACTCTGCAGTGTTGCCACCCACCAGATGGGGTGGGGCACTGGCTGGAGAGCATTTCCTGCAAGAAGCCGTGCTCCAGGACCCTGCTCTGCTGCGGGAGGGGTCACAGGCAGAGAAGGACTCGTGGGGTCCTTCGATGCCCAGATCATCTAGAACCCCAAACTCCCCAGGCACTTTTCTTTATTCCGCTGACTTTCTGAGACTACCAAGCCACCATTCCCAGATGCCTCTGGGCCTCGCAATGCCTCGGTGTCATGATGTGGTGCCCCACGTCTTACCTTGCGCTTCTAGAAACTGAGAAGTCCGTGTTTCTGGAAAAGCATATTTGGGGTGGGCGAGGTACAGGCCTGGGTTTGAGCCTCGGCTCTGCTCCTTCCTAGCTATGAGAGCTGGGATAAATTACACCCCTTTTCTATAAGATGGAGTACAACTGTCTGCGAGGAACCACCACCAAGAGATCTACACCAGGATCCAGGCACACAGACCCCCGAGGCTGACCAGTGAGGACTTTCTTTCCCCTGGCTTCCTTCTCGGATTATTATGAGAGTGGAGTACAGGAAACCATCCCAGGGCCCCAGTTTCTGCCTCTCTCTCCAGGTCTTTCCACCTGTCCCACATTTTAACAGCCCACATGTGTGTGTAACCAGCTCCCACCTGCGTATTCCCTGAACCAGGAATCATACCAATTGGGTTCAGAGTCCTTTCACACCCATAACTGCCTATTATTTGGAAAATGGCATATCATTTTGAAGTATTTCCTGTATCAATATTAATCAGCAACAGCTCTAGAATTTCTACAAAACAGGGGCATAAAGGTAGCCACCTACTTAGAAAGCAGGCTAGCAACTTGTCTAGAACCACGCTGTTTTTGCATGGATTAGGTGTATATTTTGAGCATCTTTGGGAGGTGTTGATGGAGACTGGGAGTGGGGCCCCGTGGCCCCAGCACTGTTATTAGTAGCAACCACCACCACCTCCACTGTGTGGACGAAGCTCGGTGCCAAAAGGTTTGCATGTATCATCTCATTTAATTCTCTTAATAACCAATTAGGTATGATCCCCATTTTACAGACAAATAAACTGAGGCTGAGAGACACTAAAGAACTTGCCCAAGATCTTGCAGCTGGCTCAAAACAAGAGGCAACACTTGAACCCAGGTCTGTGGGATGGCAGATGCACTGCTGTTGTCAAAGGCGTCTGCTACCCTCCTGCCTTGCTCCCCAGCTGCCCCAGGCTCCACTCTCCTTCCACTCGAGGACACCCGTCCCACCCATTCGACCACCCAGGCCGCCAGTCTGCAGCTGGAGGGCTTCAAACCTCAAACTTCCCGCAAATGGATTTCTGAGTGGGAGCTTCCCCCCAACCCCCGCCCCGCCCTCGCCCCCGGCCTTGGTAAGAGGCTGAAAAGACTATTTCTCTTGGTTATTGCTGTCTAGGGCTTGTGAAAACATGAGAGTGGCTCAGTCTAACTCAGGAGGCCAGTGGGTGCTCACTCAGGTCTGGGCTCCTAGCTTGGCTTCCTCCCTGCCCCAAGTAAGAGAAGTGTGGGGGCTGCTCCACATTCCCCTCTGCGGAGTGTGCCCCCTTCCCTAACACACCTGACAGATTCTCTTCCACACACGCTGGCTCGGCCCCTGGGACAGCACCACACAATGAGGCCCGCACCTGCAAGAATGTCTGCAAATCCCAGGGCTCTGCACAGGGCAGCCGGATTGCAGGCAAGAGCCGCAGATCCCAGGATAAAAGCAGAAAGCCATCCTGTTGACAGTTCATTCCTGTTTCTCCCCCAAATCTATCCACAACAGAACTGTTAAGCTCATGTTTCCTCTCCTGTTGCAAACAATTGTAAAAATGATTGGTATCTGCCCTCAACGTAGAGCCCGTCCGCTTCATCCCCAGGCTAAATCTTTCTGGAAGGGCTGCATGTGTGAAAAACATGCATTCCCCAGACACACAGATAATGGTTACTCTTAGAGACCCTAATCACTCAGCTCAGAGAAATGCAAAGGCTGGCTCACCTAACTGCTGAGTCTCGGGAGATGGAAGCCTGCGGCAGACCCCGGGCTGGGCAGCCGAGGGCAGGGAGGCTCAGGGATGCATCTGGAGGCTGGGCCGATCTACGGGGCATCATTCCGGTGCTTGACCTCCCATAAGGAGTCCTCCAGCCTTCCGCAATGCGTCTCTCTGCCTATTATGTCCATAGCTCTAAAACCGCTTCACAAAGTAGAAGCTGTAGTGGGGGAATTGTGGGAGCGGGGTCTAAGGAAGAGAACTCAGGGATGCCTGGTTCCACTCTGGCTTTGACACAGACTAGCTGTGCCATCGGGAAAAGCTTTGGCCTTCCTGGGCTTTGCTCCTCTCGTCTGGACATCTGGAACAAAAGACATCTAGGGCTCCACACAGCTGACCTCCCCTGAGTGAGATGGGCAGATGGAGAGATGCTTAAGCCAGAAAGCACTGAAGAGCCCAGCACCAGCAGCCAGTCGCCAGCTAAGCCGGGAGGCCAGGGTCTGCAGCCTAATTTGGCCCTGGCTGGATGAGTACAATGCAGGACTGCAGGGGCTGGTGCTGAGAACTGAAGAGGAAAACACCTTCTGACCTTGAAGGGGCCCAGAACTGATGCACAAATTTAGGGGGGGGGAAGAAAGGTGCCATCTATGGTGAAAATACCTTGTATCTCCCTGATATCCACGTCTCCCCCTCTCCCAGCAAGGGAGTTAATTTTATTGGAGGATCCATCCCTCCCGTACTCTCATTCCACATGGAGTGGAGCACAAATCCCATCAGGCCTTCCCCTGGCCAAGTAATTAGTTCAGAGGAGGGCACATGACCAAAGCTGTCCAATCAGAGTGAGCCCCAGGATCTCCACTAGGTACGCTGGGACAAAGATTCCCCATCCATCCCGTGGGACCAAATAAGAAACAATGTGGGGAGACAGCTGCTGCAGCCGTCCTTTAAGCCATGTGGGCCTGTGAATAGAACTTCGCTTAAAGGAATCAAGGAACGGGAACCTGGAGGAACAGGAACCCTGTCCTGGAGACAGTCTGGGTGCTGGATCAAGCCACACCTGATCTACCCACAGACTACTCAGATAGAGAATATTAAGGAAATATCCCGTGTGATCCCTCGCATTCCTAACCTTTCTCTGATGAAGTCCTTTGCTGATTTAGAGATCCGAAGAGACCCACCCCCAAGCACATCCAGCCAGTTCCCAGGGTTGGAAATGGATTCATTCAATCGTCTATTGATTCAACAAATACTCACTGAGTGTCAATGCTGTGCCATCAGTGGTGGTCAAGGCACAGTCCCTACCTTCAAGAGCTCTCAGAATGGGGGGGGGGGAGGAAACACAACCTCATAGGCTAGCAGTTTTGCTACAGTGTGATGCCAACTCAAAGAGAGGACATATGGGGGCTGGGGACACACAGCCTGTCACCCAGTGAACATCAAGGCAGGCTTCCCAGAGGGTGGCTAAACGCAGCCACTTACCCACTTAGGTTTAGAATGGACAAGCCCTTCACTAACTTATCTCAGCAGTCCTCAAAGCAACCCTGGCCCAGGGGCTGGACAGGGATGGCCATCCCCACTTTACAGAGGAAGGGGACAGATAATGGCCTATTCAGGCTCACACAGTAGGTTTGGGGCTAAAGAGGGAGGAGAATCAGGTCTGACAAATCCCACTTATATATGTCATCTCCCTTCTGACTTGATGACGGCACAGGATTCAGAGGTGGCCTCAAAAGGACAAAGATCAGCCATCTACCCCCCAGAAGATGTGTGGGGTCTCTCAGGAAGGTGCCACAGGACTCAGAGGCAGGCCATGCATCTGCTGGCCAGGGAGAGGGCCCTGTGTGCCCACTGCCACCACAGCTGCCCTTCTGGAAGTATCACAGACCCAGGCCAGGTTCCACATAGGGCTTCATCATCACTGGGGTCCTGCCAGTGGAGGGAAAGCTTTCTAGAGTCACAAGTACTTCACACAAAATCTTCAGCAGAGCCCTGATCAGCCGGCTGCATTCAACATGGTCCATGAGGATGGCAAAGGGTTTGTGGCCACTGACCCGAGAGGAAGAGATATGTCCCAGAGTCATCCGAACACACAATCCTTGCTCTGAGAGCAATGAGGGCCATGATAAGGATGAAATTACACCTTCCCTTGCCTTTGTTTTAGCGTGATCTGACCAAGACCAAGTGACTATAAAAGCTATTAAAAGAGATTGAGAGTATGAACTTTGGAATCAAAAAGTCCTGAGTTATAGATAATGACAAAGATATTGTGTATATATCCAATAGAATATTACTCAGCCATAAAAAAAGAATAAAATCTTGCCATTTGCAACAGCATGGATGGATCTAGACAGTTTAATGCTAGGTAAAATAAGTCAAAGATAAACAGCATATGAGGGCACTTGGGTGGCTTAGTTGGTTAAGCGTCTGCCTTCGGCTCAGGTCATGATGCCAGGGTCCTGGGATCGAGTCCCTGTGAGCAAGCCCCGTGCTGGGCTCCCTGCTCAGCTGGGAGCCTGCTTCTCCCTCTTCCTCTGCCTGCCGCTTCCCCTGCTCTCTCTCTCTCTCTCTCTCTCTCTCTCACTCTCGCTGTCAAATAACTAAATAAAATTTTAAAAAAAGACAAATACCATGTGATTCCACTCATATGTGGAGTTTAAGAACAAAACAACTGAACAAAGAAAAGAGACCAAAAAAACAGACTCTCAAACACAGAGCAATGGTGGTTGCCAAGGGAGGTCATGGGGTGATGGGTGAAATAGGTGAAGGGGGTTAAGAGTGCTCTTATCATGATGAGCACTGAATGATGCACAGAATTGTTGGATTATACTGTATACCTGAAAATAATGCAACACTCTATGGTAGTTATACTCGAATTAAAAAAAAAACGTCCTGAGTTTGAGTACATTTACTAAGGTGTGTATTATGTAAGTTCCTTTAAACAATTTTAACAACTAGTAGTAACAAAAGTCAGTCAGGATTTCTTTTTTTTTTTTTTTTTAATTCCGGTGTAGTCAGGATTTCTAAAACTCAGTTTCCTTATCTGTAAAATGGAGCTAACATCTACCCCTGGGACTCCTAGGCAGCTTGTCAAGCACAGACGGATGCATAGTAGATGTCAACTCAAGAGCAGGAGTGATACAAATGGCAATACCATCTTTTGACTCTTACGACTCTGTCCACACACAGATGGCCACTCTCTGTGATAGACAGCTACAAAATAAAATTGGAGACCCCTTCATTGAAAACAAGAGAAAGAACTACAGACTAAAACACACTCCCTCAAAGCAAAACATGAGGGCAAAAAAGGTAATTTCACAAAAGTAGCCCCTGCCCCCCGCAGAGCTCCAGAGCCCATGGCCTGATGGCTGTGGCCTCTCCCCATGCTGTGCTTTCCCACACAACCAAACGAAGACCCCCCCCATCAGCAGTGTCAAGGCCAGACCTCAGAACCCTAATTTTCTCTCCCTGGGAGGGGGCTCCAAGCCGCTCATAAGGGGTCTCTCAACACTCCAGGTCACTAGGGTCTCCCGGCTGCCAGCCCTAGGACACCATACTGTAATTGTGCCCTCAGGCACTCCCAACCCCACAGCCCCATTCCCTCAGGCCAAGGGTCAGGAGACCTGTTAGGTTTTCCCACAGAAAGCCTGTAAGGAGCCTCTCCTTCCAGCCTTCTCGAAAGCAGGCCTGGCTGGCCATGGTGCCAGCCTCCTGAAGGCTCCTCCTGAGGGCCTCCAGTGACTGGAGGAAGGCAGGCAGAGGTCAGCCAGTTCCCACTGGGAACAAGGGCTCAGCTGTGGAGTCCAAAGCACGACAGGAGGGCAGCCCTGTGGGCTTCAACCTCAATTCACAGATCACATGTCACCGGGCCCTGGGAGGGCAGGGCACAGCCTTCGTGGCCCAGGAGGGCTGAGCAGGGGACTCAGGCTCAACTACCCACCTTGCCTGGTTTCTCCTCACACTTTCCCACGACCAGGCGGTTTCGGACTCCAGGTAGCCTAAAATCCCACCTTTATCCTTCCCTCGGGCCCTCCTCAGCTCTCTCCCCGCAGCAAGCTGAGCTCCTCAGGAAAACAGCCATACCTGCCTTGCTCCTCACTGAAAGCCACCTGCCCCTCGGCCCAGAACAGATCCCCGTTGAGTCTGCTCAGCATCTTCTCCACGCTGGGCGTATCTAGGCCGCAAGATGACCACACACGGCCCCATCCCTCAGGAGCTCACGGGGAAGTTGGAGCAGCGTCACCAATGCCAGTAACATAAAAGCTGCCACCACGGAGCACCTCCCACATGCTAGTCACACCACCATGCGGGTCTTGCACCTTTAAGCTCCCACATTTGCAAGGTCAGCATGACGCCCCCATGATACAAATATATCAACTGAGGAGGCTGACAGCTAAGGTATCTTCCTGGGCACACACAGAGATAAAGGGCAGAGCTGAAACAGAAATCCGGGATGGTCTGCGCACAAAGAACAAGACCTCAGGGCTGGCTCCTGGCAGACCGCTTTCACTAGGATTTGCTCAACATTGTTCTTCAACAGTAATCAATGGTAATAGTAACTGACCCCAGCAGAGAAACGTTATATGCCAGCACTTTCTAAAGGCTTCACATGCATTAACTCGCTTCATTCTTACAACAAACCTAGAGGGAGGATCTTTTCTAACCCCTGATTAGATAGGAAGAATAAGCAACAAGCCCGAGGTCTCCCCGTCAGGCAGGGGCAGGAGTTGAACCAGGCAGTCGGGCCCCCAGAGCCTGCTCTCACCCCCACTCTCTGCTGCCACCCACAGACTCAGGGTCTCATCTTGGTTCTAATACCTGCAGTCTCCCATGTTGCTTAACATCTTCTGATACACATCAAACACAAGTTTCCCGAGGGGCCTTCTGGAGGCATCGGAAGTACCACTGGTCATACACAGACCACACTCCAGGAGAAGCCTGGGTAGGACAAGAAGGGTCTGGAGGGTCCCGAGCCATGGCTGGATCCCCATCGCTCTGGCCCTAGGTGGACAGCAGCCCGATGCCTGGGGACCCAGGGCCCCCTGGAGCAGGGAAAGCAGTAAGGAGGAGGCAGCGGCAACAGGGGCTTAGATGAGCAGCTCAGACAGAGAGCGGACCCTCAAGGCACTTGAAATCCATACCCAGTGTGTTCTGCCCCATGAGGGCCTTGCAGGGGATTAGCAGAGTCCAGAAAGAGCACAGAAGGACAGAGGCTACGGGGCCACCATTGAGCTCCTGCCCCGGCACCTCCCCTGGAGCACCACCTCTCCCCTCCAGCTGTTTCCATGGCAACAGGCGATGGTCCTCTAGGTAGACAAAGAACTGTTCTTCTTTCTCTAAAAGCTCACCTAAAATAAGACACCCCTGCCTGTCCTCTATCCAGGTATTTGTCAAGACTTGAAGACCAGTCGCATCACCGAAGCAGACCTCTCTGCCCCCCTCGCTGAGACAGGGTATCACTTCATCCCACAAGAGGTACCACCTATGTCCTTCCCTGGCACCCACATGGCAACATCCATGGGTCCACTTCAGGGAAAGAAGAAATTAGACACTTTGGCAAACATGCCTGCTTTGTCTGCCCCCTCCATTGTTTCCTGGCTCAGAAACTGCCCTAAGTGGCCCTTCGGGTCATTCCTTGGGTAGCAGGTTGCTAGCAGACACACAGCACATGGCTAGGCTGCTCCTGGAGAACACCTAACCCTGTCAAGAAGGGGAGGAACATGCTTACGCTGGAAGAAAAGGGGCTTTCAGAGTCCAGCCTATCAAGCTTTACAGATTTCACCCTCCGTGGACACATCAATGGTCCTGGGGGTCCTTTCGTTCTTCAGCTTCGACACCTGTTCTCTCTCAGTATTCCCGGCAAAAGCCTGTTCCCCAAGCTCTCCATGCAGCCCTTCTCACAAAGACTCAATTTCCCCCCAAAAAAACTATTCCCACAGCCCGCAACCCCAGGCTGAATGCTCCACAACAACCCACCTAGCGAAGGAATCCCTCCATTTTGGCCACATGTCCCCAAAGCACCTACCTGAAGATCCAGAAACTTCCTTGGCAATGCCTTAAATCAGAAATTGCTCTCACAACTGACATCCTGTTCCAACATCAGCACCAGCACCTCTTCCGTCTCGCACACCTCTGCAGCCAGCTCCCCTCCTCCCGTGCCCCAGCCTGAGCTGGAGATACATTCTGCCTCTGGCTCATCAGGCTCTCACACCACACATACACCCAGCCTGGCCAAAGGGCTCTCCACCAGCTGCTTCTCAGATGCGAGCTAGCCAACCTGCTGTCTGCTTTCGAGCTAGGAACAGAGAATAATGGCGGGGGCAGGCGGGGCGAAATAAGAGCTTGACGCATGTCAAGAAAGCCTTGACATCGGTAAGCTGGGGGAGAATATTCTATGGTATCCACTTCCTGGAAACAGCCAGAGGAGAGGTACAGTGTGGCCTCAAGTCAGTCATGTAACACGTGCTCCAGCTCTACCTCCCACCCTGGAATGAGGCTCTTAGCTTACACAGGGCAGAGCTGGCCCCACGCTCCCCTCCGTCAGCAAGCTGGACCTGCACCAGGCACAGCTGTCAGTCCTTGCCCCGCTGGAAAGAAAAGCCTGCTCGGCCCGGGGTTTGGACAGTGAGCAGCCACATCCTGACCTGCCCTCTCCTCACGGCACACAACACCATCCCATCCAGCCCTGGTCACAGAGGGGAGATGTCCAGGTCGGGGTCTTTAGCAAAACACCAAGGCCCCAGGGAAAAGGCCGCAGCAGAAACAGTGTCATGAAGCAGGTGCTGGTGGGAACCTAGCATAGTGGCTAGAGGCACATGCCCTGGGGACGGCCCAAGGTTGGAAGGCAGCTCCAGCACACGAGCATTTTGTTGGGGGGGTCAAACAGCCAGTACCCACATCTGTAAAATGTGGGTGATAATGTTGACCTCACAGACTTGTGAGGCTTAAAGGAATTAATTCCCATGAGGTACCTACAACAGTTTCTGGCCTATTTATAAACACTGCGTTAGCCTGATGATTTTTTACTTTTCAATTTATTATTACTTCTGTTGGCCAGAGCATTACCCTGAAACAAATGGCCTCTAAATCTCCCATGTGAAATCCTAACTCCTGTCTTACTCACATGGTACCCTAGGAACCTCAACGGACCTAAATGCATCTCCTTCTGTGCCTCTCTGCCCTGCCACCCCCTCCCAGCACGTCACACAGCTCTGAGCACACAGCTGTGCTGGACGGTGTCTGCAGAACCGGCCCAGAGAGATTCCAGGTCCCCCCCCCACCATACACACACATACCCGTGAACTTCTGGGTGTCCTTGCAAAGTAGGACATCAGAGTTTATAAGGTTCTGCCATCTCAGGAAGCCCATAAAAACACAAAGCATGGCCGGGGAGGAAATGAAACTTTGGGAAACAAGACAGTGATTGTGAACAGAACCATGGGGACAACTCCGAAGTGTCCTTGCTTCACTTGGAGAAGTCACATGGCTGTCTCCTTGCAGGAAAAACACAGGGAGAACTCAAACGAATGCCCCAAGAACCGGCGTGTGGCAACACAGAGCCCCTCCACTTCCTGAGACCTGTCACCTGCCGAATCATCACAGGGGCCTGGGGCTGGGGCTCTGCAGGTGTCACTTCCACAAGCACTTCCCCAACTCGACACACGGGCTGGAGATTTCCAGAAGGAGCTGCAAGTGCCCACATGTCCACACCCTGCTATAGTCACAGAAACGGAGCCCGCCAGTGTCAAGGCCCCACATTTGTACAGACAGGTACCCGAGTGTTTACAGAAGGCCCCGCAAGCCCTTCTTTGCATGATGCAAGATGCCAGTGGCAGCCACGGTTTCCATTGCTCAACAATTCCTAGAGCGAGACCACAGAGGCCCACACCTCTCCTTTCCACACAGGAGATGCTACAGGGAGGCTCAGGCTTCGGGTGGAGTGGTACTTTCACGAGCGGCTAGAAGGCAGCCGCCCTAAACAACGGGACTCTCTCCCCTTCCCACGTGCCTTTATAAGTGAGCATCTGCATGAGGCAAACACGTGCAGACACCAAGAAGGGGCAGTGAACCTCCCGAGCCACAGGCCAGCTTCTCGATCAGCTAAAGCCCAGCAAGGCCCGGAACATGACATTGTGAACCCAGGTCCTGCGAGGCACCCTTGGTAATAAGAACTTGACCTTAGCCTTGCTGAAGTCTCAGACCACACGACAGCTCCTATGAGGTGCCAGTTAAATATGTTCAACTGAGAAACTGCAATTCGTAGAACCCAAAGCTTTGCCATTTTTATTCAAAAATGTTTACTTCTTGTTTCCCTATTAAATATAAGCAACTTCCCCCTTGTATATATTTGCACCACATTCACACAATGTGTTCCCCATCAACATTTGAGTTATGGGCACAGGCCCTGAAATGTTAGTTTTGTGCTAAGATAAATATTGGAATAATATTCACTCAGCTTTTTTGAAGTAGTGGACAACACAGTTTGGGATGGAAGGCGACAGCATCATTTGCTGTGTGAAGTAATAGAAAGACAACAAGCAATGCTCTTGGGGGAAAGCAAGCACAAGGGCCTCCTACAACAGTTGCACCACCTGGGTGATCACTTTCTCTGCTGACAAAAGACTGGCACGGCTCTCTGATGGCATGGGGCAAATGCGCTGAGCCTCTGAGCCTGGCCCTGTGAGGACCGGCAGCATACATGGTGTGCCTGGCACCTGCCACCGCGTGCCCCAACAAGGTGAGGCTGAAGCCCCAGCACCGTGGCCAGACCCAGCTGGGGTTTCCTGATGACTTTACCTGAGGCTCTAGAAAGAAAGAGAAACGGGAGGTAGGTCATGGAGGACTTACCTATGGTTCCTTACATGAGGAAAGGAACCGTCTCTGGTTCCTCTGTGAGCCACGCTGGCTAGAAAAGCACTGGTCCTCTGTTTACATGACCCCGCACCTCCCACAGGTGGTTCACCTGAGGGTGTGCCTCTGTGGACTGACATAGTCGAGAACCACTGAGCTCAAACACACAGCACCCTCAGCTCGCCATACAAGATCCACACAAGGGCCATTTCTGGGGAAAGCCCCAGGGCTCAAATCCAGGCCACCCACGGTCAGCAGCCCACCCCTGGTTCTGGCAATGCTGACCCTTCTGGTCATTTTGAGCTCAAAGTGAGGCCTGGCTTGAGTCCCGCAGCTTCTCCCTGTACAGGTGACAGCACTCTGGGGGGGCGGGTAGGGAATGATTCGAACAACCTGGCAGCCCTTTGCTGAGCCCTCTCACCTGGATTCTTTCTCTCACGGGCATCCTAAGGCAAATTCTATGAGCGACTCGAGGCAGGGGTTGGGATCCCCATTTTACAGACGTGGAAACGGAGGCTGAGAACCCTCACCCAAGATCAAGTAGCTCATGGTCCTCTCCCCAGTCTGCGTCACATCTGCTCAAGGGATCTGTGTCTACAAATTCCATCGCATCCCTCTGTGCTCTGGGAAGTTGAAAAAACTGGGTCCAGGGTCTGTCACGAGCAGCTTATCTTAAAGCCTCTCAGCACCCCTTGTCCCTCCGTTATAAAATAAGGGCACTGCCCTAATTATCATTATGACCGTTGCTGTTGCCAGAAATACTAGTACTTCCTGCTGCCTTGCAAACCCAGCTTTCTCTCTGACCATGACCATCCTTGGAAATTACAGAATTATGCCCAGCTGAGAGCTATGTATCACCTATAGGGAACACCTGCTACCCCGGCCCCTTCTAGCAGCCCCTCAGTGCCCCCAGCCCGCTGGCCTGCACCCCCAGAAACTCCACTAACAAGCCAGTGCAGAGCAGAGCCAGGCGATGGGTGGCAGCACATGAGGCTGGTGACTTCTCCCCGCCCTGCACAACACGCTAGCTTCCCTGTGGGAAAAATGTGACGAGGCTGAATCTGTATGAACAGCATTAGGTTATGATAATTTGAGCTCCATGCAATTATTCCTATTAAATGCATGAGCAGAACACTGTAGCTGGTGGGCTGGATTCTTGTTAAGAAAAATAAGTGGCTTTATATTTCAAACTGGAAGACATCTCTAACCAAAGGATCCAAATGAATCAAGTAACTTTAGACCTTTCCTTCTTCAGCTGTGCTTTATCAGAAGAGAAGTGTGCCTCGTTTACCATGATTCCAGGCCCATCCTGGTCATATGCTCAGCTAACCCCAGCTAATTAAATTAAGCCACAGCCACCTCATTCCTAACGGGGGGGGGGGACATAAATTATGCTGCCCCGAGCTCCCCACAAATTGCCTCTCCCTGAAGAGGCCTTCGCCATTTGAGAAAACGCATCCAAGGCGGTGCATGGCGGTAGGCCCTGGTAATTGGCCCTCCCTTTGGCGCAGCCTTTCCCACTCACCCGCCAGTGGAGAAATAATGAGCTGCCAAAGATTGGGGAGGCTCAGCAAACAGGACGAGGAAAGGGGCTGGTGCTCCAGAACCCAGGCTAGACGGCCAGTCTTGCTCCAGCCAGCCCAGAGTGGCAGGAAAGCAGTGGGGGCAGGGAGGTCTGGAACCTTCTCCTGGGTGTGGCCTGCTGCTGCATCTTGGACTACTTCTAATAGCACACAAGCCACAGTAGCATGTAGTGACCTGGACAGGGGGCAGTCAGCAGGTCCTGTGGGTACCGCACGATGCACAACCCCTGGGGGGCCATGTGTGAACAGTTATGTCTCTGAACCCCAGAGGGGAGGCCCCAACTCTGAAGAATAAATAAACCAGGCAAGACTTCCTGGAGGAAGAGGAGGAAAGGAACGACCCTTAGAATTCCTACACTGTTACACAGAGAGGGCCCTCTGTCAGGGCACTTCCACTCAGGTCTCCCTGATCCTTCCCACAACAGCCAGAGCAGGGCACAAAGCAGGGGGGCAGGGGGGCAGGGGGGTGTTCCAGACAATGTCTCTGCCTCTCTGTATCCCCAGCCCAAGTGACTCTTTTTCTGCCCAAAGCAAAGAGAAAACTCTCTATCATTTTAGCAATGGGAGTGGCCCCCCATTATGTGCGGGGAAATCCCCCTGGGTATGGAGGGGGAGCAAGAGATGGAGAGGAAGTAAAGTAAAAATGCAGGCAGGCCTGGGATAGCAAGTTTGCAGAGCGCTAATCCCCCCCGCACCAAGGGACTGATTTTAACAAGGCAGGCTGTTTGCGAGGCGCTCCAGGTTGACTCACATGTGCTGTTGCGGCAGGCTCTTCTGCTTTGTTCTGCGTTCAGAATTTTCTTATTGCAGGATTTCTTACCCAAAAAATGTGCTGTGAAAGCTAGCCCCATTTTGGACAACTCAATTTAAAGGACACTTGCTGTACGTCACTTCTCTGCACGATGCTGCCACTCAAAAAAGGCGGGGTGGAGAGGGTGCTGTGGGGCTAACTCCCCATCGAGCTGGGGGCAAGGACCCTGGGGAAGAGACAGCACGCCTGGACGGAGGGAAAGGCTGGGTAATTGGGCTCTGCAGCTAGGAAATCCCAGCAGGCCACAGGGGAGCCCGGGCAGGTCCTTCCCCACGCTGCCTTCTCCAACGGCTCTTGCTGGATTTGGACAATAGCTCTAATAGCGGGCATTACTGACTGCCAGGCAGCGGGCACTGTGCCAGGCACTTTACACGCACCATTTCATCCCATGCTCACTGCAGCTCTGAGGAGGGCACCATTCCCCCCTCTTACAAACAAAGAAACTGAGGAACGGAGGAGGAACGGAGGAGGGTGCCCAGGCCCCACGGCTGACCACTGACAGAGCTGAGTTTCCAACGTAGCGCTGACTCCCATGAGCCTGTCCCTCAGCCCCCCTGCCTCTCGGGCTGGGCATGCATCTGCTCCACCCTGTGGTGGGGCTCTAGGAAGCAGTGGGTGCAGGGAAATGGGGCTGGGCTGGGCAGAACTGGTGAGCCCAGAAAAAGAAACCCAAGTGTGCGGGGAGTCCCAGCTTGCTGGGTAAGCCGGTCCCGGCATGTGACTGGGAGGTGGATTCCCAGGTGTGCCATGCATAAAGCTGCCACAGTCCCTTAAAAGACCCCCCGTCAGGGAGCAGGTCAAGACCTTCCCTGGAGACCGAGGGGCAGTGTCTGGGGTCGTGCCAGGAGCAGCCAGGACATTAGAAAGCCACTCCTCTCTGCACCACTCGACCATATCTGCCAGAGTGCTGGAGGAGACAGCCGGCTGGGCCACTTTCTGAGTCACAGAGGGGTGTGGGTGACGCCGGGAAGCCAAGCTGAAAATTGACCTTCTCCCGGAGGTCACTGTCAACACAGTGCTAGTCACATGGCAAGCGTTCGCCAATGGTTTAACCCACTTGGAAGGGGGAGAGGGCAACTGGATGGGCATGTGACGTCGCCAGCATTGGAAGACCCACCAATCCCCTCCGGCAGCACGGAGGCCCAGTGCACAACGTCCCCCAGCGGAGCCAGCACCACGTGACAAAGGCCAGTCCCAAACGCAGGCACCCATCTGCCTGCTCTCGGTCACTAGCACACTGGGATGGGGCAGCCACACCTTCCCCGGGCGGCATCACTTCTCTCTACCCCTCTCGGTAAACACAAGCTTGATTGGCACTCACTTTGAAATCTGAATCTCCGAGATGGAAACCCAGGGTTGTAAGCGATCAAACTTTGCTAATTTTGCCAGGCATCACCCACAGGACTGAGCACGGCTCTCAGGGTGTGGCTGCCATCAGCCAAACCAGCCACATCTGCTTGCATTTCATCACCAACATGGTAAAGTTTGACTTTCAGCTGACCTTGAAATTCACAAACTCCAGTGGGGGAGGGGTGGCCGCGGGGGATAGGAGCCAAGTGAAAGCCGCTAAAAGGAAGCAGAAATAAAACAAGCTGGGGCTGCCCTGTGCCCCCCAAAATTAAAACCAAATGAGCATATCAAAGGGCACTTTTCCCAGCTATTTTGGCTCCAACACTCCTCAGCTTTAATCAAGTCCCTGGGAGAGAAAGCCTCAAGTGGCTGTAATTTCCTACCTGCCTTCACCTGCACTACTTGGACCTGAATCTGGGAGTTATTTGAGGCTGATTTTCCCTGAATGCACAAACCCTTCCACGACGCCTTCTCCCTAAGACAAGCCTGGCTCCGTAGGCCCTGACAGAGGACATCTGGCAGCGTGGGTTTGCCAGGCCCTGAGGAAAGCAGCAGGATGACAGGCAGGGGTTCATGTGCCTCTAGGGGGTCTGGAAGGAGAGTACCTCCATATAGTCCCAGGCTGGGACAGACCAGGTCCCTTGGACAAAGAGGAGGTGGGCTGCCCCAGGCCACCGAGCGGGTAGCTGGTAGTGCTGGGAGGAGATGCAGGTCCGTCTGGGCTGTGCCATGATGCCTCTGGGGGCCTTTCCAGCTCTGGCATTCGCACATCTACTCAAAGACTTCCGTGATGTTTGCTCCTGGGGACTCTCCCCTAGAGAAATTATAGTATCTATGTTCTGCCGTGAGGCCTCGGAATCCCAGAGCAGAGGGAGAGCAGATGAGAAGAGGAAGCTAGAACAAGCCAGAAGCACCATGTTCCAAGCTCCCCTGCCCCACCTATAGAAAGAAGAGCTCCGAGCACTTACTTAGTGCCTACTGCATACCAGGTGCTTTCATCTCATGCCATCCCCCACAAGCCTCTGAGACAGGAACTAGGACCACTCCCATTTGACAGATTTACTCAATGACTATGTGACTGTTGGCCATGTGTCAGGCACTGGATGAGACAGTGGGGCTCAGGTAAAATGAGTGAGGCGTCCCGAGGTCCCACTTCAAGTTGGAGTATAACGTCAAGCATACCACTGTCATTTGTGAGTCGACTCCCACAAATACTCCATTTTTTCTTTCCAGATTTGTCATCCTTCATCCTAGAGGCTACCTTTTTGACAGTGTATCTTAGGAAGCATGGACAATGTCCAAGGAACTCCAGACAGATGCCTGTGGGCTCTCCGGCCTCGGCCGGACTCCATGGCCAGCCATATTGGGCTGGCAGTGGGGACGGCTATCCTGCCATGGAGTGCCGAGGGACCTGTGTCAGGTCTGCCTTGGGGCCATGTGGCCAAAACTGGCAGAGTCCCCACAGGGCCTCCCAGACCAGGGGCTGGTGGCTATGTGGGCTGGCTCAGAGCCCCAGCTTGAGGTCCTGTCAGCAGGAAAACCCAGCCCCAGCCAGGCATCCTTCCAGTCCGAGGACCAGGCAGCAAGCCCAGCCCCAGCAGATTTGAGCCCTCGTGCCCCTGCTCCACAGATTCTCTTCCTCCTCTCACCCACAAATCTATCCTTCTACCAGTCAGCCCGGAGCTGCGGGCCAGATGGGACACCTTAGACCCTCCGCACAGAAGAGCCAACACCCAGAGCAATCAAGTGACGCAGCCTCTCAAGGTGGTTCTATCCTACAGAGTTCTGACCCCTGAGCCCAGTCCTCTGCTACCTGCAACCTGCATCCCTGCCAGAAGGAGGACCACAAACTTTGGGGTCAACAGGTCTGGTGCAAATTCCGCTCTGACCTTGACCTCTCTGAAGTTCTGTTCCCTCGTGTGTAAAGTGGGGACACTGAGGGGCACCTGGGTGGCTCAGATGGTTAAGCAGCAGCTCTTGATTTCAGCTCAGTTCATGATCTCAGGGTCGTAAGTTCGAACCCCACGTTAGACTCGGTGCTCAGCGGGGAGGCTGCTTGAGATTCCCTCTCTCCCTCTCCCTCTGCCCCTCCCCACCCCACATTCGCATTCTCTCTCTCTCAAATAAATAAATCTTTAAAAACAAAATGGGGATACTGACAGGGCGGTGGGGTTGGGTGAGCCAAGCAGCCCACCTTGGAGAAGAGCTGGGAGAGGGCAGGCTGCAAACCTGACACCTTCCTTGTGAAGGAAATAGGGGCAAAGCCTGTGCAGGGTTGGACCTGCCAGCGAGGCTTCTATGGCACACAGCTGGTGCACCACTGGCTCTGGCAGGTGGCTAAAAGACAGGCCCCAAAGGGGTGGGACCACCACAAAGGAAGAGAAGGGTGTGAGAGTAGCAACGAGCATTAATTAAGCCCCGACCAAAAATACATGAGACAACAGGGGAGCAACCAAATGTGCGCAGAGCACCGCCCAGCCCTGTGGTGCCTACAGCTCCATGGGGCCTCCCTGCCCCACAGGGCCTTGAACTCTACCCTGAGGTTTGTTTCCATGACCCCAGGGCACTGTCTGGCTCCCAGTCAAGGAGGGCCCCTGCCCTCCTTGGCCAGCTCTTGTCTCCAAACTATAGCAGGGCCCAGGAGGTGTCTCGGCGTACTGGGTCACCTCTGGCCAGCCTCACCACAAACCCCTGCCGCACTCACAGAACATTTCTGTGCACTCGAGGCCCTGCCCTGGGCTCTCCCAGTCCTAAGGCTGCACTGGGCGGGGGTGCGGAGTGGAGGGGAGAACATGAGGGCGAGCCGCGATTCTGTTAGTCAAGAAAACTCTTAGAGACCCAGGAGGCCCCTCACACACACCCAACCAAGCAAGACTACCACAGCGCGGTCAGGAGTTGCTGTAGGGCCCCCAGGGTGGGTGGGCGGCTTCGAGCCCACAGGGAGGTAACACTGTGGAATAACCCAGAGGAGAAGCCAGTTTCTCCCTGCCCTGTGAGCCCCCAGCGAAGTACGGCCACTGTGATCCTAAACAGAACCACAACAGGACATGGAACAGTCCTGAGCCAGGTTCACATCCAAAGCCCGGCACTTGCCAGTGGCTGGTAAGGCCCTGAAGGCACAGCTTCTTCACCTGTGAAACTGGGGGAGGGGTGCACAGGGTTCCCCTGGTGGGTGTAGAGGGTGTAGAGGGTCCCCCTCTCCTGCACCTGAGTCCTCCAACTGCCAAAAGTCTTCCTGGGGACAGAAAGTCCCTGGATCCCGGGGCGCCGGGGTGGCTCAGTTGGTTAAGCGACTGCCTTCAGCTCAGGTCACGATCCTGGAGTCCCGGGATCGAGTCCCACGTTGAACTCCCTGGGAGTCTGCTTCTCCCTCTGACCCTTCCCCCTCCCATGCTCTCCCTCATTCTCTCTCTCAAATAAATAAATAAATAAAATCTTGAAAGAAAGAAAGAAAGAAAGAAAATCCCTGGATCCAGAGTGTCATGCTGAATGGTCCCAGAGCTGGGATGGTTCACCTTCAGAGGGTGAGCAGGAGTCAAACCAAAGGGTCCCTAACGGTGGGCACCAAGTGTGGGGAGATTCCTGGGCAGGAAGGAAAACGGTGCGTCCCTCTGGGATGAGGGCTTCTTGGCCCAGGTGCTGCCAGAACAGGGTTCTTGCTTTGGTTACGTTCCCTTGGGGGACGAGGACATGCACTCTCTCCCCTCAGCCCCCAGCAAACAAGGCTGCACTTGCCAGGACCTACATCCTTGGGCTGCAAACCAGGGCACAACCTGCCCCCCAGCAGAGAGCCCCCTGCCCACAGCCCTGCTCCATGCAAGGGCTTCCTGACAGTTATTGGCAGGGCCTCTATTACCCGAGGCTGGGCTGGGGGAGGGGAAGAAGGAAGAAAAGCCAATTTTGTTTCCCAGGGAGAAACGAGATTGCTGCTGACAGCTGTCCATAGGAAAGCGAAGGCTCGTGCCCGCGTAATCTAAACTCGAGCGGCCCGCGTCTCCCCTCAACCCAGAAATGAGCTTGTTAGAAGAGCCTGGATCCTGGCCGTTTCCCTTGACAGCTTCCTTCCCCTAATACACGCGGCAAATTGGCAACCTGTCCTCGGGCATTTGCATCCAGAGTCCCTGGAGGGAGATATCTCTATTATTCTGTTTTGGATAAAGGAGGCCATTTGAGATGACAGGTAGCAAATGCCTCTTTAATAAAGCATGCAAGCAGCCACAGAGAGCCAGGCGGTGGAGAGAGGCTTGACAAATAGGTAGATTTGCAACCCGGGAGCATTAGCAGGGCCAAGCCAGAGCAGTGAGCAAGGGAATGTCAATGTCGGGGCTGCGAGTTAAATCACCCCTTGTTATTCTGATTTAACCATCTCGAGGCTGGAGCCCCTGTCCACACCCCTCCAAAAGACGGACTCAGGACACGGACACACCAACGGCTTTCTGGCCCAGCGTGTGCAGGCTGCAACTTGCTTCTGTGAGCTCATCGCCTGCCGTGGTGCAGCACAACTTCTGTATGGGTTCGCAGATCTTTGCAGAATGGTCCCTGCCCTTCCTTCATCTCTAGCCTGGTCTCTGCTGCTATTTTTTTTTTTTTTTGCAACTACCCCCATTTTAAGAGAAATAAACATTTACTCAGCTTTAACCATATCTCACCCTAAGTGTCGCCCTAAGTCACAGAAGCTCATTGCCCGCCCCTCTCGTCCTGTTTCCCTTGATGCAACTATTTACTGCACAAACTGCTTCCCAGTCAATTCTCTCTCCTCAGGCTCTAGCTTCTCCTCCGTCCTTAATCTGAAAAAGCTGGGCCTAGGATGTTGGGTTCTCTCCAGCGATGTGCTGGCAAAATATTTAACAGCCAGCTCTCTGAGAAAATAAATAAAAACCTGATTTGTAGTGTTTGCCAATTTCTGTGGTGTAAATACTCACACTGGGGCCGACTCCAAGCTTCCTAGGGGAGATGTCACTGGAGTCAGCTGTGAAGGAGTACACACAGCCCGTGTGGGAGCTGGCTCCAGCACCCTGCTGGTTCTGTTTCTCTCCTTCCGACCCCAGCCACAGTCCCCATGCACAAAGGGATCTGCCCGAGTGAACTAGACAGATTTGCACGGGTACCACACCAGGCACTCTTCACCGCAGACAGTTCAAATCACGGCTACATCTCTGGAGAATATCTACATGACTTAGGAACATTCCGTAACTCTGCTGCACCTGAGCTTCTGCACCTGTCAGTGGCAATCTGAGGTCACGGGGAAGCTGTGGGTTACCTGAGGGGAAGCGTGGCACAGTACCCCACCCCCAGTAAATACCCGATAACGGTGACAATCGTCCTCCCCATCACCCACCTGACAAAGTCACCTCTGAGGTCACCTCTGAGGAAGTGTCCACTTCCTCACCCAAGGAGCTTGCCACATTGCCAAGGGTGGCCCGAGCAGGACTATGGGTTTCCTTGGTTCTCAAGGGCAAACATATGTAGTCGTGGCAAAGCTCTGCGCAGAACCCCGAACTCCTGCCCCTCCTTCCCACAACACCCCTCTCCTCATGAGACCATCCTCCGCCTCTTCCATGGCTGCACACCCACAGCACCTGTGGAGCTTGAAAGTCCATCCACGCCGGACTTCTCACCCACCTCGATTCTGATTTAACAAATCCAGGTGGCTGGCTGAGCATCAGGATTATTTCTGAAATCTCTCCGGCTGATTCTACGGTGCAGGCAAGACAGAGAGCCATGGGATAACTGATGAGAAGGCCAATTCCAAGTAGCAGCAGAGGAACAGTGTGAGCAGACAACTGGTGTCCCAAGCAGGCTCTGGCCTCAGAGCACACCTAAATGCGTCCTTCCTGATGCTCCACGCTCCAGGCCGAGCAAATCCCTGGGGCTGGAGTGACCCACGGAGACCATGCTGTGCAAGAAATTCCAGCAACGAGTAGGGCACAGGACTGTGAGGGCTCCCTGACCCCTTGTGCCGTGTCTCCATGCAGCCCCCATGTGCCTACTTCAAATACTCAGACTCTCCCCTGCTCCAAAAACCAGGCAAGACAGTGCTCATGGGCATTCTTGGGGGTCACGTGTCCGTAGCTGACGGGACTGTACACACTGGCCAAAGTCAGCAAACACAGTGTTGGGGTGGATAGCCAAAACCCGAGGGGTCCCCTGCAAAATAAATGGGAGTGGGATTGCTGTTTGCCAGGTTGTTTTCTACAGAATGCTGCTTCTGTGGGATATTCATCAGGACTGTGGGCGGGAGAAGCTCTGATGCATGTGACAGAAGCAAGACTAGACAAAGCTGGCTCAGTTTCCCTACTGTATGACTTTGTGGAGTCTTGGTGTAATCATGTCCTTGAGGAATCTCCAAGAGCCAAGATAAGATGCAATGTTTCCCAAACTTACTAGACCCTGGAACCTTTCTCCCACATAGCATCTGCCACGACCAGCGATCCATAAAACATGTTTGGCAAAGGCTGAGGAAGATCACATGGCTACCAGGCCCTGCCAGGACATCAGGCGGAAGGCAAACCTGCCTGTCCCCTTACCCACCAAAGGATGGTCACCAAGAGGAGAAGCTGCTCTGGAGGCACGGGAATAAGATGCGAAGCCCAGGATCCACTCCAGATCCCACAAATAGGCTTGAACAGTCTTGGGCAAAGCATGGATTATGTAAATACGTATTTGGGGACTTTTTAAACACAGATTATTCACCCAATTAACTCTAATGGCCCCTCAGAGCTGAGAGAGACGATTGTGTAAACATGTGGGGCTGAATGTGGCCTCAGCCCCAAGATCTGCTCAAAAGACGGGGTTTACAAGTCCCCCATAAGAGTTCCCTAGGGGCCCCAACTTGGCAGATAAGTTCATTGCCCGGAAGGGAATTCTTGCCTAAAATATGAAAGGGTAAGAGTAAAAGGAAGGATCCAGCTCCCTCTAAGCAAGCAGGGAACTTTCTGGGTACAGATTTTATATATATTTTCATTTGCCATAAAACATACATTATATGACACAGAACATCTGGGAGCCTCTGGTAGCCTCGCTCTTTCCCAATACTTGGGAGAAATTGTAGATTTGTCTCCAACAGCCACTTACACATTCACATATTCTCAACGTTTCCCTCTGGATACAGCACAGCCGGGAGACCGGCGGACCCCAGGCCTACCTCAGTGAGGCGGTGGGAGCCCCACCCTAGCTGGCTCTGCCTGAGACCAAGGAGGCCGAGCACACCGGCCCCAGCATGGAGCTCTCGGGAGAATCTGGGCCTCCTGGCCAACACGGACAGCCTGGGAGTCCAGCGGGATGCACCCAGAGCAAGTTTGCTAAGTGACGAATGACTAGGGGCTCACTTTCCAACCTCAGCCAGAAACAAGTCTTCTGGAATCCTCTTGGGCCCTAAGGAGCCATAGGGGAGCCCTGGACTTTGAGGTCAGGGAGCTTACACCCCAGGGCGGGGAGATGAGTTGAGGGCTGCTCTTCCCTTGGCCCCCCACCCGCTCTCCATGCACCCATACATCACCCTCTCACAAGAGCCAAAAACCTGGGGGAGGCATTGTTTTCCTCCCTCGTCTCTCCCACCACCCGTGTCCCACCCACCATCACACGACCCACCTGACCTCCAGAATGTCTCCACGGCTGCAACCCCCACGCCAAGCAGCCATGGCTCTCCCTTGCTCAACTGCCCTCCTCACTGGTCTCCCAGCTTCCTCCTGGTCCTTCTCAGTCTACTGTCTGCTTTTGGGGGTGCAAATGTGACCGTGTCCCACGTCCACAGAGAATCCTTCCTACTACTCTTAGGATGAATATGTTAACACAACTCATGCCTGATTGGGTCCCACTTACCCTGTTGCTTCCTTCTGCCTAGAACTTTCTTCCTTCCTATCTTTTCCATGTCACCAGAGCTTGGGTGTGAGCGTCATCCCCCCCCCCCCAGAATGGAGTACGGACTCTCACAACCCTTGGTACCAGACACCCAAGCAAAAGGCGTTCCTAGTGCCCAGCACTTGGCACACTAAGTAGGTGCTCAGTAAACATTTGTTGAATGAGAGGGCTTTTCCCGGAGACAACCAGGGGACGGGGCATCTACAGACCTCGCACTAAGAATGGCAGTAGATGCAGGGAGAGAAGAAAGGGCAGGCATATCCTCCCTCAGCTTAGCCCTCCCATCACCCCTGTGAGGTCAACACTGATGTGTATTTGAAACAGATCCAGAGAAGTAACACACAGAGCCGAGAAGTGGTGAAGGCTGGATTTGAACCCACGTCTCGCTGACTCCAAAGCCCATGCTCTTTCTGCTACAGGATGCTGCTGGGGAGTCTAATCGGGATGCTGGGAATCAGTCATACTGAGGGTGGAGGAGGCAGGGATGGTCCAAGCAGAGGGATCAGCCTGGGCAAACGCCCAGAGGTGGGAGGCAGCCAGTGCATGTGGGAAAGAGAAGACGCACAGTCAGGCGGGAGGAAGTCCTGGAGAACACGGAGCCGGAGCAGCCTGCAGAGCCTGGGCAAGAAGGCCACTGCGTGCCAGCCTCGGGCGCCTGAGTGTTATCCGGGACGGCCGAGAGCAGAACAGAAACTTGTCCCCCACGCCCGGGACCGTCACTGGCTGCACTCAGGTGAGCCCAGTTTAAACCACTGAGCAGCCGGGCCTCACATCACCAGGTCCGGCCCAGAATGACCAGGCAAGCACACAAACGAGGCCAGCGCAATACACCTCTCTCTCTCAAAAAGGGCCCCCAATTCTCAGTTAGAAGCCCTCTAGAATTAAAGGGAAAACATGTCCCACTCCTAGTACAGTCTTCTGAGAGCTCCCAGGACTGACGAGGGCAAAGATCTGGGCCCCAAGAGAGTGAGAAGGAACTACATCCCACTGCCTAATTCCAAACCCCTCACCCCTCCTTGTCCAGGAAGCCTTCCAGGTGGAGAGAGCAGTTAAGTTCTGACCCAGCCCCTCCTCTCATCCACCAGCCAAGGGCCCTCTCCCCCTACACAGCACATAGAGTGCGGCCAGGTTCACAACACCAGAGCCCCATGAGCTCGCCAGCCCCTCGTCCTCCGTGTTTCTCGTCCCACCATGGCTGTCTCAGATCAGAACCTCCTGCACAGAGAACCAGCCCACCTCACCCCTCGGAATGGCCGCCAGCCCCTAATGCCCTCCCAGGCCTGAGAGTGTTTTAGTTGGTGTTTATATACTACTGGCTAACTCCAGACCCACCAGGCAACCGACATTTCCTGGGGGCCTACTATGCACCACACACTGATGAGGATATAAGGTGGTGTGAAATACGGGACGCCTGGGTGGCTCAGTCGGTTAAGCATCTGCCTATGGCTCAGGTCATAATCCCAGGGTCCTGGGATTGAGCTCTTCAGCAGGGAGCCTGCTTCTCCCTCTCCCACCACCTCGTGCTCTTTCTCATTATCTCTCTCTCTCTCAAATAAATAAATTCTTTTTTAAAAACTGGTGTGAAACACAGGATTACTGCCTCATTCAATCACCAAGGTTTCATCTCATGAAAAATTATAATAATACAAGCCATAAGGAAAAGTTTGAGTATGTGCTAAAATACCATATGACTGACACAGAAGATGCTATTGGCGTTCAAAAGAGGGAGAAGAGCAGACCTTTGGATTGGGCCAGGGAGAAAAGACTTTATGGAAGAGCCAGAGGAAGATTCAAGCTGAGCCCTCCGGATGAGCCAGGATGGTGATGTGCAGGGGGCATAGGGAGACGTCAGCACAGCTGGGCAGATGGGCCCGGGCAAAAGCCAGAGAGACAGGACTCCCGAGACTAGAATGCAAAATTGCACCCACAGACCTTGGCCAAGTGACTCTGTGATTTGGCCCAGACCGCACTGTGGGGACATGGCCGTGTGTCATGTGTGTATGGGCGTGCGTGCACGAGGACACACACCCTACACACTGCATCACGGGCCAGTGATTTTTCAAATCCAAGGCCAGTCCACTTCTCCTGTGGGAATCAGCCAGCAGGAATACTTGAAAGTGCTACCAGGAGGTGCCAAGCTCAACATCGATGCTTATCAAGTTCCTATAAATCTCCCAAGGTGTCAGCTATGAAGACCATTGAAACAGGGAAGGCCTAGATGAGGAGCTTCAGCACGCCGTTCTCCCAACACTGCCGACAGCTGTTCAGCAAGGCCTATCCTCAGGGCTGTCCCAGAGTTGCAGGGGATCAGGCTGGGGTTTTACCTAATATCTTCCTACCGCTGTCCCTGGCAGCCAAGGGCTGTTTCAGCTGTGGTTCTTACTCGACAGGCCTCTTTACGGGCTATGAATTTCAGAGTGTA
This sequence comes from Callorhinus ursinus, assembly GCF_003265705.2. Lineage (NCBI taxonomy): Eukaryota > Metazoa > Chordata > Mammalia > Carnivora > Otariidae > Callorhinus > Callorhinus ursinus. The sequence goes on along the minus strand of NW_027397092.1, from coordinate 18,933,441 downwards.
CGCAAGATCACCATGGCACAGGGACCTTTGGTCAAGTTCCATCCCTTCTCTGGGCATCAGCTTCTTGATCTAAACATGGCAGGAGCGGACTGTGTGACCAATAAGGACCTGTCTGTTCTATAGCTCTAAGACCTAAAGGAATCCTATTAATCCCCATCCACTCGGCACTGGGGCAAGAGTTTACCTGCGCACCAGCCTGACCCACTTATTTCTCCGAGGGAGACCGGCTGCAGCAGGATCTTGGGTAACACCTTTGAGACAGGGCACAGATAACCCCATCCCCATGCCAACAGGTCAGCTCTCTTATGACAGTGGTTTGGGGATACAAGGTCAGTGAGCTGAGAGTCAGTCCCAGACTTGTCCTCTAACCACGCGGGTTTGGGCTAACTCTCTGCTCCTCAAGGCCTCCGTTTTCAATGATGGGAAGTAAGGGCCGGTTACCTCCCAGCTACCATTTTCTCAGCCCCATCTCCCACATGCCCTGGAGAGCGCAGAGCAGGGTGACATGGGGCAGGTCAGAGCATTGAGAAGGGCCAGACTCAGAGCCACCTACTGCTGGGTTTGATTCCTAACTGATCCCACTCACTACCTTTCTGAACTCATCTAGGTCACTTAGCCTGCAAGCCTTGTTGACACTGGGAACATTAGGACTATGCCCTATACAGTGTTGGGGAACATTTAAGACAAACTGTATAAAGCACCGGAAACAGAGTAGGAACTCGATGTTCGGTAATTATTATTCAAAGCACTTTCATAACCAGAACACAAGCAAACCAATGGACAAGGAAAAATCCATAAACAGATGCAAATACCTATGGGAATTTAGTATATGATACAGGTAGCATTTCTAGTCAGTGGCACTGAAATGGATTTTTTTTTAAGACTTTATTTATTTATGTATTTATTTATTTATTTGAGAGAGAGAGAGAAACAGCATGAGAGGGGAGAGGGTCAGAGGTAGAAGCAGACTTCCCGCCAAGCCGGAAGCCTGATGTGGGACTCGATCCCAGGACTCCAGGATCATGACCTGAGCCAAAGGCAGTTGCCCAACCAACTGAGCCACCCAGGAACCCGAAATGGATTTTTTAATAAATGGTGTCAAGACAACAGATTGCTACATTTTGTTGGTGGCAAGGGCAGGGGAGGGAATAGTTAGACCTATACCTTTATCCTTAAACTATAAGAAATTCTAGATGGAGCATAGATTCAAATATAAACCATAAAAACTTACAAGTTCTAGAGGAAAACACAGCTGAATAGTTTTAAAATCCTGCAGGAGAAAGAGATGCTTTTTCAGTGTGTCATTTAAAAAAAAGAAGAAGGGGCGCCTGGGTGGCTCAGTCGTTAAGCCTCTGCCTTCGGCTCAAGTCATGATCCCAGGGTCCTGGGATCGAGCCCCGCGTCGGGCTCCCTGCTCGGCTGGAAGCCTGCTTCTCCCTCTCCCACTCCCCCGCTTGTGTTCCCTCTCCCGCTGTGTCTCTCTCTGTCAAATAAATAAATAAAAATCTTAAAAAAAAAAGAAGCCGTAAAGAATGACAATTTAACAACATAAAAGCCTAAAATTTCTAAATTAAAATAAATTTATGATTAAATGAAAATCATCGTAAGACATAAAGTTGTCAAGAAACGTTTATGAAGGGCCTACTGAGTACCAGTTGCTGCATTGCTAACATTCAAAGAGCTCTCACTATTCAGTTCTTTAAAATGAGCCCCCAGTAGAAAAATAAGCAAAGAACGTCAATGGGCAATTTATAAAATAAGAAATTAAAAAATGGCCCCTAAGAATCAAATCAATGCAAACAGACGCAATATATAATTTTTCCACTACCATACTGGCAAAGAATAAAAACATTAACAAAACCCAAGTTGGCTGGGGTGTGGAGAAATGCACCTTCATGCTGTGTGAGTGCCCTTGGAGGGTGACAATCTGACATTATGCATCTAAATGATACATGCGCAGACATTCTGACCGTACAAAGAGATCTGTCTATAAAGATGTTCACCAAAGTTTGTTTATAATAAAGAAAAATTGGAAACACCCTAAATACGCATGAAGGGAAGACTTGCCAAGTCAGTTGTGATATTCAGAGAACACTCTGTTACTGCCTAAACCAGCCAGAGAGGTGGGAGGCCCAAGGCTCCATCGGTGAATGTCACAAGAGCAGCAGCACGATGCAGTCTGGGGGGGGGGGGGCATGTTTGAGCACGACCCTTGGAAAACAATGGAACAGCTCAACTTTGCCCACTGTGTGAGCGATGGGGTGAAGGGGGGAGGCATCCACTGAGCCCTGGGGATCCAATCTGGAGAAGAGGCTGCACATGTCCACAGGGGTGACATTACACCCTGTGAATTGTGGATTACACCCTGGCCACCTGCCCTCCATAGGTGGGGAAGCGAGAGGGTGGCTGTCCTATGGCTTTGCTCCAAAGTCTCAGGCAGAAAGGCAGGCAGAAAGACTCCAGATTAATGGGTAGGCACCGAGGGCCCAGCATCCGGGCGCAGATACAGTGACTCAGGAGCCAGGCCAACCCCTGCGCAATATCAAGCCACCACCCATACTCTGCCCCAGACACACACACAATCCACCTGCTAGATTAGCCTTGCCTGAGATCTACAGGCCACCTGGGTCCAGGCTTTGGCTCAGAATCTACCACTGACGGGCAGATGGACTTGGGTCACCAGGCCTCAACACCGGGGGCCACAATGCAGGGAGAAGGTGGGGCAAGGAGGAACCCAGGACATAGAAGAATATGGTAAGGGAGTTCGGAAAATCTGTTTGACTACGCAAGGGGTTCTCAGGCCTTCTATGAAGAAAGACTCAGCACAGAAACTTTGGCTCAAACAAAGGTTAAAATGGAACCCCGGGTAGACAACACACGTGCCCACCCCAAGGAGGCAGTCACGTGGGCAGGAAGGCTTGGGGGCTGAGGATCTGTTGTGTGCTAGCTCTGTGCTTGTTCCTCTGTGAGAGAGGATGAGGGGGAGGCAGAGTCCTGCCTTCCAGAAGCACACAGTCAGGTGGGGAAAAGGGACCCTACAGAGGTAGGTCAGAGGAGTGAGTGCTCATGCTGGTCATCTGGAGGGCAAAATGGCTCCTGGGGCAGGGACTGCAGACAGTTCGGGAAGATCTAAAGGTCTAATCTGGGAAAGAGGCAAAGTCAACTTCAGAATCCAGTGAGGAAACACCCACAGGACAAGCCCAAGAAGAGCTCCCTGCCAGGAGGTGGCTGAGTCGGCTCTGGTCAGAACAGGAGGAGTGAGAGGAGGGAGGGTGGGCAAGCTGGCGGGGGTACCTGGGGAATGCCACGGATTTGAGGAGCTAATCGCTTAGTGATTCTGCTTTGACTGGAAAAAGCCACAGCTGGAATACAGTGAATCACTCAGGCCCGTGCCCCTGTGGCAGCCCACGCGCTGGCCAGCCTTCCTTGCCCAGGTCGGCAGCACCCAGTCATTTCAGGACCCCATGGGGCCAGGCGCTCAGCAAACAGGAGGAGAGGAAGTCGACACTCACGGGGGCAGTGTCTGGGCCAGCCTCAAGCAGAGGGGGCTGCAGGGGCACAGGGTCCCATCACCCAAAAAACCCTGGCAGCAGGTGATGGGAACTCTCTGAGGAGCTCTACACGGGCCTGGCCTGACTCTGGCCAAGTGAGGCCAGAGGATGAGGAAGAGGAAGCGCAAGAGGTTTTACAGGGAGACCATCTGGATGGAGGAGCGGTGGTGAGCCAGACCCAGGCGGGAGCCAAGGCCCTGGAGAGGAGACAAAGAATCAAGAAACGCTCCAGCACCAGAATGGGTGGCACCATCCGCCACTCAGGCTGGAAACCTGGACCCTTCTTGCCCCTTTCTCATGCCCTTGGCCTAACTGGCCTCCAAGAGACGGCTGTCCACGAGAGAGGCAGCAGACATGGGAAGGGAGTGTGGACAAAGACCATCAGCTTGAGTGTGGCCCGGAGAACGCCCACTACTGGCGGGACACACAATGCAGTGCTTGGTCACCTGCCTCGCACATCTCACAACCTGGACCGTGCCTTCCTCAACACCACACGCCCTGACTGAACGCCACGCACGTGATGACCTGGCCCAGCAGCTTGGCCTGAACTGACTGAAGGGAGGACGCCCAGCGGGCAGCTGGAGGTCCTTCTCTGGAGGTCGGGGCAGACGCAGCAGCTAGTGAGAGAAGGCCTACCAGCAGAGAAGGGCAGTGGTGAGTGCTGACCTGCTGCCCGAGTGCTGTCCCCACTCTCGGAGCTTTGTAGAGATTAACCCAGTCCATCCTCATAACCGCCCGAGAGAGAAGCCCTATTATCATCCCCAGTTTACAGGTGAGGAAACCACGCCGCAGAGAGGTTGAGAAACTTGCCAAAGGTCACACAGCTGGGAAGAACCAGCACTGGACGCAAGCAGAGTGGCCCCACTTAATCACTCTGCTATGGAAATCGGGCCAAGAGTAGATGCGATAATGTGCAGGGAGAGAAAAGAAAAGGACCAAGGACAGAGCCCAGGGCACTGGCCATGAGCAAAGAGTAGCCAGAGGAGATGAGACCACCAGTGAGGAGGGCCGAGGAGCAGGAGAACCTCAGGAGCACTGCCTTGCCCCGAGAGTGCTCACTAAGTGGCTGAGTAAGTCAATGACTTAATGCGTAAGTGCTGGCTAAGGAATGGGGGTGATGCAGACACCACGAAGCAGACAGCTGGAGGAAAGGGGCTGTGTGTGCTCAGTGGTGCCCCACTGCATAGAGGCCAGGAGGACCCCAGATTTGGGACGTGACCTGGCCCTTCCCAGCCCACAGATGTGGTCCTCAGTCTGGGAATGGCTGGGCCACAGCAGGCCTCAATCTGCTCTGCATGGCTGCAAAACATTTGCTTTCTCTCTCCATCCATTGGGACTCCTGCTCTATGCCAAGTTCTTTCAAGTGCAGAAAGGATTTGCTCCCCAAACAGTTCACAGCTATTTCTAAAGCTCACATTGCAAGATGTTGCCTATTTATAACCAGAAATTCCTCCATAACCAAACTGGACAAAGAAGAGGCAACTCCATATTGTCTTTGATTTTGTTTTAAATAAGAAAAGCCCAGAATTGTGTCCTTGACCATATGCAAGTTATTCCTTTTCCCCATATATGGCCGGATCCACTGTGTGCCAGGACAAGCTGTGTTTTCCTTATTAAGCAATACATAAAGTTAGCAAACAGAACCCGCTCACTGTCCCACACCCCAATCCCAACTGTTCCGACTGGAGCAAGGGCCTGACCAGGCTGCGGAGCGTCAGAGGGTCCTGGACCAGAAGGCTGGACTGGAACCCGGGCAGCCTGGCGTCTCTGGCCCACCACCGACCCAACCCTAGGCATCAACAGTGGTGGTGCCTCCTCAGTGCCAGGCTCTCGAAAAGTCCTGGTGGAGCCTTATAACCATCCTAAGGTGTAGGTATCATTATCCCCACTTCACAGATGAGCAGAGTGAGGCAGGGATCATCTATCTGTTCAAGGTCCTCGGGCTGGGCTGGCAGAGGTGGAGAAGAGCCCATTTCTGTCTGACTGCTCAGCTCATTCTCTTCTCTCTTTCCCAAGGGTCATCTCTCCTCTCTGAGCCTTGGCTTACCCACCTGCAAAGTGAGATGGCTGGAAAAACAATTTCTCAACCCCCAGCAACACTTGCACCAGCCCTTACTCTCTAACAGGTATCAGAACCTTCCAACATGTCGCTTGGTCGAGGTCTGGCGTGGATGAAGGCTGGCAGAGTCCTGAAGCCACCCCCAGCAGAGTCCTGGGGCCACAGCCAGAGCAGCAGAGCCTCCGCCCCCTGTCGGAAACTCAGAACAGTCTCCCTCCTCCCTGCTCAGTGCCTCTCAGCTCCCAACATTTTCCCAATCCTTCAAGAGCTCCTCCTCCGGGAGCCGTTCTGCCCTGCAGAGCCCACATCATGTCCACAGCCTGCTGTCTGAGCCCCCACCTGCCTGCCAACCTTGGACGCCCAGGCCTCTGGAATTTGACACCTAGGACACACGGGGCAGAGGGGATGGCTATGGGATTAAATGGTGGGGCCTGTGGGCACCTGGGTGGCGGAGTCGGTTAAGCATCCGCCTTTGGCTCAGGTCACGATCCCCAGGGTCCTGGGCTGGAATCCCCACATTGGGCTCCCTCCTCAGCGGGGAGCCTGCTTCTCCCTCTACTGCTCCCCCTGCTTTTGTGCTCTCTCTCTCTCTCTCTCTCTCTGTGTCAAATAAATAAATAAATAAAATCTTTAAAAATAAATGAATGAATGAATGAAGTTCCTTCCTCACAAGTGGACGGATCCAATACGCCCTGAAACAGATGCCCCCCAATAGTCATCTTTGGAAAACACAAGACTGGGGCTCACCTCTCCAGGGCATTGTTACTCCTCAGAACCACCTAAGATGGGCAACTGGTTAAGCCTTTGGGCTGCAGGGCTCCAGACCAGACTTCCAGAGGAATCTCTGGAGGTGGGCCCCACACCTGCATGCTTAGCCGGCACCCAGGCGTTTACAGCGGCATTGGTGTGACCCACTGCCCTGGGACAAGCCTGCTTCTTCCCTGGCCCCCCCACTTCTTATCTTTGTTTCCATGTCCCATCCCTGTCCCAAACATGCAGCCTGTGGGACCCCCACAAAACGCTGCACACCTGTGACTTCCTTCCTAGGCTGCAATTTTTCACATTAATCTGACAATAATAAGTATAATAAACCTGCACTTGGATCTGCTTTTCCTACTTCCAGGAACTATAGCATCCTAATGCCCACAGGGGTAAAAAGTGAACACTTTCTCACTCCCATCTTCTTGGGAGCCCACCTTCTGCACCTTGCCTTCTGGTGTATGTCCCACAAGGTTAGGATCAATGCATCAGTTCAACAAACCAATTAAATATCGGTCACGTGAATACATGAATGAACACTTAAGAAGCCAGGCTCAAGCAATTGATTTGTTTCACGTTTGTTTTAACATTTTAACAGATTAGCAAATGTTCCAAGAAATGACTAGCACCCTTGGATCAAAGAAGGACTTTAATCCGTGGTGACAGTTTGTCTGGGATCATAAGCTGGCTTACCCTTCCCAACCAGGTGTTGACTAGGCGCCACGGATTTCTGAAGACACCTCCCCTCGTGCTGCAACTGCACGCCTCTGTCCCGCTACGGTTCAGGACCACTTTGTGGAGTTCTGCCCCCAGAGCCCATCAGCACCCAGATCGCTTCACGCACCCTGTCTTCTCTTTCATTTGCATGAAAACAAAACATTGATCATTTTAAGTAGCAGCCTGTATTTTTGTAAAAATTTCAAATGAAACCAAAGTGTATAAAACATGCAAGCCCGATCCCCACATGGGTACTGTGGGCCGAGGGGTGGCATCGTCCCTTCTCCTCCGAAGACCCCACGGCCTGCGACCCTGTGCGGGCTCACTGAAGTCCCTGAGTACAGTTTGCACGATTCCACTCCCCCCGCCATTACTGAAACCAAGGCAGTGGTCACCAGGGGCTCGCTGGCCTTCAGTACCACTCTCCTCAACCTGAAAAACATCTCTGCCTGGCCCCTCACAACCACCTCTCTCCACCCCAAATCATCTTACTTATGGTACCTGGTCACATTTCTTTCATTTTTTTAAAATTTATGTTGTCTTAACAAAAGTCACCATACACATCACTGCTCGATCCTGGCAAGAGTTCTCCATCGCCAGAGGGGAGTTCTTCCAACCCTCTAAGACCCAGGCCCTCCTTACTTTTCCAGATGCCGTCTCTAGTTTCACCTCCACGGACCATCTGAACATCCCCCAGCCCCCTTACAAGCCCCTAGTCTCCTGTCTTCTTAAATTTGCTCGAGACTGTCCCGCCTGGCAGTCTTCTCTGCCCCAACTTTGCAGGACCAAATCCCTCCCTCGCATGCCAAGACTCAACCCATGAGTTTCCTCTTCCATGATGGCTTGCCTGGTGCTCCCGGCTGGAAGCAATGGTTGATTGCTCCCTTTCCTGACCTGTATCATAACACCATGAGGAGCCACTTCTCTCATGTCTTGACTCCTCAGTAGACCAGGAATCTCCTGGGGGCAGATGCCATGTCTTATGTGCTTGATTCCTCCATAGACTCTAATGGCGACAAGCGCACAGTAGACACACAAATGAAGAGACAACTAAAGGACATTGTATGGATAGATGACACTTGAAGTCACTTGAACAGCAAGCTACATGCAGTTGAGGGCAAATGTTAAGAAAGATGCCAAATGTGCAGATGCTAACAATCACAGTGGCAGTGGAACGTAGAGAAGCAGGGCCTTCTGGGACATGTCCCCTGAGAAACGGTGTGCTGGGCAAGGACAACAACCTGAACAAAGTCTTAGAGGTGAGAAATAGGGGGAAATGAAGATGGGGAGAAGGAGGGGAAAATGAAGGTCAGATTCAGAGGTACCTTACCCCAGGAAAGAAGTTCACAGTCAGACTATTGACAATGCAGAGCCACTAATCTGGCTCCTGGGATGGTGACCTATGGGTTGAGTGGAAGAAAAACATCTCACCCTTCCCACATCAGCTCGAGCCTTTCTCTGCCTGAAGAGACCTTCTTTACCTTGTCTCCCTAGGACCAAGCCTTCCCATCCTCCAAGGGTCACACAAAAGCCACCTTCTCCATGAAGCCAGAGACTGGAAACCAAGACACAAGATCTCATCTATGATACTCAGAGAGTGTCAGGAAAACGGCCTGATAAGAAGGCTCTAATAGAGCTTCAGTGACTTCTCAGTATGGAAAGCTAATGCTACACAATTCAATGCAACAGTATTTGCTGAGCCTGATGAACACGTGCTTACATTTACCAGCACAGAGTATAGGTGCAATGTAAAGTAAGAAGGGGAGCAAGGAGACTTCCTTATGAAGTAACAATCAGGGGCGCCTGGGTGGCTCGGTCCATGAAGCGTCTGCCTTCAGATCAGGTCATGATCGCAGGGTTCTGGGATCGAGCCCCGCATCAGGCTCCCTGCTCAGCAGGGAGTCTGCTTCTCTCTCTCTCTCTATCTCTCTCTCTCTCTCTCTCTCTCTGCCTCTCCCCCCGCCCCAGCTCATGCTCTCTCTCTCAAATAAATAAATTTTTTAAAAAAAATATTGAAGTAACAATCAGTTGAGATTAAAGAGACTCATCCTACATCAATGTACATTTATTCATTTGAAAAATATATGAATGCCTACTATGAGCAGGATACTAATGCCTAGAAATTGGCTGTGCAGAGGGGAGGAGGGAAACGGGATGGGAACATTCTAGGTAAAAGAAACAGAATCTGCAAAGAAGCCGAAGACAAGAGTCGCAGGATCAGGTCTGACTGGCCCAGGAGGGGCAGATGGAGCAGAGAGGCAGGAAGGTTTGTGAGAGACAGGTGACAGGATGATGGCTTAAACCAGACCTGGGGCAGTGACTCAGGTGGAGAGTATAGGAGAAAGTACGAAAGTACGTAGAGTTGCCTGATGGGTGCACAGACAGGAAACCACAAGCATCCTAAGCAAACCTGGTTCTGGAGCTAGACCTCCCAAGAAGATAGTCATGCTTATTTCCCTGGCCCAAAGACACACCTGGCCAAGTCAGGAGCCATGACTGGTGGCCCCAGAGAAGGCCACAGACCAAGATTACTGCTCCCTCTACGGCTCCCCCCAGTGGGCTCGGTCCTCCCTGGCACAGTGGATTCTCCCAGCTGCACTGCTGTAGGTAAGGACAAAGTGAGCCCGAAATCTTAGCCCAGAGCCCCATCCAGGAGACTCAGTAGAACGTGCCATCCAGGCATCAGTGGCTTAGCTTGATAAGTTGTTTGTACTTCTGAATACCAAATGGATGCACTCCCTACCAAAAGCTGGGGCCAAGTCCAGATTGTGAAAGACTGGCAAGGAGTAGGGGCTGGTGGGGTGTCGGAGGGGATGGAGCAGGGACAGCTAAGCTGGCTCACATCCTATGAAGCCTTAGAACACCACCCATACCTAAACAGCCTAAACTGGATTTGGCCTGTACTGAATTTCAGCTTGTACTCCAAAGTTCTAGTCCCCCAAAGGGACACTGGTACAATTAGGCAATCCACCGGCTGGAGGTCAGATCAAATTCTCAAGAGAAATGAGTCTGTTACAATATGCAGGCAGGAGGCCGAGTTTAGGGCCTGGCATAGCTCTTCTCCCTCCTGCTAATGCCCGGAGTCTCCAGGATCAGCTCGTGTCCATGAGGGGAGCTTAACCCCACACAGCGAAATTCATCTTTCTGGGACAGGTCCCACTTTGCCCCTTCTTGCTCCTTCTTCCTCTATCCTCAGCCCCCTTCTTCGAACACAGGCTGGAGGAAGGCAAAAGCCCCGCTACATATGTGCGCACACGGGTGCACGTGCACACCCCACAGGTGGAAATGGCAGAGCCCCGGCCACGTCACGGTCAGGACACCCTTTCTCCAGGCTCGGCTGGACCTGTGCCACTCAAGAGTGACAGCTTAGTGGGAGAACCAGCAATAAGCAGGACCGCGCAGGTGGACCTCACACCGGGGACTCCCACAGCTCTGTCCCCAGCCCTGACCTCGCCACTTGCAGCAGACTCCTCCATCCAAGCGCTCAGGAACCTCAAATCCAGCTCACCAAGCAGAACTCGCCTCTTTCCCGCAGGACCTGTCCCCCCACCAGCATTTCCCGACTCCACAGTGGCTCCGCTTGCTGCCCCGGTTCCCAAGCAGGAAGCACCGGGTCCCCAGTGAGCCCCACTCTCTCTCCCTCAGCATCCACCCCCTCTGATTCTCTCTCCAGTTCTCTCCATCCCACTGCTACTACCGCTTCAGCTGGTCTCACCTTCCAGATCCTTCTCCTTCCACACAGCACCAGGGAGAACGTCTTAAAATGCAAAGCTGCCCACAACAGGCCCATAACAAAATACCCCTCCAGGTAAAGCCAAGGGTGCTCCCAAGGTCTACGATTCTGGCCTCTCCCATCCCAGTTCCCAGGACCCCTCCCTCAGCCTCTCAACCCCAGCTGTGCCTCTGCCTGGCTCCCCATCCCCCTCCTTCAGGACTAGCTTATGCAAGAAGTCTTCCCTGGCCACCGCTGCTTCAGGCCAAGCGCTACAGTTACTTGTCTATCCATGTCCCTCCCTGCACTGTCCAGTACCAGGTGGAACATTCCATCACCACAGAAAATTCTACCGGCCACTCTAGACCATAAGTTCCATGAGGGCAGGGCCTGAGTCTGGCAGGGCCTGGCAGACACCGGGAAAGCTCCCACGTGGGCTGAACAAGGGAAGGGGCCGCTGAGAGGGAAGAAAGTGGAGCTGGGCAAGTGGGCTGAGGCCCATCTCCTGTGTGTTGGGGCTGCGCTGTGCTGGATGTGGGCATTCCACTGGGGGGCTGGTCACTGGGGGAAGACACCCCATCTGGAGAAGCACCAAAGGCTCATGCAGCAAAGGGAAGTGAGCCACCAGGAAGAGGAATGTTCTTCAGCTGTCCCAAACCAGAGTGAAGAGCCACAGTCCCAACCTTCCCTTAGCTGCTTGCATCCAAGCCCAATCCATGAGGAAGCTCTCCCACACCGAGGCTGGTCCTCCTCAAACCCTCTTTGGTGAGGGGGAGGCTTCACCCACACGACATGGCCTCACTCCCAGACGGGCTAGGTCCAAGCTCTGCCATGGAGGGTGACTGCTTTGTAGCTAACCCCAAAACCCAAGCCAATCAGGCCTGGCCTTCAGGTGGGTCCAAAGCTTCACACTCTGGATTCCTGGATTCCCCCTGCTACCTAGGTTTCCTCCCAAATTCCTGGGGTCTGAATGTTCCCTGAGTCTGTCAGAACACAGGTCAGTGAAAGGGGCTGAGAGGTGAAGCAAAAGTCACAGACTCAATCCTCCCGTGCCCCCACGCTGGACCATGGCACCCTAACCCACAGCTGTCCCACCTGAAGTGGTCCTCCCAAGGCCAAGGGTTCCCCTCCCTGGCCCAGAGTCCCCGGGGCGGTTGGCGGGGGGGGTTGCTGCCGGGAATGATACAGCCCAACAGTCAAGGCAAGGCGTCAGTTCCAGTTGCCACAGGATTGTTAAAAGTCAACTGTCTCCCAGGGAAGTGGTTACACGGGTGTTTGCTTTATAATAATTTGTTAAACGGAACATTTCTGTATGTGCTGTAGTTCACAATTTTTTTAAGATTAAAAAAAAGGCAATCGTCTTTGTGGAATGTAAACCCTGGCGAATGCCAAAACTCAGGCCAGGGCCAGTCACCACCCAGGACTCAGCCACCAACAGAACAGCCCCATGAGCCAAGCACCCCAGAAGCCCACTCTGTGCCCAGGGCCTGGGAGCTCCAGGCCTATACTTACTGGCGAGAAGGTTCTGCCAGCTCCCAATTAAGTGCCTTTGCAGGAGGAAAAGGGAGAAACAGGAGAGCACACACTGCTCTCTAGCTGGCACTCACCAGCATGATGCCTCTTCCCACCAGCCACACAGGCTGCCAGCCTCTGGACCCCAGGGCCCACAATACCCAGGGAGCAAAGCTGAGGATGAAGTGCGGTCTGAGAACTCCTTTTGGAAGAGAGAGAAAAACCATACAGAGAGCAAGCAGTTCACCCAATGGCCAAGACACACAGAACTGCTCCACCTTACTACTCAAAGATGCACAAATTAAAGCAGCGATGGGATGCCATTTTCACCCAACCTACTAGTAATGATCACCAAGAATGATAAGACAGGGGCAAGCAAAGAGGCCAGGAAGAAAGCCCTCTCACAAACCAAGGAGCAGAGTATAAGGAGGACGCCTGCCTGGGGGCAATCGTGACTATCTGCCAGTGTCCGGGTTATGCGCACCCATCTGGCAATTCCACTCCAAGGAAACGTCTGAGGAGACAAAATGACAGGTGTGCAAAGATGTGGGTACACTGGTATTCAGAGCAGCACCCTCTACAGGAATAAAAAATTGGAAGCATCCTAAATATTTGATACATAAATTATAGCATAACAGAACACTGGGCAGCGTGTTAAAAAGAAAGGAGCAACTCCTAATTTATGATTAAAAGAGGCGCATGATCTTTGCCCAAGTGTTGAGGGAACAAAACTGGTTAGAGAATAGTATGGTATAGTATATACTAGGATAGTATGATCTTATGTATATTCACAAAGGGTAGGGGCAGGGGTTTACAAGTTGAATAGTTCAGGCTACAGAGGCCATACAATTCATAAAAGCAAAACTATCTGGAAAGATAAATCGTTGATCAGCTCTAGATGAAGAGGTAGATTCTGAGGGAGGTTCAGTTACCTGGGACTGTTTTAATTTTTTATAAGAATCATGTTTTATCAAAGAAGTAATAAAGATATGCCATTAAAATAAAACACTAGGTAAGAAAAAAACAGGCCTAAATACACATGGATACAAAGAACAGGAAAGGAACAGACATTTCTCCAAAGAAGACATCCAGATGGCCAACAGATACATGAAAAGATGTTCATCATCACTCACCGTCAGGGAAACGCAAATCAAAACTACAATGAGCTGTTACCTCACGCCTGTCAGAATGGCTAAAATCAACAACGCGGGAAACAACAGGTGTTGGTGAGGAGGTGGAGAAAGAGGAACCCTCGTGCACTGTTGGTGGGCATGCAAACTGGTGCAGCCACTGTGGAAACAGTATGGAGCTTCCTCAGAAAGTTAAAAATAGAGCTACCCTATGATCCAGCAATCTCATGACGGGGTATTTACCCAAAGAATACAAGAACACTAATTCAAAGAGATACATGCACCCCGATGTTTATAACAGCATTATCCACAATAGCCAAGATATGGAAGCAGCCCAAGTGTCCACTGACTGATAAATGGAAAAAGAAGTTGTGATCTCTATATACAATGGGATATTACCCAGCCATAAAAAAAGAATGAAATTTTGCCATTTACCATGACATGGATGGAGCTAGAGAGTATAATGCTAAGCAAAATAAGTCAGTCAAGAGAAAGACAAATACCATATGATTTCACTCATATGTGGAATTTAAAAAACAAAACAAATGAGCACAGGGAAAAAAAAGAGAGAGAGAGGCAAACCAAGAAACATACTCTTAACTACAGAGGACAAACTGATGGTTAACAAGGAGAAAGGTGTGAGGGAAATAGGGGATGGGGATGAAGGAGCACACTTGTGGTGAGCACTGGGTCATGTATGGAATTGTTGAACCACTATATTGTACACCTGAAACTAATACAACACTGTATGTTGACTAACTGAAATTAAAACAAAACCTTAAAAAAAAAAAAAAGAAAGAACAGAAGAGGAAACAAGACAACAAAATCGGGACAACTGGGAAGGAGGTAGATGAGAGTAGCTGACTTAACAGACCTAAGAAAACGAAATCCTAAGTCAGCAGTGAGGAAAGCCAAAAAGCCACCTGATGTTCACCTGAGAATTACACAAAGCCTTAGGAATTACAGGCACCAGGGACCTGGGAGAGGTGGGGCGTGGAGCAAGAGGGCAGCCAAAAGCCCCTGTGATCAGCTTTTAGGTGTAGAGATCCCTCTCTAGCTCCCTGAAGCCAGGTGGCTGCCCCTCAGCTTGCTGGCAGAAGACTAGAGGATTATTTTCTCTGAAGGGTTAAGCAGAAGGACTCTGGTTTGAGAACGCCAAGCACAGCTGAGAGCAGGGATACCAAACTGAAAACCGGGGAATTAAATGTGAGTTTACACTCTGAATGTTAAGACCCCCTTGCTTACCTCCCCCATCAGATTCTCAGAACGCTGGCTGTCTGGTGAATGTCCTCAAAGCTGCAGGATGGAAAAGAGTCTTCTTCTCTGGGTCACCTAGCCAGCCCTAGAGAAAAGAGTCAGAAGTTCCCCCAAAAGCACTGCTATTCTGTACACACACACACACACACACACACACACACACACACACACACAGCTTCCAACCCACTTTTTAGTGAATATGCATAAACAGGCAAGCATTATCAGACATTAGAAGAAATTGTCTAATAAGAAGGATAGAGAACAAAATAAAGAGAATAAAAAAGGAAAGAGACAAAGCAAGGAGAGTAAAACTTTAAAGAATAACAGTTAATGTAGTCAAAATATGGTTCCATGAAACTCTAATAGGATGCTACAGAGCAATAACATGCAAAGAACCTAAGAGTTCTTGGAAATTAAAAATATGACAGTAACAATGAAAAATTCAGTAGAAGGAATGAAAGATATTGCTGAGAGAATCTCCCAGAAATAACAGTAAAAAGAAAGCTAAAGAGCGATGTTATGAGGTTCAACATCTAAATAATCAAATATATCAGTTACTAGCACAACAATGCTAAATAATAAACAACTGCAACAACTCAGTGGCATACAACAATAAGCATGTACTGCTTATGCATCTGGGATGGTTGCTGATCTTGGCTGGGGAGGGTTGGCTCTGCTCCACATGTCTCTCATCTTTCTCCTGGAAACAGTAGGCTAGCCTGGGCGTGTACTTCTCATAGCGATGACAGCAAGCAAAAGCAAGCAAGCTCCATCACATAAGTGACTTTCAGACCTTCATCTGTATCATGATTACAACATCCCATTGGCCCAGAGCGAGGCACATATCTGAGCCCAGAGTCAGAGAAGGAGGGGACCACAGCATTACATTGCAAAGGATATGGACACAAGGGAGAGGCTGTTTTTGCAATTGACCATGTAAGAGTTTTTTTAAAGACAGAAAATAGAAAGAATAGGAAGTAAAGTAAAAAAAGTAAAATAAATAATAAAGTAAATTATTTACTCATAAAGTAAATAATTCCAATACACTTCCTAAAACTAAAGGACATGATTTTCTAGACTGCATAGCCCACCGAGTGCTTAACAAACAAAAGGAAATAAAATCATACCAAAAATCACACCAAATACCAATTTCAGATCACTGGGAACAAAAAGAAGTTCCTAGAAGCCTCTAGAGAAAAAAAATAACAACAGGATTCATACAAAACTTGGAGAACCAAAATGGCATCCGAATTTTCAACAGCAACTTCAAAAGCTAAAAGACAACGGACAGTGTCTTCAAAATTTTTAAGGAAAACACTTCCAAATTAGAATTCCATACCCAGCCAAACTATCACATTAAGCGTAACAGGAAAATTAAGAGTTTGTAACACGTACAAGGTTTAAAAGCTTTACCTCCAGGGCATGCTTTCTTGGGAAGCCATGGAGAATGTGAAGCCAAAAGAGGAGGTAAACCAAGAAGTACAAAGGCATGGGGCACAGGGAACAGGAAATCCTACTCAGAAGAGGAGGGAAGCCAATTCCCAGGATAACGGTGAAGGAAAAGGGCAAGAATACAGATACACGCCCGGCACAGAGAGCAAGCGGTCCGGACCAGGGCAAGTCAGAAGGTTCCAGGAGAGTTTTTCTCAGGAATATAAATCTGGTAAAACACTCATGTGCCGAATATACTGACAGGAGATCTGCACAACCAGGGGATAATGTGGAAAACAGTAAAATAGTGTTAGATGCACAGAAAATTAAGCAACTAACAACAACAATGATTAATTATGGTGAAAACACAAGGTTCTGTAGCCAAAGGAAAATACTCACAATTTCATAGGACATAGGCCAAATAATGTAAACACCGAATACTGATCTATCAAAACATCTAGTATAACTCCCCCAGGAGCATGGGGCACAGTATGAGAGGGTGTGCATGCGTGTGTGTGTGTGTGTGTGTGTGTGTGTGTGTGTGTGTGTGTGTGTAGCAAGTGGACAGAGGCTGGATGCTCATTTTCCACAGTGAGAAGTCAGTAGATAGTGATTAGAAATAAAACATTAAAAAGTAGCAATAGAAACACGTTTTGTAGAATTATGGAAATAGATACCGGAAAAGATCAATTGAAAGGGTTGAAAGCGGTTGATTATGGGACGTGAAACTGGGTACAAATGAGTCTATAGGCAGAAGGGGGGCTTCCTTTTCATAAGTGTTTTGTAAGTATTTAATTCTTTGTGTTAGTGTGTAACTTTGGTAACAAGTGGAAAATAAATTTAAAAAGAAAAATTGCCCCCCTAAAAAGGGGGAAAGAAAAGCCAGAGAAAGCAGTGCGCTTGCCACTGTCAAGAGCTCAAAAACCAGCAGGCAAGACACCCATCCAATGCCAGGCCGCGGAACAAGTGAAGGATAAAGAAGCAGGTCATGGGGGGTTCCTCGGGGGCTCAGTTGGTTAAGCGTCTGCCTTCGGCTTGGGTCGTGATCTCAGGGTCCTGGGATCGAGTCCCACAGCGGGCTCCTTGCTCAGCGGGGAGCCTGCTTCTCCCTCTGCCTCTGCCTGCCACTCCCCCTGCTTGTGCGTTCTCGCTCTCTCTCTCACTCTCTCTCCCTCTCTCTCTATCAAATAAATAAAACCTTAAAAAAGAAAGAAAGAAAGAAAGAAGCAGGTTATGGGCAGGGGGACCCAGGGGAAAGGACTGAATTCTGAGCGACTATGTTGGTAAAGCCTTCTGAAAAGCAGGTGATCAATAATTTCCAGTATAGAGTTACATGCTCCACAATTTTTCTATTCATCTCAAAGAGGCCTTTCAAAATACACTATTTGCAAACAGTATCTGAAAAAATGAAAACCTGGAAACATCCCAAATATTCATCCATAAAGGACTTAAATAAATTGCAGACTATCCATACAATGGAACATAAAGCAGATGTCCGAAAGGACATAGAGCTCGGTGTGCTGATGATGTGGAAAGATGCCCAAGACATGTTATTAAATGAGCGCAGTACAATATGTATCATATGGGTCCATTTGTGGAAGTAACAAGTGTGTGTGTGTGTGTGTGTGTGTGGATAGATAGATAGATAGATAGATAGATAGATAGATAGATATAGATATCTAGAAAAGAATGGTGAAGCTTTATTCAGCCAGCTGTAACAATGGGTATTTCTGGGAAATAGACCAAGGGAATTGATACTTTTTATATTACATTGATATGTTAATCAAATATTTATTGAGCACCTAAATATGGTGTGTGCTATAGTACTTGGACTTTTTATCATAAGAATCAGAAGAAAATAAACAAGGATTTAGAAATAAGAAAAAATAAGGGGCTCCTGGGTGGCACAGTCAGTTAAGCAACCGACTCTTGGTTTCAGCTCAGGTGGCGATCTCAGAGTCGTGAGATTGAGCCCCGCCTCAGCCTCCCTGCTCAGCATGCAGTCTACTTAGGACTCTCTCTCCCTCTCCCTCTAGCCCTCCCCGGCCTCTCTTTAAAATAAATAAAAATAAATCTTCCAAAAAAAAGTTTGGAAAAGAACTAAGAAAATATAAATACTAAAATAGTTGATTAAACCTTGTTTTCATTTTAGAAATAAAATGTCACCCAGAGGATATAG
Organism: Callorhinus ursinus; assembly: GCF_003265705.2. Taxonomy (NCBI): domain Eukaryota; kingdom Metazoa; phylum Chordata; class Mammalia; order Carnivora; family Otariidae; genus Callorhinus; species Callorhinus ursinus. The sequence goes on along the minus strand of NW_027397092.1, from coordinate 18,915,134 downwards.
AAGGATGTGGGAGCCCATCAACCCAGGCTACACAGGGACTACTCCAGAAAGTTGGGAGCCTGTAGGAGGATCCTTCCCCCACTTCCTGAGCCGGGAGCCTTCACCACTCTCAATAGTGAACAACACTAGCCCTCCAGTCAGCCCCATAGGAGCAGGACTCTATCTCCCGGGTGTGATGTGACTGCACACTAGAGAGTCTTTGGGACACTTGGCTGGGACCAGGAGACGGACCCAGCGGGCCTGAATCTAGTGAGGTCAGCGTGCTAGTCACTGCTGCATGAAGTGGGGATGTTCTCTGATGACTGGAAGCCGTCCCTCAAAGCCCTCAAGAAGCCCCAAACACCCCTCCAATCTCAACTAACAGAGCTTCTCTGGTGGTGGGGTTCCAAAGTACTAACAGGTATGGGCGAGGGATCCCCCTGTCTCCAGCACAGGGTGATGACTAAAGGGGCACAGGCCTGGGAGCGAGTCAGCCAGCTCTGGGCTCTGCCGCGGACCCTGTTGGCCTCAGGAGAGGCCCTCAACCACTCTGAACCTCTGCGAGCCAGGACGGTGATGCCCACTGGCGAATTCACCGGAAGTAGCCAGTGCAGTGTCTGGTGCAGGGAGGTGCTCACCCCATATCCAGCGTTCAGAGAGGGGTCCTAAGACTTGGCTTCTAGCAGGACAGCTCGCACGCCCACCCTCCTTCAGAACCAGCCAGAGCTGAAGTTACCCTGAGGCCTCAGGCACCGGAGCAGGGGAGAGGTGAGGGGGGGTGGAGGAGGGAGTGGAGGAAGCACAACCTGAAAGGGTGGCAACATTGGGTAAAAATACAACACCAGAAGGTCCCTGATCAGAAGGGCAGAGTGCTCGTCCTGGAACAGCCTCCCACAAGCATGCGTGAGGAAGTGGGCATGCTTCCTTAAACCACAAAAGGCAATCTCCCAAGAGAGACGAGGCTGGTCAGAAAGGCTCCACAACACTGAGAGACAGATACTACAATCCTCATTTTGCAGATAAGGAAACTAGGGTTCCAATTAACGTGCCCAAGGTTACCCAGTTAGGAAATGAATTCAGCCTCTAAAAGACACACACACACACACACACACACACACAAAACGTAGATGTCAGCTCCAAAGCACTGTCCCAGCTAGAAGGACCTCATGCTAATAACAGGGGAATGCAAATTCGTGCACAAATACTGAATCCCTTCTTTTTTTACCAAATAAATAGACATTTTTAAAACTGATAATCTACAGAGCTAGTAAAAGAGGTCAGGAAGCTGACATTCTCAACCTCTGCTGGTAAGAGTGCAAACAGAGCCTTTCTGTAAACTAATCAGCAATACATATGACCATTCAAACACCTGCACTGACTTAGCAATAGCTGGAAACTTTCAATGGGCAGAATTCTCCCATTCGGCGCCTCTACTCCCAGCACTTCCTATAGTGACACCATGAAACCAAGACATATGGATGTGCACTGCCGCACGTTCTGCCATTTTTATTAAACCTGATACAGCCCTACCATGAAGTTGTCGTGTTGATGTGGGAAGTTGCCCAGAATATACTATTAAGTAGAACAATCACTGTTCACACTGTTATGAATTCACAAAGTTCCAAATCAGGGGAGCCCAGGGGGTTCAGTCAGTTAAGCATCTGCTTTCGGCTCAGGTCATGATCCCGGGGTCCTGGGATCGAGCCCTGCATTGGGCTCCCTGCTCAGCGGGGAGTCTGCTTCTCCTTCTCCGTCTGCCCCTCTCCTCTGCTCTTGCTCTCTCTCGCTGTCTCTCTTTCTCAAATAAATAAATAAAATCTTTTTTTTTTTTTTTTAATTAGAGCAGTCCCCACTGAGCAAGAAGCCCAATGCTGGACTCGATCCCAGGATCTTAGGATCATGACCGGAGCCGAAGGCATCCACTTAACCGGCTGAGCCGCCCAGGTGTCCCATAAATAAATAACATCTTTGAAAAAAAAAGTTACAAATCAATTATACACACCCACACACACAACTTCTGGAAGGATCCCTAGGAACTGTGAACAGAGGTTAGAGAGTAGACGTTGATGGGCTTCAAGTTTTTACTATATCCCCTCCTGCACTCTTTAAACTTTCACCATGACTGTGGTGACTTTAAAAACACCCATGTGATTTAAGCCAGAAAATCCACTTCTAAGAATTTATCCCGAGAAAAATGTGCCCTGCTCTCCATCAATATTTGTTGAATAATAAATTTAAGCAAAGATCCAGTGATGAGGATGTTCACCCACATGGAGGAAGAAGAAAGGAAGAAGCAGCCTATATATCCAGCCACAAAGTGCGGTTCTAACCAATGCGAGCAGGACCTGCAGCCCCTGGGAAGATGAACAGGAATACCCACCGAGACCCACACGCATGCACAGTAAGAGGAAAGTCTCAGTCACAAAAACGTTGTATAGTCAGCATGATCCCATTTTGTTTTCTGTATCAAGATGGTGATATTACTAAACTCTTCTCCTTTGTAATGTCTTTTTTTATAATCATGCACTGCTTTTTAATAAGGAAAAAACTTTTCTCTTATAAATAAATGTTAAAGCTACAGCAAAGGCTTGCATGAGATGCTTGCCTCTGTAGAAAACCAATGGTTTCCATAATCTCAGTAGTGATGAAAAGACCACCGTGGGATGCAATGAGACCTAACACTACCAGCACGTCCCCCAGCACCGAGGGAACGAATGGCGCCCCAGCTTTGACAATGGGTGGTGCCCATATTTGGATGTGGTCTCGAAATACAGGCTCGCCATCTCAAGAGTCCCTATATCTTTTTTTTTTCCTAAAATTTATTTATTTATTTGAGAGAGAGAAGAGAGCAACATGAGCGGGGCGGGGTGGGGGGGGAGGCAGAGGGAGAGAAGCAGACTCCCCTCTTTGGGGCTGGATCTCACGACCCCAAAATCAGGACCTGACCCGAAATCAAGAGTCAGAGGCTCAGCCAGCTGAGCCACCCAGGCGCCCCGACGCTATTACCTTTACAGGCTAGGATAACTTCTGTCCTGGCTACCTCGCAGTAGGGCTGACAGAGGAGCGGAGGAGAGGCCTACCGCGTGCCAGGCACTGGTGGGGTACGTGTGAGCGTGAGGTTGTTCCTCACCGACTCCATGCCTGACTCTCACAGAGCCAAGACAAAAATCTGGAGATGCCCCCGGGAATGGGCTGAGGCGGGTTTCCAGCCCACCCCCCCCCAGCCCCACCCCTGCAGCCATCCCCTACCCGCCACCTCGTAGAGCACTCAGCCACACACACCTGCTGTCCCCTCCCTGACACATCTTTCAAGGAAGTCAGAGTCCTAAAGAAAAGCAAACCCCTTGGGCGGCTGCTGGAAGCAACAGTAGCCCTACTGTCCCAGCTGTAAGGATCCCTTTGCAAAGAAAGTTTTTACAAAGAGAAAGGCAAAGAGAGAAGTGGGGGAGGGTTAACGACAACAGAAGGGCAGAGTAAACCATTTCAAGTCCTGACATAGGCAAACTGGTTCTTAAAGTCACCTGTTTCTGAACAGGAACGCGAAGCTCTGTCCCGTCATGCCACGCAGCTGGGGCGCTGCGCATTGCCAACTAACTTATATAAGCTCATGAAAACCCCATTCTTTTGAGTTCCCTGTTTGTGCAAATAGCGTCAGGGGCGCATCCGAGCACCATGGCCATCCATCACCGCCCATACATTTCCCAGACTGGCGCTGACTCACCTGGGCCCGAACCCATGCTGTGCCGGCTGCAGGCAGCATCTGTCACCACAGCGCCTTCCGGCCTGTGGTCACCGCTTCCCCACGGATCAGGCCCACGACAGCCAGACTAATGATGATGCAACCCTGAGCATTCAGAGGGAGAGGAAAAGGGCCCCGGGGACTGAGACGATGTGTTATGTGTTTATTTTGATCGACCAACACAACCAAAGCTTGGGGCTTTGGAAACCACTGCCCTGCCCCGGAGAGAAGAGGGCCAACGGGCTTGAGACACCCTTGTACCCCCGCCAGCCCAGAGCGAAGGACCCCTTCGCTCTGCTCCCATGGCACAAGGCACAGTGGGACTCTAATAATCCAGGGTCAGCAGCTACCAACTAGTTATAAGCTGCCCTCCAAGCCCATTACTCACCCTTCAAACAGGAATTCTTTTCTAGAAGTCCACTTAAAAAAGAAAAATGCACACATACCCATTTGCAGCCTCAGAGCGCCGGTCCCCAGGGGACAAGAGGGATTCAGCGGCACACACCCACCATAGCCTGGATGCAGGAGGATGATTCAATGCCTTGATTTCACACAGCAATGAACACCAGGCAAGCCCCATCTGTGTCCCTGAAAATGAGATACGTTTACTTAGTTACATATTTGACATGAGCTCAAATGAGCAAATAGTATAATACATCCCTCTAGGATACTTATAAACTTTACACCTTAAATTCTCAGTGTATATTGATCTTTGCTATTTATGTACATAAATAAATATAGACACATTCAGGCACACATGACTAATGTACAAAATCTGGCTAATGTTAAGACTACCCAAACAGACTGGAAAGTGTTAACAAAAATCTGCAACACGGTTCTCACTAAATCAACACCCTTAAAAATCAACACTTGTTGCTTCCGTGAGTTCCTGAGCAATAAGGCTGGGTTGGTCTCCTGGGGAGCACAGATCCACTGGTCTTTTCTCTGTCCCCAAAAAGGAAGTATTTTCCCGGAGACCTTGGACCCTAACCACAAATGTACATCCATGTTGCACGTCTCATTCGGACAGGAGGGACTTAAGCAAGCCCAGTTATTCTTGAAGAGATTCATTCTTAGTAACCAGCTATATGATCTAAACACTGCTTCAGTGGTTAGAGAAGCAGCAAGGAACAAAGTGGACAAAACAGGCATATCCTTCACCTCACAGAACTCACATTTTTATAGATTTTATTTATTTATTTGAGAGAGAGAGAGAGAGAGAGCACATGCGTGTGAGCAGGGTGAGAAGCAGAGGGAGAGGCAGAGAAGTTCAAGCAGACTCCCACTGAGCACGAAGCCCGAAGCGAGGCCCCATCCCACAGCCCTGAGATCACGACCTGAGCCGAAACCAAGAGTCAGACACTCGCCTGACTGAGCCAGCCAGGTGCCCCAGTTATGGCTTTTAGTGTGGGGTTTTGCTTTTGCTGATCTGTTTCCTAATCCTGGTGGCAAAATCCTTCTAACTTCACACTTCGGTCAAGAGTCTTATTTTTCTCAAACGTGTAAACTGCGGCTCCAATCAGTGTATCTATCAAAAGGGCCACGTGATCCTGAAGTTGGTTCTAGGCTGAGAAAAGAGACCCATGGATTATAGCATGGGGTCCTATCTTCTGTTTCTGAGTTACTCCAGAGAGGTCAGATGTCAGCCTATGTTCAACATTTCTGAACGGCTTGCCATCCAGCTGTGGGAATCAGACCACCTACCAAGAATCCAGAGAGGTCTCAAAACATCTAGCAAGTCCTGAGAGGTTTCAGTGATGCCCTCAAGAAAGTTGTACCCAAGAGTTAAAACCATCGCTTAGAAAAACACATCACTGGATAAAGAGAAGCTATTTTGTGGGGATCTAATTGTGGGTTCCAGAGTATGTTCCAAAAGAGGAGACAAGAAAGAAGTGCCACACTCCCCTGGGCATGTATCACCAGCAGGAGATCTGGTCTGGCAGATCCCAATGGAGGCTCCAAATCAGGACAGCTCTAGACACTCAGGGACAGAGTTCAGCCAGTTGAGCAGGGACAGGGACAGGCTTCACGACTGCCTCTCGGGGCGGGGTGCGGGGGGGGGGGGCGCAGGAGGAGTGTCTTTCAGCCTGAGCCCCTCACCTGCCTGACATTTGAAGGAACATCCCTGCTCATCTGCAAAAGGGTCAGCCCCATCACTCCCTGGGCAGATCGGGTGGAGATGGAGCTTTTTTGTTCATTCTCTGATTCAGCTCCCGAGAATCCAAGGATAGGAGGGCTAGCAGAGTTTGCTCACAACGGAGATCGTGTATTTTCTAACCAGAAAACACATCTCAGCCAGTTACCACTTCGTTCCCTTCTCCAAAGTGATTATAATTATAGTATTTGTTCCATAATTGCTGCCTACTTGCACATACGAAATCCCTGAATCTTAAAATAAATTACAGCTCCCTTTTTTTATTTAACAGCTATTGTGCTGCTAGTTTACAAAGAGGACGAGATACCTCTAATTATTATTGTAGTAACCAGCCTAAGGTGAGTGAAGCTTGAGTTTTCAGCAAGTGACGTGACTTATTAGTACAAAAGAGAATTATCAAAAATAATTTTACTGAACAGCCTAATTAGGGATTTCTCAATTCTAGGCTCAAGGGCCAGCAAGAACAACCTTTGATCTGCCCTTTTTCTGGCTTGCTGCTGACCTCAACACAAAAGACGAGGAAATGTAAGCCAGCCATGGTCAGGGTCCCCCACAGGGCATTTGGCATCATAACTTTAATCCAGTGACACTAATTTCTGAACGCCTATTTAAAGAGGGCTCCGGACTTCTCTGGAGAAAAGGGTGCAGGACCCAGGAGGTTATTCTGTGTCTAGGGGCTATCAAGAAACCTCGGAGGAGCTGGGCTTTGGACCCTGGTGCTAAGGCAGGCAGAACAGACTTGCAGCAGGGGCCAGGGCAGCAGGACTCAGACAGGCAGGACGGCGGCTGGCGACAGGTTTAATCCGCATCTTCGACGTGCCTTTTGCCTCTGAGTGAGGCCAGAAACTGACACAGCTGTCAGAGGCCCAACGAGAATGTTTGAACCGACTCCCAGCTGCCATGCAGGGAGGAGGGACTGACGGGGTCACTCCCATCTCGGGAGATGTCTGAGCCAGGTGTGCCCAACAAAAGGCAAGGCCACTGCTTCTCCCCGTGGTGCCCTTGTTTGCTAACCACGGGCAGGAGGGGCCTCCCGGCCCACGAGGAGCTCATGGGAAACACAACCGCACCTTCTGAGACAGGCACCACCTTTCCCGCTGGGGGTGGGGGCGGGGGTGGGGGTGGGGACTCTGTGGGAGTCTCCATCCCAGATTCCTGCGGGGGGGGGGCCGCTCCCAGACCACACTGCTCCCAGACAAGAATGAACTTGGCCGGGCGGAAGGAAAGCCCCCCACAAGGCCAGGAGCAGAAGCGTGGGTCCTCCCTTGACCTCGTGTCCCCACGACGCTGCCCCAACACCCTGCCGCCATGCCACAGCCATCTGACAGCCATCAACCCAAATACCGATTCGCCAGGGCTCCCGCTTGGGAGGCTCACATCCCAGGACTGGGACTGGGGGATGTAACTCATCGGTGACAGAAGACTCACAGGATGTCACTGACAGAGATGAACATCTTCTCTGCCCCAGGCTCTAAGCCAGAAGCTGGTGACACACAGAAGGACAAAGTGGTCCACGTCCCTGTCCTCAAGGGACCCGTGGTGTAGTGTGGGCTGGAGTCACCCCGCTGCTTACCGACGGCACAGAACCTTAGCTGTGCCCCTTCACCCTGTAGTCTCAGCCTTTATCTGGCAAGGAGGACAAGCCACTTTGTGGAGTGACTAGATATTGATTGAACGCCTACAGATGCTACCCACAGGAGGCAGCCCAGCACAGTGCTTAAAAGTAGTCCCCACACAGGACGCCTGGGTGGCTCAGTCAGTTAAGCGTCTGCCTTCGGCTCAGGTCATGATCCCAGGGTCCTGGGGTCAAGCCCAGCATCGGGCTCCCTGCTCAGTGGGGAGCCTGCTTCTCCTTCTCTCCCCACCCCCACTCATGCTCGCTCTCTTTCTTTCTCGCTCTTAAATAAATAAATAAAATCTTGCAAAAGAAAAAAAGAGTTGTCCCCCCAGCAGGCTGCCTGGGTTGGGATCCCAGCTCCCGTCCTCACTAGTCCTATAACCGTGGGTCAGGTAGACAGCTGTGCCCATGTGCTTATGCACCAAGTAGAGAGAAGAGGACCCGTCTCTCCCAGGGCTGACGTGAGAAGTCGATGGGTAAACACCCGTCAAATGCCGACAACAGTGCCTGGCACAGAGCTGGTGTTCCCAAAGTGCTTAGTATCGGTATTATCGTTACAGCCACTCATTACTCTGATCCTCTGACATGCTGGGGATCCAGCAGGGAAGAAAAGACAGTTCTTGTCACCAAGGGAGATGGAACTGCCCCATTGCTTGCTTTGCACAGTGATCATTGGTTCCTGGGAAGCCCGGGGGAGGGCCCTTACCCAACTTAGTGGGGATCAGAGAACACCCCTAGAAGAAGAGACATCCCAGGCAAGCCCTGAAGGCCAGGCAGGTGTTAGCCAGGCCAGGCGCAAGGAGTAGGGGGAGGGGAGGGCAGTCCAGGCACAAGGAGCAGCATGTTGCAAAAGCAGTGACCAGGGGAGCAGCACGGACGGTGAGGGGTGTGTGGGCGGGGACATCGTCAGTGGACCACGGTGAGGATGAAGGGGACCTGCCCACCCAAGGGCCCTGAGAACTTGGCCCTTGTACAGGTGCAGGAATTATCCAGTTTGTTTTTCACTAAAGCCCAAAATAAACATCTAGAAACAAGTGTTTACGGAGGCCCAAGGCAGCTCTGGGCTGGGTCCAGTGGAGCAGATGGACTGAATAAGACCCTCGGCTTGGCTCCAGGACCCCAGGGTCCCGACCCAGACCGCAGAACTCAGGCGGAGCTGCCTGCCCCCGCTGAGGCGTTCGTGGACACGGGCCCAGAGCTGCCAGGGCTCCCCGGTGGGGCCTGCCCCGTGCCTGTGATGACTTCTCTCTGACACACACACACCCTGTCAACATGTCACCTGGCATGGGGTGCCTGTTACCTCCTACACAGGCATACCTGCCGCACGGTGCAGGGGCCACTGTGCTTTGTTCTGCTGGGGTTTGAGGTTCTTATTTTTTAAAACAGCGTTCGTTTCTACTCTAAAGCCTTTCTCAGACTAGGTGACATGTCCTACTGTGCCTGATTTTACAAGAGACAGGGAGCCAGAGGTTGGAGCGGGAGAGCTGGACCTGGTCATCAGGTGGATCGCAGGGTAGGTGATAGAGACCAAGCAGGGGTCCACTTGGGCCTTCAACAGTGGCCACCAGAGCCATCCGAGCAGACACGGCCAGAGTCTGGCCCCAAGCCACTCCCTGTGCAGCTCAGATAACCCGGATAAGCCAGGGGAGGATGCTGGTCAGCCCTTCCTTGCAGAGAGCGGCTGACAGCCCGGCTCCCCATCCCAGACCATCACCTCCTCACTGTGTGATCTGAGGGAGTCACGTACCTCTCTGTGCCTCAGCCATAAATAGGTTTCCTAATAGCCCAGAGCCCAAGAGGTTGTCTGAGGAGTAAAATAAAGAACATCAAGGGTCCAGGAGATCCTAGCACAGTCTGGCTCTCGGTCATGTTAGCTGTTACTACTCCAGCAATTTTCTGGGGGCGGGGGGGGGGAGTCAAGGCCAGCAGAGAAGCTGCCACTGGCCTCCCAAGTACCATTTCCTATCCTCCACTCCAGGAGCATGTGGGGGCTGACAGAAACAACCCTGGAAACCTCTTGTTTGCTGGGGGGAGGGAGAAGAAGCTCCGGGAGAAAAAAAAAATTCATTCAAATTTTATGGGCACTTCTTTTTTCACAGACCTGAGCACCAGGCAAGCCATTCCTCAAATCTATTCCACAATCGAAGACAAGTTAAACAGTAGGGGATGTAGAGTGTAATACAAGTCACAATGAACATATTCATCCCAAACCAAATCTGGGAGCAAGGGGAGCTCGCTGTGCGTGCTCTTGGTTCCCGGGCTGCCCGGGGATGTGAGTGTGGACAGTTCATCCCTGCCTGTCTGGACAGCTGGGGTCCACATCTACTCCTGTAATTCACCATGACAAGGGCTGGGTGGGCTCTCCCTCTGTGATATGCTGCTGAGTATCTCTGGGGAGGAACAGAGCCCCCTCCACAGCCCAAGGGCCGGGACACAAAGCCCCAAACAGAGAAGCTCAGTCAGGTGCATTCAACACCAAGAGCTCCTCAGCCACTTCTGGGAACCACACCGTGGTCACCAGAGAGCCCACATCTCCAGAATGCACTTCCTCACTTCCCCTAGAGAACCCTGGCAGGAGCTCCACTCCCTGCTCTGTCTTTCCCTCTCCTCCATGAGCCGCTGCAGCCCACCCCATAGGCCAGGCCAACCAGTAGCCCATGGGAGAATTCAGGGCTGACCTCTCCCCCCAGCGAGGGGCCCCTTGTGCTGGGCTGCCAGGCCCCTCCGCAGGGCAGTCCCCGGAACTCTGGCCAGCCCAGGCCACAGCAGAGCCACCACGGGGGCCGGGAGCAGGCATAACTCAGCACAGCCAGCCGGGCCACTGAACCGCCCCAGGGCCCACACCTGTAATTTAGTCCATGGGCCCAGGCTGGGGACAATGGCCTAGAAAAGCCAACAGATGGGATACATGCATTAAAGGCAGGTTTCTGTGCTAAGTGTGCAACTTAATTACATAGCCGGGGTACTCTCCTCTCCCGTGAACTCTCACCCCAGCCTCTGATGACACAAAGGAGAGATTAAGCCCTACCTGCCACAGGCCAAGGAAGCCAAGTCTGTATCCCAAAAGCAGAGAGGCCAGAGCCAAGCATGGCCCCAAGAGGAGGAGGAGAGGGACAGGTATTCAGCAGCCAAGATCTGTGTGAAATTCTGAGTCTCCTTCCACGATACCTCATGACCATGATGGCCTTCTAGCGCAGAAGGCGCCAGGCTTCTGAATGGCCCCAGCACCTGCAGCCCTCTTCCCCAGTTCGGGCCTTCTTCTTGGTGGCCATGACCCCAAAAGATGGCCACTGACCCCACATTGCCATCCTCTCTGCAGCCAAGGCCAAGTCACGTGGGCAGAATAAGCCACCGGCTGTGATGGGGGAGGGCTCACTAGGCCCCTGTGGGGACACAACCTGATGGGCATGGTTCTTACTTACCATGGGCTGATCACCTCCACCCTCCAACTCCCTGCCTTGGGTAGGTTTGGCCCTCCCAAACCACATCTGGGGAAACCCTATGGCCAAGTCCTGAAGACAGTGGACAGCGAGCCTCGGGGAAACCCAGGGCAGCCCAAGTGCTTCCGCTCCTGAGGCCCTCGTGCTGAGGTGTGCCCCCCAGGGTAGAGGAGCTTGGCAAAGGCTTCTGTCACTGTGGACCAAGTATCCTGTTGGAGCGATGTCAACCCCATGCTCTAGAATGGCCCCCATCCCAGCCCATGTGCCTAGAGGGAAAGACCAGGAGATGCCACCCACCCAGGATCTGGCCCAGTTTGGGAGTTAGGGACTCATGGCTGAGACTTACAGCAGCAATTTAAGCACGATCTCTCAAACCGAGATGGGTGGTTCCAGTACGCATTAGGAGAGGGGAGGAAGCAAAGCAGGCCAGACCAATCAAGGAATGGTCTACCAAAGGGAAGGGTCTCGGCCTTGCCCCTGCCCCGCCATGAAGAAGCAGAGGCCAGGAGGACAGGAATATGCAGGGCCAGGCGTATGTCCCGCCCTACCTCGCCCACAAACGTGGTAGGCCTGCCACCCACCAGCCTAAAGGATAGACAGCCACAGAGCCTGGACCGCAGATTTGAGCAAGGGGCCCCTGGACCAGCAGCAGGGTCCCTGGAGCAGGGAGAACCCCCACGTTGAGGGGGCTGCATCCCTCAGCCCCTAAGCCCTACTTGAGGCCCTTGTCCATGCCGCCTTTGACGTGCATACCAGCCCAGCAGCCTTGAGACGCTCCCCACACTCCTAGCCGTGCTGAGGTCCCGGCACTGCATCTGTGCTGTCCGTCACTGTGGTCGGGGCCTGGTGGCGCCTCCCATCAGACCCCCTCAGGCTGTGGTGGGCACTGGCCGGGGGCAGAGACTTGCCAAAGCCACAAATCCAGCCCTTCTCATTGCCCCAGAAACCAGAGTCCCCAGAGCCGGCCCTTCCAGCAGACAACACAGCAGGGAGGGGAGCTCTGGGCTGGCGACCCCTTGCCTGGGTCCAGGCCACTCTGAGAGCTAAGAGAGCACCAGAATCACCGAATGAGCTCCATTCAGCGGAGTGTGGCAGAGCATCATTCCGTCCAGTGTAACAATAGCGATAAAAGACCCCCCTCGGGGCCTCAGTGTCCCCATCTGTGAAATGGTCACTGCTGTAACCCCACTTCAAAGGGAATGGAGAGGGCATACCGTGGAGCGTGTATCACACTGCTCAAAACACACATGTGGCTCTCACCCTGGGGCTCCTTTCCATTAGTAACCTCTGTTTCTCAAATATGTGTCTCCAGTCTGCGGCTAATATTAAGGACCAAAATTTGGGAACAATTTCTATAGATTTGGAGCAGATTTAAGCAAGTTCCTGTAGCAACATCCCTTTCATCACTGGCTTCCCAATTAGTTTTCCTGTGTGGCAAGGAAGGACAGAGCATCAAGGGAGTAGAGACAGTGGGTGGCCCGGCCACGCGTGGGGAGGGCAGAGCGCCAGGAACAGCAGCCCTCACGCTGCACGGCTAGGCACGAGGCAGCCCCTGGTGCCCCGGGAGCAGGCAGAGCGGCCCGGAGCCTGGGCCGGGCTCAGACCCCCTGGGCTTCAGACTGTAGTCCCGCTGCTTCCGCGCTAAACCCCCCTGCCTCTGTGTTCTCATCTCTACAACAGGGATCACAATAGCGCCTGCCTCCTGGGGTTGAAGATGTGCAGAGAAACAGTGTGCAGAGCCGGTGGCACCAAGCCTGGCTCGCGTCCAGCCCAGGGAGCCCTGGCGGTCACAGCGGCCTCCCCAGGAACAGCCTCTCCACTGCCAGCACCGAGGGGGCTGGGCCGGGTCTCAGGTGGTGGCCAGAGGAGGGCCGGCATGCTGCTGTCCTCTCTCCTCTGTGCCCCTGGGCCTGCGGGTTTAGCCCCACTGTCAAGCGGGGATGAAGACGCCGCCTCCCCTCGCCACCCCGTTCCCAGTCTCCACTCACTGGCCCCTACTCAGGGCTCCTCTGAGAGGCAGGATGGGCAGAGACAGGGAGGTCAAAGAAAGCAGGGAAGAAACCCAATCCCCTGTCTGAAAACTGTCCCCCTCCACACAGGAGCAGGTCCAGGGGTCTGGAGGACTCCAGGAGAATGGACCAAGGCCTCGGGAAGGAGGGTCTAGGGCCCCAAGGTGGGGTCATCCCAAGTTGGAGAAGCACCCAAGCAGATCCCTGGGTCTCTGCTCCCCCAGGAAGCAGCTGTCCTGAAAGGAAGGGTCCTGAGTTTCCCAACTCAGGCCCTCTTGATCCCCTCCCCCAGGATATTAGGTCACACCAAAGGAGGTGACAAGTGGCAAACGCCTTGACCTTAGAACCCCTCGGGCCAGCTGCCTGACTGCAGGGCCACACCTCTGCAGCCATCATTGGCCTGGGTGCCAACGGAGGCCCCCTAAGCAGTGCTGGGAGGGGAGGACTGTCCAGTCCTGACCAAGGGGCATTTTCAAAGCCCACCCTCCCTCTTCAAGCCATAGAGAATGGGCACAGGAGCCCAGCAGAGAAACGGGAGAGGGGAGGAGAGTGAGCACCATCCAGGGTATTCACAGCCAACACCCACAGGCACCAGGAGGCACAGCTATACTCAGAAGCAACCCTCAGGCCACGGGTCAGCTACCCGAGGATGACTTTGGACCACGTGGGCCCTCCACCCAGTGGGAGAAGAGCAAGCACGAGACACTCTGAAAGGAGTTCAAGGAAAATTCCCAATCTGTCTTCACTCTGAAGACTACTTTTGAAAAGTGGAGTATGTCCATGCTTGATGGTCCTCCCTAAACCATTCACCTCATCGGCATCATCACTGTGCCCGTGATTATCTATTGCTTCAGTGCCCACTCTGTATCCGGAACACAGCACTGTATTTAACGAAGGCAGTTGGTATTATTTTCCTCGTTTTACAGAGAAGGAAGACAAGTCTCAGAGAGGTCAAGTGACTTACTGCGGGTCACACAGCAAGAAGCAGTAAAGCCGCTGACTCCGGAGCCTGCACGGAGACACCTGGACAGCATCTAGCCCAGCCCTGCCCTCACTGCGGCCACGAGGACCAGGGACGACAAGGGGCCGTCAGCAGGTGAGTGCGTGAGACACACAGCAGTGTAGCCTGAGCTGAACTCCGATCTCAGGCCTTGACACTAAGCAGCCTAAGATCTCAGGTCTGCCGCCTCCTAACCACTCTAAGGCCCCGTTTCCTCACCTCTGAAGCGCAGATGCTCTAGTCCCAAGCTCTTGTGGGGCTGCCACGGAGTCCAAAGCACTTAGCAGGCCAGGTACTTGTCAGCGCACCGTAAATGCAAGGTTTTACCAGCATTCGTGAAGCTTCTCTCCGGCCCTCGCGCCTGGTGCCCAAGCAGCAACAGGACTCTCAGAGAGGCGTGGGTCCCTACTCGCCGCACCTCCGAGAGGCAGCACCAGCCTGCTCAGCCAGGCCAGATGAGCCACCTGCCATAGCCCCCCGGAAGCTACGTGTCCCTAACCCGTCATGAAGTTCACCAGAGGCCACGAACCTCATTTAACAAACCTGCGAGCACACGTTTATCGTTAACTCCCCGGATCCGATCTTCCCTACAACCAACAGAGGGAAGAAGGAACGCCAACTGTCGCCATGTCTCTGGGATCCAAAGAGGCAAGTGTCTGCTATTGAGGCACACCTTCGCCACCTACAACGGGGAGATTTCAGGGAGGCCACTGCCCTCTTGTGCTTGGGTCTCCCTTCCTGTAACACGGGTGGCTGGACCGGCCGGGACAGGAGAGTCCAAGGGCTTCTGGCCTGTCCTTCCCAGAGGAGGGCAGAGCTGTCCAGCTGATCTGTAACACAGGCCATCAATGCGAGCCTCATACTTAACTTTAAATTTCCTAACAGCCACATTTAAAAAAAAGAAACATGGGGCGCCTGGGTGGCTCAGTCTTTGAGCGTCTGCCTTTGGCTCGGGTCATGATCCCGGGGTCCTAGGATCGAGCCCCGAGTAGGGCTCGCTGCTCAGCGGGAAGCCTGCTTCCCCCTCTCCCAACTCCCCCTGCTTGTGTTCCCTCTCTCACTGTCTCTGTCAAATAAATAAAATCTTTAAAAAAAAAAAAAAGAAACATGAAATTAAATGTAACAGTATATTTTATTCAACCCTAAATAACAGAGACTATCATTTCAACATGTAATCAATATTGAAAAATAATTAATGAGATATTTTAGAGCCCTTTTTTTTCATACAACACTTTTGACATCCTGGGTATGTCTCACGGCACGCCTCAGTTTGGACTAGTTGCATCTCCGGCGCTCATCAGCCACCCCGTGGCTAGTGGCTCCTGAATTGGATAGTCCAGGTCTCACAGAAGTGGCAGGAGTCCTTCTCCCTACACCTAGTTTGACAAGCCTGGAACTGTGAATGCCTTGCTTTTTATTAAAAATAATTGTAATTATGGAGTACAAGATAATCATTTTTTGAGTCGTTCCTAGGGGTCAGGCGCGCGCTTCACAACGATCCTGTGAGAGGATTTTACAAAGGAGGAAACGGAGGTACAGAGAGGTTAAGTCATCTGTGCAAGGTCACACAGCTGCTCTGTGGTAGAGGTGGGATTGGAAGCATGCAGTGGGGACACAGAGTCCAGGCTCCAAATCCCTGCTCTACCCTGCCTCCCCAGCCCCGCCCGTTCTGCCCGCCCCCCTGGGCCACACCTCAAGCTGTCCAGGAGGGCAGCTTTAAGAGGCTCTCTTCCTCCCTCCCTGCCCCAGGCTCCTCCTGCTCCCACAGCCCAGCCCTCCGCCGCTGCGCTTGGGCGGCTCTCACCCACCACCACCTGTAGAGCTGGCAGGCCTGGCCTGGGAGCAGCGACTTCATTCACAGGCTGGTAAAGGGGCTAATTAAACACGCGGCCCACGCCCCCCATGACCCAGGAACCCAGCCACCTCATTGCCCTGCTGCCAGCCAACAGGCTCAGAGCAATGCCACACAGAACTCGGCAGCGGGCAGAGTGGGGCGAAATCCCTCTTTATAGAGTTATTTTTGCTGTGGAATTTTCACTGGCCTGTAAAATATTTTTATATTTATTACACGTTTAACGGGAGCTCCTAGAATCAACAGGGTGTAAATAATGAAAACTAGGGCAGTAAAGGCCCCAATAAACCTCGCACCAGCCCTTTGATGCTCCCTATGAGCTCCAGTTTCTCCTTCCCCCCCCCCCAGACCCCATCCCCTTGCCCCAGAGCAAGCCCAGAAGGCCAGGGGTACCCTGGACAAGCCCATCTTTGGCTCCCACAAATTAGGCTCACCCGTCAGCAGCCAGGGCTGTGCCATCAGCAGAGCCCACCGGATGTGCTGACCAAGAAAGAGCCTACTGTGTGCATGGCCCACGCCAGTGCTCATGGGAGCTAGGCCAGGAGAAGACCTGACGAGGGCTTGCCCCTCCCCCAGCCCTCCAGCCTCAGAGGGCTTTCACGGTCCTAGATCCCAACATCAGCCCCGCACGGGTGGAACCTACACTTGGAACATCACATCCCCAAGGCCAGAGGGTCCCAAAGTCTCACTGGGGAGCCTGAAGTCCTATGAGAAAGTGTTCCATCCACAAATACTGACCTCCATGGGTCCCACAGCACCCTGTGCCCACAGACAGTTCCCAGAGCCCCTATCTGCACCCCACTCCCCATGTCCCTTTTATGCCACCCACCGGACAAAATCAGAAGGAAGCTGGGCCTCACACTCTGTCCCAAGCAGTAAGACCAGAGGCACAGTGAAGGGAAGGGACCCACCCAGAGGTTGGGTGCCCATTACTGGCAGAGCCAAGACTAGCCTCAGGGCTAGAGATCCTGTGCCCAGGCACACAGACCTAGCCTGAGCTCCTCCCCAGGAGAGAACTGTTCTCACCACATGTCAACAGCAACTACCCCATCTCTGCCCCCCGGGGACCCTGACCACTGGGGACTCAGCCTCCCACAACCCAATCCTGTCCATTCTGGGTCGTCTGATTATCAGCAGCTGTGACAATCCATACAAACCCTGTCGTTGGCTGCCTCCTCACACCAGCCCTTCACCCACCTGGACAGAGGTAAGCATCCCTTTCTGGGCCATTCCCAGCTCCCCAAGCATTCTCATGGTTCCAGGCTGCCCACGCCTCTTACAATGAGGCACCCACCCCCAAGAGGACACACTGTCCCCGCACCCAACCAAGATACTAAACGTCTATTAGTGCATTTGGAGGTGGCCTTCATAGACAGTTTATCATCACATGTGACAAGTTGACTCCGACTCTATAGCCAGAATCCCTGCTGCTGAGTCCGGTCTGTCTGTCCACAGACAGAATTCAGGAGCTGATTCACGAACACTGCATTTATCCTGAGAAAAGCCCCACTCCCTGGCTGTGGCCCGCCCGGGCCTCCACGGCACCCATGTGGTCACAAGCTCCCCCTTCCCAGCTTGGCAGCCCCGGCCAGCCAGCAAGGCCGCACAGGGTGCCTGTCCTGCCCAGACCCTCAGAGCGACGCCCAGCCACGCTCCAGCTGAGCAACCCAGAGAGGCACGCAGGCCCTTCCGCAGGGAGGGGTGCCCGGGGGCCACAGTCAGAGAACCGCGAAGGTGAGGAGCATGAACGCTGTGGCTCTTCAGACACGAGTCAGACAGGAGCGGCTCCTCTCTGGGGACAGATCAGGCGGGGCTCCTGCCTGCCGCTGTTACACCACCAGGAGATCTTGTCTAACCCTGGTAATTACAGTCCCTGGTGCTCGGTTAACACCCGTGTCATTGCAGGGTGTTGGAACAAGCAGAGTCTGAGTGAGGAAAATTAAACAACAACATTTGACAAGTGGCCCATCCCCTGTGGCACCACACTGAGCCAGGCCAGGGAGAGATCGGCTCATGGGGGACGGCGGCCAGGTGGCAGGTGGCCCTGCTGTCTCCACCCCCGTCAGCTCTCCCACATCCCAGGGACCCGCAACCCAAGATGTCAGCACTAAGCCCCACGTGCGGGGGCTGCCAAGGGGACTTCGCTCACGCCACTGAGTCCCCAGTGGGCTTCCACACCAAGCACACAACCTCCATCTTCTGCTCCGTGAAAGCTCCCGGGTCCCAGAGTCAGTCAATAAACAGTAAGAGGTGCCTGCACACTGGGGGCAACTTGCCACACACAGGGGGTCTGCGGAATCCTTCCCCAGACCCAGGGCTGATGCCAGCCACCCAGCCAGTCCTGCCCTCACAGCTGCCCCTCGTAGGACCAAACTCAGGCCTCACGCTGAGGACCAGAGACCCGGCCAACAGAGCTCCAGCGCCGGCTGGACTGGCATTTACCAGCCCTGTGCCCGGGCTCTGTAGCCACTCTCATTTAACCCAGCTTCACGGTTACTGTAAGCGTCCCATTTTATAAGTGACAGAGCCGGGGAGGCCCTCAGAGGCTAAGTGGCTTGTCTGAAGCAGTAGATTCAGGAAGCAAACCCAAGCCTGATCATCCCCAAATGACAGAAGACATCTGAGGGTAGTTTGAGTTTTGTTTTGTTTTTTTTTAAATGGCAGTTGAGGGCAACCCCCAGACAAGTCTCCCTGAGCCCCGGTTCCCAGTGCAGGCCCCAGCTGCTTGCTCATCCGCCTCCCATGCCAAGCCGCGGGAGAGGGGTGGCCGCCCCCCAGACCCCGCCCAAAGAGAGGCGCTGAACAGATTTCAGCTTCCTGGCCCCCGCCGTGAGGCAGAACACATGTTTTCTGAGTTCTCGCCCTCCTCTGGCTCCCCTAACATGCTGGAGATATTATTATTATTTATTATTTGCTGAGAGCTGACAGTGTGCTAAGCATCAGGCCTGGGAGTCCAGGCCCTGCCAACACGGCTTGCCGTCAGACAGCCAACATGACCCCGCTCCTCTCTGACCGACATACACCCGCAGCTGCTGGGGCTGGCTGCTCGGGTCCCAGCCTCCCAGAGCCCCCTCTCCTGCCCTCAGCCTTAGAAGCCCATGCCCCTGGGCCTCCTGCACACCCCAGGAGGAAGATGTCTTTATCTGGGCTGCCAGGTGTTCCATGGGCCAGGCCTCCAACCCCAAGAGGAGTGGGAGGATTCGCTCGGTGCTGGGCTGGGGCCTCCTCAGCTCAGCCCACACACACGCCTGCCGGTGGCCACAGCAGATCCTGAGAGAGACCAAGGCGGCCATGTCACCAGCCCCTCCTGTCCTGGGCACCCAACGAAAGTTGCCCTTCTCGGGCGCCTGGGTGGCTCAGATGGTTAAGCGTCTGCCTTCGGCTCGGGTCATGATCCCGGGGTCCTGGGATCGAGTCCTGCATCGGGCTCCCTGCTAGGCAGGGAGCCTGCTTCTCCCTCTGCCCCTCTCTCTCTCTCTCTCTCTCTGTCTGTCTCTCATGAATAAATAAATAAAACATTTTTTTAAATGTTTAAAAAAAATAAAAAAAGAAAGTTGCCCTTCTCCTCCCTCAGGAGGGAGGAACGGACGCCAGAGTGAGTTCCTGTGGGTGATGAAGAATCCCAGGGCCCTCTCCTAGAAGCAGGGCCGGGACCAGAGCGAGGCGAGCAAGCGCAAAATGTAAGGGACACAAACATAAGGAAGCACAAAAAAACCCAGTAGTCAAGATTAGAAATAATTCTGTGCAATATTTTTTAAAATCAAAATTAAGGCAGAAGTCCATGATGAATAAAATTCCAAAATTTTAAGTAAAGACAGGCTCCGTGTTACTGGTTCTTCCGATGCCTCAGGCTCCAGTATGGCTCCGCATCACACGGCTAGAAAGCTCCTCAGACAGGGGGTGCTCCCCCAGCCCATCGTCTGCAGGTGAGGGGCCTCCATCACCCCGCAGCAATGTCTCCCGGTGTGAGGACACATAGAGAAGGTCATCGCCTGCCCCTGAGGGCCTTCCTGGAGAAGGAAGTATCCAGAGGTCAGCAGGAGCCTGTCAGCAACTAGGGGTAGGGCAGGGGAAGACGGACCATGGCGCATCTGTGCCTTTTTCCCATCGCAGAAATGGGTTCCCAGCCTAGGAGCTCAGAAGCCACTGTCCCCTGCTGCTCAAGGGCCTGCATCATTTCAGCTCCTCCCCACCATGCATCCAGCCCCAAGCTCAGACATGCTGCAGCGAAAGCCTGAAGAAAAACCCACCTCGTGTGTAGAACAAGCCAAGGACGGGCAGTACTCACAGTCAGGATGTCTGCTCCTGACCCTTGAGGGTGAGGCCATGTCCAAGTTGCCCAAAGCCCCTCAGCATCCATACCATGTGACTGAGGCCACAGGGACCCAGGCCCCCCAGAGACCTCCCAGCCCCATCTCTCCTGCAGCCCCACCTGCACATGCACACACGTGAACCAGCCATGGCCCCCATCCTGGACAGCTGGGAGGACCCACCCACCCCCCCCATCGTCATTCCTGACATCCCAGCCTCATTCCAGGCCCTCTACTCCCTCAGCTGATTATTCTTTTATTCATTTATTTCACAAAGCCCGTCGGTCACAGGCTCAGAGCTGGGCCCAGACTGGCCTCAGAGATGGAAGAGTCCTGCTCCACCTTCAGAAATTCACAGGAGGGGGTGAGCACAAGCATGGGCCTTGACAGCTCAGGCAGGAGGCGTGGAAGCTGCCCAACCCAGCCAGCAGCAGAGGCAAAAATGCCAGGAGACAGGGGCGCCTGGGTGGCTCAGTTGGTTAAGCATCTGCCTTCGGCTCAGGTCATGATCCCAGGGTCCTGGGATCAAGCCCCGCATCGGGCTCCCTTCTCCACAGGGAGCCTGCTTCTCCCTCTCCCTTTGCCTCTGTGCTCTCTCTCTTGCTCGCTCTCTCTCAAATAAATAAAAATCTTTAAAAAAATTAAATTAAAAAAAAATGCCAGGAGGCAGGGCAGCTTTCGGGGACGGGGGGAGGTTAGCCAGGGGCAGGCAGTTTTCACCAGTTTGGGGTGAGAGTAAGGTGGAAGGAGGAGGGGGTTGTGGGCAGAGCAAACATGTGCAAAGTGCAGAAGTGAGAGAGAACCTGGCACATTTGGGGAACTGCAGGTAACGGGGTGCAGGCGCGGAAGAGGAGGCAGGTGAGGTATGGTAAGGCAGCCATCTGAGGAGAGGGTCCTCCACACCCACTTCTGGTTGGGGGCTTTCCACGGTTATGGGTCTGGTAGGGGGGACCTCCCACCCTAGAAGCCAAAGACAAGTCACGTGCTTCCTTGTTTCTGGCTGTGGACATCCCTGAGCCTGGGGTGAGGGGGTATCTACGGCCCCCTCCAAAACGCCCATGTCCTAATGATTTACATAACAAAAGGGGGCTTCTGCAGATATGATTAAGTTTAAGGGTCCAAAAACAGGGAGATGATCCGGGGTTGCCTGGGTGGGCCCAATCTAATCCTGTGAGTCCTTAGAAGCAGGGAACATTGCCCAGCTGTGGTCAGAGAGAAGCATCAGTGCAAGAGAGCCAGAGAAATGCAATGTTGCTGGCTTTGAAGACCGAGGAAGGGGCTGTGAGCCAAGAAATGCAGGCAGCCTCTAGAAGCTGGACAAGATAAGAAAACAGATTCTCCCCTCGAGCCTCCAGATGGCACGTTGCCCTGCCGACACCTTGATGTTAACCCAGTGAGACCCTGTCAACTTCTGACTCATAGAATTGTAAAATGATAAATGTGTGTTGTTTTAAGCCCCTAAGTCTGTTGTAATCTGTTGCAGCAGCGGGAGAAAACTAATACCGCCCCAGAGCCATCAGCCGCCCTGGCCTTCCATCTCCTCGTGCTCCCTGGGGGGCTGTTCAAGGAGCTCAGCTCTGTGCTTGAGGCAGCCCGCTCTCTGAGGAAGGGCCAGAGTCTGTGCTTAAGCGTCGTCCAAGCCCACAGGCAGCCAGGAGCCCCTGGCAGAACCTTCTCTCATCAGCCAGCTCGGACCCTCCTTTCTGGCACAGGCTGAGCCACCTGCAGGGGTCTGCACTACCCAGCCTGTCAATCCCAGCCGCAGTCGGGCTCAGACCGCCCTGCCAAGTGCATCTTCGTGCTACAGCACTTCCAACATCTCGTTGCCCTGCTGCAAGTCTCTCCAGCCCCCTAGTGCCCAGAGCCGTGTTCCCCAGGATGCTGAGCCCTCTGGGGACTGGGGGAGACTGTCTGAAAGGCAAATGAACAGAGATCCGGAACATATCTAGCTGCTCTGCGGTCATATACACCAGAAATCACTTCAACAAAGGGACCTTCAGATAAATAAGAAGTGTGAATATTCTGGCATGAAGTGCAAAGTCACAAATCAGCAACAAAACTCAGCAGAGGGCTCCCCCCCTCCCCCGCCTCACACCTGACATCAGACTATCTATGTCCACTGGTGTGACTGCCAGAGTCACATCCGTCCCCCTCTACCGGCTGTGAGTTCCATGCGAGTGGAGACCGTGTCAGTTTTGTCCCCACCTCGGAACCCCAGAATCAAACACAGTGATGGGCACTTGTGAATGAATAATTATGAATAATTGGATGAATGAGTAAATGAATTACTGAATACTCTCTACCTACCTACACACACACACACGAGTGTGCGCACACAGAGAGTGGCCCCAAATCTCCTCCCCAGCCTCTCAGCACACTGTCCATAGCACACACCCAAGAGCTGCACTCTCGGGGGGCCTCTCAGCGCCCACACTGGAAGTGTTCTGGGGAAGGAGGTAGGGGAGAGGGCACTCATTCATCTCCACTGCGCAGACCCTGCCGGGCTCTTGCTTGGACCTGTCCGAGGTGCTAGAGACACGGACCAGGTGTTGGCCATCAGAGGCAATGGAAATGGTGGCGGCGGGGGGGGGGGGCTCCCCCTGTCTGTGAGCCCCCTTCCACTGCCTCTGCCTGCTGCTGCCTGCCTGTCCTTGAAGCATCCTCTTGCAACCCATGGGTCTGGACGAGGGTAGGGGATCCAAATGTACTTGCACCAGCAGAGGGCTGAGGGCGTTTACAAGTTGCCCCTAAGTACCCACGCTGACCCAACGTCATCCTGGGCAGAGGCGTCCCATGGGCTCAGAGTTGGCTGTGCCTTCTAAGCCACTGGGAAAGGGATGAGGAAAGCACTGGGGGGCCTCACACGGGTTGGGTCTAAGCACTGAGGCTCCTACCCCGAGCCTTTCATGCTCCCATCCACAGACACCATCAACAGACAACATGCACCGGGCACTCTCTCCGCAGCCCTTGCAGGGTGCCTGCACATAGTAGGCCCTCATCTCCTGCCTGCTGCAGCAGGTGCTCCCCAGAAAATTTCCCTGGGCCAGGAAGCTGCAGCCAGCTCAGCTCAAGCCTTCACACGCGTGTGTGTCTTCATGCGCCAGCAAGAGGCTCTAAGAGGCCGGGAGATACCATCAGGGAGACACTCCGATCTGTGTAGTGCACAGTGATTCACAGCCTAAGACATCCCTCCCGGGCTACCGCTGGTGAATTATCAGCCCCACAATCTTCAATTACGAGGCTGTGTCACTCATCTCCAACCATCAGAAGGAAATGAGTGAGGAGATTAATGTCTTTTTAAAAACTGCTTTCATCCCCTTCCTCCACAGATATCATTTGCATTTCTAAGAGGAAAGGCTCCCCACCCCCTCTGTCATCTTTGATCATCTTGTCTCTCCCAAGGCCTTCCAGGCCCTGCAGGAATCCCTTCCATCTGAGGCCCCCGAGGCCCCGGGTGGGCTCCCCGGACCAACACCTGCCTCCTCAGGACCCAAGCAGCCCCCTCGGGCAGCTCAACTTTTCTGGGCGCCGCTGAGAAGACAGGGGTAACAGGGTTTCAAGTCCGGCAGTTCCACAAAGCAGTCCCCAAGTATTTCCCTCAGGGAGGGTGGCATGGATTGAATTGTGTGCCCCCAGAAAGACATGCTGAAGCCCTAACTCCCCGGGACCTCAGAACGTGACCTCATTTGGAAATTAGGGTCATTGCAGATGTCATTAGTTAAGAGGAGGTCAAACTGGAGTAGGGTGGGTCCTTGACCCAACAAGGACTGGCAGCCCTAGAAGAAGAAGGATATACAGATACAGATGCAGAAGGAGAACACCAGCGGAAGATGACATCACAGAACGGCACAGTGCATCTATAGGGCAAGGAAGGCCAAGGATTGCCAGAAGCCGAGAGAAAGGCAGGGGAAAGGTTCTCCCTCGGAGCCTCTAAAATGAGCCTTCCCTGGTGAGACCCTGACTTCAGGCTTCTGGCCTCCTGAAAGGTGAGAGTGAATTTCTGTTGTTTTAAACCACTCTCTCTGAAGTACATTTTTAGGACTACCCCAGGACACTAATACCAAGTCCATGGCCACCCCCAAGTCCTTCATCTAAGGCACCTCCACTCTGGCTCAAGTGGGTACTGAGAACTGAGCACAGAGAAGCTCGCCATCAGTCTCAAGATAAGACAGGTCCCTCCTCTCAACAGTGGGCTCCCAATTACACAGGTGAACTCATTAGAGAATTGCCATCACCAGCCGGGCCCGCCGCCGTAGTATTAAAATCTGTTCTCCAGAAATTTAAGGCTGAGTGTGTCACTAAGCCAAAAGTTCAGGCTCCTGCTCAGTCTGTCCAGACACTAAGCAAATAGAGCCCTAAACAGATGGTCGGTGAGGAAGGCATGGAGTCCTCAGAAATGCCCAGGCTAGCCCAGGGCTCAAGGTAAATGCCAGCAGGGGTGGGCACCACCTGGGATTTGTGCCCGGCCAACAACACTGGATCACCCTTGAAAGCCATGCCCAGTTGACTTGATCGTGCTCCACTGGGACAGGGACGGCTCTACCCCCAAAAGGCCTGACAAGGGATTAACGGGCAGTAGAAGCTTCATAAATGTGTACAAAATGAATGCATTTCCTGAAGGAGAGACAAAGGACAGGTACTGCTGGGCCACACGTGGCAGATAGTGAGGGTGGGGAAGAGACGCCAAGACGCATCCAGATAGCTCACTAAGACGGATTCACCCTCCACCCTCCACCCTCCGAGGTATCCCCCACAAACCATGCATCCATGCAATGTTGCCAACAGACATCAGCACTAGGACCCAGCCAGGATGGGGCTGCCCTTCACTTCCCAGGGGACAAGTGTCACCTTGATACCTGGTGAGGAAGAGGCAATAGTGTTTGAGCTTAAGAGCCTACCTGTATAGGTTCAAATCCTATACAGGAAACTGTCTCAAGTTTCCTCATCAGTAAAATGAGAAGGTAACCACACCAATCTCTTGGGTTGTGGCTGGATTCGATGGGCTAATACATGGAAAGCACTCAGTACAGTGCCTGGCTCATGGTACATGCTTGGTAAGTGTAAGCTGACACTGTCTGCTATCATTATCCCATGCCCTTACAACTCCAGGGAATAGATCCTCCCACTTGGTTTGCTGGCATTCACTAACGGCTCTTCTTTGTATGACAACACCCAGCAGCTATTTACAGAGAATGATGCCTCATGCCAGGAACACAGAGGAAAGTTACCAAGGCCCAGTGGGAAAAGTAGACACAACACTCTGAGAAGATGAGATACAAGACATCATCAACAGTGGAGAACGAGTGACCTGGAAGGTCATGCTGGTGAAGGTATATCAGACTGGAAGACATTTGGGTTTTGAGAGTTGAATAGGAGTTTATCAGGATTCGGACCCAGCCCATAGCAGATATTCCATACATAGGTGACTAAATAAGGCAGAGTAGAAGAAGGGCATTCCAGCCAAAGGACCTGAGGTTTTCTGGTGTTGTTCAAGGACAGAGAAGGCATAGAACATAGTTTAGCTAGAGCAGCAAGTTTGTAGGCATAAAAGCAGGCACTGGGTTGAGGCCAAGTTGGAGAAAGGTCTGAACGCCATAAGGGTTCTTGGCTTTATTCACAGGCTCTGCAGGGCCAAGTCAGAGGAGGAGTGACAATTAAGAGCTGGGTTCAGAAAGATGGCTCCACTTGCAAAGCAGGTGACATAGGACTAAAGACAGCAGACCCGAGAGGATACCATGGCGGCCTGTCTTCCCTCACCAACTGAGCTCCACTCTCCCTTTGTCTTGACCTTTCTTCCTCACAGACATGTTCTCAAGTTAACACCCCCAAAAGTCCCCCATTCCCAGCTATTCTAGTTAAGGACATGCTGCCCACAGCTGCCTGCTATCAGAAGAAGTCAAGACCTTTCAGGAAAATGTTCATGTCTCCATGCAAGTCCCCAGCTGACAGATGGAGCTGGGCTGAGAGACAAGTTCTAGACATATACTGGAAACCCCTAATGGCAGACTGGCTTCCGGAATTCCAGAGAACTAACTTTTGGGGACTTAGGGCCTGAAGCCCTTTCTTCTCCCTCACCCCTCCAAAGGGCCGCCTACCTTTCCACTCAGTCCAGGGATCCCGGCTAAGGGATTTCTTCCCAAACGCAGGTTGTGATGTTCCGTGTCATGGACACTTGAGGCTCTGAGACTTAACCAACTTAACCAACCAGGTCCCAAGCTGTGCTCTGACCTCATCAGCCTGGCAAAGGTGCTGGCAGTGCGGTGGACACCACCCTGACCGTCTGCCTGGCGGCTGGGGCCACACTTAGGCAGCTGCCCCAGCAGGCACTAAAATTAGGTGACCCATCAGACCCAGGACACGGCAATCATGGGCAGGCGGCCAAAGCTGCCCAGAGGGGTCATCCATCCCTGCTCAGGACTGGAGCCAGGGCAGAACAAGGGCGGCCCAGAGTCCCCTTTTATGCCAGGGAAACTGAGGCCCAGAGAACAGCAGAGACCACTTAAAGGGTGGCAACTTGAATTTTTGCTTTTTCACTGAGTAACTGTCCCTAGTAATACACACCCCTAGGAGAAATTTACAATATATTCTAGGAAGATATAAGAGAATTTAAAAATCACAATCCCCATCCTCTGTGCTAACTCCCACTTACATTCTGTTGTATCTCCCTCCTTCTTTGTTTTACACAACAGTAAACATACTTTACAACCTGCAAAGCATTCCCTTCCTCTACTGAGAATCATGTTGACAAATCATTAGAAATCCTTCATATGAACCAATTTTAATATACGTACAGTTGCTTCCCCCTTGTGCTCTTCTAAATGATGCTGCAGCGAACATCTAGGGACATGAATCTTTGTCCACGTCTAGGATGATCTTCTCGGGCCGGATTCCCAGCAAGGGAATGAATGGGTCCCAAGAGAAGCACATGTCGAGGCCCTTGAGATGGACTGCGTTCTCTTTTCCCAAAAAGTCACCCCACGTGTACCTCTACAACCTCTGGCCGTGGCCCCTTCCGTGGGATACTTTCTCCGCAAAGGAATTCTGTGTCCGCAACACAGGCCTGTCTAGCACTCCAGACAAATGCCTCTCCTCAGGGCAACACTTACCTGCCGTTCCTTTCTCCTAAACTAACCAGCCGAGAAACACAGGAAAAATCAAGGCCCCGGGGCCCAGGGCCTCAGAGTTCCTCCTCCTGTGTGTGTGGCCCTTCATTCAGGGGTCAAAGTGAAACACGCTGACCAGGTCCTTCCAAACAGCCTCGTGCCCTGGCTCACCCCACGGCACACCCCCCGGAAGCGATTCCCTCCAGTGGGGCTCTCCATCCCCAGCAAGCTCAACTGAGGACCCAAATTAAGCCAGCAACCCATCAAGCGACTTGGCCAAGAATAGAACTGCCTTTTCACTTCCCAGCAGAGAAACTAAATTCCAGGCTCAGTGTAAATAGGCTGTCTCTGCTCCGACGTCAGCCTCGCCACCGACGAGTTATAGATGGCCCTGTCGTACCCCCGTCATAAATACAGCCCCTCGGCTAAACAAAGCCGACAGTTTTGTGCCAATAACCTTTGAACCACTCAAGCCCAGTGTCAATTGTATTTGTCTTCAAGCTAAGGTTTACTCTAGACTGTCGGCTAAATCAGGGCTCATCTGCAGAGATAATTCAAATATATTACAGACACCGGGCAGACCCGAGGGCCTCCTCCCCACGCTCCCGGGCCTCCCCCGCATGGCCTCCCAAGCCTGCTTGCAGCACCCTCCCCTAACCACTCAGCAAGCTTTACCGGGAAAGCACAAGAAACAAGGGGTGAGAAGCAACACTGAGGCCAGGAATGTGACCCCAGCTCTGCCACCAGCCCTCTGTGGCCCCCAGCAAAGTCGCCTGCTCCCCGCCCCCCAACCCCGGGAAGCCTCTTGTTTCCTCCCGAGTGAAGGCCATGCCCATTCTCCTGAAACATGGAGTACCGGTTTCTGGACGACCGTTCACACATCCAGTCAGGCCACAGGAAGGAAGCAGCTGGGCAGGGCGATAACCCAGGAAGTGGCAGAAATGCAGAATGAGCTCCTGGCCCCGGGCAAGGCGTGAAGGCTGCTCGAGCGGACAGCAAGACCCTCCAAGTCCTGCTGGGCTGAGGAGCAACCAGTGTGGAAACCCTTGCACCTGACTGGGGTGGGTGGGTTCTAGAGACATAGAATACAGACATAATAGGATATAATACACACATCCCTTCTAACAGAAAGGGATAGAACAGGAAGTCACTCTGGGGTCAAGGCAGGTACAATTACTCTGGCTAGCCAAGGCTGGACTAATTTGTGCAATTAGCATTTCCTGCTGCATGCCAAGCCCTGGGCTGCTGCCGGGGAGATAGGAACTCCAACCAGGTTCCTGCTCCCGTGGCTGGGGCCCCTCCGACATCCACCGGGACTACCCACCCCCCACCTTTGAAATCTGGGACCCTCTCAGCCATGACCCAGAGTGCTCAGTGCCTCTCACCATTTGTTGGGCTTTGGCCAACCACATCCACAAGCCTCCCAGCTGACGGGAAACCAAACACCCCCAGGGAAGAAGGAGGAAAGGCCCGGGAGACTACTCAGCTTCACTGGCAGCTCTGCACCCGTGGGCCTTGGCAGACCGCGAGGCTAGAACCACAGGGCTGGCATGGTTGCTGAGGGCTGTGTTTAAAGACCGCCTATGAACCTCTTTCGTTGAGAAGAAACTCAACAAGTAAAGCTCTCTGAGGGACTAGAGGGGCAAAGACAGAACATAGCTGTGTCATCATTAAGAGAGCCCCCAGGTGAGCCGGCCACCCACCACCTAGGAGCGCCATTCTCTGCTATCTGTAAAATGGGAATAATATTCTCTGCCCCGGGACTCACTGCAAAGATCGCACAAAATGGGGAACATCGAAGCCCTCCGCATCTTGAGACCCGCTCGGGTCATGAGGCTGTGTTTCCTCCACGTTCTGTTCCTGGCTCCGCCTCTTCCTTGCCCCCTGCCATCCCTGGGCTCCGTGGAATCAGGAGAGACTCGCACAAGGCCGTCTCTAGGGTCCTTTCAGTGCTGATGCGACAGAAGTCACTCTGTGACATGGGTCAAGCCCTGAGGCCAGCCCAGGGCAGGGTGCTCCCCACCCCCCACCCCCCATCAACATCAGGGCAGTCGGGAGAGGACGATGACTGGACCAGGGCCAAGGATGTCATCATCACTCACCTTTGGGAGCCTCAGCCCCGTCTGGGGCTGGCGGGACCTCTCTGGCTTCCCCTTCTCATCTCTGCTGGCACCTGGGAGAAGGGAGCGCCCGCACCAGCTCCACGCCTGGAGGAACAGAAACCATAGCCCCTGTGCCGAGGGGAGAAGGCAGAAGACATTTATAAATGACCCTCTTAGCTGTTTACGAGACACCTTCTGAGAGAAAGCAGAGGAGGAGAAAATAAACTTGAAGTAGGAGAGCTGGCTGGGGTCCGAGATGCGCTTTGATAAGCCCGCTGTGCCAGCATTTCTTCTCTGTTTTTATGGCCACCTTTACAGCCCTATGTTTGCGGCTCTTTATCAGGAGCCGGAAGGAGAGAGTGAGCAAGATCCAAGGCAAAGAGCCTTCCCCAGCAACTCCACAACCAGATATCGCCTCATCTGCAGATCAAGATAACCCCAGCTTTCCTCCCAGTCGGGGCGGCTGTGCCCCAGACACCCTGATCTGGGGTGGACAGGAATTCCCAAGCACGGCAGTAAATTTGCAGAGCCAGGCCCTCCTGGCAGTCCGGACTGGGCTGCAGGCACCTGAAACTGGGGCTGGTGGGGGTGGGGGGGGACTGGGACTGAGGTTCTCCTGAGACCAGCAAGCAGCCCCCATCAGGACACTCTGGATCCCTTGTCCCAAAACCCCGCTGAAGTCAGGGAGTCTCCAGGCTCCTCCCCCGGCAAAACCTGGGGCTGCCTGCTGGGCCTGGGGCATGACAGCCTCCCAATGGTCACAGCAAGTCTGGGGCTGGGACTCTGCCATCCTCACCCTCCTGAACTTTCCAGGATTATGAAAAACATGGGACAGGGAGCTCTCCCAGCAAGCCACCTAGATCTGAATCCCACCTCCTCCCCTTGCTGTCTGGGGCAGGAACTCCCTCTGGGCCTTGATTTTCTCATCTGTAAAGTGGCCCATGCGAGCAGTCCCTAACCTTGCACGAGGGGACCCACTGAAGGAGCTCAACAGATTTGGGGGAGCAGTCTTCATATTGGGTGACCAGCCTTGCCTGAATGATGGTGGCCCTGTTCCCCACCCCACATGGGAGGCATTACCTTACTGAGCTCCTGCCATGGGCCACTGTGCTTGGGGGTAAGGGACAGTGTTCCAGAAATAGAGAAAAGCATACTCCTGACCCCCAGGGAGCCCAGAGTCTGAAGCCAAAAATAAACCTACAAATACAGGATATGCTAAGAGTAAAACTCAGGGATTGTGCAAAGGGAGCAGGTTTGTCGATACAAGCATGGCCAAGGGAGGGGGGCCGGAGAAGCTACTCAGAAGAGGAGTCTCCAGGCTAGGACCAAAAGAGTGAGTAGGAGTTTGCCCAAAGAAAGAGGAAAAGGGAGCCATCGCCTGCCGTCAGTTAATGGCTGGTCCTGGGAAGCCACTGAGCCCCATGAAGGGGAGGCAGAGATAGCTGGACTCGGGCAGCAGGGGTGGAGAGCAAATGGCAGACCAGCATCCAGTTAGCAAGAGCCTCTCTTGCAGGCTGGGCGGCCCGGCCTGATGCCGAACACGCTGAATGCAGCAGGGTCCGGGGCAGGTAAAGGGTGGGGGGCAAGGTGGCATCTTTTGGGGAACTTCTCTTGGATCACAGTAGAAGACAGCAGGTAGGGGAGCATCTGGGAGATCTGACAAAGCGGCTGCAGCAGGAGGAATGGCCTGAAATCTGGCTCCTTTCAGCGGCCTGGAGTGTCAACTGTGGGAGACATGAGAGCCTGCCCTTCAGTAAATCCACATGGCCAGATAATTGCATCCACCTCCTGCACTTCCTCCAGCAGGACCTGCTTCTGGAGGGCAACCAGGAGGCCAGAGCCAGGTGCCCAGAATTGGGCCCTGGCAGCTCCAGAGCCCCCAGGGGCCACAGTGGGCTCTGACACCTGCCTCCTCAGGCCTGGATGCGGACCCCTGCCGCTGGGCAACCCGGGCACCTAGAGGTGCAGACACCCCACATGTGCCTCTCCTCTGCTGGGTGACACCCAGGGCCCGCACTCTTGAGGTACCTCTGGAGGTACGACTACACATCTTCTCCTCCCTGCTCCTCCCTGAGGCCCGCTCAGCCCAGCTGCCCCACACTCCTGTCAGGTGGTGCTTATGGTCACTCGAGCTCTGTGAGTCCCCCCCAGCCACAGCCCTGGATGGGCTCAGCCCGATTGAGGCCTTGCTCCTAGCTCCTTGCACCAATGATTCTCCATCTCCCCTTCTGTCTCCTGGGCCCGCCCCCTTCTCCCTTTCCAAGGGTCCCCCCAACAGCTCCTACTGTGCTCTGTGGGGACATGCCCTCGACCCCTCAAGCAGAACCCCAAACTGGCTCTTTCAACATTTTATTTTAAAATAATATAGATTCACAGGAAGTTGCCGCGATAGTACAAACAGGCCTGTGGACCCTTCCCCCCCAAGCCCCCCAGGGACCACATCTCACATTCCTGTAGTACAACACCAGCCCCAGGAAGCCGGCGTGGCTGTATCAAGGGTGTGTAGCACCTTGTCATCGCATCACGTGTGTAGACTCATGAGATCACCTCCAAAATCAAGATACTGAACCATTCATCAACCTGATCTGTGAGATGGCCTTTTTTTTTTTTAAGTATATACGATAAAACTACCCCCCCCCAAAATCAGATCAGGCTGAGGAATAAAGACTGAACTCAAGAAATCTAGCATTACCAGCACTGGTCAAATGTCCCCGCCTGAGCAAAGAAGTGGACACCTCGCTTCCCTCTTCCCACCTTCCTGCCCCCCAGCCCCACCCCGGCCCACCAGAGAGGGGTGAGCAGGCAGTAGGAACCCAGGACCCAGCCCCACAAAAGCCAGAGCCCTGCATTTCTCTATCCCCCCCCGACAGGGTGAGCCACTAGCCTTCCAGGCAGCCCACGCCCCCTCCCCCATCCACACCTTGCAAACCAGCGACTGCCCGAGTCCCTCCTTGCCCCTCCTGAAGGCTGAAGGGGGCTTTGCCATGGCCTCACCAGTGCCACAGATGGACTCCCAGACGAGTGCGGTTCCCACCCAGTTGCTGACCTTGGATGAGTCCCTCTGCCTCTCTTAAGCCCTGAGGTCCCAGCCCCACCCCCAAAGGGAGGTGCTCAGCCAGGGAAGCTTGGACAGGAGCTCCGGGCAGACCTGTGCTAGGGCCCCAGGAGGGGATAGCACCTAGGCTTTATCTCCCAGGCCTCCTGGCCACCCCTCCTCTTCCTAGGAACCCCTGGAGCAGGCTCCTTGGAGAATACTGGCTACAGCGGAAGGGGAAGATCAATTGGAACGCGTGGGAAGTGGCAGTGAGGCACTGGAAGTTCCGGCCAGCTCCCTGATGTGGGGCCCAGGGATCCAGAGCCCACCTCTACTCAGAAAGAAAGGACGCTGGCCCTGCAAAATAGGCCAAATCATAAGAGTGAAGGCAGGGATTGGGCTTCCCCTGTCCCCACCCCCACCCATTTCAGGACCTCCTTCCCCAGCCCAGGGGGAAACGCCAGGAGCCCTCTGCAGCCCCCCTCTGGGCTCTCATTCAGGCCTGCCTCACCTGTCCCTTACCCTCTTGTCACCTTCCTAGAGCACAGCCCTTCTCCGACCACCTCCCAGCTCAGTTAGCCTCCGTGGCTCCCCACTTCCCCAGGGGATCCTTTGTCCTGGCCCAGCTGTCATCCCACCCCCATCATCCTCTGCCCTTGGTCCCGCTGAACTAAACCAAACTTACAGATTCCCAGGCACTCCTCACATTCCCCATTTCCCGTGTGCTCACCTATTCTGTGCACCCTCCTACACAGCCTCCCGATCTGCTCCAGAGGAAATCTTGCCTCTTCCTCTCCCCAGGCCTGGCTGACCTGCACCTGATGCCCATGGTAAACCGGGGACGAGGGACTAGCCAAGCAGAAGGATCTCACAGCAAGCTGAGGATACTGAGGCCCAAGTAGGATATCTTGCCCTCCACCCTCCACCCCTTCTGTTCTGCCCTGCTCCGTGGAAAAAATGGGTGGCCATATCTGCCTGGACTGTGGGCAGAGAGAGGAAGGTCACCTCGTGCCCTTTCAGAGTAGTGAGGGGATTGGGCCCCTTCAGCCTGGGTACATGCAGGTGTCACAAGCCAGTGCCAGACCGGCTCTGCCTTGGAAGTGTCGGCACTGGTGACTCTAGCCAAACTTCCTGGTTCCTAGAGGAGGGAGACCTGGGGATGTGCAGGTCACACTGACCTCCCAGCAGGTGAGCCAGCTCCCAAGGGTTCCCAGGGAGATGCAGCTCAAGGGGGGCCGGAAGGCTGCCACCAGCGCGTTCCGGGCCACGGCCAGCTGGTCCAGAACTCAGGGGGAGGATGGGGGCATCCTTCAGGAGAAGACACCAGCCTGGGACAAGGTCCCATGGAGCCTTCAGGCCCGGCCGCTCCTCCTTCCTCACTATTTATGGCCCTCTGAAGGCTGCCTTCCCCTTTGTTCTGCCAAACAAGCTCACTCCTGACTCCCAAGTCAGCCGGGGACTTGGCAAACATTTGTCAAGACTCGTCCCTTCACTGTGTGTTTGTCTACTCAGCAGCGATCTGGGCTCTGTGCACAGACAAGCTTTGCCCCTAAGGCTCAGAGGGAGCCCCATCCTTCGGGGCCCCACTGCAGGTACAGCAGTGCGGACGTCTCTCCATCCACCAGGAGTCCAGCCTCCCTCCACTCTACATGAAATACCACCCAATCCTCAGTCCCAGGCAGTCGCCCCAGGGCGAAAATCACAAGCACGCCTTGTCCCCGGGGTAGTCACACCTAAGTGGCAGCGAGTTTGAGGTATGTGGAGACGGGAGGGAGGGCAGCTTGCATGGACTCAAGCTTTGTGGTTGGGGTGCTGAGTGTGAGCTAGAACCCAAAAGAAGGACAGGGATGGGGAGGCAGGAACAGCCGCCACTGGCTCACCTCCCAGCTGTCCCTCTGTGTGTCCTGAACTCAGGAGGGCGGCGCCCAGCCAACCAAGGTCGGTGTGCCCTGACCGATACTACCAGATGGGCAGACGGCCCCCAGATGGGCAGGTACTCTGCGGAGAAGCCAGACTTGGAATTCATAGTCACTGCCAGGGAACAGACACCTGGAGGCCTGTGCCAGATGGAGGCCCGCGAGGGCAGAGATGTTCCGAGGGAAGTGAGTCTCTGGGCCTCAGTTTCCCCGGATGCACAGCGAGAACAGAAACGGGAGAGAGCTCACCCACCAGAAGGTACAGGGCGGGAGAGAGTGAGAGGCTGGGCGGGCAGAGTCCAGAGGCGCAGGCAGATCTCCTTCCCCTCTCTGGGCTTGCACTTGTTTGATCCCTGGAGATGGAAGCAACGCCTGCTTTACAGATTGGCTCTGAGAGACGAAGTTGCTAATGCACAGGAAAGTATTGGCAAAGGCCTGGCAAACACCAGGTGCTTAATCCACAGGAGCCTGTGTTAAGGTCACTGTGATTCGTGATCTTGGGCAAGTCACTGAGCCTCTCCCAGCTCTCCTCTCCCTGAGCTGTAAAACAAGCCGACAGCCGGCTATGAGGAGAAAATGACCCGATATGAAGAGCCCTGTGCGGACCCGGCATACAGCCGGTGCTCGGAAGCATTAGCCCCTGTGCACACATCCAGTTGGTATTCAACAGACGCTTGCTGACTTGAATCACAAATGATTATCAGGAAACTATAAAGAAGCAAGGAACACCAGGCCCATGGGGGTCCCGCCAGCAGGATTGAAGAGGGAGCTTCTTGGCCACTCCAAGTCCAGGAGACTAGGACCGGACAGCCCAGGGGAAGCTCCTTACCCTGACGCTTGCAAACTGTGGTCCGGGGAGCCCTGGAGCTCACTGGGGTGCCTGCAGAGCCAGATGGGGAGACGAGGGGAGGGCACACGAGCCCTCATGTATACCCACCCTCAACCAGAGCAGAGCTATAGTCATCTATCTAGGAGTCCTGGTAAAGCTGCATTTGGAAATCGTGCCCTGCTGCTAAAACTAATCCAACCTCCTGTTTCTCAGATGAAGAAAATAAAGCCTAGGGGCGCCTGAGTGGTTCAGTCGGTTAAGCATCTGACTCTTGATTTTGGCTCAGGTCATGATCTCAGGGTTGTGAGGTTGAGTCCAGCGTTGGGCTAGTGCAGGGCGCAGAGTCTGCTTAAGAGTCTCTGTCTCCCTCTGCCCCTCCCCCCACCTCTCTTTCCCTCTCTCCCTCCCAGAAGGAAAGAAAGGAAGAGAGGAAGAAAGGAGGAAAGGAGGAAAGGAGGAAAGGAGGAAAGGAGGAAAGAAGGAAAGAAGGAAAGAAAGAAAGAAAAAGAAAGAAAGAAAGAAAATGAAACCCAGAGAAGCCCACAGGCAAGGAACCGAGTACCTTGGAGCTGTGGGGGCCCTTCTCGCTGCCTCTCTAGGCTACCCCTGCCGCGGCAGGGGCAGGTGGGATTTAAGGGTTGTGCCCATCGTCAGATGGATAAGAACATCCAGGCTGCGCCTGCCCTTCACTAGCTTTGTCATTACCCTGCCCCCCCCAGCCCCAGGGCAAACTCCTGCTACCCCCACAGCTTAGTGGGAAGGTCTCTTCCTCCAGAAAGTCTTCTGCGACCCTGGGTTAAGTTTGCTGCCCCCCGTTCTGTCTCCCATGGCTCCTAACCTGCACCATTTCTAAAGACAGATTCATCTTAGATCCAATCCCTCATGAAAGCTTGCACTGGGGCTGTCTGTTACCCCTGTGTCACTCAGTGCCAGCACATAGAACAGGGGCTTAAGTATTGTCTGTGGAAGGAAGGAAAGAACCATGGCCTCCATTGTCCTCATCTACGAAATGGGTAAATACCACCCCTTGGGATGAGAAAAGTGAACCATGTTCCATGCCTGGCAGATTAAGGACTCAAAAAGGCAGTGGCCCTTGTCCTGATGTCCTGGGCAGGTTCAAGGGCAGGCGGCCAGGCAGCCATTACCCACCAGCTTCCTCTGCCATGGCAGAGCCGCACCTCAAGGAGCAAAGGCCTGGGCTGGGCATGTAGGGTCCCTCACCAAGATCCCAGGGCACCTCGTCCAGCAGAGCTGCCTGCCAGGCCAGCACATACCTCCCCAGCACTATGGATTTAGAACTTACAGAGAGGGGAAAACACAAAGTACTTCAAAGCACTGTGCTGAGGAGAAGGGCCGTGAAAGCCCTGGGGATCCAGGATGGACTCCTCTAGCTGGCCCTGACCCGACCCCAGCGCGTACCGAGGGCTGCTCCTGATGAGCTCGGGAGCCTGCAGATGAGGCCAGGCCCTGCACCCAAGGGCCTCCCTAGACCTCAGAGCCCAGCAAGGCAGGAACTCTTAGTAACCCCCATGGAAAGGCTGAGAAAGTGAGGCCGACGATGTGAAGGGGCAGAACCGGGATTCCCATCCAGTCTGACTCTAGATGAGCCTCGAGTACAGAGGAAAATCTAGGCCAGACGTGAGCACACAAGAACATCTCAAGTTCTATCCTGCTTGGCCTCGATAGTGAAACGAGTGCTGGGGGGTACAGCGTGGGGTGAGGCATTAGAGGTACAGGTCCCCAAACCACCCTCACACACTTGGCACAAAAACACACTCCTGTCTCCCGAGCTCAGGACAGTCAGCCTGAGGAGTCCCGGGGGCAGCAACCCAAGGTTCCCTGGCCGAGGGGAGCAGCCCCACCACACTGAGAAACATCAATATTTAATGAGCAGCTCCCTCCTGGCCTCCGATCATATTTTCAATTGTCATGAAACAATTCAGAATTTCCAACTCAGGGCTAATAGGCCGCCATCAGCCAGTCTGTGAAAGCAAGCAAGGGTAATTATTTTAAAAGCTCCCGACAGGGCTGTTTTCTGAGCTGGCTCCCCAGATTGTCTGTCTGCAGCGGTGGCTGTGCCCCTTCGGGCCCTGGGCACCCTGTCTGCCCATGCAGCAAGCTGCCATCTGGAGGGCTGCTGAGGCCCCGGCCACAAAGCCCCGGAGGATGCAACAAACAGCCCAGGCCCACAGAGGGTGATCTGAGGGCTCCAAGGGACAGCTCCCGGCAGGCAGGAGTCCCAACTTCGCACCTTCACGATTCTCGGGCCCAACTGTGGCCTCCCGGGCCCATGGAGGATGGACGGACCAACGGACACGGGAAAGGATGGACAGCGAGGCAGAGTAATGATGTCACAATAATCTGCTCTTATCCCATCTCAAACCTATCCTCCACTCTCCGGGCACAGTGATCTTTGTAGAAGAGAAATGGGACCAGATCTCCCACTGTTTAAACCTCCCCTCTGCTCCTCTTCGCCTTTAGGATAGCATCCCACACTCCTAACACGGATTAGGAAGCCTGTGGTATCTGGTTCCCACTTAATTCTCCAGCTTCCTCTTCCCCCCTTCTCTGCCTTCCCACCTGTCCCAGGGCTGTTCCCAGTGAAGAATGGGGTGTGGAAAAACTGTTCCAAGCAAACTCAAGATCTGTATGGCACTCAAGGCCCTTCAACAGAGGCTACAGATTTCCTCTCCAGCATTGTGCTCCAAACATCGTTACGGGTTGGTGTATCTGCCTCCAATCCAAATAAGCAGGAACCACCCATCCTTGTACCTCTGCAATCACAGGCACAGGATATGTGCTCTCTAAACTTGCTGACCTGATAGAGTCCAGTCCAGGAAGGTCCCAAGATCAGGGCTTTTTCCACTATTCCATGGAGATGCTGATAGGTTTGCAACGAAAGAAAATACTTAAGATGTCCAAATGGTTCCTATTTTTGCCTTGGCTGCCGGGAAGCTCAGAGTGCAATACAATGATGCTCAAATCAATTAATGTCTTACCTGATCATAGGGGCTCCTCTCTACCTTTAGAGCCTCTAATTCCCTCCTCACAGATGAGAAAGAGCGCAAAGAGATCCCTCCCTTGCTCTGCAGATCCATCCCCAGATATGAGTCAAAAGACACTGAGCCTCACCCCCTCAGAGTTTCTGGTAGCCCTCCAGCTCTTTCTATAGATGCACGCAGGAACAATCCTGATGGACTTCAGACTGTCCCAACAGAGCCAACGCCTCCCCATCACATTGCAGTGGACTC
The DNA here is from genome assembly GCF_003265705.2 of Callorhinus ursinus. Classification (NCBI taxonomy): domain Eukaryota; kingdom Metazoa; phylum Chordata; class Mammalia; order Carnivora; family Otariidae; genus Callorhinus; species Callorhinus ursinus. The sequence goes on along the minus strand of NW_027397092.1, from coordinate 18,876,797 downwards.
CCTAAAAACATGATCAGCAGCGCTCTGAAAAGCTTCACAGGGCAGGGACTTCTTTGAAAACCAACCCATTCCATGCCACAAGGAGCTCAGAGAACTTACTCCAGGACAGCAGCCAGTATTCTTGGGGTAGTGTGGTGAGTATTCGGTAAGATGGTGGAGCTCTCCCTCCCACCCTTCTGGGGTGGATCCTGTGACTCTAGCCTAGCCAACCACAACCCTGAGCCTCTCTTCCTCACAAAGTGATTGGTTCAGCTTTGGGCATGTGAGCTGCGCCCAGCCAATCAGCACAACCAAATCCCTTTGCCCACCCTAGGGAGGGTCCTGTGGTTGGCAAGAGAGACTCAGCCCTGCTTTTAGGGACCTTACAAGTAGTAGGGGCAACAGATTTTTATCAGTCGTTACACCGATATGGATATCAATACGACTGCAATAAGCGCGGTGAAGAGAAAGGACACTCTCCCTACTTTTACTGGATATTGAGATAAGAAACTATGGGAAAAATTTATATGCCTTTCTGCATAAATGTGGCAGAAGACATTTGCCCATTATGTTTAAAATGAACCCATGTGACAAATTCATCTCAGAGTTTTGTACTAGGGAGAAAAACTTCTGATGAGAGGGAGTACATCAGTTTGGAAGGAAAAACAAAGCAAATGCATCAGCAGTTCTGCTGACTTTTTTGATTAGGTACCTGGAAGCTCTGCGCAAACGTGATACTCAGGTACAAGGACTGGGTTACTTCTGTTCCTGGTCGATCCAGCTCCAACCTTCCTCTCTCTAATGCCTGATCCCTCTGCCTCCAAAGAGGAAATGTATGTGCCCCAAGATGTCAAAACCTAAAGGGAAATTGGGAAAAGTTCTTTTTGGAAGAAGTGAAAATAAGAGCATTAAAAAATGTGTTTTGACCCACCCCAGTTCCCACCAAGAACTTCCCGGCCTTCGGGCCCTGATCCCACCCCCACCCACCTGTCTAGTTTCCCTGGTCTGAAACTTCCTAGAAGCTAAGCAGGGCGGAGCGGCAGGTCTACTAAATCGGAGAAGGGACTTGCTCCCGCCTGACTCAAACAACAAGAGCACAAAGAAGGAAACAAAAGTGAGAGCAAACGATGTTAAAGAGAAAAGCAACCTGGCAGGTTTCACCATTAACATTCGACCCCGCTGCCCATCTCCCCACAGGGCCACACCCTTCTCCCTCATCTCACAGATTTCTCAATGAAATGAGAACTCTTTTTATTCCCATTTCACAGGTAGGAACACTGAAGCTACAGGAGGTTATGTGATTTGCCCAAGTCCACGTGGCTAGTAAAAGATGCAGACAAGACTCCTTCCCGGGCCCTCGGGTCTCAGAGGCAGCTTTCTGGCACAAGGACAATCACACACACACATGCCCTGCGGTTGCTGGGCACAAAACCCGGAAACTTGCTGGTGTGCGGGGGTAGGAAGGCCCGATTTCCTGACGCAGATGCTGGAATGGAAGCCATGCAGCTAGATGGGCGTCACACCCTCCATGCAGAGTAAGGGCCCAGCGGTTGCATTTATGCCCAAGGCCGTACTGCCGCCTTGGGTCTCTGGGAAGGCTGCCCCCGGGTCGGAAGTGTCTCCGCTTAGCAGCCCGTGGGGCTAGATCGGCCAGCAGACCAGTTTCACACACAAAACAGCCAATATCATAGCAGTGGAGAAGCAGAAGCTAGACTTCCCAAAGTGCAGGGTCCAAGCGGGAAGACTGCCTATCTGCAAGGCCACCTCCAGGTCCAGGTCTGAAATCCTGCGGGCTAGGGGACTTGGCTCGTAACCTTTCTGATCCTGTGTGCACCCCAGCCACACGCACCCACCAGAGAGGCATTCCTGCTTGTTGACAATGGAGGGGAGGCTTGGAGCCCCCAGAGAGCAAGACAGGGGGAAGGGGCCACTTCTCGGGGCCTGAACGTGTGGAATCTGCGAGCTTGGGTCGGGTAGGCTTTGCGAGTTGGCAAGGGGTTCCCATCTCTGCGTTCCGGCGCCAGGTGGCCCTGGAGACGCGGGCGAGCAGAGCGTCAGAGCGGGCGCGGGGCCGTGGCCTCTCCCGCGGCAGCTGTCGGCTAGAACCAGGCAGGGAGGCGCCGCTGGTGACGGCACCTCATGAAACATTGATGCCCGGCCGCCGCACTGCCATCTCCCGGCACCTTGAGCCAAAGCGGCAGCCCTGGAGACCCGTGGCCGTCGGAGGGCAGCTCAGCTGCCTCTGTCCCCCAGGGTGGTCCCCTGACGTACTGACTCCCCCGACCCCCAGCCCATCGCAGGGCCCCAGCAGCAGCAGGCTCAGACTGGGGGCTTGGGGAAAGCAGGAGCCTGGGTGGGCCAACTGCTTTCCCCCACAAGGCTTCCTGAGGACTTATCTGGCCGTGGGCAACACCGGGTGGAACCCAGGTCCCATTAGTCCTGCCCATCTCCCAGGGAGAGGCCAACGGGGCCACATGGATAGAGTCCTCCCTTATGCAAGGGCCAAGCAGGGCTACTGCTGGAGGGTGTGCAGGCGAGGGACTGAGCGAGTGGCCACAGAAGCATCTGTGCTCCACAGCGCTGATCTCTCTGCAGATCAGCCCAGCCCCGGAGGAGGAGAATTAGGGAGGGGGGGTATCCTCCAAGCAGGGCAGGGGTCGGGCGTTTACCCCTCCCCAGTAACACCCCCCCCCCACTCTCCAACACACACAGAGAAATTCTGGGGTCAGACCTCAAACCTCCTTGGCTGCCTGCACCGCGGGCACCCCCTGCCAAAATGCAAGACCAGCTTCCTCCCGCAGGCTGAGCGGAAAGGGGGAAAGGTCGAATCTTAAAACCCGGGCTTGACCGGCGCCAGGCAGGACCTGGGGAAACTCCGACCAGACCCCGTCCAAACCGAGGTCGGCCTGGGCCCCTCTTGTGCCAGGTGGGAAACTGAGCCCAGTGCGGAAAAGTGCGCCGAGGCCAGGCCGGGACTCGCGGCTGCTTCGCCTGCGTGCGGCCCGGCCCCCCTTTCGCCCGCGCAGTCCCGGGGCGCGTTCCCCGGCCTCGGACCCCGGCGGCGACCCGCGCCGACCTCTGCCTGCGCCCGGAGAGGGGCCCAGACCCCTAGCCGGCAGGACTGCGCGCTGCCCCTCCCCGCGGGTCCAAGCGAGCGCCTCGCTTCCCCTCCCCCCTTCCCGCCTCCCCGGCCCGTGTCCCCGCCTTCCCCGCGGGCGACGAGCGGCGGCGGCGGCGGCGGCGGCGGGAGCAGCCCGGACCTTGCGCGGCGCGATGTAGCGAACCAGCGGGGACCGGAGCTGCGCTCACAGCCGGAGACGCAGCTGGATCCGCGGCCCCAGCCGAAGTCGAAACCTCAGCCGGAGTCCGTGGCGAGCGAGCCCGGAGCCGACCAGCCGTACACGCAGCGCAACCCGCGTGGGGTAAGAGTCGTTGGGCTAGGGGCGCTGGGTCGCCGCGGTGTTGGGGCGCAGGGAGGCGGTGGCGGATTCCGCACTGTTTGCTCCAGGCGTTTGTGGGGTCCAGCCGGTGGCGCGGGACTGAGCGCACCGCGCGGAAGGCCAGGCGCCATCGAGGCAGCGCGAGGACTCGTTCCTGAGCCCAGCTCACGGTCCCAGCTGCCGTCGCGGAGCGCTGCCTCGCCAACTCGGTGGTCCCACCCCATGCGTCGGCTCCGGGCACCCCAAGAGAGCAGCAGCCTTGGGGGCGCGGGCCCCAGCCCTGCGAAGGGCACAGCCCTGGACGCCCTTCGCAGCCCCTCGACGAGGCGCAGGCCTCTGGGGACCTCTAGGAGAAAGGGCAGGCTAGAGGGGCGCCCGCCGCTTCCCGATGCGCCGCGGAATGGGGGCCCCAGCACGAGCGAAACCGCTGGCCCCTCTGCACGCCCAGGGACTTGAGCCGCAGCTTCGCGTCAAGAGGGTATTTTTTCTAAACGATACCGCTTCATTCGTTGGTTCGTTGGTTCCTTCGGGCAGTTATGCAGCAGAAAAGCAACAGACATCGGCCGGAGCCCCGGCTCTCTTCGCCGAGGACCCCGACGCCCCGCCGCCATGCTCCGAGGCGCCCCCAGCCCACGGCGGCCTGCCCTCGCCCGCAAGGGTCGGGCTTTTCCTTACCCAGACAGAAACCAGAAATGCTCTTCGCAAACTCCAATAAAGACATTCCCGCGGCTTCTCCGGGGTTTGGTTGTTGACGCAGGGTTCCCGAGCACACAGCCGCTTCTCTAGAACCGGGTCTTGGAATTCTGAAATTGACCAGCCTCCTAAATCTGAGCCACCAGAGGTGGTCAAGCGAGGACCCCGAGGCCAGAATGGCAGAAATGGGAACCCCAGGCTGGAATCCTGGTTCCAAGGTGTTCTGATTTAGGAATTCCCTGAATCTAAAAATATTTGAGCCCACTTTTCTGAGAATCTAAGGCTTGGGTACTCTTTTGGCATCCCAGTGGCCTCTGGAGCCAATCGGGGGCCAGAGGAAGGAAGTCCCAGGTTGCTGTCCACTTGGCCAAAGACACAGGTCTAGGGTAGTGGCTAAAGCTACAGGCTGCAGAGGCGGCCCGGGAGGGGGACTGGCCGGCTCCCTCCCCTTTGCTCATACTGCTTGGAACTCTTCATCTCTGCTCAGAAAAGGAAAATAGGTGGACGGGGGCATGGAGACCAGGCTGCCAGGACTCTGGGCTGTGCCCTTCGCTCAAGAAAGCAGCTCCTGGGAAGGGGAGGCTGTGGTGACGGCATAAGCTGGCCCTCTGCTCCCCAGTTGTGCGACCAGCCCCTGCCACTTGCCCAGCCTTCTCTGCCCCTCAGCTCAGCCATTCTCGGGAACCAGAGAACGACCAGGGAGTGGACTCGGGGGAGCCATGAGGCCAGCCCTGCCAGCTTCTGCCAGAGTCCCGAGTTCCATGCTCCCATAGGCACCCCACTCGGCCATCCTGCCTGAGTACATCCCAAGTCTCCGCACCAGGACAAGCTGGGGAAGCCCAGATAACAAGGAGGCTCAGGCTAGGGTCCTTGGAAGCCTAGAGAATCCAGTGAGAAGGTTCCCAGCCCCTACCTGAGCACCCCTTTCCCCCTTCACCCAGTCATTGCTTGTATTCAAAGAAACAAGAGCTTTTATTGGGGGGGGGTAGAGCAGACAGAAGGAGGTAGGTGGTCCCAGATGCACTCCCAAAACTGGGTTTTCTAGTTTGAACTTCTCCACGGCCTAAGAGGCTTAGGGTTGGAATGTCCCAGAGAGTCATGGATGGCCTCGAGGGCAAGCCACGGCACATTCCTTCCCTTTTCCTAAAATCCCTTGATTCTAGTGCAAAGATTAGGGCAGGGTACCCCCCCCCATCAGTGTGTGGAAGGATGCCCTCCATGAGGGCCCTCCAACCACTCTTCCCAAACAAAATTGCTAAACCATTCTTGGGCACAAAATCTGTTTTGAGCGAGCCCAGCCTCAGGAAAGGTCCCTATGGTGACTACTTCAAACCCTACAACAGCCTAGGCTCCTCCGCTCAACCCAGCCAGGACTCTAAGCCTCCAAATTTCCTGAAAGTCATAGAATCATTGCTAGCTCTGCGTGGCCTGGAGGGGTGGGGAATAGGGCGCATGGTTCCAGCTCCCATAAGCCCCCTTCCCTCCTCTCCCCCGCCCCCATCTGCCAAGTAAGATGGAAGCTGAAGCAGCAGGTAGGAATCGCGGCGTCCCACGTCAGACATGGAGACTGGGGCACAGTGCAGGCCAAGCCTTGCCCAAGGTCAGACGGCAGAGCAGGGAGAACACTGAACCCCTGCTTTTACTCCTGAAAGAGAGCTGCGTCCTGTCCCGTGTGTGTGATGTGTGGCTGGGAGTGTGCTCGAAGCCCCTTCCCTGCCTGGGACAGGGCCCGGCAGAGGGTGAGGCTGGGGAAGAAAAGAAAGTGCCCATGTTCCTTCTCCAGCCAACGCCCGCAGGCCAGGGTGTCCTCACGATCAATCACCCCTTCCTTACCTCCTGCTCATTCAGCACTGCCCGTGGCGGGGGGCCAGGGGTGGCATCAGAACAGATTCCCTTGGACAGTCCCTACTTGTTTCAGCCCCTCTTTAGAGCTCCGAGCCCCTGGGGACATGGAGCTTCATCCGCAATAGTCTGAGGGCCTTCCCGTCCATCCAACAGCAGGCATCAAGATTTCCAAATAGAGGGACTACTGTGACTGCCTAGAACACTGCCAGAGGCTTGGGTTCAGAGGAGCACACAGCAGGTGCTCAATAACTGCATTCAATGCATCAACGGTGAGGGAGGCGAACCCCTCAGACAGACCAGCTAGAGCTGCAGAGTCACAGAATGGTCTCTGTCCGTGGAAGATGTGACTCTTTGCGCCCCGTGGACAGTGGAAGGCTAGGGCTCTCAGCCTCTGGACGCCTATCGGTCCGCCATCTATTCCATGTCACCACCCCGGAGGGCACTGTGCTTCCCACCTTGGCCTGACAACTGGCAGCCTTAGAACACACCTCCTGTCCCCTCCCAGCCCGATTTGGTGCTGAGCAGTGTTCTGGGACCCAGAGGCCTGACTGTGGGTGCACCCATGTGACTATATGCGGCACCCCACGGGTGGGTGTAGTGAGTACGTGTGCGTCTGTGTGTGCAGCACTCCTATGTGGTATATGCTAGATGTGCGCATGCTCCCGAGTCCTCGCCGGTGCCCGGGCAGGCTGGGTCACACGCTGTTTTTGAAAAGAGTTACCTGCTGCTGCAGGAGGTGCAACCAAGAAATGTGGTAAAAGATGGGGCTGAGGGCAAATGCTGGGCATCCATCCTTCCCAGGTCCCCCTCCTGCCATCCTCCCTCCCCCCCACACACACCCCCAAGACTATTTTCATCCTATGGGGTCTCAACTTAGAGAAACTCACCTCTAGGAGAAAAGGGCAGGAGTTGCTGAGCCTCCCCAACTCAAATCCCTGAGGTACATCCTCTCTCTGGCCTCAGACCCAGATTCTGCCCCTGCGGTCACAGGCACCCAGAGAGAGGTGTGCCAGCCCTAAGGAGCTGTGCTTTCTCGCAGGGCCCAGAGCTGGGGACCTCGGGCTAAGGCTGAGGGAGTGAGAGGCAGGCCTGTTTCCACCCTGCACCCACCCGACCCCAGCAATCCTCACCCAACAACTCAGCCTGAGGCTGTGGGTCTCCTTCTGATGAGGAGCCAGGGTGAGGGCTGGAAGGCAGTGCTTGCAGAACATCCCAGATCCTCACAGTCTGCACAGTCAGTCCCAAGCAGAGATCCCCAGGAAGAGATGGGGGGATGCACCGGGCCCTGGGGTGGGGCACAGGGCCTGGAGAGTAAGGCAGTGCTTCTCCACCAGGTTGCTGCCCTGCCCAGCGCTGCTTCTATCTGATGGAGTTGGTCAGCAGATGACGGGCAGAGGGCAGCCTGGGGTCCAGCTGTGGCCAGAGGAACAGGTCAGGGTTGCACCCTCCCACCCTAGCCGCCCTCTATTTGCTTGAGACTCTGAGGTCTCAGGGCCGGTTAACAATTGTTCAGCAAAATCCTTCAACAAACTTCACTGAAGTAGGAGGACTCCAGAAGGGGGTCATTCTTAGGGGTGGGGAGGGCATCGGCTGTGCCTGCCCCCATGGAGGCCCCACTGAGCTGAGCTCAGCTACCTCTGTATGAGAGAGAGCCTCAAAGGCGGTCGGCTTCCTGGCCTGGCGACCCAGGGCTGGGAAACTTCAGGCACCTGGCCTGCATGCAAGGCCAGGTGCCTGCAGCTCTGGGAAGCCACAGCAGAGGCCCCAGATGGCTGCAAACCTGCCCTGAAGGGGGCAGAAGCCAACCCCCTGGCTGCCAAGGCCCGGGCCTGGCTGATTTGGCCAGATTGGCACAAAACAAGGGGAGAGAGCCCTACAGAAGAGGCTGTGGGGCCTGGCGGGGCTCTTGGGGTCTCCTGCTGCACTCGCCAGAGGCCTGGAGCCAACAGAAACGTTTCGTCTGATTAGGAGCCATCAGTTCTATCCCAATCCCGGAAAATTGACTGCGGTGCAGAGGGGGAGGCCAGAGAAGCAGCCTTGGAGGACAGGGTCCAAGCTAATTAGGAGGCAGCATCCGGGGGCCCATTAGAACACAGACTGCTGTCACTGGGCCGGGCTCAGGTCCCGGGAGAAGAGGCCGAGCAAGAAGGGGCCGGCGGCCCCTCGACGGGGACGCCGCTGGGAGCTGCCGGAACGGGCCCCGGGCTCTGCCCCCGCCCGCTCCGTGCGATCCTGCTCAGGGAACATTCTCTCATCCTGGGCTGTTCTCGCCGGAGGCGGGGGGGGGGGGGGGGGGGGGGGGGGGGGGCCGGGGACTTCGAGGCGGCCCAGACAGCAGTTGATTCTGAGCAAAACAAGTCATCTGGGGCTTGAGGTGGGCACGAGCCACGCGGGACTTGGAGGCCAGATGCGTTTCTTTTGTGCGGCCGAGGGAGAAGTCGGTGTGTCAACGGGGAAGGAGGGAGCGGCGCGGCGAGGCCGCGGGGGGGGGGGGGGGGGGGCGGGGGGGGGGGGGGAGGGGGGCTGCAGAGGGGGAGGGCACCGGCTCGGGAGGGCGGGCGGCTCGGGGCTGGATTCCGCCCGCGCTCCCTCGCTCGCCGGCTCCCTCCCTCCCCAGCCCCCTCCCACCCAGGCCCACCCCACCCACCACCCCTGGCGCAGGGACTGCTGGAACCTGGCGGTGCGCGCTGTCGCTTTAAGACAGCCTCTGCCGGCGACGTCCGGAGCCTTAGAAACCGGCCCCGAATCGCGAGCCGGAGCCGGGGCCGGGCGGGCGGTAGAGGCCCGAGCGGCGGGAGCGCAGCGCGGAGCGCGAAGCCGGGCATCCGGTCGCGAGAAACCGCTGCCGCTGCCGCCCGCCTGGCCCCGCAGCCCCGGGCGGTCCATGGGGCGGGCGCGGCGTCGTTGCGGGCACGGGCAGCCCTGGGGGGCAGCCCCTTAGGCGCTGTGCTCTTGTCCCCGCAGGTCGCAGCCAGGGCGGCCGGGCGCGCCCAGCCCCAGCCCCGGCCCCTGGAGCGCCCGCCGCGGTCCCCGCCTCCATGGACGCCTTCAAGGGGGGCATGAGCCTGGAGCGGCTGCCGGAGGGACTCCGGCCGCCGCCGCCGCCGCACGACATGGGGCCTGCCTTCCACCTGGCCCGCGCCGCCGACCCCCGCGAGCCGCTCGAGAACTCCGCCAGCGAGTCGTCCGACACGGAACTGCCAGGTAAGCGCGGCTCCCCGCGGGGCGCGCACCGAGCCGAGCTGGGCGCACGGAGCGGGGAGCAGGGCCTGGAGCCCGCGCCGCGTAGTCGGGCTCCCTCTACACCCAGGAGCGTCAGGACCTTTTCTTTTCTCGTTCTCGGACTGAGGGTGAACGCGGAAATTTACACGCTTTATAAAACGAAAATCAGAGCTTTACTTCCACCCGGTCCCCACGCGCCAAGAGACCGGCAGATGCACAAACCTACAACGGGAGGGTCGGACTGACAGCCCCTCTTGTTAAGAAGCAAAGAGAACAGGAAAATAAAATTCGGTTTGCGCAGCTGGGTGCCCAGGGGCCGCTCAGACCGCAGGAGAGGAGTAGATCGAGAAAGGAATGGGGCGGCGGATGAGAGAAAGTGCCCAGAGAGAGATGGGGGCACACACCCCGACAGGCGGGGGGCGACAGACTGAGAGGGAGAAATCGAAGAGAAGGGGTGGCGGGAAAAGCCAGAAAACAAACGGGGGGGGCGGTGGACAACCTCAAGTAAAAAGAAGACAGGACAGCGAGGGCGATTGGGCCAAGGGGCGAGGCTCGGCTTCAGGCAGGACTCCCTCAGTGAGGGAGCCCGGCCCCACGTGCGCCGCGGGGCCCGGGAGCCGCCAGGCCGCCCAGCCAGGGCCCTGACTCTGCTCGGGCACGTCTCCGTCCGCGGTGCCTTTTTGTCCGAGCTCAAGCTTTTTTCCCCCAGGCTGGCCGCGAGCTGGGCCGGCGGGTGGACGGTGCGGGCAGCAGCGCGGCTAGTCCTCGGCCGGGCCGGGCCTCCGGGGTCTCGGTTTGGCTCGCGGGCTCACCGTCCCAACTCGGCGCTGCGGCAGAGCTCCCTTCTCCCCGGGCGCCTCTGCAGCGTTCATTTCTTAATCCACCGCCGAGTGTTTCTCTACGCGCTTTTAATCTCTATTTGTTTCTGTTTTGCATCCCTAAGTGACTTTTCTCGGAGAGGGTCTGTTTGCTTGGCTAAAAAACAATCAACGCTGAACTGTACTTTTGTTTTGCAAAAGTTTTAAGCGTGGCCTTTGGTTGGTTTTTACTTTTAAAACCCAGAGAAATATGCAGCGGTAGAGTGCTCTTTTAAAACCGAATCTATGAGGACATATTTAAAATGCTAACTGGAATTTTCGATATAGAAAGAATTACTACACTAGACATATTTCTCTGGAATTTAAAAATCTCTACAGGCAACATTATTCTTGGGGAGATTTTTTAAAAGTCAATCCAAAATGGCGCGTTTCTCCGGGATTTTTTTTTTTTCAAAATCCATTTGCAGTGGGGTTATTTTGATAATTTATCTAACTATAGTGTTGTATTTCCCCAGGACTTAAAAATTATCTCTAGAAAGGGCATTATTAGGAAGGGGTTAAAAAAAAATCTATCTACAACAGTACACTAAGTTTTTTTTTTTTAATCCCAGAGAAATAAATGTGTGTGTGTGCGCCTGGAGTTTATACGAGTACGGCACTGTATTTAGTTAGGGCTGTGTTTGCAGGGAGGTTTTTGCCTTCTTAATTTGCATTTGCTCTGTGTTCCTACCTGCCTAATTTTTTAAGAGTTTGTGAGCCTTTCCATGGTGTTAGGATAGAACTGCGTTTATCTTGGCTTCTATGTTTTGTTTTTAAATTTTATCTTTTTGTTTCAGTGTGTCTGTGACTGAATGTGTTTTACGTAGCTTGAAAGAGTGAAAGGCTAGAGCCTCAGGTCACCCAGACAGAGTCTGTCGGTCTGAGCTGCCGCCTGAAGGATTTTCTGGGCCTCTGGACTTGAGGCTTGGAGCAAAGGCTGAGAACACAGCTGTGTTGTGCCTGCCCAGTGTGGCTCCCACACAGCCCTGGGGAGAAGAAAGTGGGGTGGGGGCGGCAGGCCACGGCCCCTGCTCCCCCGACCCACTAGCTTCAGGCTGGAAAGATTTGATCCTAGTTCAGAAAAGCAGAGAGACACCCCCCCCAGATTTAGACCCCAAAGAGCCCTCAAATTTTCATACATTTGCGGGTGACACAGGCAGTGGGGCTTGAGCCTGAGCCCAGCTGCAAGAGCAGGCTCTGCCCAGCCAGGAGCCTAGGCCTGTGCCTCCAGTTCCTGGGCTCTGCTGGGCACGACCGACCAAAGGTGACTGCAGACCATCAGGCAGCCAGCAGGCTCTTTCCAGTGGGGACAGTTCTAGGGCCCCTGGCGGGAAGGGCCGCCAGCGCTGATGGCAGGCGCTTCGGTGGAGCCGGGACGGGGTGCAAACGAGCATAAGCCCAAGGTGACCGGAGCCTGTCCTGCCCGATTCAGAGAAGGAGCGCAGCGGGGATGTCAAGGGGCCGGAGGACAGCAGCGCAGGAGGCGCAGGCTGTGGCGGCGGGGAGGACCCGGCCAAGAAAAAGAAGCAGCGGCGGCAACGCACGCACTTCACAAGCCAGCAGTTGCAAGAGCTGGAGGCCACGTTCCAGAGGAACCGCTACCCCGACATGAGCATGCGGGAGGAGATCGCTGTGTGGACCAACCTCACCGAGCCGCGCGTGAGGGTGAGCGCAGCGTGCACGCCTAAGGCAACCCGCGCCCAGGGCTGCTGGCCACCTCTGCCGCAGTCCCCGCGCGCAGACTTTGTCTCTGTCCCACCACTCAGACCTGCTCCCTCCCTCCGCCGTTGAAGATGCCACTGTAGGCCCCGGGTGTCCCCCGCTGCCGCTAAGCCCTTGGGTGGGTGGTGCCCCTGGGCTGCTGCCGCCTGGTATCCTACCTGACCCTCGGGCTCTACTGCACCTTCGCCCCAAGATCTGTGGCCCCAGGGGGATTTCCCCTGCACTGCAGGGCCCAGGGCCCACTCGGATGTTACGGCCTTAGACTGCGCAGAGGACTCCCGCCTATGGGGACCTCGGAGCTGCTGGCGCCTTCCCCCGGAAAACGAAAGGGAAAGGCAGGCCTTGCCTGGCCACCTGGCAGAGGCCTGAAGGGTACCTAGGCTTGGAGGCTCAGAACCTCCTGGGGCAGTGATCCCAACCACAGCCTGCTTCTCCAGAACCTCAGCGTAGTCCCCACCTGACTCGTCTCCAGCCCCGTCAGCCAGTGAGTAGCTGGACCCTTTCCCTGTTGCCCCTTCCTGTACGGCTGGGGTCAGGTGAAGGAGGAGCAGCTCTGGTGGAAGAGTGACCCTCAGGCTGAGCCCTTTTGGAGATGTAAGATCTCTGACCCGTGACCAGACTGCACCCTCCCTCTCCTCGCCCTTTGGTTCTCAGTAAAGGCAAGAGCATAGAGGTTCTCTTGCCAGAGCAGCAAGAGAATCATTTCTCTGAGTACGCAAATATTTAATCAGATACTGGGAGGACATCCCAAGCCAGCCTAAAGTGCTACCTGGCCTGGTGACTCCCTGCTATAACCCAAACTCTTGCCCCTCCCGTCAGGCTGGCCAGCCCAGTGGGACTCAAGTGAAGACAGCACTCAGTAATCCAGAACTCACTAATCCTGCCCAGGTTTACGGTGGTAGGGGTGGTGTGGGGGTGGAATCAGGCAGTGTCAGTGCCGGGGATTGGAAAAGGCTGAGATGCGGGGGTCGGCAGCTAGCTCAGGAAAGTCAGCCCAGGGCTGGAGGAGGGCTTCAGAGGATAGAAGCATACAGTAGGAGGATAGGAGCGGTTGGGCAAGGACCAGGAGTTGGGAAAGAACAGGTTCTTACTAAATTTTGTGGGAGAGAGTGGAGGGGAGATTAGAGAGAAACTAGTAAGAAGTGAAAGGAAATTAAATATTTGCAAAGAAACATATGTGGCATATATTTAGGTGGCAGGAAAAATTAAATATTTAAGGGCAAAAGGATCAAATATTTGAGAAAAATAAAGAATCAACTATTTAAGAGAAACAGTGACGGTCAGATGTTTGGAAAGACAGGGGAAACTAAATATTGGGGGAAGAATCAAAAGGATCAAAAATGAGGGATAACGGAGAAGATGGACTGAGGGAAAAGAAAGCAGTTCAGATAGCGGGGTAGACCAAAAGAAAATAAACATTTGGGGCAGAAATGAGAATATCAAAGATTCCCAGTAAATATGGATACAGACTCTTTGAGGAATGAAATAATAGAATAAAGGGAGTCAGAAGATCCAATATTTCAGGGAAGAAAAACACCTTTTGTATTGGAGGGAGAAGAAAAAGGATGGAATATTTAGGAGATAGACCGGGACCCCTTTAGGGGAGAAGGCCGGAGATGGACTGGTTGAGAGAGAAAGAAAGCAAACGAATATTCGCTGAAACAAAAGAGGATCGATCCATATTAGGAGAAGACATCAGATTTAACTTGGGGGAGTGGATATAGATCAGAAAAGGGGAAAGACGAAATGTTTTCTGGGGACAGGAAAGGAACCATTAAGGAGCGCGGCCCGCAGGGGCGGAAATAACGAAGAAAAGAGACGCTATTTGGAGAGACGGCAGCGGCGGCGGGCTCGGGGCGGAGGGGGCGGAGGGGGTGGAGGTGGAGGGGCCTTCCCGCCCTCGGCAGCCCTGACCCTTCTCCTGCCCCCTCCCCCAGGTCTGGTTCAAGAACCGGCGAGCCAAGTGGCGGAAGCGCGAGCGTAACCAGCAGCTGGACCTGTGCAAGGGCGGCTACGTGCCGCAGTTCAGCGGCCTGGTGCAGCCCTACGAGGACGTGTACGCCGCCGGCTACTCCTACAACAACTGGGCCGCCAAGAGCCTGGCTCCAGCGCCACTCTCCACCAAGAGCTTCACCTTCTTCAACTCCATGAGCCCGCTGTCCTCGCAGTCCATGTTCTCGGCACCCAGCTCCATCTCCTCCATGACCATGCCGTCCAGCATGGGCCCCGGCGCCGTGCCCGGCATGCCCAACTCGGGCCTCAACAACATCAACAACCTCACCGGCTCCTCGCTTAACTCGGCCATGTCACCGGGCGCCTGCCCGTACGGCACGCCCGCCTCGCCCTACAGCGTCTACCGGGACACGTGCAACTCGAGCCTGGCCAGCCTGCGGCTCAAGTCCAAGCAGCACTCGTCGTTCGGCTACGGCGGCCTGCAGGGCCCGGCCTCGGGCCTCAATGCGTGCCAGTACAACAGCTGACCGGCCCGCCAGGCCCCGCGGGCCCGCGGCCGGGGTTGGCGCCGGGGCGGGGGCGGCGCGGAGGACTTAGCCACGCCGCGGCCCCTGCGCCCGCGCAGCCCTCTCCTCCCCACCTCCCCACCTCCGGGCTGGTTGTGTGTTTGCTTTTTCTGGACCCCACTCTGCCCTCCCAAACCGGACGAAACAAAACGAAAAGACGTCGGAGAAAAGTGCTGCGAAAAAACGGATGAGTTGCAATTTCCCTCGGGATGGCGCGGGTGGTGTGTGTTCGCTCCCTCGGGCCGGGCGGGCCCGTCACGCGGAGGGGGCGCGGCGCGGGAGGCCGGCGGGCCGAGGAGGACGCCCTCGTAGCCCGCGTTCCCGCCGCGCTGGACCCGGGAGGAGCGGCCGCGCCTGCGAACTGGACGTGCGGAGCCCGCGCAGGCCGGCTTCGGCCCTGTAGGAACCGAGGCGCCCCCTCCAAGCTGGGCCCGGCCGAGCGTACCTTAGCTCGATTCGGATCCGAGTTGGAGCGGGCGCTGGGTCCGGGATGACGGCGCCCAGCCTGGGTTCGGGGACTCGCTGTGGAGCCGCACGCGGCCACGGCGCGCCCCGAGAGCCCTCGGCAGCCCCGAGCACCGGAGGCCTATTTTAAGGCTACGGAGCCCCAGCTGGCGGTGCGGACGTGGCGGGAGAATGGGGTGGGCTCGTCTCCGAGCCCCCCGGCCCCCCCCCCCCGCCCGCCCAAGTTTCGCCACAGGCCCAGACCCTCCTCTCCGCTCCCGGGCTAGGAGGTGGCCCCCTTGGCCCGGCGAAGAGCCCCCTCCTCACCGCCCGCGGTGCAAGTGTCGAGCCGGGAGAGCTCGGGGCGCGGCCAGCACCCCCCCCTGCGCCGCGCCCACTTTGCACACCGGCTCTCCGGCCCGCGCCCCTGTTTACAGCGTCCCTGTGTATGTCGGACTGACTGTATAGAATTATAAATCTGTCTATATCGACTTGTCCATGTACGTCTATTAAAACCATAGTACAAGCGTGCTAACCACTGCCGAGCCCCGACTGCTTCATTCCACTGAGGAGGGAGGCGGGTAGGAAGGGAACGGCGCCACCATGGGCCCTGTGGGGTAAGAGAGGAGCTCAGCGGCCGCCTCCTGGTGGAGTGGGAGGTGCTCTCTCTTCCCACCACAATTCCTGACCTGCTCAGCCCCACTCCGTGAGGGCCCCGTCCGGAGCTCTGAGCTCACCAGGGGCTCTCCGGCGGGACCGCTCAGCCTCGGCGCGGCGCTGTGCTCAGCGCCCTAGCCAGCACCCCCGCTTCCCCAGCTGCCGGACTCTGCAGGCTCTTCCCAAGCTGTGTCGGCGGGAACCCCCAAGCCCTCGGGGTGCTGTGTGGCCCTTGTCCACCCTGAGAGTTGTGGTGAGGGCCGCCCAGGGCCCCTTTAGTCCTGGAGTTGTCTTGTCTCCTGTGGGCCCAGGACTCCCACCTTGGAGCTCTACCCTAGCTGTTCCAGGAGGACTGAGGATGCAGGATCTGCCAGTGTCTAGCCAGGGCCTCCCTCAGCTATTCCCCCCACGGAAATCCCACTCAGGCTGTGCTGGAGAAAGTGTCCATGGCACAGAATGAACATCTCACTTCCCTTCCACCCCAAGGTATCAGAAGGAGGCTGAGGGCTCTTCCACCCTCCCAGGCTTTGGAAACGATGAACAAGACCAGCCTGTAAAGTGCCTGTAAAGATCTGCTTCCCTGAAGTCAGTCACTTCCAGTGGCAAAACAGAATGTTTGCAGCTGAAGCGGGGGGAGGAAGGAGGGGTTGGTATTCTGCTTCAGACTCACCTTGTGACTGGGATTGGCACTGCCCTGGAGCCGGACCCCCGGCAAGCCCTAGATGTAAGTGGGGCACAGCCATGGGCTTAATCACCAGCTGATAGCTGGAGAGCCCTGTGCACACATTCTCAAACCAGGTCAACACTGCCTCTGAGGGCAGGAGTGTTGTCCCTATTACACAGGTGATGGAACCGAGACTTCACCATGCTCTGCGACTGGGCCAGGGTCACAGGGGAGTCAACAGTCTTTATATTCCAAAGCATCTTTCCACCGATCTTCCCACATTTAGATGAGGAGTGAGGAAGGGTCCTTCCTGGAGGATGGCCCAGCCATCCTGTAGGACTTACAGGACTGCTGGAGGACTTACAGTGTGGGGTTCTGAGGACAGGGCCAGATATACAGGCCAGGGGAGGGAGGTGGGGGGAGGGAAGGCCAGGGCAGGGGGCTGGAGCCAGACCACCCCTCCCCCAACGGCTCCAGTCCAGAGCTCCGACCCCTCACTCTCTGGAAACCCCTCACTCTCTGGAAACATAAACACAATCACATCTGGACTCAAAGTGCCTCCCCCAGCCTCACACATCTGCCAAGGCCAGGGGGCCCTGGTCTCAGTTGAGGGCAGAAGGCAGGAGAGACCTAGGAGATGGGACTGGAGGAAAAAGGGAGGCAGAGAGTCCTCTCCTGAAAGTCAGGCCTGGCTTCAGGTGCCATGGCCGACAAGGGGCTCTGGTGGAGACTCAGTGTGGCTTTGGGGCCACAGATATAAGTGGCAGGGCAGAAGCAGTCCCAGAATGTCCCCATCACCCATCAAGGACCAGGGCCAACAAGGTGAGTGTAAGACCCTATTGTGGGGTTCCCCCAGCTCCTCTGACCCGGCTGTTCTGTGGCTGCAGATAGGAGTGGTAGCACCCAGCCCTTCCCAGCTGTACCCGCCACGGGATCATCTCTGAAGGAAGGCTGAGGAATACAGGGGGGCTCTGAAAGGCCAATCCTCCGACAAAAGGCAAAAAGCCCTCGTCCTCCTCTGCCTAAAGACTGGGGAAGGAGTGTCATTCATTCACGCAACATTTGCTGTGCTCCTGCCCTTGGCGCTCGGGATTGAGCGCTGGGAAACGGACGGTCCCTGCTCTCATGGACAAGTAAACAAACACGTATATAATTACAAACTGGGCTGAGTGCTTTTGAAGAACAAGAACAGGGTGCTGTGAGTCAGAAAAAAATGAGAGGTCTGCCTCGAACAGGGTGCTCAGGCCAGGCTGTGCCACAGAGGCGGGTCTGTCTTGAGCGGTGAGCGCTCTCATTTCTTCCACCCATTCAGGGCCCGGGGCCCAGGGCGAAGCGTACACTCCTCACGGATCAGCCGCTTTACCTAAACGCCAACCCTAGGAGGAAGAGTTCTCATTATCCCCTTTCCCTGATGAGGTCCCTGAGGCTTAGAGAGGTCAGGTCACTTGGCCAAGGTCCACAGCAGAGAGTGATGGAGTGGATTCCAGCCCAGTCTGTGGCCGCTCTACCGTCTGCACTGGGCTGCCCCATGCCAAGCAACGCGGGCAACATGGTGGGGAGGGGGAGGAGTCTGGCCTGCAAGAGATGGTGATTTCTACTGGCTACCCGGGACTAACCCCAGGAAAGAGAAAAGCAGATTTGGTCCTTGCTTGGTGCTGAAAGCCCCAAAGGGCTGCTGCAGGTTTAGAGCAGTTACGAATTAGAAACAGGCGGGCCTGAGGAGGGTGCCCAGCACTTGGTTGCAGGCACTATGGGGCACCAAAGGAAAGTGCACAACCACCAGAGTCCCCGGTCACTGAGAGGAACCGTAGCTGGAGGATCTGCCTTGGAGGGGGCACTGCCCCGGGAGTCCAGGCCCGGGACGTGGCTGTGTGCCGTCCTTCAGCGTTGCCTGCCTGAGCCTGCTGCTCCCTGTGACAATGGAGCAGGGCCTCAGTCACGAGACAGGAAGGATGGTTCGTGCCCACCGACCTCCCCATCTCCAGGGCCTGTGACTCGGCTCTGGCATCCAGAGGAAGCTTCGCTGTGGTCTTTGAGAGCAAGGGTTTGAGTTCTGGCTCCACCTCTGAGTTGCCTTGGATAAGACACCATGTCTCTGAGCCTGTTTCCTCTTCCATAAAAGGGAATAACAATCCCTTCACACAGTTGTTTGAAGGATTAAAGGAGATAACACATCAGACATTAGTTGTGGGGCCGGCAGAGAGTTATTACTGATGGTGGTGGCAGTGTGGTTGTTAGTCTGCCTCTCCCCTTGGGGGCCCTGTCCCCCGCTTTCCACATTAGTAGGGCTTCTCTGAGTTTCTCAATGGGTCATTTCTGAAAATGTCCTTTGGAGCCCAACTTGGTTTTCCCTCCAGCTTTGCTGGGTGTCGTGGGTGTGAGTCCTGACTGACAGTCCCGCCGACTTGCCTTCCCCACTGCATCCCACCCAGGGACCCAATCCTGGACTTGGACCCTCGGGAACCCAGCCTGGTGTCCTAGCGCCAGGGCCTGGGAGGCCCTGAGGAACTGCTGTCCACTGGGCCTGGGGAGAGGCACACGGGCAGGCAGTACTCTGAGAGATGAGCCAGGGGAGCAGAGGGGGCACTCACCCCAGAATTCTCCTCTAAGGACTCCCTGCAACATGGAAAAAGGAGGCCTGGACACTTCTGTGTTCTCTCATCTTACTGATAGCTAACCTCAGCCCCTTACCAAGTGCCAGGCCCCGAGAAGCACTTGATAACAATTACAGTGCTCACTCCTCAGGGGAGGGAGGGGCCCCTTATCCTTACGCGGGAAGACACGGAGGCTGAGAGAGAATCAGCAGCTCACCCGTGATGCCACAGGGAATGAGGGACGGAGTTGGGACCCAGGTCCATGGTCCCCTCCACTGCACCGTACACTCTCTTGACATTTGTACTGGGTGGTGGCAGGGGGAGCGGGGGAAGGATAAACAATTATAATTCATGTCGATTCCTGTCAAGAAGCTGGGCTCAGGTGTGCTCTGGGAGGGAGAAAGAAAAGGCCCCAGGCCCCAGGATTTGCCTCCACTGAGCTCACTTGGCTATTGGGGGGGGGGGGGGGGGGGGAATAGCAGAGGGCACAGGTGACAGGGGGACTAAGGAAGCCCCCGAGATGAGCGCAGCAGAATGGAGTGGGCCGGTGAGGGCACAGAGCAGCTTTCTGGTAAAGGCAGGACCCTGGAACATCAACCATTAATTCCAAACTCCTGTCTCCTTCAGTACTACAAACTTCTCATTTCCTAGATGCGTGTTTCCAGTCTGCTTCCCTCTGGAAGCCCTCCTAGGGTCCTCCCAGCCCTTGCTGGCCTGGCCCCTTGCCCGTCTCACCACCCCACGCTTCACAGGCCTGTGTTGCCTTCGCAGGGCCCTGGACCTGGCCTCCCAGTAGGTTGGTGCTGCCCAGAGCAGGTGTCCATCTACTGAGTGGCTATAGGAACTTCAGGACACTCAGCCACCAGAGCCCAGCCAGGCTTGGGGTGGGGCGGGGGGAGGGGTGGGCTGTGACCCAGGGCAGAGAGACGCTGCAGAGGAGCAGGTCAGGGTGCAGGAAGCTGTGTCGGGAAGGGGGTGGAGGAAAGCTCGCTCTGGCTCTCTCCGTCCTGTGGCCACATCTCACCCGGCACTATCCCCTGCTGTGCACCGGACATATTTTATTTCTCTTCTTCATCTCATTTTATAGATGAGGAAGCTGAAGCTCAAGCACGTCACATAACCTGTCCAAGGGCACACAGCTTTTAGGGACTCGGGTCCCCGCCGGACCACAGAGCCCACAGCCCTCGCTAGTGTGGACACAGCCTCCTGGGGGCAGGGCACTGGCAGCTGGGCAGGGGGCTGCCGTCACAAAGTCAGCATGCCCAGGCAAACAGGTGTGGACCGCAGCGCCTGGAGAAGCGTCCGCACACAGTCACGCTCGAGAAACATTTGCTGAATAAAAGAACTGAAGGGCTGCCTTCCCTTACCCCTCCCTCCATGAAACAGATCTTGGCCCTTTCTCCCTCTCCCTGCTCCTTTCTCTCCTCTCTCTTGTTTCTTTCCTTCCTCCACACACACTTATTCCTCATTCTCAGCACAGGCAGCTCTGGGCACTGCTTTTAAAGGTGACTCAATGGGGCGCCTGGGTGGCTCAGTCGTTAAGCGCCTGCCTTCGGCTCAGGTCATGATCCCGGGGTCCTGGAATCGAGCCCCGCATGGGGCTCCCTGCTCAGCGGGAAGCCTGCTTCTCCCTCTCCCACTCCCCCTACTTGTGTTCCTGCTCTCGCTCTCTCTCTCTCTCTGTCAAATAAATAAATAAAATCTTTAAAAAAATTAAAAAATAAAATACATAAAGGTGAATCAACAGGGGCGCCTGGGTGGCGTGGTCAGTTAAGCATCCGACTCTTGGTTTCGGCTCAGGTCGTGATCTTGGCGCCCTGAGATGGAGCCCCACATTGAGCCCTGCAACAGGCTCCTCGCTCAGCTGGGTGTCTGCTTGGGATTCTCTCTCTCCTTCTCCCTCTGTCCCTCACCCCCACTCTCTCTCAAATAAATACATAAATAAATATTTTTTTAAAGTGAATCAACAAAAAAACAAACCATCCATTTCAAAAATGGGCCAAGGATTTGAATGGACATCTCCCCAAAGGAGATAGACGCATGGCCAATAAAAACATGAAAAGATGCTCAGCATCACTACTCATTAGGTAAACGCAAATCAAAACCACGGTGAGATACCCCTACACGTCCATTAGGAATAAAACAAGATATCAAGTGTTGGCAAGGACGTAGAGAAATTGGAACACTTGTGCATTGGTGGTAGGAACGTAAATGGTACAGCTGCTCTGGAAAACAGTATGGCGGTTCCTCAAAAAATTAGACATAGAATTACCATGTGATCTAGTGATTCCCACTTCTGGGTATTTACCCAAAAGAAACAAAAGCAGGGACTCAAAAAGAAACATGTACACCCATGCTCATAGCAGTATTATTCACAATCCCAAAACGTGGGAGCCACCTAACTGTCCATCAACAGATGAATGAACAAAATGGGGTCCAAGCATACAATGGAATACTATTCAGCCTTAAAACAGAAGGATATTCTGACACCTGCTATTACATGGACGAACCCTGAAGACATTATACTAAAGTGAAATAAGCCAGACAACTATTGGAATTCCATTCATCTGAGGTACCTAGAGTAGGCAAATTTATGCAGACAGGAAATAGGATGGTGGTTGCCAGAGACAGGGGGAGAGGAGAGAGTCATTGTTGAATGGGTACAGGGCTTCATTTTGGGATGATGAAATGTTGCACAGTGGTGATGGTTGCACAACAATGTGAACATCGTAAATGCCACTGAACGATCTACTTTTAAAAGTAAAATTCATGGTAAATTTCACGTACCGACCAGAACCTTTTTAGAAAAAGCTGTATCTGTGTTTATGCCCCAACCTTCTCCAGAGAGGTGTGCAGGGGCCGGTGCCCAGGATGCTCAGGGGCCGAGCCCACGGCCACAGTTAGTCTGCTATTGATCAGAAAACAATTCCCTGCAGCCCTCTTTAACTAGAAGCCCCATGCAAGCCCCCAGGACAGCTGACCACCCCCCGTGGCCCTCACCCCATTCTCCATCCCTTCGTGCACTGCAGCAGTGGGACCCCATGAGGACACTTCCCCTACCGAGTGTCTATTCTGCAGCCAAGAGAGAACTGGTGTGGATGGTTGTTCTCGATCAGTTCGGCCGAATATTAAATAACAGGTCTGCCGCTGCCTCTTTTTTTCTTAACTGAGCTTCTCTGTCAGAAAACTAAGAAACACAGGCTATAAAGCAGTATTTAAGCACTGTACCATTTTTGCTCTTATATATGCACAGGGAAGTTTCTGGATGTGCACAAAGTGTTAACACCAGCTACCTCGGGGTGGCGGGAAATGAGGGATTTTTTTTTTTTTCATTTGTCCTTTCCAAGCTTTTTGCACTGAGCATGTATTACTTTTGTAAAGGTGACATGAAACAATAAATATTACTTTAAATATACCAAGACCTGCAATCCACAGGATGAGGAGGGGCGTGCCTGCGGGACCCTGCCCTCACCCCGAAGGTGTCAGTCATCACCTGCCTGCAATGACGTGTCAACCCTCAGGATTCAGCCTCATTTAGGGGCAAGCCCGTGTGACAAGTGTCAAGTAAACCTTTACTGTCAGATTTCTCCCCAAGTGAAATTTTTGTTTTGAAATACATTCTTCTTTAAATGGATGTCAAATTAATAGGTGCCAAGAGGAACGTTCAGAGAGAAGAATCATTTGAGATGCTCTTTTCTTTTTGCTAGGCAAAGAGGGCTCAGAGTTTAAAAAACGGCTGTCATAGGCAGGGAATCTCTTCCTCTCCCCTGTGTCCCCTGGCTGTACCCCCTGCCCCCTCCCAGTCCTCCAACTGAGCAACCTCTTTACACTCCTCCCTTGCCTCCACCCACCCACCCACACGCGCGCGTGCACGCACACACCCACACATACACACGCGCACACGCACGCACCCACACATACACGCACGCGCGCGTGCACACACACGCGCGCGTGCACGCACACATACACACACCCACACATACACGCGCGCGCGCGCACACACACACGCACGTAGGGTGTGCCTGCCAGCCAGCGTGATCATGGAATCTTTATTAAAGAGGTCCAAATTACCAAGGTTTTACTACACTACTAAAAATAGTCATGCTTACTTAGCCTGCTTAATAAGCACACCATTTCTAATTTTTCTGCCTGAGTAAACCGAAACATCATTCCAGAAATACATTTTTACTGAAACAAGAAGGCTTATTTTTTCTCCTTCGTTCATACATTTTTTCCCTCCTTCCCCTGCTCCCCCCTCTCCACCTCTCTCCATTCCCCCTGTGCCCCCCTCAGCTCCCCACCCCTACTCATTTTTAAATTTCAGAACATAAAGGGGAAAGTAACAGTAATTTGGACTTGGCTTTCACACAAAATGGACCAATTTTTTTTAAGTGTTCGTAATTTGTCCTGAAAATGGATATAGGGAGTCGGGCTGGGGAGGCTTTGAAGAATGGGGTTTTATGAGAGGAAAATGAGGCCTGAGCGTGCGGGAAGGCGTGCCGCACTTTCCCCTCTGTGCCTGGGACAGTGCAGGCACGTGTAATAACCACAGCTAATAGCACCATTATTGCTATTATCACATTATATTATTATTATTCCTCAGAATCAGACAAAGCATATTAACCCATTTAATTAACCAAGGGCTTAACGTCCCCATGACCTCACGGAAAGTGCTTGGCAAACCCAAGACACTGCAGCCACAAAGCAGCCGGCCACCTCGCCGCTCGCCAGGCTGTGGCAGGGCCTGACAAGGGTTTCCCCAAACTGTTGCCGCCTGTGGCCTATCTGGGAACTTTCCAGGACACACTGGGATGGATGCTTATCCTCACCCTTACTCCAGTCTTTCTATGCACATACCTCTCTGTCCCTGTGGATAAACCCAATCTAATAAAGGACAGATTTACGTGAAACACCCCCCTCAACACACACACACGCACGCAAACGGTGTGGCCAAGGACCCCTCCTCCCTCCCCCAAGCTCGCACTCCTTCGGAGTCACCAAGGCTGGTTACTGAGTACAGGCACCCACTATTCATGGTGAACGCCTGGCCTCTCCTGAGCTCGGTGCCCACCCTTCCAAAGCTCCTTGACTCTCCCCACAATCCAGAGCCCAGGGTGGGGCCGCTGAGGCCACCCCTGGCAGCCCCTAGGGTCACAGTGACTGTCCCAGCCCAACAAGGGAAGGATACCAGCAGAGCTGCGGCTGGTCAAGGTGCCTGGGGGAGGCCAAGGTCCCCCTGGCTTCTAGCCCCTGGGCTGGGCTCCTCCCTGGGACCTGGCCTTCCCTTCGTGGAGCCTGAGTGCCCCACTCTGTCAAATGGGCACTGGGCCTGCCTGCTTGCCTCATGAGGTTCAGTGTCAGGGTTTGCAGAGACCCTGGATGTGACCAGTATGTAAGGCTTTCAAGTAGGCTGTCTCATCTCACTGACCACCTATGCTTAGAGAATCTCAGGCTCAGCCTCCCTCCCCTCCACACACCCTCCACGGCACCCCTACCAGCCGGCCCCACAGGGAAGCATCTTGCTTTATTTCATGGGGGATGATGACCCCCCCCCCAGGCCTCAGCAGGGCTGCTGCGATGCCCCCAGGTCCTCCACTGGGTCAGGAGCTACCACCCGAGTGACCTAGCATCTCCTTTCCACCCTGAAGTCCATGTCCCCTGGGCCCGGGGCAGCAAGGCGCAGGAAGGCCCCACCTCAGGCCCAGCTCAGCCGACGTCCAGGGGGTAAGGGCCCAAGACAAGCACAGCACAGAGGTTAAGAGTATGGGCTCTGGAGTGAGACAGGTTCAACTCTCAGTCCTGCCACTTAGTGCCACACAAGCCTCTCCAAGCCCCCTTTCCTCAACTGCAAAACGGGAACAGTTGTGAAAAGGTATGTCCAGCGCTTGGCATGGTGCCTGTGGCATCGGCTCCAGTCACTCCTGGGTCTCTGCTGCCCACTCCTCCTCCATCCCCCAGGACTCTAAAGCTGGCATACCTCAGGCAATCCATCTCTGGCATTCAAGGGGTAGGGCAAGACTCCCAGATCACGGCCCTCCCCAACTAAGGCTGGGAAAGGGAGTAAGTGTGGGTGGAGGAATTAAGGTCTGAGTTAAGGTCAGGTATAAAAGGCCAAGGGTGAGAGTCCGAGAAAGGAGAAATCAAGGCTATTCCGAGCAATCTGGGAGGGCTTCCCGTGAGAGAAAGCCTGGCCCTGAGCCTTGAAGGACAAACAGGCCTGGAACGGGTGTGCAGGAGGGGAGGGGAGACTGAGTCCTGGCAAAGGGAGCCCTGGGAGGTATGGGGAGAAAAAGGGGGAGACAGAGTAGGGAAGTCTTATGTGCCAAGTGAGGGGGATAAGGCCTCTCTCAGGCGGCAGGAATCCAAACTGGCCAGGTTACCGCCCTGCTTCCACATTGCCAAGCCGAACACTCAAGGTCCTCCAGATCTGGCTCCAGTCTACTTCCCCAGTCCCCCAACACCCCACCCCACCCTGTAAACTGTGGCCAAACCAACCTCCCAGCACTCGCTCAACCCCCTAGAGCTCTACCTTCACTCCTTTGTGCACGTGGTTCCTTCTGCTTGGAACGCCCTTCCGCACGCCACAGGTGTGGGTGCACACGCACACACACCCGCCCCACGCTTAACATTACGTTCCAGGTGAATATTGTGTGATTTTCCCTGATTAGAGCATACATGTTCATTCTCAACATTTCTGAAGTTCAAAAAAGTGTGAGGACCGAAGTCAAGACCACCGAACCACCATTGATGATATCTTCCCAGACATCCCTCCGCCTACATACATGTGCATTTACACATACACTGTATGTGCGCACATGCTATTACAGAAAGGATATCCTGCCATGCGTTGCTCAAGAAGCCACTTTTTTCACTCAGGATAGTATCAAGAATATCTATGCTTATCCAAAAATCACTATTTTTAAGGGCCACATGTATAGATTCATAGTCATTTAACCAGCATCCTCACCAGTGGGCCTTGGGGTAACATCCTGTTTTGTTGTGTTTCTCTTATAGCAGGCCACCGCAAACACCCTTATCCATGCTCTCTGTGCACTGGTCATTTGGGACGTCAGGGTAACTGCAAGAACAGATCTGGCGAGCCCCAGGAACGCACACATAAAATCCCATCCATGCTGCCATGGAGAAGACCACGGAGAAGGCCACACCTATGGGTGCTGCCAGACGTGGACAAGGGGGCCCCTTCTTCATACACTGGCCAGTACTAGCTCTTGTCTATCATCTTTGCCACCTGGAAGAGAACAGACATCTTATGGCCACTTTGTATATGTGGTTTTATTTATTTCTCCTCTTCCCCCCAAAAAAATACAGAGGGTGGCATGTACCTACAGTTCTACAACTGGCTTTTCCCATCTGCCAATTTCCACTCCTTTTCTGCATGCTCATTCCAGGGTCAGGGGAAAAGCCGGCTACTCAAGCCAAGAGACTCACAAAGTGCCCCCTTTGGGTGCCCACAGCTTCCACCCTTGCTGATGAGTTATCTATGGGTGCAGGGGCAGGCAGAGAGCCAGAAAGGACCGACCTCAAGGTCACCACCCGAGAGACCAATTTTCTGGGTATGGGCACAGCACTGACAAGGCTGGCTCATCCTGCCTGCCAAGCTCACGCCTGCCCAGCACATCCCTTCTGCCAGCCAAGCCTCCATGCGGGCTGGCCTCACTGAAACCCACGGAAGGGTGACTTCTAAGCCAAACCCTCTGCTGCCCAGGCTGTAATTTCCCGATTAGGCGCTGTAGTCACAACCCATCCGTGCGCACCGATTGCTTCTTGCTGTCCTCTCCATCTCTGAGGGTCCCAGGGCCAAGCCAGGGGCCACTGGGCCAGCAGACTGCAGACTCGGGGCCTGCTCGGAAGGCAATCAGGGCTTGAGTTTTAACGTTCAAAAAATAGCTCTGAAAAGAAAGACCAAGGCCACTGTGAGGCTGTAGAGCAGCGGGTCCATGTGTGGCCTGCATTCAAATCCTGACTCTGCCCTTTAATGACAATCCTGGCCAAGTGACGGTCCCTGTGGGTGCCTGCTTACCCACCTGTAAAATGGAGCTAACGATGCCTTACAAGATCAGTGCACAGCTTTGTGGGAGAGTGATGCAAAAGCCACACTGTGTGGCTACGAGTCCTGGCTCTTCCTCCTTAGTGGTACAGACCTGGGGGGCTCCATCACCTTTCCAAACCTCAGCTTTGGCGGTAGCCTATTTAATGGGAATCATGAAAAATACCTAAGTGTTGTGACATGATTCAGATCATGTATGTGAAAGTATCTCGTAGGCAGAAATGCCGACAAAACAGAAGGTGGTGTTTCCACTGTCAACAACGAGAACGGGCTGTACCTTCAGAGCCTGGGCCTGAACTCTGCTTGGACACATCCTCCCCTGGTCCAGTGGCAAGTTGTGAAGAGGTCGTCTCATCTCAGACCACCATTCTAGGTGTCAAGGCACCGCTGGGAAAGGAGGGAGTCCAGGGCCATGTGTGCTGAACTGTGGGGCAGGGGACCCTGCTGTGAGAACATCATTGTCCCATCACCAGTGTACAGAGCATGGGGTCAGTCCCCAGTGTCCCAAAAGTTCTAGGACAGACTCTTCATCCCCCTTCGGCTTCTTCTGCACTTCCTTTTGAGACTTTGGTTTCATTTTGCAAAAGGCCAGCCACACGTTGTGCCACCACCCCCAGGGGTGCTTCACCTAGAGGCTTCTGAGCCCATTTGGGGGTTCAGGTGGTGGTTTGTAAAGCCCTCTTAACATTTCCCAGTTTTAGCCTGAGAGGTCTCTATTATACAGGGTGATCTTTAGGCCCCCTGAATATAATCCAGATTCCACGTGGTCAAATCCATTCAGGGGGTTCCATTTTTTTTAAAAGGCACAGTCAGCAACCAAACACCGTCTTCAAATGATTCCAACCATGACTTGCCTCTCTCAAAGAACATCAGTGAGGACCCGGTTCTCACCCCCCAAGGACACGTGTCATCCCCATTTCTCCCCTTTGCAAGCCTCACACTCCAGCTGGGTCAAAACCTCTGTCTAAAAGTCTCTGACTCTTGACCCTCGGCTTTTACTTCCTTCTTCCCTGCCTGTCCCAGCTCCTGATTATGTAGACACATCAAACCTGACTGGTCTCCCCATTTGCTGTTCTGCCCATTACCCTGACTCTCCATCACGGAGGAGATCAAGAGAGCATGAATGGGCCTCTCTCCTCTGTCTCCTGTCACATCCTGGCTCTCCCCCATTCCCCCAGCACTGTGTCACCCAGAGTCTAGAGTAAAATCAAGGAGAGAACTCGGAGATGGTGAGGCGTGGGGCTGACCAGCACAGACAGAGCTCCGGGGGGCGGGGGCGGAATGTGGGGAGAAGCAGGGCACTCACACGGTGGTAAATCTGTCTCCAACACATTTAGCCCCCTTCTCGTCATTTCCCAAGCCCTGGGACTCGTATTGGCAGCCATCGCCTCTCCCTTCTGGGCAGCCTACTTAAGAATTCAGAGCTATCCTCTCTCTTGAGAGCCTGTGAACCAAGAGAGCAGGCCCAGGCAAGCTGGGGCCAGGGACAGAGACCAAAACAGGGAGAGACACCACTGACAGCGCAATCTGACTGGGTAAAGGGCCCTTTGAATTAGGAGGTGTTCTGTCTCACCCACATTTGACGAAAACACAAGGTGTGCAGTTCTCAGCATCTCTGTGTAAGATTTCTAGGGGCTGTTGGAATAAATAGGAGAGTTTATATTCTCCCTCACTGCCTGGATCGCCATAATATAGGGACTGCTTCCGGCTGGTGGAATCAACAAGCGGTTTAAAAGAAAAAAATCCGGCCACCTTCCAAACACCTCTAGCTTTGGATTCCAGATCCTTCCCACAGGAGCTAGGGGAGGGCCTGAGTGTGACCAAAAGACTCAAGCCCAGGTCCCCTGCATCCCAGTGCAGCTACCAAATCACCAGGCCGGCAGGATGGAGAGGAAAGAGCCATCTGGGGACAGCTCTGCTGGACCCAAGGGCTGGGGGCTGGTGAGAAGGGTCCTGCTTTCCTCAGCCAGGCCTGGGCAGGCAGAGCACTTCTGCCCCAAGCAAATCAATTGAAAGTCGTGGCCAAGCCTGTTTGAGTTGGTGAGAGCCCAAGTGGGAATTCCAATCTGCCAATGTTTGCTCTGCAGACGAATAGAGCCAAACAGAAATGCTGCTCTGGGACTTTGTGCCAAATATCCGCTGGCTTGTTCTGCCCCCAGCACTGGGCCGGCCCTCTGCACGTCACCCTCTCCCAGCTCCCTGCTCAGTGACAGCCTTCTGCTTGTGCCCTTAAAGGCAGCTGGCCCTCCCCACTGTGGCCCAGAGCCCCGTGCCTGGGGCTTCCCTGTGGGGACCCAGGCCTTCCAGGTCGTTCCGTGCCAGCTCCCAGTGGAGACCCCTTCACCGCGCACCCCCAACACCGGTTCCTGACTTCTGCTTCCCACTCTCGGCGCCATACTGTCCTCCCTGCCACCCTGAGGCCGGCCCAGGCCTTCTCGGCCCCGGACCAGCACAGCCCACTGTGGGGGGCCGCCCAGCAGAGCCAGAGCCGATGGCAAGGAAGCTCTGGCCACTGCTGCCTCCAGCTTTCTTCACGCTCTTGCACGTATTTCATTTGGTCCTCAGAGTGGGTCAGTTTTATCAGCCCATTTCTCAGAGGAAATAGTTGCGTTTTCAGAAGATTTGGCACCTTGCCCAAGGTCACCCAGTTACAGAATCCAGACCTCCCCACTCCAAAACCGTGGCACTTTCCAACTTACCTCTCTGAGGCCAAGTTTTTTGTTTTTTTTTTTTAATCTTTTGTTCACTTCCAGGGGCCTAAGGCGATTCTCGGGGGATTCCTGGTGAGAGCGGGGGAATGTGTTTTCATATTCTCCCGAGCAACGTAGGCACACAGCAATGCCAACAGTACCCACAGCCATGCAAGCAGCCGGCCAGGTTTGCTTTGCCCCACACCCGGACCAGAGCCCTGGCCCGAGGCCTGTCCTACAGATGGGGCTGCACCCCCAGAGCGGCCACGGAAGCCCCCAGCCTTCCTGGCCAGGCACCGCAGGCATAAAGCCCTGGGCCTCTCCCCGCTCTGCGGAGGGCACACACGACCTGCATACTTCAGCCCCCGCCCCAAGGGCACTGCGCCTTGGGAAACAGCGAGGCTATCGCCCCTGCCCTCGGAGAGCTCCCCGATAGCATGGTGGCGGGTCTTACTCTCCAGAGCAAGCCTTTTGCATTTTTACACGACGTGAGTGTGAACATTTGCAAATGGCCATGATTTGAGTCTCTTAGAAGACACGTGCTCTCTGCGTGCAAACAACTGTCACTTCCTCAGGGAAATTTCTCTCATCCAGTCTGGCTGGAATACTGGTTCCTCTACATAACCGAGCGCCCCAAGAGGACCAGGACTGGACTATGGGTTTCTCATGACAGCACCCCCAGCACCCAGCCCAGCTCAGTAAATAGTAGTTGGATGTATGAGCAAAACCACGAGGAAAGGTTTCCAAGTGCCCTTGTCCCGTGGCCTTGGAGGAGTTGTCACCGTGCCTGGAAACCGTGGGTCCACAAAGGGGACCCTTCATCCAGCCGCTCTCAATTTTACCCCCCGTGTTTTCTGCTGACCCGACTCCCCATTGTGGGTCTGGGGCTTTTTTTCCCTCAACAGTAGGTGCTGATGTCCCCGCCAGCTCCACCCAGAACTCCATCCTCTTTCTGTCAGATGGGGCCCTGCTAAAGGAATGGGCCTCAAGAACAGCCCCAGCAATGGGAGCAGAGGGACACCGTAGGGCCTCTGGCCTGGCCAGTCAGGGACAAGGGGTGTCAGCCAACCCTGCCCCCCCCCCACCGTGCCTTCAGAAGATGCCATCACGGCCGGATCAAAGGAGTGTCGCAACTCTGCTAGCCATGTGGCCAGGAATGACACCGAAAATGTCACCTTTCAAGTGAAAAGTCCTAACTAACCAACAGCCCAAAGTGCCCAATACTGCTGCGTCTTTGGCCCCTCTAGGAGGTGCCCCCTGCACCCTTTGGGGCATCACAACCGCTGTGAGCCTAGAGAAAAGCAGTCAACTTCCAAAGACGGGTCCCCACGGGAGTAGGTGCACAGAGAGAAATGTTGCTCTTCCTAGTGTGGGGCACCCACAAAGAGGAGCCCAGCTTTAAGAGGTTCCCAGATCAGTGAGGCTATACCAGCTCAAAGGAGCCATATACACTTACAGGGCTGCTGGAGGCCCTTCTTGGTCTGGGGTCCTCAGGTGGCTTTCCCAGGAGCCCAGGGAGTCCTCGCTGCTGGGGTTAAGGGAAGAGATAGCCAGTGTGGCCCCTGGACATGGCGTCTGGCCAAGGGCAAGTCTTGAGCACCCCTCTCCGTCCTCCCCAGGCCTGGCTGTATCATGTTGAGGGGGGAGCGGTCCGGGCAATCGGACTTCATGGGCGCCTCCCAGGCCCAACCCCCCACGGCTGGGAAATAGCACGAGCTTAAGCAACTGCAGAGGGGGCAATTCAGAAAGCCTGTGTTGAACGAGGGCCTGTCACGGCTTGCGAGGCACCTCGGTGCCGGGGTGCCCACGCCTCCCCCCTACTTCTCATCAGCCTTTTCAGAGGACTGGGACTGTTTCTTCTGTGGCAAGTCTTCGAGCATCAGGCTCAACACGTGCGCAATCTCATAGTACAGCTCCTGAAGCCTGGAATTGGAACGAGGGGAGAGGGGGCCTGGGCTCGAGGTGGGCTCCACGCCACCTGAGCCCTGCCCGCTGCATGCCCACACCTTGGATTCACCACGCCTGGTAGGTGTGGGTGGAGGGAAGAGCAAGGACTGCAGAGCCAGATCGGGTCAGCTGGAATCCGGGCCCTCTGCTCTACCCCGTGGCCCCCGGAGTAAGGTATTCCAACACACGTGTCGGGATGGAGACACCAAATCCTGGGCTGTAAATGAGGTGACTACGTGGAGGTGACCAGACACTACCTGGCCCGCTCTTTGGTGAAATGTGGAGGTTCCCTGACCCCCTCCTTTGAGTTCCCCCAGTCTATGAAGCCCTCCAGCAGGCTTCGGTCATGAAACCAGCCTCCTGGTGTCCCTCCTCACTCAAGAGCTCACTGTGACTCCTTAGCGCCCATGCCCCTCCCCTTCCTGCTTAGTAATGGCCAGGTATAACTCCGGGTAAAGCACACAGAGCACAGCCCTGGGCCGGGCTAACTCAAAGCCCGGCCCTCAAAGTGTGTGGACACTGCTTTTGTATATCAGCCCTCATGTGACAGGTGGAAAAGGGGCAGAGACCTCCCCAGAGTCACAAAGGAAGGTCATGGCAGAACCAGGCCAGGAGGCTCAGCTCCTGCCTTGCCAACCGGTGCTCTTCCGTCTGACTTCTGAAAAGTGGGTAGTGAGGAGGGGCCTGAAGAGTCCAACGCAGCACTTCAGGGCCAGGGACAGCAGGCCAGGGACGGCCAGGGGAGCAGAGGTCCCTGAGCCACAGGCGGCAGTGCAGCCCCCGTGCACACATGGAGTCCTGCACGCCCAGGAAGGGCCTCACTCCAGCCCCTCGCAGACAGGCCACCATCCCCTTGCTTTCCCATGGCACCTGCCATGGCCCCCCTCTGAAGGAAGCCTAGGGACCAGGAAAGGCCTATTCTCCCAGGGCCAGGGGCAGCGGGGTGGGTACTGACTTGCAGATCGTAGCGTCCTGGTTGTCCAGAGTGGACAAGTAGACATCGATGAAGGGCAGGCTAGTGCCAAAATCATCCAGGACCATGGGGTCAGTGTGCCGCAGGGTCTTCTTGAAGTTCTCTACCAGCTCACTGAAACTTCTGTAGTCAGCATTTTTCTAGAGAGGGAAGCGAAGAGGAAGGCACAGGAACCCCTCGTAAGAGGCCCAGGAGAAGGCCTGAGCCCAGCCCCAGGGTAAGTCCTGCACCAAATCACAGGTTCGCCCTGACGCCCTCCAAGCCTTGGCCCCCCCCCGACCACAGCAGTCTTATGAGCCACCGTCACTGACATGAGGACAGCTGACCCAGAGAGGAGGCAGTGAGAGCCTGAGCGGGTGTGGCTCGGCGTGGCCTCACCCTCCTCTGCACAAACTCGGGCGCAGCCAAGACAAGCAGATCACTCCAGCTCAGAGAAGGGTCTCAGGAGAGACGCACTGGCTGCACGGCGGGGGGCGGGGGGGGGGGGTTCAGGACCCAGCACAGCACCCAGCGCCCAGCCTGAGGAGCTCAGAGAGCTTAGGCTGAGAAAAAGAAGGCTCGGCCCCAGGCTTTCCCAGGTGTGTCATGCTTGACAGAAGATCTCCAGCCTGCTATGCTCATCCTCCTTCCACTTTAGAAAAACCGGAGTTGAGTAGCACCTGTCAGGACCTCCATGGCCTCACCCCACCCACTGGATGGGGCCTATGGCTGCCTGGCAACCAGGGAGCGTGAGCAACAAGAGCATTCCAGGCAGAGGGCCTGGCAGTGGAGTTGTGCCCCGGAAGAAGGGAGAAACTATAACTACAGTACTCAACTCTCTCAGAGGTCTAGACAAATACAAAAATGTAGAGGATAAAGCTGTTGCCAACTGTGGAAAGTCCAGGGCATCAGAACCTGCCCTACCAAAGACCAGAGATGGCTGACACCATCTGCCATCCACACTGGCCCCAAGGCCCTCTTTGTCCATGGGCCTGTTTCCCCCCCTGCCGGGAGATGGCCCACCTGCAACTGCATCAGGTTGCTGACCTCTTCGTGCCGCCGCGTTAGAATCACCTGCTTCTCCTCCATGAGTGTCATGTGCCTCTCCTCCATCAGCTCCTGCTCAAACTTTTTAATGGAGTCCTAGAGAGGGGGAAGATGGAGGTAAGCTACAGGCTCTCACGGCATACCCACCCCCGTCTGTCTTCTTCCCCAGCCTTGCATTGCTCCTCAGCAGGAGAAGCCCCCCTCCATTCAGGGCTGGCCCCCAACTCAGGGTGCCATCTGCAGTTGCAGGGACTCCGCAAGCCCCCCGTCCTGCTGACCGCCATCACAAGGCAGGGAAATGCCCTGGCCCAGGGAGAAGAGCGGGGCCGGGCAAGGGAGGGTCCACGGAGCCACCTCCTTGCCTCCCTGGAGACTGGGACTATGGCTCCGCCTGCCACATCTAGGCCGACCCCCCCATCCTTGCAAGGGCAGCCTCACCTCAGTGTGAATGATCATCACACCCACGAACATACTGAGGAAGACAAAGGAGGCAAGCAAGATGAAGATGATGGTGAACGTCCGGCTGAGAGCCAAGTTGCGGCTGTCCAGCTGCTGCTGCAGGTCTGTCCAGCCATCGACCTGCGTGGGCAAGGCAGGGTGTGCCAGGTGCCAGGTGCCAAGGCCCCGCGGGGCAGCCCCAGCCCCCCCTGAGGACGCAGCTGGCTCTGCCTTCACAGCAGCCCCTCACCACCACCCCCTTCCAGTGACTCCAGTCCATTCATGGGGCTGGGGACGCAAGGCTCCATGGGGTACAGATACTACTGGCCAAAGTGCCCTGGGGGCTCTTCTCCAAAAGCCCACCCTCCCATCCTTCCTCTGCAAGGCCCTCCTTTAGAAAGACCCCGAGTCTCTCTTTCTGGACTTGGACTTTGCAGGCTGCTTCAGCCTAGTCCCAGAAAGCCTATGTGACATGGGTTTCATTTCTAAAGTAAACTTGATCCAAATGAGTTATCTTTTGAGAACTCTTTGAAAGTTCAACCCTGTGGGACAAATGGGAATGCTCTAAGGAGTCACAAGATCAGAGAGAGGAATGGACCCCTGGCCAGGGCCCTGGCTTAGTCCTGGGAGGCCCGCCTTTAGCATCCCCAGCCCAGCTAAGTACCTGAACATGAGGAGGACCCTATGTGAGGCCCAGCCTGTCTGCACACCCACACCAACTGGCACTCCCTTCTTCTTTTTTTTTTTTTTTAAGATTTTATTTATTTATTTGAGAGAGAGAGAGCACGAGAGGGGAGAGGGTCAGAGGGAGAAGCAGACTCCCCGCCGAGCAGGGAATCCAATGTGGGACTCGATCCCAGGACCCTGGGATCATGACCTGCGCCAAAGGCAGACACTTAACCAATTGAGCCCCCCAGGCGACCCTGGCATTCCCTTCTTAAGGCCCCTGCCCCCCCCCACCCCTGTTCCCGAACACAGTACCGTGGCCAAGCTGAAGAGGGTGAAGAAGGCCACAGCCAGGTTCCCCCAGTTGTTCTGGTCCCCCCTGTCTGGAAGTCCAAACAGGCAGAAGCCCAAGATAGCGAAGATGAACATGAGGACGAAGAGCAGGAAGAGCACAGAGGCCACGATGTAGGCTGTCTGCCCCACGGCAGTGATGAGTGTCTGCAAGGCAGAAGCACTGGGGCTAGGCCAGGCTGCCAGGCTGAGTGGGGCTCAGCAGACAGGTCCGGTCTGCCCACACCCCAGCTGGCCCCAGCATCCAGTGCCAGGCCCCAAAAAGGGTTGGATGGATGGATGGATGGATGGGAACTGTGCCCAGACTGAGGGCTGGACCAACGCAACAGTGGTTGAGCAGTACCTGGCCTCCACCATCAGTCAGCCATGGGCAAATGGTCCTCAGGCCTGGGTGTCTCCGCAGCAGCACCACTAGCCACTCCACTTGAGCCCGGGCCTGCCTCTGGCTCATCCCAAGGTGTCTGCTCTTACCTCTCAGCTGAGGGCCAGCCCTGCATGCTCTGCCAAGCCCAGGAGGAGTAGCAGCGCTACCCTGGGTGTGGGAATGACGAAGGCTGAGGGGGTATGGCTTCCCATTCTTTCTGGGTCTTGTTCCACAGGCAGGTCTCCGTCCCATGACCTCAGTTATCCCCTAGGAAGTGGGCATCTGTCTGGCCTCCCGCTATGTTGACCACTCCTGGGGAGCACAGCGTATGGCTCCTCATCACTCATTCTCCACACCCCAGAGTCTGGCACACACTTGGTGCTCAAGACATGCTCACCTACCTAGATGCTGCCACAGACATCATTTTAAAGCAGGTGGGCATTATCATTTGTCACGTTTCAAGATGAGGAAGCAGAGGCTCCGAAAAGCAAGAAGACTTGGCCAATATAGCGGCAGAGCTAGGACCAATTCCCGAGCCCTTTGCCTTGTGCCACCAACTTCACCCCCCAGGGCCTGCTTCTCCAGGTGAAGAAACTGTTTATTGGCTTCACACTAGGAATGGAGGCACTTGAGAGAGCTGGGCCCCGGGACAGTGAAGCGCTGACAGTCTGGGATGACTCGGGAAGCGGAAAGACCAGCAGAGAGCCCCGGTGCTGCCCTCCACGTGGACTGGCTCGACAGCTCCTGGCAGAGGGGAACGCGTCCCTCTCCTTGGGGAAGGAGAATCAGGGTTTGGGGATTCATTAGAGAAGAGGTGAGATGTACAAAACCGCCTCCCTCCCTGCGAGACAGAAACAGAACTTCTTTCCCAAGACGACTGCGAGGGAAGAGGCAAGCACTCATGAAAAACGCTACCCTGAGACGCAGTCCGCAGAAGAGGCCTGCCCAGGCGGGCAGGGAAGGGGCAGCCCCAAGCAGGAGAACCTGGAGCATCGGAGAATGGGGGAGGACAGACTCAAGCTGGGGGGGTCCCACTTCTAGGCCAGCCCGAGGCCCAGTGCGACCTGAGGCCAAAGCCAAACAGCCTGGAGAACAGCAGAGGAGAAGAGGTCCTGCTCTCCAGAAGCCCTGACACGTGGGACTCCTGACGGCTGGCCTTGACAATGTTCTTGGAGCACGGTCCAGGCGGGCCCCGTTAGTCTGCAGTCCAGAGGTATGGAAATCCAATCCCAGCAGATGGTTGCCCCGAGTCCCACAGGCTGGTAGCTCCTTCCCGAGGAAATCCGGGGCTTTCAAAGCCACAACCTGGCCCCCCAGAGGTGCCTGATTTTGAATTCCCAGACTCTTTCTTTGGGGAAGCAATTCCTTGCCCCTAGTTCAGCTCTCCTGGCCTCTGGGTCAAGCCGGAGCTGCCCTCCCGGCCCCGGGGCACTCAGGCTATGGAGAAGAGCTAGAGGCAGGGCAGGGAAGGTGATGAGCTCCAAGGGGCAGGAGCCCAGCACCGGAAGGTTGTTCTTCGGGTTGAAATGCAGAGGAACAGGGGCAGTGTGGCCCTTGGCTGCCCAGCCCACAGACCCTGTCTGTGTGCAAAACAACACGGAACTATTCCCTCACCGTACAGGTTTATTGCCCTGAGGGGGGACAGAGAGTGTCATTTTAATTCATCAGGGGACAGGAGCCAGGAATGTGCCCCAGCTCTGTGGGCTCTGAGGCTACGACTCTGTTAAAGCCTCATTTAGATTTCAGTGAATATAAATTAGCAGAGGTATGGGTCCCACCTCTGGCACCTCCAGCCCCACCTGGCCAGTGTACAGAGGCTGTGTAATCTAGAGTCACTTCTCTGCCCCTAGGGATCTGGGGTCCTTTGATATCCCAAAGGCCATAGGTGAGCCACAGCCAAGTGGC
This sequence comes from Callorhinus ursinus, assembly GCF_003265705.2. NCBI lineage: Eukaryota > Metazoa > Chordata > Mammalia > Carnivora > Otariidae > Callorhinus > Callorhinus ursinus. The sequence goes on along the minus strand of NW_027397092.1, from coordinate 18,839,733 downwards.
CTGGTCATCCCCAGGGAACAACTTTGGGATGCAAGGCTCTGCTGAATGACAAGAAACCCCTGAGGTCAAACATGGGCCATGGATGTCTGTGTGAATATTCTGTCTGCATGTCCATGGGTCCCTGTTCATGTCTACAAGAACCAAAGGCTGAACAAAGGTCTGCAGTCACCCTGCAGCCCTGGGACAGACCTCGGCCAGCAGGGAGGGCTGTCTTCTCATCACTAGATCCCTGCCTTGGAAAGATGGGGTGTCCCTGCCAGGCCCTAAAACTCAGGCTCTTTCAGACCAGGCTGCCATGACAGAGCCAAGACAATGTACTCGGCAGACAGCTTGTGCCCTCAGCTTCAGGTCAGAGAGAAGCGTGGGCAAGGGGAAGACCCCTGAAACGTGGAAAAGATCATCCAAAGAGGATATGCGGAGTGCGGGGGGGGAGGCGGGTGAAGAGAACTTGGGGTATAGTCTTGAGAAAACAGCACGCACCTGAGACGTCGAGCTCGAGAGGCTGGAGGAACCCTAAGAGAAGGCAGTGACGGGGCCAATGGACTTGGCCAATGGACTTGGTGACAAGGAGGTTGTTGACTACCGCAGAGAGGCTAGTTCCTTTGGAGGGAAGAAGCCAGGGCACAATGACAAGTAAGGAAGTGGGGAGTAGGAGTTATGGCCACCTCTTTCCAGGAGCCGCACCACGAAGCGAAGGACAGGAGGCCTGGCCTCCACTGTCTGGGAGGGGCCCCACAGGCATGTGACCACATGAGAGCAGACAATGAACCAACAGGGGTCTGTGGCAGGGGGAGCTCTTCAAAACTGTCCTCATCTCGTCCCCCAGGCCTGGGGCTGCTAAGTGTAGGGCCTAGGTCCCAGACAGACGTCCAGGCTGGGCTAGGGGCAATCTCTCAGCAAAACAGGCTGACACACACCCGAGCTGGTCAAATGGGTCCAAGGCAGCCCCTTCCTGGAGAAGCATGGACACGGGACACAGAGCCCGGGCAAACATGCTGTGCCCAGGACAGATGCTTCAGGGCAGGTTGGGTCAGCTGTGAGGAGTTTTCTGAAACCTCCTGAGCCAAAGAAAGACTGGTCACCCCATGACTTCCCAGCAGGAGCACCATTCCTAGAGCTGTCTGAACAAAGTAATGAGACCAGTCCCATCAAGAGAAGCAGCAGATTTTTAGCTGTATGGGGAAAGCATATAATTGAAATTGGGCAGCCAGCACCACCAAGGAGCTGGACACTCCTGGGACTGTAGTTCAAAGGGCCTGTACCATAAGAAAGTCAGTCCCTTTGGTAGCATGGGAGAGAGGAAAAGTTTGCATGGCCCCTGGAGTCAGCCACACCTTCCACATCTCAGCTGTGGCATCTAACTCCTGAGTGACCATGGGTCTCAATTTCTTCATCTGTAAAATAGAGCCAATGATACCCTTCCTCAATTGTTTTAAGATGAAATGAGGTAACATTGGTAAAGATCGACCTGCCATACAGTGGGATTCAATAACTGGATGGTGGTGGTAGAATGATGATTTCATCAGGGGCTGGCGGGCACACAGGCCCCGTTGCCTGCACTCCCAGAGCACGGCACCCCCAGGTCACTCACCCGGATGCCACGGCTATAGGTGATAAGCTTGAGGATACGCAGGGACTGCATGCCATCAGCAATGTTGAGGTAGGGGTAGTGCTTGCCCTTGAATCTGCGGAGACCGTAGGGGATAAACATAGTGATGATAATGATTATATCCAGCAGGTTGTAGCCATCCTTCCAGTAGTTGATGGGGTCCACGTAGAGCTTCATGCAGAACTCGGAGCTATAGATGGACACAAAGACCAGCTCAGAGACCTGCGGGGGAGCCGAGGGTCAGAGGGTCAGAGGGTCAGGCCAAGCTGCAGAACCCCATCATTCTGCCCTCTCCCTGCCTGAGGCGCCCGATCGGCTGTGTGCATCCCCGGGGGGGGGGGCACTCCCCAGTCACCCACGTGAGAGAGAAACCCGGGCAGGGTCACAGGCACCCAGCGGACACACAGTGTGCCTAATTCTCTTCCCCTTCTGCATCTTCCCTCCCTGCAGCCCTAAACCTGGGGCTAGGTCACACCCAGGGTGCTTGAGAATGACAGACTGACTGGAAGACAGAATGGCCATCCAGACCCTGGTCTAAGTCAACTGGACACCTCAGGTAACCTAAAAGTAAGCTTTCCCAAAGAGAAGATCCCAGGAGTTTTCTGGCCAACCTGAATATCCAAACTTTTAGGAGCAGAGATGAAATACTCAAATATCTATTAATATTCGTCCATTCATCACACACACTGAAAATCAGTTAACTGTTTCTGAGGAACAGTCTGCTTTTTTCCCAGTTCTATACTTTATGAAATAATCTTACTCAAATTCTTCTCATGCATCTACAACTCCAGTGGCTTTAGTTTTACCAAAAGGTACTTCTTGAGTGATAAAACTTTCTCCTCGTTATCAGTGCATTCATTCACTGAAGCAGCTCTGATTAAGCACCCCCGTGAGCCAAGCAAGAACTGTTGTAGGGAAAACGCAACAATGAGTAAGACGGAAAATGTTCAGCCCCCAGGAAGCATATGATCTAGTAGTAGGGAGACAGAAGTGAAGGCTCAAACAAATACAGAGATAGTGTAACCCTGGGTAGGAAGGAAGGGGAGTAGAGGAGACAGCCAAAGGAGACAGAAGGACAGAAGCACTGGGCAGGTCGGGGAGGGAGAGTCGTGGCAGCTATTTTAGAAAAGGCGGTGAGTAGAGGCCTTGGAATGGGGCCATAATAAAAGCTGGGGCAAAGTTCCCCAGTGGCAAGTACTAGGGCGTTCAGGTGAGAAAGGGTTTGTTCAAAGAACAGCAAAGTCAGCAGGGCTAGAGCAGGAGATGCTGCTGGAGGGGCAGGCCACGTAGGAAGGCCTGGTGAGAGCTTTGGATTTTAACCTCCACCTTGGAGGATTCTGAGCAAGGGAGAGATAGGAGCCAACTTACATTTTTAAGAGATCTCAGTGGAAAAGAGACTGGCGGGGAGCTGGCAAGAAGCGCAAGTGGAGGGTGGCTTAGGGAGGAAGAGACAGATAGCAGGAGAATGATTTCTCACAGTCACCCAGCAAGAGGGGAGGTTAGACCGGACTGGACTGGGGGGTGGTGTGGTGTCAAAGGGGAGAGGGGAGAGAGAAAGAAAGAGAGCGAGCATGAGCAGCGCGGGGGAGGGGGTGTGGTTGGAGAACAGGCTTCCCGCTGAGCAGGGAGCCCGATGCGGGGCTCAATCCCAGGACCCCCAGATCATGACCTGAGCCAGAGGCAGACGCTTAACCAACTGAGCCACCCAGGCGCCCCTAAATGGATAAATATCTCTAAAAATAAATAAAACTATGAGATTCATTGGTGTTGATACGTGTAAACCTAGTTCATAGTTTTACTAATATGTAGCGATACCATGAAAATACTGTAATTTATTTATCTAGTCACCCATTGGGTGATATTTGGCTTGTTGGTAATTTTTACTATTACAAACAGCATAACAGTACAAAAAGGGTGAGTAATCGGTGTACGGTTTATCATATCCATGTGTAAAGCTTCCCTCGGTTACAGACCTAGAAGTGGAATTAGCGAGTTGTAGGATATGAGCACCTTCAACTTCACTGGCTAGTGAGATGTGTTTTCTGAAGCTATTGTACCAATTTAATACCACAATGTTTCTACTGCTTTAAGAGCTTACCAACACTTCCCTCTGTTGAACTTCTCCGTTTTTGTCAGTCTGATGAATATGAAATGGTATCTTACTTTTTATTTTATTTGTCATTTCTCTAACTAATGAAGCTGGACATCTTTTTATATGTTTAAATTGTAAACTGCCTGTTTCTTATCTTTGGTCAAATTCTCTGCTGGATTGTTTTGCTTTTTTCTTATTGGCCTGCACAACAATCAGTTTTTCAGATATTTTGAATCCTGATTCTTTACCTGTTATATGTGTTGCAAATATCTTCTCTGATGCTGACTTATGTTTTCACCTTTTCAATGATCTTTTGATGAACAGAAGTTTAAAATCTTAATGGAATCAAATGAACCAAACTGTTTTTTCATGACATACATTTTGTATTTTAAGAAACCTTCCCCTCCTGAGATCATACAAGTATTCTATATTTTCTTCTAAACATTTTGAAGTGTCACTTTTCACGTCGGGTCTTTAACCCAGTTGTGTCTGCTGTGAGGCCAAGATCCAGTGACACGCTTTCTCCATATGCACAACCAAGGGTCCCAGTACTGTTTCCTGCAGAAGGCGCCCCTTGGCCACTCGCCCACAGCGCCCCCTGCCAGGTACGCTGTCTCTGTATGGACCAGGGTCTGTTTCCCAGCATTCTTCCCCATTGCACTGGCCTGTCTACTGCCTCCTCACCCTGCCTTCACTGTGAAAGCTCTACACAAAGTCTGGTTATCTGGTAAGTCTAGCCTTCTCTCCCCTTTTAACTTTCAAAGTCATCTTGTTTGCTTTTTCTCTTTCATTTTGTTCTCTTAATTTTAGCATCAGCTTTTGGCAACCCATAAAAAACACTCTGCCTTATTTCTTACTGGAATTGCACTGATTCTATGGATTAATTTGGAGAGACTGCACCTCTAAGAAACTGAGCCTTTCTATCCATGGTCTGATAGATCTTTCCATTTCTTTGTCTTCTTTAACGACCTTCATATATTTGAATTGTTTTCTCCTTAAAGATCACACAAATCTGGGGCACCTGGGTGGCTCAGTTGTTTAAGTGTCTGCCTTTAGGGGCGCCTGGGTGGCTCAGTCGTTAAGCATCTGCCTTCAGGTCAGGTCATGATCCCAGGGTCCTGGGTTCGAGCCCTGCATCGGGCTCCCTGCTCAGCAGGAAGCCTGCTTCTCCCTCTCCCACTCCCCCTGCTTGTGTTCCCTCTCTCATTGTCTCTCTCTGTCAAATAAATAAATAAAATCTTAAAAAAAAAAGTGTAACGAACCATGAGAGATGATGGACTCTGAAAAACTGAAGGTTCTAGAGGGGAGGGGGGTGGGGGGATGGGTTAGCCTGGTGATGGGTATTAAAGAGGGCACGTTCTGCGTAGAGCACTGGGTGTTATGCACAAACAATGAATCATGGAACACTGCATCAAAAACTAATGATGTAATGTATGGTGATTAACATAACAATAAAAAATTTTTTTAAAAAGTGTCTGCCTTTAGCTCGAGTCAGATCCTGGGGTCCTGGGATCAAGCCCCACGCTGGGCTCCCTGCTCAGCGGGGAGCCTGCTTCTCCCTCTGTCCTTCCCCTCGCTTGTGCTCTTGCTTGCTCTTTTTCTCAAACAAATAAAATCTTTTTTAAAAATCACACAACTTTTATTAGGTTTATTAGATTTTATTAAATCTTTTGTCTAAGTACTTTTCATATTTTGTTATTAGAAGTGCTGTTTTAATCAAAAACTAATGATGTAATGTATGGTGATTAACATAACAATAAAAATTATTTTTAAAAAAGAAGTGCTGTTTTATAGATGATATATTAAATGTAATTTTATTTATTAATCATATATCCAGCAAATTTGCTGGACTTTATAATTATTAGCTTTATTAATTAGTATTAACTTCGTTAATTAACAATTTTTTTCCAGATTCTTTTGGGAGTTCTATACAGAAATGACAGTATTTTTCTAAACCTTGAAAGAGAATACTGCTAAAGTTTCATCACTGTGTGTGAACTTTGATACAAGTTTTACATAGGTACCCTTAATTGGGTTAAAAATAAGTCCTTTCTATTCCTCGTTTGCTAAGCTTTTATCTCTCTCTTTTCTAGATTTTTAAAAAAATTTATTTATTAGAGAGAGAGCATGAGCGGGGGAAAGGGGCAGAGGGAGAGGGAGAAGCAGACTCCCCACTGAGCAGGGAGCCTGACATGGGGCTCAATCCCAGGACCCTGAGATCATGACCTGAGCCAAAGTCAGATCCTTAACCAACTGAGCCACCCAGGTGCCCCGCTAAGTTTTTATACTGAAAGATATTCATGATAAACTTTTTCTGCTTCTCTTGAAATTATCTTACGGGGTTATTTTCTCCTTTAATATTTTAAGCTGGTTAATAAAATATGTAGGTTTTTCTAGTACTTGAATTCCTGGGGGAAAAAAAAACAACTTGGCAACAATATATACTCTTTTTCATCCATTTTCTAATTCAGTTTCCTAATGTTCTGTTTGGGATTTTTGTGTTAATGTTCATATAATTGGGTGTAACTTTCCTTTCTCATACTATCCTTGTCTAGTTTGGCATGATGGTTTTACTAGCCTCACAAGGTGAACTGTCTGTGGGCAGGGCAGATATACTCATTTATCTAATCACTGCAAGCATTTTATATGTTTGGAATTGTATCTCCATGAATGTAAAACCATCTAGTCCAGGTTAGTTTGTAGGTTTCAGGGATAAAGTTTTAACTACTAATTCAATGCTTTGTAGCCATTAAAAGAAATATAAAGACATATAAAGATTATTTTAGGTTTTTGCTTTTTTATGAAAATCACTTTTATAAATTTTTTCTAGAATATCTTATTTCAGCTAGGTTTTCAAATTCATTGGCACAAAATTATTAGATTACTGATATTTACTGTATCTGTAATTTTCCTTTTAAAACCTAATATAAGGGGCACGTGGGTGACTCCATCGATCAGGCATCTGCCTTCGGCTCAGGTCATGATCCCAGGGTCCTGGGACAGAGCCCCGCATCAGGTTCCCTGCTCAGCGAGGAGCCTGCTTCTCCCTCCCCCACTCCCCCCTGCTTATACTCTTGCCTTTTCTCTCTCTCTCTAATGAATAAATAAAAAATCTTAAACCAAAAAAAAAACCCCTAACATGATTCAGGGCTTCCATTTGTCTTGTCTCATGAACAAAGTTATTTTAAAATTGTTTTCTAAGGTCTAACTTTGGCTTTGTTGATACTTTCCATTGAATCTTTGCTTTCTATTTCATTAATTTTTGCTCTTCTCTTTATTATTTCCTTTTTTCTACTTTCCTTTTCTTCTTTTCCTTCCTTTTTCCTTCTTTTTGGTCTTATTCTGTTGCTCTTTTCCAAAAGGTCAGCTCATTAATTTTTAAAATTGAGGTATAATTCACGTACCATAAAATTCATCATTTTAAAATGGAAAATTCAATGAGAAGGGGGTTAGTTTTGAGTATTCATAACCTTTGTTTTTGATTATGGTAAAATATATATATAACATGAAAATTACCATATTTAACCATTTTTATGTGTACAATCAATTCAGTGGAATTAAGTGCATTCACAATATTATGCAACCATCACTACCACCTGTTTCCAGAACTATTTCATCCTCCCAAGGAGAAGCTCTGTACCAATAAACAGTAACTCCACATTCCCCCTCCCCCAGCCCCCCAGGAAACTCCATTTTACTTTCTGTCTGAATTTTCCTGTTCTAGGTACTTCATATAGATGAAACCATACAAAGTTTGCCCTTTTATACATGTTTTATTTCACTTAGCATAATGTGTTCAAGGTTTATCCACACTGTAGCATGTATCACAATTTCATTCTTTTTTAAGGCTGAATAATATTCCATTTTATGTATAGACACATTTTCTTTATCCATTCATCAGCCAATGGACATGTGATTTGCTTCCACCTTTTGGCTACTATGAACAATGGTGCCATGAACACTGGTGTACAAGAATCTGTTTGAGTCCCTGTTTCCAGTTCTTTTGCGTATATACTTGGAAGTGGAATTGCTGGATCATATGGCAATTCTAAGTTTAACTTTTTGAGATGTTTTCTAGAGCGGCTACATGATTTTACATTCACACCAGCAATGCACAAGGGTTCTAATTTCTTCATGTCCACATCACCAACACTTGTTCTTTCCAATTTCACAGTTTCTGTTTTTATAACAGCTGTAATAACTAGGGTGTGGAGTTGTATCTTTTTGTGATTTTGATTTACACTTCCCATTCTAATGACTAGTGATTTTGAACATCTTTTAATGTGTTTATTGGTCATTTGCATATCTTCTTTAGAGAAATGTCTACTCAAGTCCTTTGGATATTTCTAAATTGGGTTGTTTATTTTGTTGTTGATGTTATTACTGCTGAGTTGTGGGAGCTCTTTATATAGTCTGCACGTTAACTGTTTATCAGATTCATGATGTGCAAATATTTTCTCCCTTTCTGTGGCTTATCTATTCACCCTCTTGAGAGTTCCCTGAGACTCACAAATGTTTTTATTTAATGAGGCCTAATTTATCTATTTTCCCTTTAACAAAAGCATGTGCTTTTGGCATCATACCTAAGACTCTGTTGCCAAATTCAAGGTCATGAATATTTACCCCTGTTTCTTCTAAGAATTCTAGCTTTTATATTTAGGATGTTGATCCATTTTGAGTTAAATTTTGAATACAGTATAAGGTAGGGGACCAAGTTTATTCTTTGCATGTGGATATCACGTTGTCCTAGAACCATATGATGAAGAGACTATTCCCGCCCCAACTAAATGGTCTTGGCATTCTTGTCGAAAATCAATTAACCGTACCCAATTTGGTTTTATCCCTAGAATTTCAATTGTATTCCATAGGTCTATGTCTATTCTTATGCCAGTACCACACTGGTTTGATTACAGTATCTCTGTAGTAAGTTTTGAAGTCAGAAAGTGCAAGTCCCCCAAGTCTGTTCTTCATATGCAATATTGTTTTGGCTACTCAAGGAGCTTTGCACATTCATATGAATTTGAGAATCTACTTTTTAGTTTCTTCTTTTTTTTTAAAGGCTCTTGAAATTTTGATAGGGATTGCATTGAATTTGTAGGTCTCTCTGGGTAGTCTTTGTAACATGTCTTTTTTTTTTTAAGCTTTTATCTACCCATTTGAGAGAGAAAGAGTATAAGCAGGGGGAGGGGCAGAGAGACAAGCAGACTCCCCACTGAGTGAGAAGCCTGATGCAGGGTCCAATCTCAGGACCCCAATATCATAACCTGAGCCAAAGTCAGTCGCTTAACCAACTGAGCCATCAAGGTACCCCTGTAACAAGTCTTAACAAGTCTTCTAATCCATGAATACAGGATGTCTTTTCATTATTGTAGGTCTTATTTCTTTCATCAGTGTTCTGTAGTTTTCAGGACACACATCTCTCATCTCCTTGGTGAAATCTTTTGGATGCTTTTGTAAGTTTAATTTTCTTAATTTCTTTTTCAGATTGTTCATTGTTCATATATAGAAATAGTCTGATTATTGTTGCTGAACTTGTGTCCTAACAACTTTGCTCAGTTTGTTTAATAGTCCTAATAGGGGTGTGTGTACTCTTTGGGATTCTCTATACATAATATCAAGGCACATGCAAACAAAGATAATCAAAATTTTTCCTTTCCAATTTGAATACATCTTATTACTTTTTCCTGCTTAATTGCTTTGGCTAGGACTTCCAGCATAATTTTTAAAAATGGTGAAAGCAGGCATCTTTGTCTTTTTTCTGATCTTATTAAATTAGAAAGATTTCCAATCTTTCACCCCTGAGTATGATGTTAACTGGATTTTTTCAAAAATACCCATTATCAGGTTAAGGAATTTCCCTTCTATTTCTAGTTTGTTAAGTTTTGTTTGGTTTGTTGTTTGTTTGTTTTTAAATCATGAAAGGGTATTGGATTTTGTCAAATTCTTTTTCAGTAAGAACTGATGCAAACATGGATTTTCTTTCCTTCATTCTACTGGTGTATTACACTGACTGACTTTCATATGTTGAAGGCATTCCAGGGATAAATCTAGTAATGAATCATGGTGTCATGATCATGGTGTATAATCCTTTAAAGTATGCTGTTGGATTCAGTTTGTTAGTATCTCCGTGAGGATTTTTGCATCTGTATTCATAAGGAATATCTGTCTATAGTTTTCTTTCCTTGTGATGTCTTTGATGGCTTTGGTATCAGGGTAATGCTCGACTGATATAATGAATTCAAAAGTGTTCCATCCTCTTCTATTTTTTGGAAGTTTGAAAAGCATTGGTATTCATTCTTCTTTAAATGCAGGTGAAAGGGGAGCCTGGGTGGCTCAGTTGGTTAAGTGTCTGCCTTTGGCTAAGGTCATGATTCCAGGGGCCTGGGATTGGGCCCCGAGTTGGACTCCCTGCTCAGCAGGGAATCTGCTTCTCCCTCTCCCTCTGCCCTTCCTCCTGCCTGTGGTCTCTCTGTCTCTCATAAAGAAATAAATAAGTAAGTAAGTAAGTAAGTAAGTAAGTAAGTAAGTAAGTAAGTAAATAAATAAATAAATAAATAAATGCAGGAGAAAATTAACTAGTGAAGCCATCTAGTCCTGGGCATTTCTTTGTTGGGAGATTTTTGATTAGCGATTTAACCTCTTTACTTATTATAGGTCTGTTCCAATGTCAGTTTTCTATTTTTTTCTTAAGTCAGTTTTACAGTTAGTATGTTTCTAGGATGTGTCCATTTCATGTAGGTTGTCTAATTTGTTGGCATCCAATTGTTTATACTATTCTCTTATAACCCTTTTTATTTCTATGAGGTCAGTATTAATGTCCCAACTCTCATTTCTATCATTAGTAATTAGAGTCTTCTCTCATTTTCTTTAGTCAATCTAAAGTTGTCAATTTTGTCAATCTTTCCAAAAAATGAAATTCTGAATTTGTTGATTTTGTCTCTTCTCTGTTTATCTCACTCTAATCTTTTTTATTTTCTTCTTTCTGCTAGCTTTTGGTTTGGTTTTCTCTTCTTTTTCTAGTTCCTTAAGGTCTAAAGTTAGGTTATTAATGTAAGATCTTTTCTCTTTCCTAATGCAGGCATCTACAGGTATGTATTTCCCTCTGAACACTGCTTTTGCTGCATCCTATTTTATTATGTTTAAGTTGAAGTATGTTGACATACAATATTATATTAGTTTCAGGTGTACAACAGTGATTTGACATTTATATACATTATGAAATGCTCACCATAGTAAGTGTAGATACCATGTGTCACCATACAAAGTTATTACAGTATTATTGACTATATTCCTTATGTGTTAGGTTGTGTGTTCATTTTCATTTACCTTAAAGTACTTTCTAATCTCCCTTGTGATTTCTTCTTTGACCTATTGGTTATTTAAGAGTGTTTCCATATATCTGAAAAATTTCCAGTTTTCCTGCTGTTACTCATTCCCAGTTTCATTCCATTGTTGTCAGAAAAATACTTTGTATGATTTCAGTGTTTTTAAATTTATTGCATCTTGTTTTATGGTCTAACATATGGTCTATCCTGGAGAATGCTCCATGTGCATTTGAGAAAAATCATTGTATTTTCTTGGTGAATTGACCTTTTTATCAATATATAATGCCCTTGTCTCTGTTTTTGCCTTAATATCTATTTCGTCTGATATTCATATAGCCAACCCAGCTCTCTTTTCATTCCTACTTTCATGGAATATCTTTCTCCATTCTTTTACTTTCAACCTATCTGTATCTTTGGATCTCAAATAAATCTTTTGTAGACAACATATATTTGGATTTTTAAAAAATAACCCATTCTGTTCAAAAGAGCTCAATTCCTCTACATTTAAAGTAATTACTAATAAAGAAGAAATGCCTCTGCCATTTTGTGATTTGTTTTATATATGTCAAATCTTTTTTGTTCCTTAATTCCTCCATTACAGCTTTCTTTTGTGCTTGATTCTTTTGTAGTATACCACTTGGATTCCTTTCTCATTCTTCTTCTGTATATTTTTTGTTATTTTCTTGGTGGTTACTCTCATGATTACAATTAAGCTCTTAAACTTGTAACAATCTATTTTTAATTAATACAACCTTAGCTTCAATAGTATATAATAATTCTGTTTCCTGGGCGCCTGGGTGGCTCAGTTGGTTAAGCGACTGCCTTCAGCTCAGGTCATGATCCTGGAGTCCCGGGATCGAGTCCCGCATTGGGCTCCCTGCTCAGCAGGGAGTCTGCTTCTCCCTCTGACTCTCCTCCCTCTCATGCTCTCTGTCTCTCATTCTCTCTCTCAAATAAGTAAATAAAATCTTTAAAAAAATAATAATAATAATTCTGTTTCCTTAGAGCTCCATCCCCACCTCTTATATTTTTGTTGTCACAAAATACATTTTTATACATTGCGCACCCATTAACTATACTTATTGTTTTATGCATTTGTATTTTAAACCATATATATATATGCATATATATACGGTTTATATATATAAAAATATATATATGGTGTGTGTATGTATATGTATTACAGTTACAAACCAAAAATATAATACTGGCCTTTTACATTTACCTATGTAGTTTCTTCTGTCAGTGGCTTCAAGTTACTGTCTAGTTTCATTTCCACCTAAAAGACTATCTTCAGCATTTCTTGTAGAGCTTCTAGCAGCAAACTCCCTCAGCTTTTGTGTATCTGGAAATGTCTTAATTTCTCCTTTTTTTTTTCCAGTATGCTCCATGCTGGACATGGAGCCCAATGTAGGGCTTGAACTCATGACCCTGAGATCAAGACCTGAGCTGAAATCAAGAGTTGGACGCTTAACTGGCTGAGCCACCCAGGTGCCCCTCTCCTTCATTTTTTGAAAGACAGTTTTGCTGGATATAGAATTTTTGGTCAACAATATTTCTCTCTCAGTACTTAAAATATGTTCTGTCACTTCCTTCTGTCCTCCATAGTTTCTGAGGAGAAACGAGCTGCTAATCTTACTAAGAATTCCTTGTATGTGACAAGTTTCTCCTCTCTTGGTGCTTTCAAGATTCTCTTTGTCTTTGGCTTTTGACAGCTCAGTTACGTGTCTCAGTGTAGATCTCTATGTGTTTGTCCTTGGAGTTCACAGATTCTTGGATGTGTATATCCTTTATCAAATCTGGGAAATTTTTAGCTATTATTTTTTCAAATATTCTTTCTGCCTCTTTCCCTCTCTCTCCTCTCCTTCTGGAACTTCCAATAGGTATATGTTGATATGTTTGATTGTGTCCCACAGGTCTCTTATCTCTGTTCATTTATCTTCATTCTTTATTCTTTCTGTTCCTCAGATTAAGTTCGATTTGTCTATTTCACTGATTATTTCTTCCACCTGCTCAAATCTGCTCTTGAACCCTCCAGTGAATTTTTCAGTTATTGTACTTTTCAGCTCCAGAATTTGTTTGATTCTGGTTGGTTATAATTTCTATCTCTTTATTGATATTCTCTCATTCTTGACGCATTGTTCTCCTGATTACCTTTAGATCTTCGCCATGATTTCTTTTAGCTACCTGAGCATATTTTACACAGTGGACTTATTAAAGTCTTTGTCTAGTAATTCCAATGTCTATGCTTCCTCAGGGACAGTTTCTATTCAATTATTCTGTATAAAAGCCATACCTACTTGGTTTTTTTGCATGCTTAATTTTTTTAGAACTAGACTTTTTTTTTTTTTTAGAGATTTTATTTATTTGACACAGAGAGTGAGAGAGCACAAGCAGGGGGAACAGCAGAGAGAGAGGGAGAAGCAGGCTCCCCACCAAGCAGGGAGCCCAATGCAGGGCTCGATCCCAGGACTCTGGGATCATGACCTGAGCTGAAGGCAGATGCTTAACCATCTGAGCCACCCAGGCGCCCCTGAAACTAGACATTTTAAATATTATGATGTAATAACTTTTTAAAATATTTTATTTCAGAGCGAGAGAACGAGCAGGGGGAGGGGCAGAGGGAGAGAGAGAAGCAGACTCCCTGCTGAGGGGAGCCCCACATGGGGCTTGATCCCAGAACCCTAAGATCATGACCTGAGCCAAAGGCAGAAGCCCAACCGACTGAGCCATCCAGGCACTACTACAATGTAGTAACTCTAAAAAATCAGATTCTTCCCTTTCCTCAGAGTTTGTTACTTTTTGTGGGTAGTAGTTGTTTGTTTAGTGGCCTGTCTAAAGTTTTGTTAAAACTGTATTCTTGGGATGCCTGGGTGGTTCAGTCAGTTAAGCATCTGCCTTCAGCTCAGGTCACGATCCCAGGGTCCTGGGATCAAGCCCCACATCGGGATCCTTGCTCAGCAGGGAACCTGCTTCTCCCTCTGCCTGCCACTACCCCTGCTTGTGCTCTCTCTCTCTCTCTCAAATAAATAAATAAAGTCTTTAAAATGAATAAAATTAATTAATTAATTAACTAATTAATTTAAAAAAAAACTGTACTCTTTGCAGGGAGCCTGGCTGGCTCAGTTGGTAAAGCATGTGACTCTCGATCTCAGGGTTGTGGATTTAAGCCCCACATTGAGTGTAGAGATTACTTAAAAGTAAAATCCTAAAATATTTTTTAAACTGTATTCTTTGTCATGTATGGTCTTCGAAGTGTCTTCCTTTAGCCAGCGCTTAAGGAGAGATCTTCTTAAATGCCTCAAGCAAAAAGAAGAAAAGGAGGAAGGGAGGAAGGAACAAGAGAGAAAGAGAGGGAAGGGGAAGGGAGGGAGGGAGGGAAAGAAAAAAGAAACCCTCGTAGTCTTTGCAGAATGGCTCTGTGTTGGGGGACTCCTCTAATGCTTAGCCAAGTCATTTATAACTCTACCTTAGCCTTCACTCCCTACTTGCACTGAGCCTAAAGATCAGCCAGAGGTGAAAACTTGGGGTCTTCTCAGGTCTCTTCTAAGAGTGTGTCCTGCTCTGGGCATTTATGGCTCTCTAAACTCTCCCATATATATGGGAGCTTGTTAATGCCTTCATTTTCCAAAAACTCTCTCTCCTGGATTTTCTTCTCAGGCTTTCAGCATGTCCTTTGTTTATATCAACTGGTTTGTTGTTGTTTTGCCCCAGATGGCGGTGGGTTATTCATTTGCCTCTCATTGCTTTTGAGAAATGCTCTCTACAGAGTTACCTTTCTGCACTGAGAAAGTTCCAAGTTAGGCAAAACAAAGGTAATGGCCTTGCATCAGTCCTTTAGGTAGCCCTCAGACAGGTCAAAATAGACAACACAACTCTTTAAGAACAAGGTCTGCAGAAAAAACAAAAACAAACAAACAAACAAAAAAAAAAAAAAAAAAAAACAGGGTCTGCTCTGCTGCTTCTGGACCCAAAGAGACCAGAGTCCCACAGTGACAACTCAGGCTGCCATCTTGAGGGCAATCACCATGCTGAGGAGGGGAGTGGGTCAGGGACAAATTAAAATGTTGCAAAGCTTTCTTATCTTTTAAAAGTTCACTCTTTCTTGGGACGCCTGGGTGGTGCAGTTGGTTTCAGCTCAGGTCATGATCTCAGTCATGAGATGGAGCCCTGTGACAAGCCCCAGGTTGGGCTCCAAGCTCAGCAGGGAGTCTGCTTGGGATTCTCTCTCCTTCTCCCTCTGCCACTCCCCCCCTCCACTCGCTCACACTCTCTCTCTAAAATAAATAATCTATGGGACGCCTGGGTGGCTTAGTCAGTTAAATGTATGCCTTCAGCTCAGGTCATGATCCTGGGGTCCTGGGATCGAGTCCCACATCAGGCTCCCTGCTCAGTGGGGAGCCTGCTTCTCCCTCTGCCCCTCCCCCTGCTTATACATGTGTGTGCTCTCTCTGACAAATAAATACATAAAATCTTTTAAAAAATAATCTTTTTGAAAAATAGAAAAATGTTGGCTTTCTTGATTCACTGTTCAGTCATTTACTACAAACCTTTGACTGTTTTCCAGAGTTCTGACAGTTTTTGCCCTTTTTCAGGTATTTCTGTGGACAGATGGACCCTTAGAGCTACCTACTCTACCATTTTCACTGACATCACTCATCTTCATTTTTGAAGGATGGGTTTTCTGGATGTAGAATTCTTGGTTGACAGTCTTTTCCTTTCAGCACTTTGAATACAATATCCCACTGCCTTCTGGCCACTGTAGTTTCCAGTGATAAATCAGCATTAATTTTATTGAGGATCCTTTGTATGTGATGAATCACTTCTCCACTGGTACTCTCAAATTCTCTTTCAACAGTTTGTTTATGATGTGTCTAGATGAATTTCTGAGTCTATTCTTAGAGTTCGCTGATATTTTTGGATGTGTGGATTAATGTTTTTCATCAAATTTGGGGAATTTTGGGCCATTATTCTTTTATATTTTTTTTCTGCCCTTTCTCTCGTCTCCTGGGACACCTTGTTTATTTAATGTGTTCCACATGTCTCTGCTCACTTTTATTCCTTCATTTTTCTTTCTGTTCCTCACACTGGAGAATCTCAATTGACCTATCTGTTTTTCAATTCCTTCCTCCAGTAGCTCAGATCTGCTACTGAATTCCTCTAGTGAATTTTTCATTTCAATTATTGTACTTCTCAACTAAAGAATTTCTATTTTGCTCTTTTTAATAATTTCTCTCTTTATTCATATACTCTATTTGGTGAGACATTCCTCTCATACTTTCCTTTAGTTCTTTAGATAGAATTATTTTTCGAGTACTTTGAACATATTTACAAGCTCTAATTTAAAAATCTTTGCTTAGAAAGCCTAAGAAAGGGGCTTCCTCAGGGACAGTTTCTACTGACTGTACTTTTATTTGCTTTTGTAGGGGCCATACATTCGTGTTTCTTTGCATGTTTTAAGATTTTGTTGTTGTTGTTAGAAAGTGGATATTTTAAATTATATAAAATTGGAACCCTGGACATCAGATGATCCCCTCTCCCTAGAATTTTGTTATTGTTGCCATTTTTTTAAGGGACTTTCCAGAAGTACTTCTGTAAAGTCTGTATTCTTTGTTATGTGTGGCCAAAGACCCACTCAGCTAACTTAATGGTCTGCTAATGAATGGACAGATATTTCCATAAATGCCTGGACCCACTAAGTCTCCCAGCCTTTGCCACGAGGTTCTGAGTGTTGGGGCATACATTTAATAGTCCAGCAGTTTATATCTCTGCCTTAGCCTTCAATTCCTGCTGGCAGAGTCTCAAGATTTTCCAGAGGTGAAAGAACAGGGTCTTCTCAGGACCTTCCTGATACTTTCACTGAGATCCTCCAAAATGGTAATAATTTTTCAGAGTTTCATAGTTAATCAAGGGTTTTCATACATGTTATCCAATGATCTCAGCCATCCTATGTGCACTAATAACATCACTTTACAAATGTTGAGCTGAACAATTTTGAGATTAAGTAACTTGCCAAAAGCCCCAATTTCTGTAACACTGAAATCTGCATCCCTTCCACAGCACAGAACGTCCCCCAGGCTTGCAAACCAGGGTCCTACAGGAGGTATGTTTTGTGACCCACATGGCCTCTGGAGGGCAAGCAAAGATTCAGATTCCTCAACTCGGCTCTTCCCCTGACTCCTATCAAGTGCCATACCTACCATGATGTTCTACGATCCATTACCAAACACTGTAGAATGCTGGGGTAGATGCACTGCCATACCAACAGGTTCACAGAAGTGGTGCCAAATGGACACTGACCCTCACATCACCACCTCCATGACCTCTGACCCCACATTGTGTTGATGCTGACCATTTTTACCACCAAGAAAGAAATTTGTTATTTACTATAAATGAAGATAGAGTACATTTTTAACCATTTTATTATACAGCAAAACATACATAGAGAACCACACAAATATATAGCCTAATGGACATACATAGAGAACCACACAAACAAATAATAGCCTAAATACAAGGCCAACACCCCTGTAACTACCACCTGGGTCAAGAAATACAACTTTGTTCACCAGCTATCCCAAAAGTCCTCCACGTGCACCATCCCAATTACAACTTCCTCCCTTTCCCCCACATTAACCAGTATCCTGATTTTCACAGTAATCACTCTCTTGCATTTCTCTATAGATAGGAACCCATGTACACATCCCTGGAACTAATACTTTAGTCTTGCCCTTTGTTTTTTTTTTTTTTTTTTTAATTTGATGTCTTTTAAGTCTTCCATTCCTTTTTCCTTTCAATTTACCTGTTGATGAACCCAGGCAGTTTGACTGGTAGAATTTCCCAGTCTGGATTTTGCTGACTACACACTCATGATGCAGCTCAGCATGCTCCCCTGCCCTCTATTTTCCAGGAACAGGTAGTTGGATCCAAAAACTAGATCAGATTCAGGTTTCATCTCTTTGGCAAGATTATAGGTTCTGTTCTTTCATAGCAGGCATATATCTGCTTACCTCCCCTTTTATGATGGTAGCAGCCATTCATGCTCATTTCCTAGATCCATTTCTTCGCTGGGGGTTGAAAATAGTGATACTCTACTTCTATCATTTCCCTTTTCATTTATTTTTTTTTTAAGATTTTATTTATTTGACAGAGAGAGACACAGCGAGAGAGGGAACACAAGCAGGGGGAGTGGGAGAGGGAGAAGCAGGCTTCCTGCTGAGCAGGGAGCCCAATGTGGGGCTCAATCCCAGGACCCTGGGATCATGACCTGAGCTGAAGGCAGACGCTTAACGACTGAGCCACCCAGGCGCCCCTCCCTTTTCATTTATTAACTGGGATATTTCTATAGAGTTTTCCCTTACTGACTGTATGGTTACTCAGTAATATGGTTCATATAAGGTCAGTAATGCTTGATTCTTTCTCTTAATAGTTTTAGAGATAAAAATTAGTTCCTTATTACCCTTCAAAAGTGACCAGTTTTTGGTATCATTATAAACTTATGGACTATTTGAGGCATTCCAATCCATTTTAATTATTATCCTTATTGAAGCCCAAAGTGTCCCATTTTTGGCATGTAGGAGCCTCTTTAAGTTGTCTCCTGAGTCCTTTTGACATGACCCCAGTAATCTTTGACAGCTTCCTTGCTATGTGTATGACAGGATATTCCTGACTCATCTGGTATGTTTTTTGCCTTGACTTGTGGTCTATCATTTCTCTAAAAATCCCTAGTTTGTTTTTAGTGAGAAATGGCATTTCAACATCACATGAATTGTGAGCATTATGGCTGCATAATTGCTGAGTGGTCAATGTTCTAGGTCTTTCATGGTTAAGGATTAAAATACTTTAGTAATTTATCCTGATGCTTCCAACTTAAATGTCAAACCAGAGGGTTTTTACTTAGCTTTGTCTGTATTACCTCTGTTTCTCCTTTCTTCCATGAGTATATTGGTTCTCAGGAACAAAGAGGATAACAGAACTAAACTGTCCCATATTTGCCCATCTGCTTTATCCCATATTACACACACAACAGTCTCAAAATGGCACTACTAAGAGTATCTCCACTAAGTTGACTCCTAAAAATGGTTTAAAAATTTTTTGGCATTAACTCCCCCCACTCTCCTCCATTTTTGAGTTGTACTGTATCTTCACTGTCAGAGGATAGATTCATTATATGTTGTATTCTCTCCTTGTTAGCCTACAATTATGATTAATTCTACCAATAATTGCATTTAATGCTCATCACTCATCCTAATGTTGATGCACCTCTAGTCATTTTGGTTGGCTGCAACTTATTCTTTACCAAAGGAAGGGCTCAAGGGAACACTATCACCCAAGTGTTTTCATGATTGATGACAGTTTCTCTGCGTGTGTTATATTTGAAAGTCAATTAAAATGGATCTAGAATTCTTGGTTCACATTTTCTTCCCTGAAGTATCTTAAATGTTTTCCTTTAGCATAAAGCATTACCAGAGCAAAGTCTGCCAATACTTTCCCTTTCCTTAGCAGCTTCTTTGCCCAGATGCTCAGTTTCCTCCACCCCCTTTCATTTAGAGTCCAATAATTTTACTAGAATGTTTCAGTGATTGTTGTTCTAAATCCATATTCTCAAGTGTGTAACATGTGCTCTTTCAATACTGAATTTCAATTCTTTTATTTCAGGTAACATTTCTGAAATTATAGATTTGTGTTTGTTCCATCCCTTTACTTTGTTGGTGTTTCAAATCAGGGACTCCTATTATCCTTATGTTGGATCTTTTCTTCCCCCCCCCCACTGTCTTTTCTTTTTTAACTTTTTGTCTTTTTACTTTTTTTTTTAATTTTATTTTTAAGTAATCTACACCCAACGTGGGGCTCAAACTCACAACCCCGAGATCAAGAGCCGCATGTTCCACCAACTGAAACAGCCAGGCGCCCCTTCCCCCATTCTCAATATTCATTATTTTCTCTTGAATCCTTTTTATTTCTTCACTTATGATTGATTTTTATTTTTTTTAATATTTTTTAAAGATTTTATTTATTTGTCAGAGACAGCGAGAGAGAAAGAGAGAGCTCAAGCAGGGGGAGGGGCAGAGGGAGAAGCAGACTCCCTGCCGAGCAGGAAGCCCGATGCAGGACTCGATCCCAGGACTCCAGGATCATGACCTGAGCTGAAGTCAGTTGCTTAACCAACTGAGCCACCCAGGCACCCTATGATTGATTGATATGATTGATTTTTAAAAATCTCTTCCTTGGGCACCTGGGTGACTCAGTTGGTTGAGCGTCTGCCTTCAGCTCTGGTCACGATCCCAGGGTCCTGGGATCAAGTCCTACATCAGGCTCCCTGCTCAGCGGGGAATCTGCTTCTCCCTCTGCCCCTCCCCTGGCTTGTGCACTCTCTCACTCTCTTTCTCTCAAATAAATAAATAAATAAATAAATTTTTAAAAAAATTAAAATCTCTCCCATTAATACAATATTTCTCTTAAGCTATTACCTGTTGTGTTTAATTGCTCTTAGCTGCATCTTCATTTTTTTTTAATTTTTTATTGTTATGTTAATCACCATATATTACATCATTAGTTTTTGGTGCAGTGTTCCATGATTCATTGTTTGTTCATAACACCCAGTGCTCCATGCAGAACGTGCCCTCCTCAATACCCATCACCAGGCTAACCCATCCCCCCACCCCCCTACCCTCTAGAACCCTCAGTTTGTTTTTCAGAGTCCATCATCTCTCATGGTTCGTCTCCCCCTCTGACATACTCCCCTTTTCTTCCTCTCCTGTTATCTTCTTCTTTTTCTTTTTTCTTAAAATATGTTGCGTTATTTGTTTCAGAAGTACAGATCTGTGATTCAACAGTCTTGCACAATTCACAGCGCTCACCGTAGCACATACCCTCCCCAATGTCTATCACCCAGCCACCCCATCCCTGCCACCCCAACCACTCCAGTAACCCTCAGTTTGTTTCCTGAGATTAAGAATTCCTCATATCAGTGAGGTCATGTGATACATGTCTTTCTCTGATTGACTTATTTCACTCAGCATAACACCCTCCAGTTCCATCCATGTCGTTGCAAATGGCAAGATCTCATTCCTTTTGATGGCTGCATAATATTCCATTGTGTATATATACCACGTCTTCTTTATCCATTCATCTGTCGATGGGCATCTTGGCTCTTTCCACAGTTTGGCTATTGTGGACATTGCTGCTATAAACATTGGGGTACACGTACCCCTTCGGGTCCCTACATTTGTATCTTTGGGGTAAATACCCAGTAGTGCAATGCTGCATCTTTATTTTTGAAATGACTTTTATTTCTAACTCTTTCCTGAGTTTTGTCACTTTGCCTCTGTTCTTTCCTATTTCGTACCATTTTATTAAACATTTACCTTGTTTTGAAATAAGATGCTACAGGGGCGCCTGGGTGGCTCAGTCGTTAAGCGTCTGCCTTCGGCTCAGGTCATGGTCCCAGGGTCCTGGGATCCAGCCCCGCATCAGGCTCCCTGCTCAGCAAGAAGTCTGCTTCTCCCTCTCCCACTCCCCCTGCTTGTGTTCCCTCTCTCGCTGTGTCTCTCTCTGTCAAATAAATAAATAAAATCTTTAAAAAAAGAAAGAAAGAAAGAAGATGCTACAGTTTGTATCTGTTTTGTGGACATGTCTTTGTGGTGGGCTTCTACTATCTACAGGGATATTATTCTCCAATTTATTCTCTTTTCTCATCTCATAATAAGTCTGTGGGGGATTTTACCTCAATCTCTTTATAATATACTTTTTCCTATGACATTACTTTTCCTGAACTTTTGGAATGTGTGGTTCTAACTTCATGCAGCTCCCTCTTCTGTTTTAAAGATATGCTAGCTTGATTTTTAAGGTTTCTTCGTTCCATTCCCCTCCTCCAATTTTATCTGGACCTTCTCTTTCTTCATCTCTGGGTCTCTACCCTGCTCAATTTTTATTCCACTCCCATTATTTCTTCTAAGTGGACAGGGAGCGGGGGCGGGGAGGGGGATGTCCCTGAAGGGAGCCCTGGCTATTCACTCTTCAGAGTTCATAAGATCCAGACTATTCTGAACCCTTCAGAAATTACCAGGAACCTCTTGCACTAACCCAGTACTGGACTGAACAACACCCTTCCCAATATCAAATACTGTTCACCAACAGATGAATGGATAAAGAAGATGTGGTGTATATATATATACAATGAAATGTTACTCAGCCATCAAAAAGAATGAAATCTTGCCATTTGTAACAATGTAGATGGAACTAGAAGGTATTATGCTAAGTGAAATAAGTCAGTCAATGAAAGGCAAATACCATATCATTTCACTCACATGTGGAATTTAAGAAACAAAACAGATGAACATAAGGGAAAGGAAGGAAAAATAAAATAAGACAAAAAGAGGGAGGGAGACAAACCATAAGAGACTCTGAACTATAGGAAACAAAGTGAGGGTCGCTGAAGGGGAGGTGGTTAGGGGATGGGGTAATAGGGTGACGGGCATTAAGGAGGGCACTTGAGGTAATGAGCACTGGGTGTTATAGGCAACTGATGAATCACTAAATGCTACCTTAAATTAAGTAATTTAAGATTGCTTAAATTCTACCTTATATACTAATAATACAGTATATGTTAATAAAAAAATGCTGTTCTCACATCAGCCCATATTGTCCAATTAATATTTATTGAATGTCCTCTGCTTCCTCTCCCTCAGAGGCTAATACTGTGCAGTTGTGGCTCATAGTAAGGATACCTTTTTAACTAGTTTTGATTTCAGTGTTGCCCATGGGTTTTGGTTTTGCTCCCAAGTTGCTCCATTTTGTTTTTTTCAAGATTGATTTATTTATTTTTAGAGCGAGAGAGAGAGCGCACGCAAGCAGGGGGAGGGACAGAGGGAGAGAATCCCAAGCAGACTCCCTGCTGAGCGCGGAGCCTGACACGGGGCTCGACCTCACAACCCTGAGGTCATGACCTGAGCCGAAACTGAGAGTTGGACACTTAATTGGACTGAGCCACCCAGGCGTGCTCCAAGTTGTTTTTCTTTTTTTTTTTTTTCAGGAGGAAATTCGGAGAGATTAAAAACCCATGTCACCACTGCTACTATTGCGCCCATCTTTCCAGATTTTAGAGTCTATTAAGTCCTTAGAGCTTTTCTATGGGAAATTTTCTTGAACAAAATGCCTTCAAAATCTTATAACATTTTCACAAATAAAAAGGATGAAACAGAAGAAACTTTACCCATTTTATCTGCTTACCTCAAAAAGTCTGAACAAGTTGTATTTTGTATTATAATCAGTCCACAAGACCACAAAAAAGGCATTCAGTGAGATGATGCTAATCATAATCATCTTAAAAAGACGACTCATTATGACTCTCTTCACAAATGCCTGACACTGAGAATCTCTCCTCCTGTCAGAAAGTTGAATAAGAGGTATGATTATCTTACACCAGAACTAGATCCCAAACATTATACACTTTTTGTAGAGATGAGGTTCTGCTTTCTCCCCTCTGTGAATATAAATTTAAATATACTTTTAAATTGCAACACAGGGGCGCCTGGGTGGCTCAGATGGCTAAGCATCTGCCTTCAGCTCAGGTCATGATCCCAGGGTCCTGGGATCGAGTCCCACATTGGGCTCCCTGCTCAGTGCACAGCCTGCTTCTCCCTCTCCCTCTGCCATTCTCTCTGCTTATGCTCTCTGGCTCTGTCTATCTCTCTGTCAAATAAATAAATAAAAACTTTAAAAATGAATAAATGAATTGCAACACAATGCAGGACACCTGGCTAGCTCAGTCAGTAGAACAAGTGATTCTTGATCTCAGGGTCCTGAGTTTGAGCCCCACATTGGGCATACAGATTACTTAAATAAATGTGTGGCTTTTTTAATCACAACACAATGCTGACTGAATAATGACTAAAATATGTATGATGAGGGGCGCCTGGGTGGCTCAGTCATTAAGCGTCTGCCTTCAGCTCAGGTCATGATCCCAGGGTCCCGGGATTGAACCCCGCATCAGGCTCCCTGCTCCGAGGGAAGCCTGCTTCTCCCTCTCCCACTCCCCCTGCTTGCGTTCCCTCTCTTGCTGTGTCTCTCTCTGGCAAATAAATAAATAAAATATTTAAAATAAATAAATAAATAAATCATAATTACAAAAATAAATAAAATATGTATGATGACCCCTGAGTTGATCTGTCCCCACTCAGTTACTTAGTTCCTTCTCTTAGACCTCTGGGGAGAAAAAAATGATTACTACTCCTTCTCAAGCAAAACAAAGCATTATCTTCATTTACTCCTTCAATACATTTTTACTGAGTGATTACTAATGCCAGGCGAGAGAGCAGACAGCAGACACTGTGGACCACTAAATACTGTCAGTCTAGTAGGAAAAACTGGTGGTAATCAAATCACCACCCATACAAGTGTTCACAAACCAATGATAAAAAAACAAAAAAACTGGACACCCTAAGAAAAAATGGGCACACACAGCCAATCCATGGAATAAGTTCAAATGGTAATGAACTTCCCCCAAAATGTTCGGTAGCACAACTAACGGGACAGGGGGGATGCAAATTAGGTACAGTCATTATTTTTGCTTATAAAATTAGCAAAGATTTAAATGTAATAGTATCTAATGCTGGCAACAGTGTGGTATGATGAGGCAGTCTCATAAACTGCCAAGGGGCGTGTACATTGGCCAACTCCTCTGAAAAGCCTTAGAACTACTTTTAACCTCTGATCCAAGGAACCTACCCCAAGAGAATGCAATCTGGAATGAAGTGGCTCTGGCCAAACTTGTTCATCCCAGCATTACTTACAGTAGTAAGAACTCGGATACAGTTTTAAAGTCTAACAAGAAAGACTGGTTAAGTACATGATGGCATATCCATCTCATGGAATAGTATACAGATACTAAAATATGCCTATGCATTTTTCATGGCTTAAAAAAATGTTTATGATCCACTGGATAGCAAAACACAGAAACAAGACAAGATATAAAATTCTCTACTCGGTATTATTTTAACTGTGCAAAAACAGGTAGCAAAAACTGAGCAAGACACCTGCCAAAATGTTGACAGTGTCTGCCTATGGATGGTAAGCTTACAGTAATTCTTCTTCTTGCTTATATATTTATCTATGCTTTCCAATTTTTCTCAAAAAGTATGTATTATTTTTTCCCATTATATGTAAAAATGAACACACTCTCCTAATAGTAAATACAGAATGTATATAGTTTTATAATCTATAAAAACAAGATGTGTAATTTTCATTGTCTGTTTTGAGATCAGGTCTACTACCTCCAAAGAACCTTCAAATTTTCTAACACAGCAGTTAATAAAAGCAAAGTAAAAAGGACAAAAAGATAAAAGGACTAAACAGAGTCAAATTCAGTATATGGGTCAAGTAAGAGCGTGACTGAATGTTGACTTAACTAGCCAGTCATGATATTAAAGCCAAAGAAGCAAAACGTTTGGCTGAGCCTTCACCAACCTCAAGTGAGAAGGCAGACCATCAAGGGCATGCACCTCGCTTTGGGCAGCCAAATGCCCCCAAGCTGCCATTTGCACATTTCTTAACAAGCAATAGAAATAAAGAACACTTGGGGTACCTGGGTGGCTCAGTTAAGCATCTACCTTCGGATCAGGTCATGATCCCACGGTCTTGGGATCAAGTCCCGCACCGGGCTCCCTGTCCTGCAGGGAGCCTGTTTCTCCCTCTGCCTCTCTCTCTGTATCTCTCATGAATAAATTTAAAAAAAAGAAAGAAAGAAAGAAAGAATATTTACTGAAATTTCCCGAATCTCGCACAGAACGCCACTGATGGATTATCCAACAGCGAGTTAGAAGTGACTCTTGTATTGTTCTGGTAATGAAACTGTTGAGACATTTTCCAAATTCTCAATTTTTATTCCTTGCTTTGATCATCCAACAGAAAATCTCTGCTTAGGGATTTCCTTGGCATCTAGATTCCAAGAGGCCACAGAGCAGGGCCCACAAAAGGAACTCTTGCTTTATGATGTAGTTCTTGGGCATTCTAGTATATTACTAGCCTGCAGGACCCCAGAGTCAAATACTCCCTAGCTGATCTATGCTGAGATCCTGTCTTCCCAGGGAGACTAAGCACCTCAGTTCAGCGAAAGGGATACAAGTACACAGGAAATGTGAAACTCCAGGCTAAATCTGGGAGATACCAGAGCTAGAGCAGACAAAAGCCCTTCATTTCTCTGGGGGTGCCTGGGTGGCTCAGTTGGTTAGGCATCTGCCTTTGGCTCAGGTCATGATCTCCGGGTCCTGGGATCAAGCCCCACAATGGGCTTCCTGCTTAGTAAGGAGTCTGCTTCTCTCTCTCTCTCCCTCTCTGCCCCTCCCCACTGCTCATTCTCTTTCTCTCTCAGATAATAAATAAAATCTTTAAAAAAAAGAAGTATCCACATCTGATAGACAAAATCCCTTAATAATGTGTTAAGACTAAGTTAAGGGTCATATAAGAGGGAAAAGCAAAGTTCTCTGGGGTTCTAAGAGCCAAGAGCATACATCCAGGGCACAGGACTGGAAACATCAGGACAGACAGAAAAGATTTTGATGGGTTGGGGCTAGAACACAGAAAAAGGAGGAACACAGAAGGTCAGCCATACCCAGCACTAGCTTACGGGGAGCCTGTAATATGTATATTCGACCCTCCTAAAGCATAGGGGATGAGGCTGTGGGGCTGAGATATTTTAAGTACAAGAGCCATAGGGTTTTTGCTCTATTCAGTTCTTGGGATTGATATATTCTCCTTGCTTTCCTTCTCCTAATCCCTTTGGCTTCCAAGGCAAATCTAGACAGAGGGATCTGGGTAGCCCTCTGTTGTACTAAACCTTTAGTGGCTAAACTGGTCACATTCCTGGAAACATAAATTCTTGAGCCATAAGAAAAGCAAGTAATCACCGCAATAGTTCTGTAGTCTCAGGGATTCTAAAACAAATGTATATGACCGTTCCTGGTAGTAAAACACTCTTGTAGGCAACCAATACACTGAACTGGGAAATAACATCCTATTTACTCAATTTCTGCATTTAAAATCATCAACAGTGAAGCACTAAGAATCACTTCAACTCATGTCCCCAAGATTCAAACTTTAGCCTCATCTTCCCACTCTACATTCCCTTCCTCAGGGATCAGCTCCTCCTATACCTCCTACTGCCTCCTTTGGTCATATGGCCCTTAATGCCTTCTGGGCTCATGCCCAACATCCCCACAGCAGCCACCTGGAGCAGCTGCTGGGACAAAGCCTGAATGAGTTCTCCACCTGAATCTGTTTCCACCTGCCCCAGTACATCAATGTGTCTACTCAAGTTGGGGGACATAGAAGGCCCCTGGTAGGTGTATGCTGTAGGAATATCCAAACGAACGGCATCGGGGGTCCTTATGCTTGCTCAAGCAGCTGAGCATGGTGGGAGTCCATCTCCAGGAACCCTAATGGTATATTTCCATGCCTTCCCTCTTGAAGCATCAAAGCACACTTTCGGGGAGAAATGGAAAGGAGATTAAGGATGTAAAGAATTCTTTCACGATGCTTGGAGGGGTGAGGAAAGATGGCCAGCTGGAAGCAGCAGAGAGAAGTCCAGTTGTTGTTAGAATACCCCATGAGCACAGCTAAGCACAGCTGAATGTGGTTTTTGAAGTCACTGATGAGCCGAATCCCCAGTAGCTCGCCATGATAGTATAGTGGTTAGTACTCTGCGTTGTGAAGTCACTGATGAACACATCTAGTCTGGGAATGGAACTCCAGCTGGTGAGCACAATCAGACGTGACAAGCTTCTCCAGGGCCTACTGAAATCATCCATATTTTCTCACAGACAGGTGGGCATGACAGGCACCCTGGGATAAGAAGCCAAAGGGGCACCTCCTCCCTTTCAGCAGCAACTCACACTGTGCCCAACGTGGGTGCCACCCTCCCAATCACACACAGCTGGGGACGTAAGCAGTCAGCAGGCATAACAGCTTGGTGACTCAAGTCTTCCCGCCAAGAGTCACTCCTTTACCTGCCCAAGAACTTGCACTGAAACAAAAAGCTCACATATTATAGCCAAACCCTATTACAGCTCTTGGTGTTTTGCAGGAAATTCCACAAAATTGAAAGTTACAGAGTTCAACCAGTCTATTTTTGAACACTGGATGAGAGAGCATATAGACGGCTCCATACTTACACTAGTGCTGCAGGACTTTAATGGGAGTCAGGTTTGGGTCCAAACACAATATACACGCTGCTTTCTGTCTAGAGCAAAAACATAAAGAACCATGCTCATTCTGTTTATCCAAAGATTTCCTAACTCCTACCAATGCCAGAAAGTAACCATTATTTTCAAACGTTAACTTCAATTTAGAAAAGGGAACTGTCAAACATGCCGGCACCTGGTTTGTTACCTATGGAGGTCCATCCAAAGGGTCATAGTTCATGTCTATGGAGCTCCTCTCTACACCAGAGATCATTTGGAAAGAAAATGGGAGGGAAACCAAAGCTTACTACATCAGAAAAGCCACTGCCATTGCACAAAGATTTGGAACAGAAGGGAACCTGGGAGGCTCCAACGTTGACAGTGCCTTTTGAGGCTGAAATGTCAGTTACTTGAACAGAGTCTGGAGATTCATTCTGTTGGAATTTACCCCGGTGAGTACTTCCACAGTCCTCTACTGTGGGATCTCTGATTCTCTGCAGTCAAGCCTGTGAGTTCCAGCAGATGCAACAACCCTTAACAAGGACCTGATGTCAAACCCTCATGTAGCTGCTAATTAGCAGATGCATTCTCGGGTCCTCACCAGTGCAATAACAAGCCAAATTCTGCTCTCCCCACTGTGCTAATATGTGGTATATATGTTACCAGCCAACAAGCTGAGCCTCTCATGCTTATATTCAAAATAAGGGGAAAGGTCTCAGGGTACAGTGAAATAAGTTCAATGACAGCAAAGGGAACAAACAAATCCAGAAGGTGGGATACGCCACAGGACACCTGATCCCATTTTTACAGTAAGTCAATGACATGGGGAAAGCAAGGGGGGGGGCAGGGGGGAAGGGTAGCTTGCTCACTCTAGATTAAAAGAATAAAGAGACCAGATGTGATGGGTGGACTTCATGTGGATCCTGATTAAAACCAAATTACTGTCCAAGGGCATTCCTGACCTTCAGGGAAATCTGATTTTGCCTGGGTATTAGGTAATACCAAGGAATCATGGTTTATTTTATTAAGTGAAATAATAGCATTATGGTTTATACAAGAAAACGACCATATTTTCTACAGATATTTACTGAAGGATGTAGGGGTAAAAGGACATGCTGTCTGGGATTTTAAATTTTAAAGCTTTTAAATGAAAAGAGAAATGGAGAATTATATGAAGAAAACTGATGTAAAATCTTGATAATTGTTAAATTTGAGTGCATAAGGGTTCAATGTACTATTCACTTTATTTTTAAATATGCTTAAACTTGTTCATGTTCAAAAATTCATGTGAGGGGCGCCTGGGTGGCTTAGCCGGTTAAGCGGCTGCCTTCAGCTCAGGTCATGATCTCAGGGTCCTGGGATCGAGTCCCACATCGGGCTCCCTGCTCAGCGGGGAGCCTGCTTCTCCCTCTTCCTCTGCCCCTCCCCACAGCTCATGCTCGTGCTCGCTAATAAAAATCTTTAAAAAATTAAATTAAAAAATCAAAAAATAAAAATTCATGTGAAAAAACTGAAGCACTGAGCTAAGAATCTCTGGTAATAAAATGTTTAAAAGTTCCCAAATGTATAATATAGAAAAGAGTTTATAAAAACACAATGCAGGGCACCTGGCTGGTTCAGTTGGAAGAATATGCAACTCTTGATCTCAGGGTTTTGAGTTTGAGCCCCAGGTTCGGTGTGGAGATTACTTAAAAAATAAAATCTTTTAAAAAAAAAAAAAAGGGTTTGCCTTTTCCTCCAAAAAAATTTCTAAGAAGTACCAATTCTGCATCTCCCAGCAGCCACAGAATCTGGGCAGCTCTTGTCTCTCTTCATATGGAGGGTGTACTCCATATCCACAGGGCAAACTGACAGTACCTGTCTCTCCCCGGCCAACAGACCCAGCCAAGAACTGGCTTCAGAGAGCTCAACCTCCTTGCTCTGTTTCCATATGGCTCCTCTGATTGGGGCCAGGGTTGGGTGGGGAGGGGAAGGTTTGCTTGTTGTAACAAACAGATTTTTCTGGTCTCTGAAATGAGGTGGGTTACAAAGATGATCCCTGTTAAATCCTGCTACCATATGCTTCAAGGGATTAACACACCTTCCTCAGACAGATATATATTTATATATATTCTTTAAATCTATATTCTAATCTTATTAATGAGTACATTCCATGGGGTGCCTGGGTGGCTCAGTTGGCTAATCATCTGCCTTTGGTTCGGGTCATGATCTCAGGGTCCTGGGATCCAGCCCCACATCAGGCTCCCTGCTGGGCAGGGACTCTGCCTCTCCCTCTCCCTCTGCCCCTCCCCCTGCTCATGCCCTCCCTCTCTCTCTCTCTCTCAAATAAATAAGTAAAATCTTTTAAAAATTAAATTAAGCTTTCAAATAAATAAATAAAATCTTTTTAAAATTAAATTAAGTAAAAAAAAAAAAATACATTCCTGGGGCACCTGGGTGACTCAGTCGTTGGGCGTCTGCCTTCGGCTCAGATCATGATCCCAGGGTCCTGGGATCGAGCCTCACATCGGGCTCCCTGCTTGGTGGGAAACCTGCTTCTCCCTCTCCCACTTCCCCTGCTTGTGTTCCCTCTCTCGCTGTGTCTCTCTCTGTCAAATAAATAAATAAAATCTTAAAAAAAAAAAATACACTCCTGAGGCACCTGGGTGACTCAGTTGGCTGAGTGTCTGACTCTTGGTTCCGGCTCAGATCATGATCTCATGGTCGTGCAACTGAGCCGCACATCAGGCTCCGCACTCAGTGGAGAGTCTGCTTCAGATTCTTTCTCCCTCTCCCTCTCTAAAATAAATAAATAAAATCTTAAATAATAAATACATTCCTGAGTTCCTTCAAAGAACACTGGTATTATAATTTTTAAGTAATAGATTACTTTATATTCCATTTTACCCCTATTGGTGACACACAGAATACATAGAGCTCATTATGGGATAAAAACTCAGTAGCTTCTAACTTAGTGGCTATAGACCCTCAGTTCAGGAGTCACAAACTACAAACGATTTTAAAGAATGACCCTTAATTCCTCCTAACGCAGAAAGTCAAATAACGATCTGGCAAGTTGGTCACTGTAACAGTGAATCCTTGTATTGCCCCAAGGTGCCAGAGGCCATTGTTAAGACACCTGTCCACTCCTTCAATCCCTACCTGAAAAGGATAAAACAAGACAGCTTACCCATTTTCTGTGACTTTTATAATCTAACTACTTAGCTAAAATAGCAGCTACAGTCCAAATCAACTTCAGCATCGTAAGAATTGTTATAGATGGTTAAAACCATTTACCTACAGAGTTCACCATTCTTCTTCTACCTTCTAATTATTCTCCAACACAGTGCACTGATTGGTAAAGTCACCATCATCACTTGAATTTCTGGGTTATAAAATGTGTGCAAACTCCCCCATCTCAATTTCTGGGCTTTAAGAATGCTATTTCTCTCTTTGAATATTATTAATATAATTCCCTGAGTTGGTTTACTTTATGTAAAAAAAAAAATACAGAAGGAATTTTTTTTCATTAGAAATAATGAAAAATCCTCAGGCTCAAGTTTAAATCATTTTGTAATTAAGTACTAATTGTATAAAAGACTGTTCAAAAGGGGAGCTTAAATTGACAACTGAATTTGTTCATGTGAACTGCCTTCCACATACATGATGGCAAGATGTGCATCAGGTTTGACATGCATTTTGGAAGCAATCACACAGAAGCAGCTGCTTTTTCAATAAACTTGGCCAGTTTCACATCTCTCTTGGTCAGTCCACCACAGTCATGTGACGTTAGGGTTATCTGCACCTAAGAAACACAGAAGCAGTTTTTCAAACCTGGAGCTGCAATTCATGGTTCTCATCTTGGGTGGTTTGGAAATCAATCTATTTTTCAACGTTCACATTTCACAATTGGGGAGATTAAATGATTTACAAAATACTACATTATGAATAAGCACAGCATTTCCAAAACTGAATAAACTCTGGGGGCACAGTCTGCTTCGAGCTGGGCCCAGCAGCCGCCCAGGGATAAAAAGGTCCTCTCATGTGAAGGGCAATTCAGCTGCCAGAATCTGAAATCTTGTCTCTCAAAAAAAAAAAAGAGAGAAAGAGAGAGAGAGAGCCCAAGAGAGACTAAGGGTCCATTTTAACTCCCATTACTTTAATTACACGACTATTTTCAGGCCACTGAGAAAGACCAAGCTATCAAATATAATATCTTAGCAACTACGTTCAGAAAAGCCCATTTCCAAATTAGGGAAGTGGGACGGGTGGGGTGGGGTGGAAGAACAGACTGTGGCTTCTTGAAAAATCAATTAAAAAGTACAAGCAAAATTATGGACAAAGAGAGGCAAGTAGGAAGGAAAAGTTTATCATGGTACCTGCATATTCTGAATTATTCCAATAAATCACAAGTACATCAGGAAATGTTCTCTTTTTTCAAAGAGAATTTTTAAAAACAGAATCACATAGAAATCTAGATGATATTTCAAATGGCATGACCATAAAGGCAAGGACATTTGGGGTGGGGGAGGAGACCATGATTCTTCTTACTGAGTCCCCTTAAAAACTACTTAAAATCTTTTTAGCCTGCTCTTTGTCTTAAGAAGGCCAGTTCCCACTTAGAATGTAGAATTTAAAAAACAGTTATTTTTAAAGCACAGTTCTTGAGCATAATTATTTCAGTAAGTTAAATAAGGCCATCTCTCTCTTATTTGCTACCATTACTTTCAAAAATTTATCTTAGGAGGGTTTAAAATTTATCTGCATGGCTCATTTTCAGGTTTAATTCAGCAGCTTAATTTGGCCCAACTAGCTCACATAAACAGACAAGCATGAAAATAAAGAGTTTGGTCACTGCTGTCTTGAGCGAATTGGAAAATTTGTTACTAATTTGCAGTAATACCCAGGGATCCTCAGTGAAAGAATAAGAGAATGCTTTCCTAAGCACAATGACACTTGACACATCCCTGCACAGGATAACAAGGAAGAACGGAGTTTCTTAAACTCCATAGCTAAGGTGATCCCCAAATAAGGCAATTTAGTTACCTTGTTGTACACATTGAACCATTCCGGGTGATGATTCATCTTCTCTGCTTGCAGGGCGACTCGGGACATAAAGCCAAATGCCTGCATAAGATGAAACTGAAACTGATTAGTGGCATTGCCCTCTACTCCGGACCTGGGGGGCAGTGGGGGGAGAGAGAGAGAGAGAGAGACCAGAATAATCCAGCCAGATAAAGACAAGGCTAGGATCCTTAGGGAAACCTGGAGAAATCAAATATGAAAAGGATTGCTCTCCACAGAGCTGGGGTAATAACAGTGTAGCAGGACCATGACCTGCTGCTCAATGGTGAAAAACAATCAGGCTCAAATAAACAAACCAGGAAATTGGTCTCACCCAGTGACCTGTCTGGACTGTTTAACTGTCCTCAGGACAAGACTCGCCAAAATAACACAAGAGTAATTTCCCTCCAACCAAGTGCCCTGGATCTCACTACCTGGCCCCAAATCTTAGGGGCTACTTTTCTTGCATCACCACCCCTTTTGTGTTTGGTCGCTGGGGTGCTAACTAAGTCATCAATCCCAAGACTATGGGAAAATATCTTACTGAACGACTTCCCCATCCTAGCTCCCAGACAGGACAGGAGGGGATAAAAGACTTTTTTTTGACATATAGAGTGAAACAGGGAAGTCTGGGTTGCCTGCTCTGGGTCTCCTTGCTATTGCCCAGCAAAGCCACGTGGAACAGAAAGCACTCCTCCCCAGGGCAGGGGGTGGCGGACTCAGACACATGCATAAGTGCAGACCTGTAGGGCTCGGTCTTCATTCCATAGGGAAAGTGCAAACCTAATTTTGCTAAGCAGAGGCAAACTTGTCCTGAGAGGATGAAAAGCTTTTTTTCTTTTGCTTGCTTTACAATTTTTATGAAGGTAATTGCAAACAATAGGAGAGTTTGTCTCTAATGTGTCCAGAAGACAGAAATACTTGGTAAGACTCTAAGGTAATGGTACATTAACTACAAATTTACAGTGGAATTCACAGGGCAGTACCCATTGTAGCCATATAAATAAATATTTAATTTCATTACCCCTATCCAGAAAAACCGATGTGATGGTAGTTGAGCTATGTTTTTTGGATCACCAAATTAGAGCACATTTCCAAGTTAAGAGGGGGAAGTAGGGAAGATGCCATTTTAAATCATTCTATGTTATTCATAATGGTTAGTATGTCAGAATGATTTTATTCAGGATAAAAACTCCCATTTTGGTCTTTAATTAAAGGCCTGAAGGTTTTTCCCTGTCAGGAAAAGGAAGAACATTCAAGCAAAATCCATTTAACCATGTATGGAATTATCAGTGGAAAACAATATTCATTCTCCCCTTCCTCTTCTCATCTCATAATCTGATTCTCTAGATTGTGTCAAATGTGAAAGTCTTTTAATTATTCAGAGTTAAACTGCATTAAACAATGTATAATGAGAATATCTTAGTCTATTTTAGACTACCAAAAAAGTTAATCACAATCCCTGAGAAATAGTAATATAGTCATTACGGGCATAGGCTTTTGAGCCAGGGAGGCCTGAATTCAAATTCCCAACATACAACCTGTCATGTGAGCCTCAGTTATCTGATCAGTAAACTGAGGATAATAATAAAAAGTTCATGGAGTCATCCTAATAAAAAATGAGATAGGGGATTTCACTTAGCACAGCACTTGGCACTGGATAAGAGGTCAGTAATGGCCGACACCACTACCACACATCACTCTGGCGAGACCACGTATGACCCTCACAGAATGTAAAATAGGTGAAAAGCCCTCCCACAGCCTTAAAAATCTAAGATCCCAGTAGCTGTCTCCCAGAAGAATGGTGCTTTCCTATTCCACATGCCGTAAACGGAGACTCAAACCCACACACCAGACAAACAGATCACATACTACAGGGTAACAACCTGATGCGCACTGCCCAAGGAAAACACAATCTGACAAGATATTAGGTGGGCAAAGTCAGTCCCTACCCAAGTTCTTAAGCCCTGTGGCCACAATTTCTTTGAACTATGCTATCTTAAAGGTCCAAAGTGATGCTTAGCATCCCTTACTATTTCCCAAGAACCAAGTGGATCAAGGGGATGATTTGAACACAGTCAGAAGTACTCCTCAAATCTTTGATTACCAGCATGCTATCAGCATGGTAGCAAAATCTACTCTATCACAGACACAGCTTAAAAGAAAACACCCCTTGGAGTGCCTGGGTGGCTCAGTCGATTAAGCATCCAACTCTTGATCTCAGCTCAGGTCTCAATCTTTCGGTCCTGAGTTCGAGCCCTGCAATGGGCTCCACACTGGGCGTGGAGCCTACATAGAGAGAGAGAACACCCACATTCTAAGAGTTACATTGATCAAAGAAAAACCCTGGGGCGCCTGGATGCCTCAGTCGGTTAAACGTCTGCCTTCTGCTCAGGTCATGATCCCAGGGTACCGGGATCAAGCCCCACATGGGCTCTCTGCTCTCAAGCCTACCTCTCCTCTCCCTCTGCCTCCCACTCTGCCTACTTGTGTACCCACTCTCTCTCTCAAATAAATAAAATCTTAAAAAAAAAAAACCTTCTATCATATCTGCATACAGTATAAAAAGAAAAACAAAGGACACTTCCAAAGATCCTCCAAACTTATGTATTCCTTAGCTTTACATATTTCCCTTCAACTGTCACCTAATATTTGCATTTAATAAAATATCATAAGCTTGATAAACCATTTACACAGGATCTACTCCTAATTCTTCCCAAGGGAAGGAACACTTGCTCCTGCCCTGGGAGCAAGGAGACAATTTCATAATCCTTTTTCCATATAACAGAACCAAATAATCCCCAAAATATTTATTTTTAAATCCACAAATTAAAAACATTCACAACAATACACATTCAAATTAAAGTAAAAGGATTTCTGCAAGGAAGTGAAATGAGTGGACAGGAGAGGAAAAAAACCAAACCTCAAAAGGGAACTTTGATTATCTGGCTTTAATAAAAAAGGAATATGACTGAACAGCAAAATGGGCAGATGGTGAAAAGCATCTGTCCCTTCCTTCTAAGATTTCTTTTTTACAGCCCTAGCTAGTTTTTCCCAGGATGCCAGTTGGAGCCTACAGGCCTT
Organism: Callorhinus ursinus; assembly: GCF_003265705.2. Taxonomy (NCBI): domain Eukaryota; kingdom Metazoa; phylum Chordata; class Mammalia; order Carnivora; family Otariidae; genus Callorhinus; species Callorhinus ursinus. The sequence goes on along the minus strand of NW_027397092.1, from coordinate 18,803,403 downwards.
GAGCTAGGTAAGAGTCCAGGCTTTCTAAAACTATTCCATCAATGAAAACTGCAGAGTGTGAGGCAGAATGCACACCACTAACAATACAGTGAGGAGCTGAGAGGACAGGACTAAGAAAATGGACAAAATGAAGTAGAAGTCAGCAAGAATTTGTAACAATTAGAAAATAAGTACATATTGCTTCTCGGCCTTTTGGCTAAGATCAAGTGTAGAAAATAAGTACGGAACACAAAGGAGATCTAACAGATAACTTTTGTGAATAAGACAACAACAAACAAACAAACACAGAAAGAAATGAGAGATGTAATTCAAAAAATTTTTCCAGAAATAAAATATTTAAATTTATAGATTGGAAGAATTCAACCATTTCTAGACATCCTAATGAAGTTAATGAATTTGAAGATTAAAAAATCCTTTGGCATCTAGCCAAAAAGATCAATTCGCCTGTAAGGATGAAAATAATCTGGCTGACTTCAAACTTCCACCTACCAGCATTGAACAAAAGAAGTCAGAGGAGCAATGCCTATAAAGGCTTTAGGAAATCAAAAGGCAAAGAATTTTATACCCAGCTAAACTGTTGTTCCAAATTAATACAAGAGACCTAATTTTTAAAAGACGTTAACTCAGGGAATAACTCCCCTTCACCCTTTCTGAGGAAACTTTTATTAAAGGATGAAATACAAGTAACTAGAGAAGGATGGAGAAACAATATAAAAGTTATCAGCAGTGAGCAACTAATTCGCTCACGTCTAGGAATAAATTTAAAACAATTTTGGGGATTGTAGTCACAGAATGGAATGTAAATATTATAAACTATTAAAAGATGTGGAAGAAAAGGAGGAGAAATGGGGAAGGTAGATGAAAGTTTAAAAATTCTAAAAGCTGCAAGATCAGAAGCATAAAACTAAGCACTAGAAACAAAAAATAAAATGTAACAAAACTGCATGGTGTAGGGAAAGTAAGAGAAAGTAGAAGTTTAATTTTGATATTGCTTAGTGGAGAGACTACTATCTAAAGAAATGCTATCTAAAGAAACAGAGGATTAAGTTTGCTATGTAAAATTATAGGTATAACAGTATCCACAAGAAGAACAAAAATAATAATAGAAACATTCACAATTAGGTTCAAGGAAAGCACAAGTAAAGTGAAGCAAACAAAACACAATCCAGGGCACCTGGGTGATTCAGTCAGCTCAGGTCACGATCCCAGGGTCCTGGGATCGAGCCCCTTATCGGGGCCCCCTGCTTAGTGGGTACTCTGCCTCTCCCTCTGCCCCTCCACCTCCCCCTGCTCGTGTCCTCTCTCTCTAAGTGAATAAATTTTAAAAATCTAAAAAAAAAATAAAACACAATCCATGTCATAATTCAAATTAAGGGAGGAAAAAAAGTATATTGGTTCTGTCATGTTTTACAAGACCAAACATCTTTCCAATCAATAAATGTAAAGAGCCATAATCCAACCAATTAAAAGAAGAGAAAACTTGGGGCGCCTGGCTGGCCCAGTTGGTAGAGCATGCAACTCTTGATCTCAGGGTTGAGAGTTCGAGCCCCATCTTGGGTGTGGAGATTACTTAAATAAATAAAACTTTAAAGAAAAAAAAAGAAGAGGAAGCTTTACATGGATCACAAAGCAAAACTCAACTGTTGGAAATAAAAGGACACAGGCAAATGTAAAAAAAAAAAAAACTTAACTTATAAACGTATGTCCATAATGAAGATTGAATAATTTTGAGTACCTATACTACAAGTAACACAGCCTCAAAATCAATGAGGCAGAAATGACAGGAAATACAAGACCAACAGAAACGTCCATAGTGGAAACTTTAATTTCCATTTCTTAACCCATGGTACAGTAACCACACAAAATCAAGGATATGGACTACTTAAACACATCATTTAAAAGGTAGATCTAATTAATATACTTTAAACTCTAAACAATGAGAATATATCTTTTAAAGTGTCTACTCACCATTCACAGAAACTGAACACATATTGTCCCACAAAGATCTCAATCAATTCCAAAAAGTAGAAATAATGCTGACAACATTCTCGGTTAAAGTTAAAAACAAAACGAGAAGGCAAAAGTAGCAAAAATAAAGTACTACCTGGAAATGTTTTTAAATCCTTCTTTTAAAGTCTTGATTCACAGAAGAAATCAAAACCGAAACTGAATAGAAATTAATCATGTATGTACTACATACAGGACACATGTAAAGCAATAATCAGAATAAACACCCTTAAATACTTCAATTAAGAACATGAAAGAAGGGGCACCTGGGTGGCTCAGTCGTTAAGCATCTGCCTTCGGCTCAGGTCATGATCCCAGGGTCCTGGGATCGAGCCCCGCATCGGGCTCCCTGCTCCGCGGGAAGCCTGCTTCTCCCTCTCCCACTCCCCCTGCTTGTGTTCCCTCTCTTGCTGTGTCTCTCTCTGTCAAATAAATAAATAAAATCTTTAAAAAAAGAAAAAAGAATGTGAAAGAAAATAAGTAAATAAAAATAAACTTAGGGAGGAGAACAAGAATGAATATAAAGAGAACAGCAGATGTAAATGCACAGGAAAGAAAAAAATGGCAGAACTGATAAATCCAAAAGCTGAAACAATTATGTAATAGAAAATTGGTTACTTCATTTAAAGACAAAAGACAGGGAGAAAAAGTACAGATAAACAAAACAGGAAATGAGAATAGTGAAGTAACTACAGATAAAGGAAATTTCAAAACATAAAAAAAATTTTTAAATAAATGCAAGTATTTATATAAATAAATTTCAACTATTTTATAGGTAAAATAGTTCTCTAATAAAAATTATCCAAAAAATTTATCAAAACTGACCCCAGAAGAGAAAAACATATAAACAGGACTGACACCAAAAAGTAAACAGTTCCTAGTCATTTCACAGAGAAATTCTACAAAACCTTGAAGGCAGAGTTAACTCTAATACTAATTAAACTGCTCCAGAGCACAGAAAAAGAGGGACATTTCCAAATTATTTAAACTACCATAACACTCTCCAAGTTCCCACAAAGATAGCATGTAACAATGAAAGTATAGGCTGATTTCATATTAAGTGAAATCTTAATAAACAAAACCTACCAAAACACTAAAAGAGCAAAGCACCATGAGCAAATGGGATTCATTTTAAGAATGCAAGGAATGTTTAATATAAGGCATATATTGATATAACTCACCATATCAGTAAATCAAGAGAAAAATCATGTAATGACTTCCATAAATTCTGAAAAGATATTTGATAAATTCAGTATTTCTTAGGTATTAAAACTCTTAATAAAATAAGAATATATGGGCCTCTCTTTTTTGTGGTTATCAACTGTTTCCTTTATTTATAACAAGTAATGAGTACAAAAATTGCTTTATATTTGGAGGGTAAAATAGGAGCATGTAACCACAGCATCAAAATATACATACCAAAATTGGCTACATGGATAATCATCACTGTTTGTTCATAAAAGCAGCAGTTAGGAAGAACCCAAGTTGGACCCCTCTTTAAATAGAATATATTCTCAGTCCAAAAGGTAGTATTATTCTTAAAAGAATACTACTAGACGATTCCCATTAAAGTCAAGAATAACCCTCCCCCCAAAAAAGTCTTTTATACAAACAATAACTAATTAGAAAATATATTGGAAGAAAAGATTCCATCTAAAGTGGCACCAAAAATTAACTAGTAAACTTGGCAAGAAATATGTGAATTCTATACGCAGAAGACTTGAAACCACTATGAAATAATGGGTAGATCTTACTATATTAAAATTTTTCTCTCTATGGCAATAAAAACCAACAAATAAAACTAAAAGACAAACAACAAGCTGGATTTGCAGTACATATTTCCTTGGCATATAAAGAACCTTTGGCATATAAAGAACTTGGCATATAAAAAATATTAAAAAATTAATAAGAAAAAGATCAACCACCCAATTTTTTTATTTTTTTTTAATTTTTTTTTAAGATGTTATTTATTTATTTGAGAGAGAGAGAATGAGAGAGAGAGAGCATGAGAGGGAAGAGGGTCAGAGGGAGAAGCAGACTCCCCGCTGAGCAGGGAGCCCGATGTGGGACTCGATCCCGGGACTCCAGGATCATGACCTGAGCCGAAGGCAGTCGCTTAACCAACTGAGCCACCCAGGCGCCCAACCACCCAATTTTTTTAAATGGGCAAAGGACATAACAGGTAACAAATGGAAGCAAATGGTTCTTAAACACTAAAACTGCTAAGACTCATACATGATAAGAGAAGCACAAATTAATACTAACTTTTACATCAATTATATCTCAGTAAAGCTATAGGGGGTGGGAAACTAAGTTAAACCTATCAGTTTGATAAAGATCAAAAAGTCTGATAATACTCTGTTGATGAGGATGCAGGAGAAAAGGCACTCACACACTGCTGGTGAACATTACCTGATACGTCAACACTCTGGAAGAGAATTTGACAATATCCATCAAAATTAAAAATGCCTGTGCCAGGGGCGCCTTGGTGGCTCAGTTGGATAAGCGTCTGCCTTCGGCTCAGCTCATGATCTCAGGGTCCTGGGATTGAGCCCTGTGTTGGCTCCTTGCTCGGTGGGGAGTCTGCTTCTCCCTCTGCCCCTCCCTGGCTCGTGCTCTCTCTCTCTCTCTCTCTCTCTCTCTCTCTCTGAAATAAAGAAATAAACTCTTACCAAAAAAAAATGCCTGTGCCTTTCAGCTAAATAATCTCACTTCTAGAAATTAGTCCTGCAAGCACATTTATGCATAAATTACAAGACTTGTCACTGCAGGGGCGCCATGGTGGCACAGTCAGTTGAGCCTCCAACTCTTGGTTTTGGCTCCAGTAGTGATCTTGAGGTCATGAGGTCGAGCCCCATGTGGGGCTCCACACTCAGCACAGAGTCTACCTGGGATTCTCTGCCTCTCCCTCTCCCTCTGCTCCTCCCCCTGGCTCTCCCTCATGGTCTCCCTCTAAAATTAAAAAATCGTTAGAAAAATGGTCACTGCAGCACAGCTTGTAAGAGCCACAGATCTGAAAAAGCCAAAAGGTCCATCAGTAGGGAACTGATCAAATACAGGATGGTCCATTTACACAAAGGAATACTATGTAGCCATTAAGAAGAATGAAGAAACTATCTGCTTACATGGAAAAACCTCCAAGATATATTACTAAATGAAAAACAAATGCATAACAATAGTCTGTGAATTGTACAAAAGGAGAGGAAACTACATGCGTTAATATCTCCACAACCACGCAGAAGAGATTGGTAACCGTGAAAGACAGTGGGTGGAGAGGGGAAACTGGGTGGCTGGGGATTAGGGACCACAAAAGACTTACTATACTCTTTGGTGCCTTGAATCTGTGCCACATAAATACCTGTTCTACTTTTAAAAAATAGTTTGGGGAAAAAAATTAAGATGCCATGCAAATGAAGATTTCACTCTAAAGGGAGCTGAGATACTGCAATGTATATAACCTGGTTCATATTAAAATATTTTGGCTCATGTTAACTTCTTAACATATGCCTACCTGTTTAGGTGGGTTTTTAGTGCCAATTTAGAGCATAGTTTGTCTATGAGCCATGTTCTGTTGAGCCACGGCCATTTCAAACAAACATATGGCCAACAAATAACATATAATGGCTGATAATAGTTTCAGCCTTTCCTCTATTGCAAATTACAAACATTTTATGAACAAGTCAATGAATGCATGATGAAGTATGACTTTTTAAGTCACTCTGCCATGTTAAGGAATGTAAGCATTACAATCATGGTAAATGGGGTCAATGAAGTTTGTCATTTGGAAATCTCCAAACCATCAGCAATTAAAAGATTTTTCCATGAACCCCAAATCAAGTATTCCTAGGGAACTTTAATTTTTCTTAAAGTTCCTTTTGTTTCATTTTATTCCATGAAAATATGAAAGACTATCAGATGCACGAAACCAAAACAAAACCCCGTATCAATCTGTGAAATGTTTAACAGCACCCTGAATTTAAAATGCAGCTTCAGTCCAAATACCATGTACGATTTATTAAAGTTCTAAAGACTTCTAGCACATATTTACAATACGAATCTTTCATTACTCAGAGCAATTCTCTTTGATATAAGTTCTTTAAATCTGCTGCCTTTTATATTTTGATTATAGACTATTTTAATTATGCACTAAAAAAGAACATATCTCCCACTAAGAAAACGAGCACCAGCGACTCCAAAGTAATTTCCCCAGTACAATCTCCATTAAGCCTCTAAATACTTCCGTTACTAATTCAATGAATTAGAACTCTATTGTTTATGAATCACCTTTATGTTTGTAGGCCTATAACTCTTCTTTTATAAAACACAATTGCTATGGAAGGAAATGATATTTACGTTTGATTAGAAATGAAAACACTATTACATAAATCAGTTTGGGCATTTCTTCACGTCTTGAAACATGATCAGCAATTTAGTCTAATTGGTGATCAAGGAAACTATCTTGTGATCAATTAAAGTAATTACCAGATTCCGGCAATACAACCTACCTTAATTTCAGCTAGAGTCTGCACTTCTTCAACTTTAATTAAAAATAATGAAAATTATTAAGCAAAATGCACGGCAAGATCATTGCCAAGCACGCACATGTCATAGGACAGGACCTTCCCATGGTGTTGGTGACTGATCGATCACACAAATACCGCTTGGTGCACCAAGGAAAGGCGTTCTTTGCCCCAGAATATTACATGACTCACCATGACTCTCCCGTGGAAAACATGGTTAACTGTTCTAGCCACCGCACAGGGAACACTGGATACTAATTTGCCAGCAACAGAGGAATACTCTCGACTAGCAACATGAGAACTGTGAGGAACAGACCCAACCAAAGATGTATTTGATCCGTGCTTTTTTTCCTCCAAATTGTAACTTGTGTTTCGAGCACACTGGTCAACTGCAGAAACGTTAGGGTGAGAGACAGAGATTGAAATATCCTAGCGCTGCTATTCACTAGCTATCTGATCTCAGAGAGATCACAACATGTGAAATGATTCTGAGTTTCCTATTATGTAAAAATGTAAAAATGGGGTACGTGCCAGGCATTCCGTCAGGAGCTCAGTTAAAGCTAGTGATTATTATTATCACCAACACTTTAATTCTACAGTGCCTAAGGCCTGGAGAGGAAGAATTCCTTTCCAAAACTAGCAGAAGAACCATTCAAGACCAAAGAAATTCACCCTAGCAAGGACAAGAAAATCAGAAACATACTTAAAACTGTTTCTCTACGTGGGTATCCTCACAGAAAGATTTCCAGTGAAATGGCAATTGGACGGTGAGCATCTAAGCCCAGCAGGTGACTCATGCATCCCTGAAGAGCCAGACTAAAGACCTTACCTGAGGATCACCCCCTAGGCAGTCCAGTATGTGTGTCTGGGGACAGGCCACTCATCTACCTGCCTTCTACTTGATCCACTGCAGAGTGCAACATCCCCGATAACTCAGGCCAAGAATATCCAGCCCTGATCTTAAAACTGGCTTCCCCAAGGCACTTTAGACAATGCCCACAAGGTACTAAGCAAGCAGCTGGTTCTACTGTGCCCTAGGCTAAATTAGCGCCCCTTCAGCTGGTGGTAGTACACTACCTGTGAGGTAGCACGCTCACTTCAACACATTGCCTTCAAAAGCTGTGCTCACAGGACCATAACATTCCAGAGCCTTACAAAAAAGAAGCTCTTAAGTCACCATTTTTAGCAATTACCGTAATATCCCAAACAGCCATATGGAAAAATAAGATAGCTTTTAGCTAATTACACGGTACTACCTTCAACATATACTGTTAAATGAAGCAAGGGGCAAAACGGATTCCTTTTGCAGAACGAGGATTTATAATTACATTAGTAAATTCCTCCTGAATTCCCAGGAAGACTACTCTTTGACAGAGGTCTACTAGTATCCGCTCTCCTCCAGGCAGCAGAGTTGAACCAACATCAACACCTCTGCCCACAATTTTACCTAAGAGCCCATTATTTCTGTTCCATGGTTAGGAAAAGTCCTATAACTAGACAGATATCACATATCTGATGTGTGCCCAAGAAGCACTGTCGACAAGATGGTCACAAGCTGAGAAAAACTTCTCCCTGAAAAGACATGACTCATTTCCGAATTCCTCTGCACGTGAGTTTAAATTACATTTCCCCATATCATCAGCAGCTACTATGGGGCATACCAACAGCTCCATCTGATGAGCTCCTTCTAACATTTCTCACGATCCTTCAGTTTTGCTCTCTTGGATTCAGCACGTTTCACCAGTTTCCTCTCCATCGTTTCCCTCTAAAGCTGAGTGAAACACGGGTTTCAGAATCATTCCAACAGAAATCCACCAGGGAAGCCATTTACTCGGAGTCCCCTAACCTCAAGTGGCTTCTGATGCCTCCCTCTTCCCTGAGGCTGTTCCTGACCGCCAGCCAGCTGCTTGGGAAATCCCGTTGGAGGCTGTCTTTCCCAATCAGCTGATAATCCCTGCTTGTTAGCTTTCAGGAGTCTCCAGAGGTGAGAGGTATGGCAAAGACTCCCAAAGTTTTTTGTTTTGCTTTAGCAAGTTAGAACTTATGAATTAAATTCTTAAAGAATGAGAATTTATGCTCCTTGGCATTGTCATCATTATAAAATTTATAAAAATTCACACTTATACAGAAAAATACCCTTAGGCTTCAACTTTATGCATCCAAACCACCAAGATATATGGAATATCTGGCCAAATACATTTTTAGAAATCAAATAATAGGCAAAATGGCAGTCTAACTCCCAACCTTTTCTTTTTTTTAAAAAAAGATTTTTATTTATTTGAGAGAGAGAATGAGAGAGAGAGAGCATGAGAGGGGGGAGGGTCAGAGGGAGAGGCAGACTCCCCGCTGAGCAGGGAGCCCGATGCGGGACTCGATCCCGGGAATCCAGGATCATGACCTGAGCTGAAGGCAGTCGCTTAACCAACTGAGTCACCCAGGTGCCCCCAACCTTTTCTTCTTTATAATCAGCTGGCTCCTTTTAAGAGATGCAACTACTAGTATTTACACTGTGACTCCAGTATATATCTGACATGAAATTGTTCCGCCCTATTATCGTACCTAAGTTTAAAAAGACAGAGAGAAGGAAAAAAGCTTCTGCTCCAATTGGAGTATTTTAAATTAAACTGCAAGACAAGATGCTCCAACAATAACCAAAAGGATTGAAGGAAGAGAACAAGGGCTCAGAGCAGAAAGAACACCCACTCCCCCAGCATGGGGTGGGGAGAGAGGGCACTCAAAAAAATATTCTAAAGAAACAAAACAATACCTAATTTGGCCTAACTACAAAAAAAACATTTTCCACAAGCAGTACACATTTTGTAAAACAGAGTCTTGTCTCACTTCGCATCACAAAATATGTGAATGTAAAAAAGGTCTGTCACAACAGCAACAAATTCATAGTCTTTACTTATTTCTAAATGGGATCGATCTTCCTTTTAAGAGATTTTCAGTAGAGTTTTGGCAACATTTGCCAATATTTTCTATAAGAAAAATACATCACCCAAAAATATTCCAGCCCGATCAGACATCCTGATAATTCAGCAGAGGACCTCCAGTGACAGACGGCTGCAATGCATCACTGCAAGCCAACAGCCTGCCAGACCCCCTTCTCAGAAAACAGTGCCAATGCAGAAGCAGCCCAGTGAGGAAAGAGACCATCTCTTAAGTCATCTGTATTTATTTGTTTCAAAGTGCACCCATAGGTTGTGAACTTGGAAAGGTCCCTGAACCTGTCAGAGTCTTCAGACACTGAGCTAAAGCAAACCACAAATATATTCAGAATTTATCCTCAACCTGTTATGAAGAGGCTTAAGGAGAGACCTTTCTACGTTTAACAGACTGAAACTAGGGACTTTTTCCTTTCTGTGTTTTAAACCCTATTACTAAAGAATTAAAGAAAAATCTCCGGGCTGGAGACACACAGAGAGTAAAACAGACTTAGCACTTACCCTGCTTTTGGTATCAAAAGACTCAGAAGGTCTGGTGGATGGTGTCATCTCATCCTGAAAGGTTCTAATCCCAGCTCTGTCTCATTCTATGGCCTTGAGCAAATCCTAAACCTCGCTCACCTCTCCTAGTCCCCGGAAATCAGAGGCTCTACTACTTAACTTCACTGTGCAAGGAGATCTCATGAAAACACGCAGAGCACTTTGCACAGAAAACACGCTAATGTAGAACACTGAAAAGGTCCCAATCTGCTAGAATCCTACACAAAGTAATTTTATGTCATTTTTTTAATCTAGAAAATTTACTCCGTGTGGCCAAAGGAACTTAGTTGCATCCTGGACGCAAATGAAAAAATTTAAGTGTCTGTGATAAAAACTCACGAGTAAGGCGAATAATTCAGGAAACAGTAATGAACAGAAGAAACATTTCAAAGAACAAATGCTTACTCAGGTCAATTCTTTCTGCCATACTCCTATATAAATTACCTTAGCTTCAGCTGTTGATCAAGTTGGGTTTTTTGGGTTTGGGTTTTTTTTTGTTTTTGTTTTCTTTAATCATTCATAATATCCTGAGAGGAGAAAAAAACAAAACAAAACAAAACAAAAACAACAGTTTGTTTTCCTGGATGCATCTATATGGGCAAGTTTGTTTTCCCTCCAGAGAGCAGGCTCCCACTCAGTTCCAGCACAGAGCTGCGACCTTCTCTGTGCACGTGAGGGCTGAGGGCTTGCAGGCAGCACACAGTGAAGCTCCATCTCTGTACCAAGCCCTGCACAGATCGCTTGCAATCCCCACCAGAGGAAGAGAATGCAACTGGCTCTAAAACCCTGGGACAAAGAAAACAGAGATACTGATGGAGTGGGAGTGCTCTACCATCAGATGCAATTCCTAAAGAGAAATTCTTCCCTTTTGTTTTTAAAAGTTTATTATTTCATACCTTATGCAAATCATACTTTATATATTAGGCAATAATATTTTAGAAATACTCAAGTCAAATTAAAGGCTTCGATAGCCTTGCCAAAAGCACTGTGATTTTCCTATAAAAAAATTATTCCAATTTGTTGATCTTACATAGGATGAAACATACTGTAACAATCTTCATAATTTATGTCCTGTTGGGACACAATGATTTAAAGTAACATAATACAGAGCCGCATCATGGCTAATCTAAACCACCTGACCAGATAAACACCAGCTTCCCTTCTCTCTTCAGCAAGGGCATTTCTGTTTATTGTCATATCATTTCCTCATTCTAGGAACATGCAGAATAAATGCAGCCAACCTGCATTTCAGTGGGAGGCTGAGCTGGCCTTTCCCATGTCGGGAGGTTTGTGCGCACACAGGTACCAGTACAATGTCAAGGGCTTACAAGACAGAAAACAACCCAGGAATTCCACCCTCAAAATCATTTACAGCGAAGCAAATATGGACTCATCCAGTACAATCTGGACCAGGTGTGGTGTTATAAACCACAATCTTTGGGGTTTGTGTGTGTGTGTGTGTGTGTGTGTGTGTGTGTGTGTGTGTTTTTAATGTCACTGAAGAGGTAATTCTTTCAAACAAATTATGGGGCTTACTATGAGCCAAATTTTTAAAAAACGCTTCAATCATGCCTCTCGCTATGTTCACAGGCACTCATGATCTGATTAACTAAACTGAAACTGCCCAAATTAACCAATGTCTTTTTGGGGTGAGGAATCTCAGTGGAAGAGAAAGACAAAGAACCCCCACGGCACTGACCACAGCCATTTCTGGTGCAAATTTCAGATTGTGAGGTTTCTCCAGGGTCCAAATCTCTTCAACCCTTCTCACATACGCAAACCTCACTGGGCAGAGCGAGGTTTTCAGGGGGACTTAAGGGAAGGGTTTAGAGTTTCAATCCTGAAAGAAAAAGTGCAGGAACACATGTGCATTCGGCAGATAACAATTCACTGAAAATATTTTAAAACAAAACAAAACGCCTGTCTGACCAAATTTTTATAAACTTGGTTGGGGAAGAGGAAAACAAACAATTGTTTAAGGATGGTTTCAAATACTGCTCTCTGCTGTTACTGAGAATTTTCAAAGCTTCTCATGCTCCATTGGAAACAGCTCTGCTTCACAAGCTGTTCTTGTCAGCCCTGCCAAAGAAATGGTCTGATACACTTTATTGCAAGTTTATCAATTTGCTTACCCAGGCAAATATATATAATTATCTCTGCCTATCAAGACCAGGGTACAATAGGATTCCTCCACTGAAAGCAGGGAGATGATTAAAATACAACAGGATGAGATGGGTTAGCAGACATGAGGCACGTGCATTCGTCACCCCAGCTCCACTGCAGCGGACACTGCAACATCCTAACCCAGTTCCACCAGTCCCAGAATGCTCAGAACCTGAGCCAACCTTACCAGCAACGTTTTTCATGGAGATGAATCCCCACATGGGGATCGGGAATGGGGGACTGGACACGGCAAGGAGATACATTTGTGTCACAACCTGGAGCCCTCTGATTTGTGAAATTAAATGGAAAATATACTTTGTGAAATCAAACAGAAAGTATCCTTTTTCAGACAACAGACATTCAGTAACTTGGGTTTGAATTTAACACTGCATATTTGTAAAAATTTAAGATGACAGATGATAAACCTGCAATATGACTGGTGACATCATAAGTTAGCGCTATCAACAGTGAGTTCTGGTAAAAAGTGGGTCTTTTGCCCAAGAGCACTCACACCTTGGACTAAAAGCCCACTTGCTTATTCTTGTTTTCATTATATTTGCACTGTATGTACATCTCCCCACACTTCCCAAACCACTTCAAAATCAGCTCATGTTGCTCTGAAGTCATGAGGATTTAGGTCACTATGGGTTTCCCCAGCCTCATGCACAGATAGGGTTCTCTGATGATGCAGAGCCCTGTCAATGAGCTACAATGTGACTGTCCCCAAGCCCTGACTTCTCACAATCCTGTACCTTCATTTTTTTATTAATTTGTATACCACAGAGTTATCCCAGCAATTACATTTTTAGATCTCTACCCTAAGGAAACTCTCACATCTGTACACAAGGAGATACAAGGATACTTGTTATAGAACTGACAGTAATAATGAGCAGTGCCAAGAATCTAAATGTCCATCAACAGGGGAATGGATAAACTTGGTTAATTTATTCACAATTTTATTTGATTTTTAGAGGAATAGAAGATTTAAAAACAATCTACTAGGGATGCCTCGGTGGCTCCGTCGTTTAAGCATCTGCCCTCGGCTCAGGTCATGATCCCGGGGTCCTGGGATCAAGTCCTGAATCTGGCTCCCTGCTCAGCGGGGAGCCTGCTTCTCCCTCTAGAGGCCTGCCACTTCCCGTACTTGTGCATTCTCTCTCTCTGACAAATAAATAAATAAAATCTTTTTTAAAAATTAAAATGAATAAAATAAAATAAAAACAATCTACTATATGAGAAGCGCTACAATGGATGGAAAGAGTATTTGTCTAGGAATCTAAAACCTGGGCTCTGTACCAAACCTTGAGCAAGCTACATGACCTGGCTGGGTTAAGACTCCATTTGGATGCAAGGAGGTGATGTGTACCAATCACATAGCACAGTGCCTTCACACATACAGTAATGCTGAATTAAAAAGAATAGTAGCTAATAATTATAGCAGGTTGATCGTTCCTGTTTTATAGAGGAGAGTACTGAGGCTCCAAGAAAATAAGTCACATGCCCAGAGTCACACATCTCACAAAAGGTGAGGCTGGGATTCAAATCCAAGTACATCCAACTCCAAAGCCTTCATGTGTATGTTTAGGACAAATCCCTGATGTCAGGTTATGCTTTTTCCATTTCTCTCCTCTACCTAAAAGCTAATTATAGCAAAAATAAGCTTCCTGTACTTTTTATTTTCAAAGTTTAACTACAAGAGAAAAATTAAACAAAAACATTAGAAAAAGGAAAAACTATTATAAATTTTTTTCCTGTGCCCTTTCCCCCTCAACTGTCAAGATACTGTGTACTCTGAACTTCCTTGTAACATTAAAACAACCTACTCATTTTTCACTTACTTCCATCGTCTTCTTTACTTGTTTTTAGAAGCCATACAATCTCAGAAAGAATGGGTAATCTCTTTGAGAAACTATTTCAGGCACATGGTTCAAGCATATAGGAGAGAGACATAGATTCCAAATAGGTTTTTTTAAGCCAGGCCTTCTGAACATTAAGACTCTTTGAATTCTCTACCAATATATTATGGAGTTCTAGGGGCAAAACTAGAAGAGCAACTGTATAATTTGAGGTCTATGGAATGAATGAGAAGTCTTTCTTTAAATCCTTTTTTCAACACCCAGTGACAACATTAGATAACATGATAAAGTCCTCTTTAGCTGAGCACCTATTAAAGTAACCAATTAGCTCAGGTACTGTACCAAAACCATGACAACTGAACCTGTAAAAACAAACACTCCACCCACCAAACTTGAAACAACAGGGACGATATCACCAAATCCTCCAATAGGCAGGGAGTGTGCACTGTGGAAAGATCCCCAGAACTTCTCTGGGACCCAAGTTCTTATCCTCAAATATTTCTTCCAGCCACGCACGTGCCTGGGGTGTGCCATCCAACCTCCCGCCTCAGCTCCCCTATTAGTTCAGGAGAGGTCCACTCGCTGATGGGCTGTGGAAAGGCGGAGGCATCAGCATACGTAACTGCTGTCACGTATTTCTGTTTTTAGTGCTTAGAGAAAAGAGTACAGATCTCAAATGATCTGCGTCTTAGGCTTTCAAAATTATGATACTGGTAGACCATCATAATGAGGTCAAAGTCTCCATTACTCTCTGGGTCAGCCTAATCTTGCTCACTCACACACCAAGGGTAAACTTGGGGCCACATGCCTGCCCTGGTGTTCGGAGATGTATTCTTCATTGAAAACTTGAGAATTATAAGCAGTTACAAATCCAAATACAAAAAAAAATATGCTGAGCTGTGAATATGGAGAGTGGGCAAGAGGTGAGAAGTAAATTCAGGGTAGTTCTGAAAGACGTGTACCATCCCGAGAGCCATGTTTCATGAGACCAGCAGAGTTACCTGGCCCAAATCCCCAAGGCTCAGAAAAGCATGCCTTGCAATTTTTAGTTGGAATTCATTTTCTTTACAAAAGAGATGTTCTGCTTTAACTTTAAATCCTTCTGAGCCCATGCAGAATGTTATGGAAAAGTGCCTGAATCGTCCTGTGATACAGAAAGTCCAGAAACTGAGAAGGGAAACGTGTGCTTGAGGTACAAGCCTGGCACTCTCACCTTGGATACTCCTCCCTCCCAGCCTTGGCTTCCCCACCATGGCAGGAAGGGGGCAGACCAAGGATGGCAGGGTTCCTCCCACTGGGTGATGTGACAACCAGAATACAGAGGTAATAAGTGCTATGTTCCCTGATGATTAAAAAAAAAAAAAAAAAAAAAAAAAGATTCTTCTCAGAGCAAAGAATTGGGGTCTCCTAAGCCAGCATTTAAGAAGTGAGGGTTTGCTTTTTTCATGTTACTTAGGGAAGAATCTAGAGTTCTTTGTCTGGCATAAATGACCTACTTGGGACCTTAGAAGTGTTTTTACAAGATCTAGTAAAACTTTAAGGTAGTTAAGTATCCAATTTATCTTTCAGTTTCGTATATTGGGAGAGTAGACCCCAAGTCACAATTATCTGCCCCAACCTTTCCAGAAAGAACACTTGTGAACCTTCTTATGTGTTTCATCTATTGCCTTCCTTTGATGCAGTGAAGGTTTTGGACCTGGAGATCGGGTCTACACGTGGTGGATGCGGCACAGGATTTTAGCAGTCTCTGCTTTTTGGCACAGACTGAGGTGAGGCACTCCGCATTACTCTTTCTCCTGACTGCCTCAGATTTCAGCTAAAACCCCGTTCAAAGATGATGAAAATTCCTCTGACTCAGCAGATGACCCACACACATTACATGGGCATAATGGGTTACGGATATAAAGTTCTAAAAATTCCACAATCTCAGAAAAAAAAAATTGAATAGAAGAAAATCAATGACTGTATTAACATAAGCTTATAATAAAGTTAGAAATCCTGTCTGGCCACTGTCTGTTTGTATACCACCTTCTAAGAATGCAGAGCAATAGTGACCAATGACAGAGAAGGTTCTAGGTTGGTGTTTTCTCTTGAAATGCAATACTATTCAGCACTTTCTTTAAATATATGTCCTTTAAACAGTAAATACGGTCAGGTATATTTCAAATATGGTGGTTTTTTAAAGACTAAAAACACTTTAAGAATGGATTTAACTTGAGACACCTGGGAGGCTCAGTCAGTTGCGCGTCCGACTCTTTTTTTTTTTAAGATTTTTTTATTTATTCATTAGACAGAAAGAGAGAAAGAGAGAGAGAGAGAGAGAGAGAGAGAGAGAGAGAGAGCGCACAAGCAGGGGGAGCAGCAGAGGGAGAAGCATGCTCCCCCCAGAGCAGGGAGCCTGACACGGGGCTCGATCCTGGGATCACGACCTGAACTGAAGACAGACGGCCCAACCGACCAAGCCACCAGGTGCCCCTGCATGGCCGACTCTTGATTTCAGCTCAGGGCTGTGAGAGCGAGCCCCGCGTTGGGCTCCACACTGGGCATCGAGCCTCCCTCGCTCTCCCTCTTCCCTCCCCACTCCCTCTATTAAAAAAAAAAAAAGGATTTAACTTAAGAAAAATCTGCTCACAACTGACAATGGAGAAGACAAAGGTTACATTAATTAATATAACTAGTATTTACATTCCCTTAAGTAAAGCCTTTTGTCTTTTACAAGTATAGATAGGCCCTACTTCATTGGAAAGCTTAAAAAATTAGAGGTAAACAGATTTTTTTTTTTTTGATGCAGCACCTTTCTGTTGCCACTTGTAAGTTTATGAGTAATGAGTAAGTTTGGTTCCATCAAAGCAAATGGGAAATGGTTTGGGTTTTAATGCGATAATTTAAACCCTGGTAATAAATTCCTTTAATAGCATTCTAAATATACATATTAAAAGTAATTAAACTTTCTAAACCTAATGCTTGAATTTCAGACAGCATTCAAGCATTCCTAACTTCACAACCTGCTAACTAACTCTATCCCTTCCCCCTGCCCAGCACCACCCCAGCACCAGCCCCCCAGCCTCTACTAGCACAAAATTAAGTCAGAGGTTCATTTCCATTAGCCAAACGCCAATCCAAACTCCAGCCCCGTGCTCCCCAACTGCCCCACCCAACACACAAAACCACCACGTGACCGTCTCTGCTCCAAAGGGTGGGGGCTTTGCAAAAGGGTGATGCCACTCAACGGGGAAAATCACCGGTAAAGCTTAGGGAGCCACTGAGAGCCACATCGTATTACAGAGGCAAAGCGGTTAGTCAGTGAAAAAGCTACCTCAGAGTATCTCTGCTGCCACTTCTCAGTGAGCTACTCAAAGCATCATGAGAGGGGAGGCTCACAGAGCCACAGCTGGGTTCCCGTCTGGTACCCAAGGCCAGTGGCAATAGGGCCAGAGCCCGAGATGTGCATGATGATAAATACTGCAAGGCAGCAACATGGTAGGCGCAGAGGCTACAGAACTGCAGACCAAGGAGCAAGGAGCAAAAGCTCGAACCCCCACACTCAACAAAGCTAAAACGTTTCCTCGTGTGAGAAACAGAACCACGACTAACAATTTTCGGAAATAATGTTCAAGTCTTGGCTCAATTGGATAATTTTGTTCTGCACCAAAAACAATTCCATTCAAATTCCCAAAGTCTACGGTAGATCTGTACTAATTTCAAGACATGGTTTCCTTCCAAGCCCAAAGAAATGAAAGGCAGAAACCAGCAAAAGAAAAAAAAAAATAACACATATAAGATGGTTTGCCATTTTATGAAAAACAAATGAAGAATTACAGTCACATCACACCGATAAACTGAGAGGCTGCCAGTGGTTTTCAGGGCAGATGTAACATTTTAACAAATGTGATTGTTTGTGAACGAAATAATTCTGATCAAAAACTTAATTGCAGCCAAAGTGAGCCCTGGACTGTGTCACCATAATCCATTCTGACAGGAAGCAGTGAGTGGAGATTCCTACTGTGAACGGAGCATATGTGAAAGGTCAGCTCTGGCCTGGAACTTCAAAACCGTTAACGTGTAAAACAGTGTGCATTAGAGCCCGGAACGGCTAACCACTGGATTAGCGGATGTCCGCTGTGTGGGTCTGATGTGCTTTTGGCAGGTAATGGTTAATTTGTAAATAGGCAATGTATTGTAACTTTCTTCTGTGCCTCTTCCCAACACTGGTCAGCAGAGCCCATTCTTAATTACAGACCCAGGGTATTAAATATTAGATGTATGACATGGGCTTGTTGTAACAAAGTTTTGTATTTTAAAAGTTAAAACTTAGTTTTTTAATAATTTGGTGAAGGAAAAGTTGCATGTAGCTAAAAAAAAAAATGTCTGCTGATATAATGAACAAAAAAAATGTTTCCTGTAAAATCTATTTGATCATCCAATAGTAACTACATTATAACAGCCAAAATTTGCCAAGTGAGGATTTCATTACTAGAAATCTAAACTTTACTTACATACTATCATCTGAAAAACCAATTATACAATGCTGTTTTGCATGGCTTAAAACAAAATTCTAAATAGAAATGCAGTTCGTACCACAGTTTTCATTTCTCAACATGAGATGTTACTTATGAAAGAACCAAGCTAAACACGCCTTATAAGCCAATGCATGCCAAAGTAATTTATACATATTTTGAGCTATAAAGTTGGCCCATTTGACTTTAAATTAGCCATTTCTCCCATATCTACACTACTTACAGTAACACAGCATTAATAAGTGATAAAACCTGCACTGTGCGCTTCAATTCAGTGATTATTTTAGGATTTAACTCATTTCTGAGTTGGGGGAAAATACTTATCTTTGAAAATAAGGTCTTCTAAAATAAGCTTTATTTCTGTGCAAAATCAGCCTTCTAAGTTGTGTCTTTGGTGGCTGAACAGATGCAGCGGCTGGGCCCTCCGTAAGTTAACTCCAGGGATCTTGAAAGAGGCTCCATGGCAAGGTGGCCGCATGTCCAGCACTCTCACGATTCCTATCCCCATCAGAACATCCATTGACACGTTTTAAAAAAAACCACATACATGCTTCTAAAGGCAATGGAAGATGGCGGGGGGTTCTAACTGGGCCAGCAGAATCTCTCCTGCTTCCATTTTCCATACAGGATCTGAAGACTTTAACGTATCAGGAAGATTCGGCATCTCCTAAACATTCTGCCCCTCAAAGTCCTGGATATTCGCATACACCAATCTGCTGCTCTGTCCCCAGCACCCCCTGGACTCTAGGCCTGCGACGCTGTCCCTGCCCACCCACCCCCAGGAGCTTACGGTGTGGCAGGAGAGGAGAGAAAGGCCAAGCGTGGAGACCTGGTAAGGAAAGGAAGTAGAGCAGTAAGCAACCGAGAAAGGCTGTGTGAGTGACTGGTGCTGGGCACACCCCTGTTCCATCTTCACCCCTCTTTTCCAAGGACATCTGAGTAGACACTGCACTGGCAATCCAAATTCACAAGGGGGGCACCCAAGTCACCCCAGGAGCTGAATTTATCATAGGTATACACATAGGAAAGAGAGGTCACGATTCCCCAAAAAAATATTTTACAAGGCTCCAAACTGGTCATTATGGTATTTTTTTATACTGTTAAGTGACTAATTACACCAGGTAACACACTCAATGTATAATTTTACCCTCACTCAGAATCATTTCTTCTACTCACCACAAACTTTTCAGCCCAATTATTCTTGACTACCCTTCCTCTTCGTCGGTGAGGCTTAGGTTCAAAGAAGCTTACAAAGGTCCCTCCAGAAAGATGATCAACAAGGCAGAACTGGCTCCACACTGAGTTCCAACCTAACATGGGCATGCCCACTCAGGGTTATGAACCCCATGCTGAGGTCCTGCATGCTGCTTAGGATTCTCTCTCTCTCCCAGGACCAAGAAGACTGCTCAGAAACGTTGCTTATTTCTTAATTGGCTTATATTTGTTTACATGTTAAAATACTAAATGTCCAGAAAACTGAACTTATACTTTAATTCAGTTCTGGAGGGATGCCTGGGTGGCTCAGTTGGTTAAGCATCTGCCTTCGGCTCAGGTCATGATCCCAGGGTCCTAGGATCGAGTCCCACATCGGGCTCCCTGCTCAGTGGGCAGCCTGCTTCTCCCTCTCCCTGCCGCTCCCCCTGCTTGTGCTCTCTCTCTCTGACAAATAAATAAACCTTTAATAATAATAATAATAATAATAATTCAGCTCCAGACTGTGAGTCAGTTTTCACAAATACAAAGAAATATGTTACCAGTTTCTCTTTAAGGACGCACGTTCAAATGCGAGGACACCGAAGAAATTAATCATTCAATTCTTATTTGTAGGAACAGATTCTCTGTAACTTGTAAATTATTTTGATTTACAGTGAATCATTATTGTATCCATAAATGCTGGAAAGTTGGTGAACAACATGATATAATGACACCCCCAAATAATTTTAGAACTGCAGGTGCACAAATCGTAACATGTGGGAGATGACTCAAAGGACAATGAGGCCTAAAACAGTTTAGGAAGGGTCACAGGAAGGAGGGAAAGGGGTGAGGGCACACACCCCAATTTTCCAAGATGTCTGTAAAACCAAACTACTCATTTATAGGCAGACACAGTGGAGCAGTCAGGCATGGGCAGCAGAGTCAACAGCTACGCTCAAAAAAGCGAAGGCAAAATGCTCCATAATTTACAACAACCCAATCACAATGCTCATTCTTTTGAGGTTAAATGCTACTGACATAAGCTACACCTGAATCCAATCAATGCAGAGACGTTGAGAAGATTCACACGAAAGGACTAAATTTGTCACAAATGGGTTGGTTTCCGATCTTAATGTAGCCAAGTTGCTTTACTCTGACCTCCATTGAACAAATCAACTTAATGGGCACTAGGAGTGCCATAAAACTTAACAATGGAGTGATTTTTAACTTTTAAAATATAGTTATGAAGCAAAATGTTGGATAGTTTCTACAATACTGGAAATCAAATTAAATCTAGATGTTTTTTAACAGTCTTGACAGATATAATCCTAGTTACCATGTAAATTTATGGTAAGCTGCTGTGATATTAGCCACAGGTGCTACTTTTAATATATGAGCCGCATCTGGCTGGGAATAGAATTTCTCAGAGGACTGAAAATGACCTCACTATCAGACAATGGAAGGGAAAAAAACAAGACCACTGTGGCATATTAAAAGCTGAAGATGTGGTCCACAACTAAATATTTCACATAAAATTCATTTTAACTCTGCAGTTATAGGTTAAAGGATATTATGCTTTCAATATTTAAGAGGCGTAGATATATTTCAGCCAAATAGCCAAAAGATTAAGAATGTAAGACAGTTACGAATGCCCTGGCTACATACATAATGCTCGTTTTCTAACCTTTGATCAGTGTCAGAAAAATGATGCACGAAGACTTGAAAAGAAAATTCTTTCATGGTTCCCAAGAACACAACAAGACTAGACACCACCAAGCATACTAAACCAAGATGTAACAATTACTGATCTCTATGCAGCAGCAACTCTCCAGCGCCTGGCCAACCAAGATCACTGGGTGTGTTTTTAAACTTCTTTGGAGTCATTCATCATGCCCAAGAAAACACTCTCATCAGGTGAAATTTTTGAAAAATCCATTCTGAGTTTAAAACCTGCCAATATCACCTATAGACAAATACAGGGAGAAAACACAAGTTTCTCGTATCTATCCAATTTGAAAATTAAAAGACAAATATGTATAAAACATGGAATTGTTTCCTTTTAAGAAACCCTTTCTGAACCATTTGAAAGCCATCATTTGCCAGAGAACTGGCAAGTGTGGAAATGTGATAAAGGATTTACAAAGATTTAATTTCCTATGAAATAACTCTTCCTGAATTAAACAAGCCTTCTTTATCTGAAAACAATCTCTAAAAGAGAAACACTTCTATGAAAATATTCCCTACATCATTGCACTAAGCTGTGAGAATGGTAGCTACAAAGCCCTATAACATAACATTTTCCTTCTGACCTTCTCAAGTAACTTGAAAGGGCTTGAGTTTTTAGCTTCAGGAGATCAATTCAATCTAGGTGATGATTTCTATTTTCCTTTTTTTTTTTTAACAAGTAACTGGATCTAAGCCTGATCTGCAAGGGCATCGAGACCCCGAGTATCTTTAACAAGAAGAACCCGGTATGACTCCCTGATGTTTTTGTGACCGACTGGCAGCAGGAATATGGATCATTTAGGAAAGGCAGGCTCACAAAGCCTCATCTATGAGATGGTTAGTTACTGCAGAAAGGTACTGGTTGAACTAAATATGGCCTTTCTGTGCAATGGAATACTATATAAATATCCCACCATTAAAACTCATGAAATAAAATATTCTACTGACAGAGAAAAATGTTCACTATACATGAAGGGAAAAAAGCAAGTGAGCAAAATACATCTACGGGGGCGCCTGGGTGGCTCAGTCGTTAAGCGTCTGCCTTCGTTTCAGGTCATGATCCCAGAGTCCCGGGATCAAGCCCCGCATCGGGCTCCTGCTTGGCGGAAAGACTGCTTCTCCCTCTCCCACTCCCTCTACTTGTGTTCCCTCTCTCGCTGTGTCTCTGTCAAATAAATAAATGAAATCTTAAAAAACAACAAAAAAATACATCTATGACATGACCCCAAATGTATATGCATACACACATATCTACATACTCACAAAATACAGAATAACTCATACTGCTTTTTAAGCAGGCAGAAGGATTACAGGTACATTTTGCTTCTTTGTACTTTTTTTGCTTTCCAAATTATAAAACACACCATGCCATCAGAAAAAAAAATGTTGTATTTTATTAACAAGCTAAACATACCGCATGAATGTAACAGAGAGCCATCATTCCCAGAAGAGTGAGAGAGGCCTGGCTGATGTCTGTGGGGTACATAAGTCATACATACATGTTAAACCCTTCATGTGAAACCTTGCAGTTTTAAATAAATAGGAAGATGGAAGCAACTTGTTCTCAACCTTACATAGCAGAAACCCACTTTAAGACATTCAGAATTACAATGGCCCTCTCTTCTACCCATCTGTATCCACAGCTGTATGGTCAGTGGCTCAGAAAGCTGGCGTCTCTCCGTGCAGGACAAGTTTATGCTCTCTACACAGAGTTCTAATTTGCCAGGCAAAGTTTGCTAATTAGCTGCTCTCTGCAGACCTTCTATCTGGAAGTGACTTCCCTCTCCAGGTACAAGCTGACTTCCAATCTGTAGTCGACTTAGGGCCAATAAGTGAATGATCAAGTATTATAAATGAATGCTATTAGGGAAAGGCATGGGGAACCACAGAGCAATTTACAGGCCAAAATCCAAACAGTACCTGGCTTCTCTTTTCTTCAAAATATACAAAGAACGTGTAGCCTCCTTTAAGCCCTCCAAAATAGACATTTTATCCTAAACAAAGAAACAGATTCAACTTTGAACTCAACAGCAGAGTTGGTCATTCAAAGGTCTAAGACATTCTGAAACAGAAAAGGCAATCCACATCCTGAATTATCCCACAAGCCTTCAAAATACAGATTCCTTAGACAAGAACTTTGGCCTTAGGGCAGGAAGCCTGGCCTGGGAGGGAGACAGCTGCCTCCTTCCTCTGAGCAGGGTCCTTAACTTCCCTGTTTCCACCGTGACCAAACTGGGTTACAACACCTAACCCTGTAAGAAGCTTCAATGAAACAAGCTACATTAAAAGAAAGAAAGAAAGAAAGAAGCTACATTATCTTCCAGGTCCCTAACAGAGAGCCTCTGTCACCTATTAGATGCTCAAACACTCCTTAGTTTATAAAAATTTTTGTGACACTCCAAACATTAAGAGTTACCTATATAGAGGGGTGCCTGGGTGGTTCCGTCATGATCTCAGGGTCCTTGAGCCCCGCCTCTACACTCAGTGGGGAGTCTGCTTTTTCCTCTCCTTCTGCCCCTCCCCCTGCTCATGCTCTCTAAGTAAATAAAATCTTTTTTTTAAAAAAGTTATCTATATACAGAATGACCTTAAAGCAGCATTCTTCATTTAATCAAAATTTATAAAAATAATTCCTGAAAAATGTACCCAACAAATTTATAAATTTTTCTACCTAGAGCACCAGGAAGTTATTATTTTTTTTAAAAGTCAGCCAAGAGTGCTAGACCAGTGGACACAGAAAAAGAAAAAAGAAAAAAAAAGAGGATCTGGGATTAAAAGGATTGTCTTGAAACAGAAATGAGTGCCTAATCAATATTAGTAAGCAGGGCTATGGCAGTCTCCCAGCATGACACTTTGTGGAAGCTTAGAAGAATCTGCCATGTGCTCTCAGGACATCGAAATTCACAAAAGACAAAAGCTGTGGGTGGCTGAAGCTGTGGAGCCAAAATTCCAAGCACTAACCTCAGTCTCTCGTTATTGGAGGCAATTCACTACAGATGCCCATTTGTGGGCATGCCCATCTATAAGTGGCCCATTTCCTTCTCTGATACTTCAAAACTGCAAGCTGAACAAAGACACAATCAATGCTGTTCTTCTGGGAGGTGCACCATGGCATTCCAGATCATCCCACCGTATACAACTACTTAGCCGCCAAAAACACCAATCACCATTAGGAATCATCTGTGTCCAAGAGTAAGGAAATGAGGGAGGGAAAAAGTCCCTAGTGAGAAAGGATTTTCGGTAATAACCTGTAGGAGACAAAAAGATGAAAAATACAACTCCCTGGGGCTAGGGGCACTGGCTAGGATCACCTATGGTGAACCCAATCAAGGGACGTTGTGTATTCAAAATACATGTAGGTCTATCTAAATTAAACAAATACACAAACAAAACACCTCAATAACAGTGCGCTGGGTACTGTGAGAGCACAGTGGAATCTCTGCCCTCAAAGTGCTCGTATGTTGGGTGGGGAGAGACAAAGGGGGGTAGCTACATCTCCCTGGTGCATGATCTAATCTGAATTTAGTCACATCCTAATTCTGCCACCGGTTCATTGTGAATATGGGCAAACCACTTCACCCCTAGGCCTTGGTGGCCTCATCCCTTCTAGCTCTGATGGGCATCAATTCAACATCAAAAAAAGGGTGAAAGAACACCACAAACAAGATAACCCAGGGGCTAAATTAAAAATGGAAGAACAGACTAGCGTCTGTGGCTACAAAGGTCTGTGCAAGGCACGTGAGCTCCACGCCCTGTCCAGGCTGGCCCGCACCACCATATCATCCAAGCCCCCCTCGCCATGGTCATTGATGATATCCACAGCGCTAAAGCAGTGGTCATCCTTTGGTATTACTTGGACTCTCAGCAGAACTGATTCCTCTCTCCCTTTTAAAACACTACCTTCAGGATTCTGTGATACAACACGGGCCTGTCTTCCTATTTCACTGTTAAGTCTTTTCCAGTCTTCTGCTAGCTCCTGCTCTTCCTTCCAACCCCTAACTGGACTGAATCCCAAGCTCTCTTCTCTCCTCACATCACGCTTTCTGCCTGAGTGGTCTCTTCTATTACCTTGGCTTTTCTCCACACATACCTAAGACTCCCCAGTTACCCACAACCCAGACTTCTACTCTAAGTCCCTAACTCAGACATAAAACTATCTTCTTGAAGTTGACACTTGGATGTCTCCCAGCAACTCACACTTAACGATGTTCAAACCAGAAATCTTGATCCCAGCACCCGCATCATGTTCCCCTCCCCTACTTCCCCAGCTTAATAAATGCCACTCTAACCATCCAGTTCCTCTGGGAGTCATTTTTAACACCCCCTTCTTTTCTTCCTCATCATCCACTGCCACTCCCCACTAGTCAGAGAATCTTAGGTGTTCCCTTTATAAAAGTAATGTGTGGCACCACTGGTCCCTGCTCCAAAATACAGCTCCACCCCCTCCAGCTCGGTGCTTGCCCGCTGTCACTGCCGCGGTCCACAATCCCCGGCTGGGTCCACCCGGATGAACGCACAGGCTCCTTCCTGCTCTCCCTCTATGGCCTTTGCCCCTCTCCCCCTTCCACTCCATCCTCCAAGTCCCCCAACTAGGCTTGTTAAGAAAGGGCACCAGTCCTTCCCACTCCCCCCCCACTTCCGCTATATAATCCTTCTCCCTCCTCCCCTTCGAAAGTCTCGCGACAGCCCTCCCGTTTCCCATAATACCTCACACTCGCCCTTCTAATCGTCTTTTCGCCATCTTTGCTTGCCACTGTCGTGGTGTCCGTGCATGTCCTCACAGATGCTTTCCAGAGTGTTGGCAATGCCAAAAAGAGAGGCAAACGCCACTTTCTTACTAGACTGTGCTCCAGAGTCATTGTCAGATTTCTGACTGTGAAGTTGAAGCATAGTTATGTTGGTGAATTTGAGGTCACGGATAACCACGTCAATCAGAAAATTGTGAACTTCAGGGGCAGGTCAAATCAGTGAGGAGTGATCAGCCCTAGATCTGATGTGCAACTCAAAAGATCTAGAAAAATGGCTGCATAGGGGCTCCTGAGTGGCTCAGTCATTTAAGCCGCTAACTCTTGATCTCAGCTCAAGTCTGGATCTCAGGGCCCTGAGTTCAAGCCCAGTGCGAGGATCCACGCTGGGTGTGGAGCCTACTTAAAAGAAAAAAAGAGAAGAGAAAAGAAAAAGGCTGAAACCTGCCTTCATCCTTTTGATTTCACTGTACTGACAACTTCAGCTGGCATCATGGACCACTGAGAATCAAGAAGTAAACACAGGAGGGAAAATCCTGGGATTCTTTTCCCAGGAATGTAATACATATGTGCAAAATAAAATGCCTCAAGGGACAAAGGGGGAGGGGAGAAAAATGCATCAGCTTCTCAGTTCCTTAGAGAGAACTTCCATGATGGCTCTCCTCAAACTGAATTAGGTAACCATTATTCTTTCTTATAACACTCTTTTCTATTGGAGAGGCAGCATCCATTCTGGCAAATGGTTGGGGACTGCCTGAGGTCAAATTCCAACTCCACAGCTTACTAGCTGTGGGGCTTTGGGCAAGTCACTTAAGCTAAACCTCAGTTTCCAATCTGTAAAATGAGGAAAATAGTCTCTACTTCACAGGGTTTTGTGAAGATTAAGTGAATAAATACATATAACATCCTTACAAAATAGTGCCTGGCCCAAGGTTTAAGTGTTCATTAGGCACTAGCTACTAGGATTTTCTTTCATGGCACTTACCATAATTTGCAGTTATAGAGTCATTGCTTTATTTGTTTATGCTCTCGCTCCATTCCTGTATCTAGTGAGCTCCATGAAAATGGGGACAATATCTGCTTTGCTCATCACTGCACCCCCAGGGTCTAGCATAATGCCTAGCCTAAGTGCACAGTAATGGCTTATTAGTGCTGAGTGCGTGTCAGGAAAAACTTTCTGGAAGTGGGTAAGATGTGGACATATTGACAAAAGATAGGTGGAATGGAACAAAGAAGGTGAAGAACTTAAATAAAGGTAGAAAAGAAATGAACCAAGATGCTGGGAGTCTTGGCTTCAGCTCCAGCATGGCCACTGTTTCGTGCTCCCTCTATCTGAACCTCAGTTTCCCTCTTCAGTGAGGGGGGGTGACTAAGTGACCTCTTAGTTCTACTCTCTAACAGACTAAAGAAGCCTCTGGCAGAGAAATGAGAGGTAGGGCTAAGGGCCAGCCTGTGGGCAGCTCTGAAAACCTCTGAGAAGGGGCACCTGGGTGACACAGTCAGTTAAGCATCTGACTCTTGGTTTCAGCTCAGGTCAGGTCATGATCTCAGGGTCGTGAGATCGAGCCCCGAGTCAGGCTCTGCACTCAGCAGGGAGTCTGCTTTGGATTCTCTCTCCCTCTCCCTCTGCCCATAGCCGCGCCCCCTCCTCCCCCCCCCCCGCCACCCATGCACACCCTAGCAAGCTCTCTGTCTCTCTCTGAAATAAATAAATCTTAAAAAAAGAAAAGAAAACCTCTGGGATGACGATGTCTTGTAAGATAAAATAGGAAGGAAATAGGATTTTCTGAGCAGAGACCAACTTGGTCACAACAAAGCAGCATGGAGACCAATGCATGCAGGGAGGTAAAAGGCTATAAGAAAGTTTGTACAGGACCCCAAGGGGGAGACAAGGTGAACCCAGACTAGAGCACAGTCTTGGGGAAAGACAATGAGGTTTTAGTAACTGATAACCAAGATAATTCTTCAGTTTTAGGTCTAGGTGCTCAAGAGAATGGTGGTACTGCTGAGAGAAACAAGCAAGTTGAAGGAAAGAAAGATGTTTGTTTTCAGCTACTCTAAACCTGAGGTGCTAAACCCAGGACAGCGAGCCCCACAAGGACCCACTTTCCAATCTTTAATCCATCTCACTGAACCACACTTAGGGCCCTCATTTCCCCAACGCATTACAAATAAGTAAGACATGCCCCACACCCCCATCCTTGACCTATGTCCTTCCTTAGCTCCTTCACTCAAAAAACCTATCAGACTTTTGTTTGTTACCTATTGACCACCTTTCTCCAATTCCCTCTTCCCCCACCATCTCTGGTAACCACAAGTCTGATCTCTTTTTCTGTAAGTCCTTTTGTTTTTCAGATTCCACATGTAAGTGAAATCATACAGTATTTGTCTTTCTTTGACTTATTTCAATTAGCATAACGTCCTCAAGTGGTAGGACTTCCCCATTTTTTATGACTGAATAACATTCCACTGTAATATATACCACATACATACCACATCTTCCTTTTTTTACGTTTTTTAATTCCAGTATAGTAAACATATGGTGCTACGTCAGCTTCAGATTTACAATACAGTGATTCAACAATTCTAGGGGCGCCTGGGTGGCTCAGTCGGTTAAGCGACTGACTCTTGGTTTCGGCTCAGGTTATGATCTCAGGGTCATGAAATGGAGCCCTGTGTCAGGCTCCACACTCGGCAAGGAGTCGGCTCAAGAGTCTCTCCCTCTGCCCCTCCCCCTGCTCGCATGCATGCTCTCTCTCTCCCTCTCTAAAGAAATAAAATATTTTTTAAAAATTTTCTATACATCACTCAGTGTTCATCACAATAAGTGTACTTTTAATCCCCTTCATCTATTTCACCCATCCCCCACCCCTCTGGTAACCATCTGTTTGTTCTCTAGAGTTGAGTCTGTTTTTCGGTTTGTCTTTCTCTTTTTTTCCTTTGTTCATTTGTTTTGTTTCTTAAATTCCACATATGAGTGAAATCATAATATTTGTCTTTCTCCAACTGACTTATTTCGCTTAGTGTTATACTCCCTAGTGCCATCCCCATTTTGTTGCAAATGGCAAGATTATGGCTGAATAAGATCCCATTGTGTGTGTGTGTATATGTATATTTTAATTTTATTTTATTATGTTATGTTAGTCACCATACATCATTAGTTTTTGATGTAGTCAACACCCAGGGCTCCATGCAGTATGTGCCTTCCTTAATAAAACAATATTTTTTAAATATATATTTGTACTACATCTTCTTTATCCATTCATCTATCAGTGGGAACTCAGGCTGCTTCCATAACTTGGCTATTTTAAATAATACTGCAATAAACGTAAGGGTGCAGATATCCTTTTTTTTTTTTTTTAAAGATTTTATTTATTTATTTGACAGAGAGAGAGAGAGAGAGACAGCGAGAGAGGGAATACAAGCAGGGGGAGTGGAAGAGGGAGAAGCAGGCTTCCTGCCAAGCAGGGAGCCGAACGTGAGACTCGATCCCAGGACCCTGGGATTATGACCTGAGCCAAAGGCAGACGCTTAACAGCTGAGCCACCCAGGAGCCCTGTTGTTGTTTTTTAAGTAAGCTCTACACCCAATGTAGGGCTTCCACTCACAACCCTGAGATCTAGAGTCACATGCTCTACCAACTGAGCCAGTCAGGTGCCCCTAGTGTTGTTGGTCTTTTGATAGGGATTGCATTAAATCTATAGATTGCTTCGGGTAGTATGGACATTTTAACAATACTTGTTCTCCTGACCCATGGGCATGGAATATCTTTCCATTTGTTGGTGTCATCTTCAATTTCTTTCATCAGTGTTTTATAGTTTATAGAATATAGGTCTTTTACCTCCTTAACTAAGTTTATTCCTAGATATTTTATTATTTTGAGTGTAAATGCACATGAGATTGTTTTCTTGATCTTTCTGTTGCTTCATTATAGTGTACAGAAATGCAACAGATTTCTGTATGTACACTGATTTTGTACCCTGTGACCTTACTAAGTTCATTTATCAGTTCTAGTAGTTTTTTGGTAGAATCTTCAGGGTTTCCTATATATAATATAAGCCACAACTTCTATACCTATTCACTCATCAATCGACACTAGGTTGCTTCCATGTCTTAAGTTATTGTAAAAAATGGTGTTTGAATATAGGAGTGCAGATACCTTTTTGAGTTACTGTTTTCATTTCCTTTGGATATATTCCCACAATATATATATCATTGGAACATATGGTAGTTTTATTTTTAATTTTTTGAGGATCCTCCATACTGTTTTCTAAGGTGGCTACACCAACCTGTCAGACGTTTAAGGACCAACTCAAAACTCCCCTTCTCCAGGCAGCCATGCTAGAGTACATCTTCAGTTTATTAGTACTTCACATTTTAATGCCTCATCACCATGAAAATTTTAAAAATCAACTATCTTGTACAATTCAGATGTACCACCTCCCCAACAAAACTGGCTGGCTCAGTCAGTAAAGCATGTGACTCTTGATCTCGGGGTTGTAAGTTCGATCCCCACATTGAGTGTAGAGATTACTTAAAAATAACATCTGGAGCACCTGGGTGGCACAGCTGGTTGAACGTCTGACTCTTGGTTTCAGCTCAGGTTGTGATCTCAGCGTCATGAGACTGAGCCCGCATCAGGGTCTGCGCTGAATGCAGAGTCTACTTAAGACTCTCTCTCCCTTTCCCTCTGTCCCTCCCCTCTGTGCTCTCTCTCTCTCTCTCTAAAATAAATAAGTAAATCTTTCAAAAATAAAATAAAATCTTTAAAAAAACAAAAAACAAAAAACTGGAAGGTCTTCTGGGTAGAAATGGAATCATGTACTTTTTTTACATTGTCCTCCTTCCACGCTCAGAGTGGAGCTAGTCCCTCAGTGGTGGCCAGCTCAAAGACCTCGCTCCGTTCACTGATCCCACCAGCAGTAGGCTCTGTGGCTCTCAGTGTGAGGACCATGTAGCTCCCTGCCCAGCCCTGACTGGATCTGCTCCAGGTGCCTGGTACGTGTCCACAGCCAGGGCTGCAATGGTGAGGACAGGGCATTTGAAATCAGTTTGATGAATGATATGGCAGAAGGCCACAATTCTGCCTTGCTGGTTGAGAGCACAGGAGCAAACAGATTCATTAGTGGTGCTGGCTGTTTTGATAGGACTGATTTTAACGATACAATTAAATGACCTCTGATTGCTCAACAGTGACACCCGGGTTACTCTTGAGCAAGTACAGCTTTGTTTGTTTTAGCTCGTGAATAGTGCCTTTCTCAGGGAAGTGTTGTCAAACCCATTTAAGGTGGAAAGTAATCCAACAGGTAGTCCTTGGAAAAAAGATATCTCCTAGAAAAAAATAAACGCAAAAACAAAAACAACTTTCTGTGTCACAGTAGGATCTAAACATGTTGCTGTAGGAATCGATGTGAGTGTGACACCCGCTGTGACATGACCCAGTGTGACCACAAGCAATCCCACGGTCTCGGTCTGGTTCAGGGTCCTTCTGTGAAATGCAGTGAATTAGTTAAAATGGCCCATTCCAGGGCGCCTGGGTGGCTCAGTTGGTTAAGCGACTGCCTTCGGCTCAGGTCATGATCCTGGAGTCCCGGGATCGAGTCCCACATTGGGCTCCCTGCTCGGCAGGGAGTCTGCTTCTCCCTCTGACCCTCTTCCCTCTCGTGCTCTCCATCTCTCATTCTCTCTCAAATAAATAAATAAAATCTTTAAGAAAAAAAAAAGGCCCATTCCAGCCTGGATCAGAAGGGCAATATGATGGCAAATTATCTGCAAAATGGGGGAGACAACGTACCGTTCTGTTTTGTTTACAAGGATATAGGGCAAAGAGCAGAACACAAAGAGCTCCAAGCCACGGAAGAAGCCCCTCCCCCACCTGTCCACACTGGGGGGCTGAATCCCTCCTGGCGGCAGAGGGCACGTGGTCACCCCCCACCCCCCACCCCCACCACAGAACAGTAGTGCACCACTCTATTTGCTGCTAGGGAGAGATGACCAGCTGCTGAGGCCGCTCCTTCACGTACCCAAGATCCATATTCTGAAAGAGCTGAATGCAAGTTTCTATGTCACAGCCCTAATGCTCCAAAACTCTGACAAAACTCTTGCTTCGCAAACCTGCACAGTGTTTTCTACGGCTGTACTGAAGCAAAGGGCTGGGACGCTCAAGAAAAACAGAACAGAAAAGAGCAAGCCCAAAATACACTGAAGTTATTATTTGAGGTCTCCTTTAAATTATTTTCTGTAATTACTGAGCCGGCAGTCCATTGTTATTAATTCATATTCAGCCTATTTAAGCGGTCCCAGCGATGCAGGCAGAAAACAAATGCCTCTGTAATTTCCTAACTTTTGAGTGTTATTTTCTTGTCAGTTAAATTTAAAGCAATCCATTTCTGACCACATTATACCAAGTTAATCTCATTTAAAGTGCTTCACAAACCCTAACGGCTACACTAAGGTTTTGTACTAATGAAAGCAATTTACATAAATGAAATTTATGTCAATGCATTTCATGAAAAATTTTTTATTTTATAATAACTATAGTACTTATATGATAACATCTGTTGATATTCACAGTCTAAAGCTGGCAAAGATTTAAACCCACAACATTTTCCATGCATCATGTACATTATCTGTGAAAAGCAATAAAAAAAGCAATGAATGCATTAATCATACCAATATCATCTGCAAAGCATAAATCTGAAATACCTTTCACGTCAGCTCAAACTGCTTTTTATTTTTTACACACCTGATTTTACGCCATCTGTAAAAGGGCAAGACAAAGACTGCTGAGGAAATTTTATTTCTTGGCTGTTTAACTTTCACAAAATACTCAGGCTACATTCTGTAAACAGAAGATTTACTATACGACTAAGAAAAAGCGATGCAGTTAAAAGTCCAATTTTATGAAAGGCCGGGTAACAGCCACAGCGTTTTCACACTGCACCATGGCGTTGTATTTGCATTTTTGACACCTGTTTTACATTTCCTCTTGTCTGTCCATTCCATGTATTTTCACAAATACACATCAGGTCTAAACCCATTTTATGAGATAAACAGCAGAAGCAAGAGGCCAAATGATACCATTTTAGTCTCTAGCTTCCCTACCCTGAAGGACACCAACACTGCTGTCCCTGCCACCGCCTGACAGCACAAGCATCATCTGCCCACGACTCTCTGGAGCCCCAGGAAAAACTGCAAAGCGAACACCAGCATGAATACACCACACAAATACTTTTTTAAAAAGATTTTATTATTTATTTGAGAGAGAGAGAGAGAGAGAGAGCTAGAGAGCACAAGCAGGGGGAGTGGCAGGCAGAGAAGCAGGCTCCCCGCTGGGCAGGGAGCCCGATGCGGGACTCGATCCCAGGACCCTGGGATCATGACCTGGGCCGAAGGCAGCCACTTAACCAACTGAGCCTCCCAGGCGCCCCACCACACAGATATTTTAATTAGCCCCTCATATGTTTGCTCAGATGTGTTGCTCTCCATTCCAGTGACAACAAAGGACGCTTCTGAGGTTTCAAGTCAGCGGTGGCTACAGAGCCCATCAGTGGGCACAAGTGAGGCTGAAGCCACCGTGTGTGATAAGCATACAGGTTTTCACTTGACCTGGTTCCCAGACACACAGACAGGAGCCTATATGGTAACAGCAAAGGACACTTTCTAAGCTACATGATGAATCAGCCTTGGGAACATCCTCCTGGGAGTGTTCCCCTACCTTCAACAAGCAGAGTACGTTTCCACTTTCAAGAGTGCTCAGATGTGACATTTCTATTATTGCATTACTGACTCATAACTCTGACGTGCACCGAGTTTTGGCTTAAAACAATGAACAACGAAACCCAAATTAATTCTTTCACAACGAGAACTGTTGAGAGCCGTGTCCCACTGAAGACGATTAAGATTTTCATTAACAGTTGTCTTTCTTCTGGTATCATCAAGCTTTTGACTTCACTGAGTGTTTCAAAATGTTAACCATAAGCCTATTATCAAATTCCTCAATAAAACATTTTTATAAAGTAAGTCAGCAACAGTAACTTTCAACGGCTCTACAGCAGGAGCTCCGGGACACAGGAAGGGAAATACTTTACAAACCCCGAAGTCACATATGGTGCTACCGCTGCTGGACGCACGAGACGGGGCTCCTCGGCACCAGCACCCTCACGGCCCAGGCCGCTCACAGGGCAGCAGTTACACCAGCCCTGACATGATGAACAAGATGCCAGACAAACGAAGCTTGGGTCTGGCCTGCAAGCTCTACCCGAGACCCGCTATGCAGCTGCAAAGGACCATTTTTGTAGGTCAAAACGGGCTGTCGGCCAGGTCGTATGATTCACCCTTAGAAAATCGAATGCCTTGAGGGCCGGTCCGCCGGAGACAGCCCAGACACAGTAGAGGAGCTCCTCCGGGAAAGCAGGGAATCCCAGGTCCTTCTCACAAAGCTGTGTCCCTTTCTCCTGAGTCAGAAGTGTTCTCCATTACCAACTGGAAACTCCTGGTACCCTCCTCCTGGAATTCTTCATTCACCCAAAAGATAACAAACCAGGTGCAGTGTCCCGCCTCAGCTGCCAACCTATTCCCGATGCTCACTTCTCTCCACGCTGAACAATGGAGGCTCCAGCATCCCGGGGGGAGAGGATGCGGGAGCCCTCCCCGGGGGCTGTGGTTCCTGCCCTGGAGGGCTCCACCTGCTGGCATCTGGAATAGCTGTTTCCTGGGCTCCAAAGCTTCACCTTCTGCACCTCCTTCCAAACCGTCAAACTGCATCAGATTTTGTAAGCTTCCACCTGACCCCACAAATGACAATACCTAACAAAATTTACCTTTATGGGACACTCCCACCCGACGTCTTGTTCTTTCGACGCAGGCGCCCTGCAGTTGACAAACACCTAAGCATCAGTTTGTCACTGAGAGACCGCTCCCTCCCTAAGTCTACATGAAAAGAAGAAAAGCAAAACTCCCTTACCAACGCCAAGCCCACCCTGTGTGAGTCTAAGCGCTCTGAGCATAGATACTTGCAACTTCAAGTCCTGGCAGCACGATGCTGACGACTCAAGGAGACTCGCCATGCCTGTCACACTGCCCTGCAACCCTCAACATGCTGTGGCTCAGCGCAGTCCTCCCCCAGGGAGATTCAGCGGCTCCCAGCCACAGAAACCTCTGGCACTGGCAGCCGCCAACACCGTTAGAACTCCCTGGGAATTCTGCTCTTATAGTCTCTAAGTATTTGCACCCATCTGAGCTATCAAATGAATGTGGACTATTTGGAACTGACCATATCCTGGAATAAAACCACTGAGAAAAAAAAGTTGCAATGTATTTTGCTAGCTACTTATTATTATAGTAAAACCTAAATAACCCAAAGGTTGGAGAAACAGGTTTTTCACCCAGGGTCACTAAAAATGTTTTTTTTTTTTTTCCTTTTTAAGATTTTATTTGAGAAAGAGAAAAAAAAGAGAGAGCGAGAGAGAAGGAGGAGGGGGAGTGGGAGAGAGATAAGCAGGCTCCCCACTGAGCAGGGAGCCCGCCTCAGGGCTCGATCCCAGGACCCTGAGATCATGACCTAAGCCAAAGGCAGACGCTTAATCCACTGAGCCACCCAAGCACCCACTAAAAATGTTTCTAAAAGGTACGGTTCAGGAGCGCCCGGGTGGCCCAGTCGTTAGGCGTCTGCCTTTGGCTCAGGTCATGGTCCCGAGCCCCGCATCGGGCTCCCTGCTCCACGGGCAGCCTGCTTCTCCCTCTCCCACTCCCCCTGCTTGTGTTCCCTCTCTCGCTGTGTCTCTGTCAAATAAATAAATAAAGTCTTAAAAAAAAAAAAGATATGGCTCATTTTCTATAGTAGTAAGAGAAATGAATTCTAAAGCAAACTTGTGACATCATTCCACACACTCTACATTAGCAAACCATTTAAAAATTGTCAACAAGTGTGACCTTCCTCCTGAAGATTTATTGTTAAGTAAAAAGACTACGTAGAGAACTGAAAAATGTTCATAACCTATTAAGAGCATAAAAAAGAATATAATTTTTACCTCTATGTTCAGCAGAGACTTTTTAAAATATATGCTACCATCCAGTGTGGGCTGAACTCTGCTAAGGGAGACAACGGCTCCCTCCAGATTCTAGAGCGGAGGCCAGGAGAGCTGCTGCCACTGCCAGGAGCACATGGAGCACAGGGGGCCTCCCGAACTCTCGCTAAGGGCAGGGCTGCAGCAAGGGAGACCCCGTCTCATGGAGCTGTGCCTTGGCACATGGAAATGCCTCCTCACGACAGAAAATTCTAGGCCAACATCCCCACATATCCATTCTGCACACACGCAGGACAGTATCTAGAAGGTCAATTTCTAGATCAGGCCACCGGGTATGTGCATTTTAAAAGCGGATACACACTCCCCAACTGTCCCCTCAATGGACACTCCCACCTCTTCGCTCACCGTCACGCACATCACAGCCGCACCTCCCTCCTTCCCAGCTAGATTCCAAGCTCCAATGTTTTAATTCCTGCCTTGCACGCGCCCTTACTTCCCTTGCCCCTCAATTCGTCCACTGGACACATTTAGCGAAAGTACAGCCTTTACTAAGCCCAACTCCGCACCTACTTGAAGCCTGTGCCCAAACAGCTGAAGGTGGCTGGACAAAACATACAAAATCTTCACTTGCGACGTGTGACCAGAAATCTCCCGTGAGGGGCACCTGGGTGGCTCCGTTGTTAAGCGTCTGCCTTCGGCTCGGGTCATGATCCCAGGGTCCTAGGATCGAGCCCCACATCCTTCTCCCTCTCCCACTCCCCCTGCTTGTGTTCCCTTCTCTCGCTGTGTCTCTGTCAAATAAATAAAAAATAAGATCTTAAAAAAAAAAAAAAAAATCCCCAGTGACACTGAAAACTGCCCAGAAATTGACCACAATCCCCTAATTAGTGGACTGTCTTGGCCTCCAAGAGGACTATTCCACTCTTTTTCCAATCTTCCCAGATCTCCAACATTCCTCCCTCCCACTCCTGCTCATTCTCAATTGATAACCTCACTAAAAAAATAGAAACCATCAAAGAGAATTACCTGTACTTCCCAAGAGCACGGTAGCAACCAACCTTCATCTACATTTCTACATTCTGCCTTCTTTCCTCAGACAGTGGGCACACCAGGTGCCCTGCGCCCCGACCCGCCCATTCCATCTGTGCCCTCTTGCCAACCAGGCCTGTACTCTCACAGTCCTCCCCCTGACAATCCTCAACCCAGTACCTCCAGCCTGAGCTCCAACCTCACATACCCAAGTGCTGACCTGATAACACCACCTGGGTGACTAAGTGTCTCATACCTGCCACGTCCGAAACAGGATTCTCAACTCCCTACCCTGCCCCATTTTCCTTAACTTAGGAAATGACACCAACAGTACCGCCCTTTACCCTCTAGCTCAAACCAAAACCTTGGGATCATCCTTGACTCTCCGCTTCCCCCATATCCAATCTAACAGCAAGCCTTGTTTGCTCTCCCTTCGAAATGTATGACGAATACTACATTTCTCTCCACTCCACTGCTAGCTCCATAATCCCCCAGCACCTCTTACCTAGCCTGCCACAACGACATCCTAGCTAGTGGGCCTGGTTCCGCTCTGGCCCTCCTATTGTCTAGTCACAGCACATCAGCCAGGACAGTCTTTCTAGAACATAACCAAATCATGGCACGTCTGTTCCTGAAAGCCCCACAGCTCTGTACCCAGAACAAAATCTAAACTCCTCACCAGATGGACAAGGCTCCAGGGCTCTGGGCTCTCCCTCTCCTCCGCCCCATCTCCTATCAGTCTCCCCTTCCTGCTCACTCCAGACACTGGCCTTCTGGCTCCTCCTCAGTCATACCAAGATCATTCCTGCTCCAGGAATTCTGTACCTGCTTTTCTCTCCTTCAGGAAGGCTCTTCCCTTGGGTCTTCACATGCTGAGCTCCTTCACATGATTCAGGCCTCGGACGCCCCCTCCCTAGAGAGGGCCTGCGAGACCACCCCACCCTAAACAGCCTCCATTCCAATACCCTACTTTTCTCCGTCGCACTGATCTCTACCCGAAGTTACACTATTTACTCATTTGCTTCTTGTCTGTCTTCTCCACTAGAACGGAGCTACCTGAGCTTAGAATTGTGCCCAGCACAGTGAAGATGCTTAATAAATACTTGTTGAGTTAATAAATACTACTTTTGGGCGCCTGGGGGGCTCAGTCGGTTAAGCGACTGCCTTCGGCTCAGGTCATGATCCTGGAGTCCCGGGATCGAGTCCCGCATCGGGCTCCCTGCTCGGCGGGGAGTCTGCTTCTCCCTCGGACCCTCTTCCCTCTCGTGCTCTCATTCTCTCTCTCTCAAATAAATAAATAAAATCTTTAAATAAATAAATAAATAAATAATACTACTTTTACAATAAAAGTCAAGCTGATTTTTAAAAGTGTAACTGCATGAACAACTGCTACATTATGAATAAACTCTGTGGAGAAAGACTAGAAAAGAATAAACGCTCAATGAAAGAAGTTGCAATGAGAATTTTTCTTAATTTACAACATCCCATTCTAGCATTTCCTGTTAGTGTTTTATAATAAAAACCAGGATCTCTTCTGTCCTAAATAAAAGGTTAGTGAGGATCTATCAGTGCGAGAGGGTCACGACTCTAAACACCGGTTGTGAAAAAGAGAAAGGTAACCCTGACAGCCAGGAGCTGGCCTGGCATGCACACCGAGGCCCTAGGGTTACACACGAACATCAACATCAGACAAGTCCACTCCGTGAGTAGGATGGATTCAAACAAAAACAAGACCAAGCTGCAAGGTTATGTGAACACAGACAAAACATGAACACTGTCCACACCACAAAGTACCAAACAATGCCCTCTCCCAGCTAATGAGCGAGTGTTGCTTCTTTGCCAATTTCAGCTTTGGCCCCACTTTAGTCTACCCTCCCTACTGGTAAGATTGATGAAAATACTGAATCACAGACCTGCCCGTTTTCTGACAATATCCAATCTAGACCAAACCATCTTTCCAACACCTTCTCCCTGAGACGCCCCACAGTTCCCTATGATGTGCAGCCTCCCTCGCTGCAACAAGCGATTCAGCCCCAACCTGCTCCACTAAACCCAGGTGTGTTCCTGGTGATGTTGGGTGGGTGGACACTGACAGGTGTCACACCAGATCCAATTACTGGCCACTGTACACGTAGAAGTCCTAAGAGACCCAGCTGGAAAACTGACCCCTGAATATAATCTCAGGGCTGCTTCTCTGAATACATTCCCTGACATTGGCTGATTTTCTTGTCATCTGCCTCTTTCTCCTAAAAGCTGAGTGAAGGAAAAAAAAAAAAGCCAAATTAATAAAATGTCCCAATGAATAACATTACAATTAATCACGGATGCCCTGCACAGCTTCCCTTCCCTCCCATTTCTGAAAGTCGCCCCAAGCACAGGGTTAGCGTGGGCTGGATGACTGACTCTTGGGCAGAGCCTGAGGCAACACTACTCAAGTACTTTAAGCCACATGTTCAAGCCCAATAAATTAGCCCAGGCTTAAAGAAGTCAGGCTGTACACATGTAAGAATTTTAATAAGCCTGGAAAATGCTACCTAGAGCTTATGTACAAGCTTACTGTACCAATGGGATTCCGGGCCACCAGCCACGGAGTGCTAAGCCCCTGACAAGAGCTGTCGAACACATGGGGCAGCAGGGACAGGGAGTCGGCTCGGTCTAGGTCTCCTCAGGAGCTGGAGACTCAAAGCAGAAGGCTGGTAGCCAGATGGATGGAGAGCAGAATAGGGCATGCAGCTCAGTGGAGCCAACGGCATTTACTAGGAAAACATGTCGAAGGTTTGTTTGGTGGAAATCTGGTCCTCACACACCCTTCCAGAAACTAGCAAACACTGTAATTAATGTCTGCATTTATCAAATGCCTGTTTGTACCCAGAACTGTGTTAGGTACAATAGAGAGTTATTTAAGCAAACATGGTCTCTGCCTTCTAGATGCTGACACCTAATATAAATAAAAACAATAAATCTGTCCAGAGGATTACCAAACTCACTGAACAAACATGAAATAGTCAAAAGCACCGACCTTATATAAATGCAGTGGGGTAAGAGCTGAAGGGTAAGTCATGGGAGATGACTCTCTAAACAGGGCGGGGCCCTAATGGAACAGTTACCTTGTTAAGGCTGAGTCTCCAAGGCGGGAGGGGGGCGGGGACTTTTAAGAAAAGCTACAAGGGCAGGCTCTTGGGCTGGGGGAAAACAAGCTAATCAGAGAAGAGGCTGAAGCTTGGGGCTTGATTTAAAGACTGAAATACATGTACCGGGAGAAAGAAAACTTGACAAGCGTTCAAGAAAAGTAGGGGAAATCAGTTGAGCAGGTGTATGTTTCTCAACTGCTTTTACTCAGGCCCTCTTCTGATACACATAAAAAACTCATACGCCCTTTTAATGTTATTTAAAATTTTAAAGGAGGGGCGCCTGGGTGGCTTGGTCAGTTAAGCGGCTGCCTTTGGCTCAGGTCATAATCCCAGAGTCCTGGGATCGAGCCCCGCGTCGGGCTCCCTGCTCGGCGGGGAGCCTGCTTCTCCTTCTCCCTCTGGCTGCCTCTCTGCCTACGTGTTCTATCTCTCTGCCAAACAAATAAATAAAAGCTTAAAAAAATAAAATAAAAATTAAAAATTAAAAAATAAAATAAAATTTGAAAGGAAACTAAATATCCTAACGCACACCAAACCAGGGGGTTCAGAATCTGATTTTCCAAATGACAAAAACCACTCCCTTCCCCTACAGCTGAGACTCACCCAACTGGATGGGAGCACCTGTCAACAAGGACAGAGCAGCGGTCACTGACTTCTTAAGGGTCCACATGGGACCAGACAACCAGCAGGATTAAAGAGCTGCAGCTTAAGGTGACACAGACAGACCATGGCACTAGC
The DNA here is from genome assembly GCF_003265705.2 of Callorhinus ursinus. Taxonomy (NCBI): domain Eukaryota; kingdom Metazoa; phylum Chordata; class Mammalia; order Carnivora; family Otariidae; genus Callorhinus; species Callorhinus ursinus. The sequence continues at coordinate 18,762,262 of NW_027397092.1, read as the reverse complement.
AAGAATATGTCATAATTACCTCATTAAAATTTTTGAAGGAAAATTCTTTGTAGATGGCGTCTCTCTCATGTAATTCCGACCATCCTGCTGCTTTCAGGTCAAGGATAACTTGGTTCCTCTCCTCTGCTGTCAAATGGCGAGCATCTGCTGCCTATGGAAAGAACACACGTAATATCTGAAAGGTACACGTTCAGTTAAACTCAAATGCATAGCCCTTTACCTTATGGACAGATGCAGAAAAATACCTTCAGGGCAACAATTTGTGACCATTTTGGGTTCCCCTGTTCTCAAAAAATAGACAAAAATAAGGCTAGCTCCATACAAAAGAAGCTGCCTCCATGCTAAGGTGTCTCACATGCCTTACTGTTGCCTCACACTTCACAATCCTGTGTCTCTGGTTGATCACAGATACAACCGTTAGCCATTACCGCTGGTCATCTTACCAATGACCATATTGCCAATGGCCAGCATTCCCCGATGTGGGAAACTTGGTAAGCACACCCACGCACACCCTACAAGTCCGCTGTCAGGTCCCAAATTAGAACTCAGGGCTCTATACTCCTGGTCCACTGCTCTTTGGAGGGTCCCACACACCTTGGTATTCTTCACTGCCTACTCACAAGGCTCTTAACTCTCCGGGTGCACTATCCCCTTTGAGATCTGATGAAAACTAACCTCCAGAGGGGAAAAACACAAATGCACACTTAACACAGGATTTGGAATAGTAACTTCTGGGGGATCCACAGATCCCCTTGCCTTAGTAGAGTGAGTTTTTCCAGGCCACCAGTAAGACAAATCCCCCCAGTCTGGCCAGAGCACTGTCCACCTTGTTCCCACACTCACCCTGGTGATGAAACTCACAAACCCGGAGTTCTGTTGGCTAGCAGGCCCACACTTCTATTCTAGTTGTTTTTTAATTGAAAAAACTCTAAACATCATGGCCAGAGAAAGGAGAGGAAACTCTGGTGGAAGTCAGAAGAGCTTAGCTCTCATTCCAGCATAAATGCCAACCAATACCTCCGACCTTACCTATTTGCAGGGCTACTGAAGGCTCAGGTGAGAGAGGGACTGTCACCCAGAAAGTCAAAACATATTATAAGGGCTCCTCATCAAACGCCAACTGGGAGCTGAGCTGGATCTTCCATCATGAAACCACAACTCATTCCCACTTCAGAAATCCTGAAACCCTTTATCACTGACATTGATGTAAGTAAGAGAACAGAGTAAGTAAAATTATTTTAAGACAATTTATTCTGGGGTGCCTGGCTGGCTCAGTGGGTTAAGCATCTGCCTTCGGTTCAGGTCTTGATCTCAGGGTCCCGGGATTGAGCCCCACGTCAGGCTCCCTGTTCAGTGGGAAGTCTGCTTCTCCCTCTCCATCTGCCTCTCCCCCCGCACCCCGCACCCCCGCTGGTGTGTGCACTCTCTAATAGATAAAATCTTTTTTTATTTTTTATTTTTTTTAAGATGTTATTTATTTATTTGACAGAGAGAGAGAGAGCACAAGTAGGCAGGCAGGCAGGCAGAGGCAGAGGGAGAAGCAGGCTCCCCGCTGAGCAGGGAGCCCAATGTGGAGCTCCATCTCAGGACCCTGGGTTCATGACCTGAGCCGAAGGCAGACGCTTAACTGACTGAGCCACCCAGGCGCCCCATTTTTTTTTATTTTTTTTTAAAGATTTTATTTATTTATTTGAGAGAGAGAGAATGAGAGATAGAAAGTACGAGAGGGAAGAGGGTCAGAGGGAGAAGCAGACTCCCTGCCAAGCAGGGAGCCCGATGTGGGACTCAATCCCGGGACTCCAGGATCATGACCTGAGCCGAAGGCAGTTGCTTAACCGACTGAGCCACCCAGGTGCCCTAAAAACTTTTTTTTTTTTAAGATTTTATTTCTTAGAGAGAGAGCGCGCACAAGCAGGGGGAGCGGCAGGCAGAGGGAGAAGCAGGTTTCCCGCTGAACAGGGAGCCCGATGTGGGACTGGATCCCAGGACCCTGGGATCATGACCTGAGCTGAGGGCGGCTGCTTAACCGACTGAGCCACCCAGGTGTCCCTAAATAAATAAAATCTTAAAAAAAAAAAAAAGCAACAGGGCGCCTGGGTGGCTCAGTTGGTTAAGCGACTGCCTTCGGCTCAGGTCATGATCCTGGAGTCCCAGGATAGAGTCCTGCATCAGGCTCCCTGCTCAGCAGGGAGTCTGCTTCTCCCTCTGACCCTACCCCCTCTCGTGTGCTCTCTCTCTCTCTCATTCTCTCAAATAAATAAAATCTTTAAAAAAAAAAGCAACAAAAAAACAACTTATTCTAAGAGGAAAAAAGGTTGCTTATGAACCAGTTTTCTTGTTTCTCTTCCTTGCTAGGTCAGCCACCCTTCCCCACAACTAACACAAGAAAAAAATGAAAAAAAAACAAAAACCTCTTAAATAAAAAGATTTGAAGACCTGTTATCAAAACCGCTTAAACTATTAAGACTCAAAACATCTATTCATTACTTTTACAGTGACCCACTATAAGAAATTATCTAAAATTCTTATTAGCCACTTAAATATGCTAAGTCAACTCAGAAAAGTATGGAAAAGAAAGTAAATTATCTGTGTCCACTCTGAGTAGCTGCCAAGAAAACTCTTAGCCATGCTGTGGGCAATGCAGCAGTCACCTGGAGTGAGTGGAACACGCCCGCTGAGCTGTTTTCCTCCATATTCTCCGCCATGCACATCCCCAGTGAGGGCAATGGTGTGCTCACCACAGGTGTCTGCCCAAGAACAGGGACCGTGTCCAGGACTGTGAAATGGAATCACTTCACTTACCTAACACAAATGGTCCCCTTGGAGACACACCTTCTGCAGAACCCTTTATAATGGGCTTAATTTTTTTTCTGCGGGAGATGGGGACAGGGAAAAGCATAGGATTTGGAGAGAACAAACTTGATCTAAGGCCTCACTTGGTTACTTTCAGCTGTGGAGATGCTGAACAAATCACTTAGCTTCTTTCAATACCAGTATCCTCATGTCTATGGCGGGGGTATCACCACATCTACCTGTCGAGACTTTTTTTTTTAAAAGATTTTATTTATTTGAGAGAGAGAAAGAGAGCAGAAGCAGGGGGAGTGGGAGAGCTCGGAGAGAAAGAAGCAGACTCCCTGCTGAGCAGGGAGCCCAAAGTCAGACCCAATCCAAGGACCCTGGGATCATCACCTGAGCGGAAGGCAGACACTTAACTGACTGAGCCACCCAGGCGCCCTGAGATTTTTTTGAAAGAGTTAAGTTAAAGAGATCTTGAATGTGAAGGCACCGGCATAGAGCCTGGCACCTGGCAACCACTCAAATCATGTCTGTTTATTCATTCCTCTGAACCCCGTAATTTTACTTAATCATCAGCACCTTGGGTACAGGTACGTGGGTACAGGTACGCTAGGTACGCCTAGCGACACGCTTAGGTGACAGTACGCACTCAACTCGTGTTCTCACCTTAATGGCCACGTGCTCACCTTCCTCCATCACCAATCTATTTTAAATGTAACCTATTAGACTTTCAAACTTCCAAACAAGCAACTTAAGATGAAACAGGAAGTTTAATGCAACATTCCCCCACTAGGTGGTGCTGCGTGTTAAAACTTTCCCTCAAGTTAATTTATCCCACTATATTAATTTCTAATGCCAGAAAACTGACGGAACACCCCGCGGAAGAGGGAAGAAGTATAGATTTGTCAGCCCCCAAAAGGAATTTATTAATAATTCCCCCAAAAACATCACAGCAGAACAAGTGCGTTAACTCAGCGCTGAGCCAGCGGGTTTCCGGCGAGCGCACCCTGCGGGAGCCGGTCCCTGCCCTCGGCGAGCGCACAGTCTAGCGGCAGAGCGCCTTTAATCACTTCAAGCGACCCTTAGCATCACAGGGCTTTACAGCTACTTTTCGTGCTTTCCTTAAACAAAACTCGTCCTCGGTCTTTTCTTTCCGGTGGGCAGTCTCGTAGACAACGGCGGGATGTGTAAGCCAAGAAGAAACGATGGTGCTGCGGACCCCTCGTCTCCCGCCAGGAGTCGGGCAGGTGCCCGGCGCCCGAACGCGGCTCCCCAAGGTCCGAGGCCGGAGGCCGGGCCCGGACCGGGTCCTTCGCCCTAGCCCCCCCAGCCGGCGCCGCGGGGCCTCGCCCTCCTCCCGCACCGCGGGTCCCGGCACTCACCGTGGCCGAGAGGCTCGGGCCCCGGCCCCGCAACGTCGCCAACAGGAGCCGCGGCGCCCCCCGCGCCCCTAGCGCCGCCGCCATGGCCGCCGGCCCAGGGCTGCCCGGCGCGCTGCCTGCCCGCCGCCCGCAGGCGTCCACCGGGCCGGCCGGGAGCCGGGAGCGGCGCGGGCGGCCCCCAGTCGCGGGCCAAGCGGTCCTGCAGGCGCCCGCGCGGCCCGCCCCGGAAGGTCCCAGGAGTTTCAGGGCCGCCGGCCGCGCTGGCAGCAGGCGGGCGGGCGCCGCAGGCCCCCGCAGGCCCCCGCAGGCCCCCGCGCTCCCAGCTCCGGCTCCGCGCCGGCTGCGTCGTGCCAACCTCCAGTGCCTGGAGGTGGGTCCCGCCGGGGAGCGCGCTCAGGGGTGACCCCCGGTTCGGCTCTTCGGTGTCCGGGCCCCGGCTAGGCGCACACTCGCGGATAGTCGGTGCCGGGCTCCCTCGTGGGCGAAGGGGCCCAGAGCCCGAGCCGGCGGGAGGACTTCGCGGGCGGGGACGGGAGGAGATGGGCTCCAGGTGGGTGCTTGGGGACCACTCCCGTCCCCAAGAGAATCATAGGGGTTCGGACCGGGCCTTGTAAGCTGTGCTGTGCTGGGCCCGCCTAGCTGCTGAGGCCTTGGGCACGCTGGTTCATCTGTGCTGGCCCAGATAAGACAGTGTGGAAACCCAGCTCTTCATGCTCTCTGAAGAGTAGCGCACGAGATGAATGTAGGCAGAGACACAGGAAATTTTTTTCTGGAGAAGAGGGGTAGTCTTTTATGTATGCATTTACTAATATTTTATTCTTCCTCTTTTTTCTTGCCTTTTTTTGAGATGTAATGTCACATACCGAAAAATTCACCCTTTAAAGTACAATTTACTGGTTTTTAGTATATTCACTTGTACCTTTTTTTACTAGTTTAAGCAAATTAATATAACCAATTTTTCATAGGATTTATCCATATGCCCGAAAAAAATTTTTTAATATGAGAGTCCATTTAAGTTCAAATTAGCTGTTGCTAGCAGTTAATTTCATTTCCCATATGGAGTTGGGGAAAAAAAGCTTTTTTTGCCTTAAGATATGCTAAAATTAAGACATGGCTCAATATGCATTCTTTGCGTTTGCCCACTTGACAAAAACTCAAGGGAGGAATCTCGCTGCAGACCCTGATCAAATGTCACTGATCTCAAGGTATCCAAGACATTCTTGTTTCCTTTGCATGATGCCTCAAGTGGGCAGAGACTGGAGATGGAATTAAAAGTTTCATTTCGGGCGCCTGGGTGGCTCAGTCGGTTAAGCGACTGCCTTCGGCTCAGGTCATGATCCTGGAGTCCCAGGATCGAGTCCCACATCGGGCTCCCTGCTCAGCAGGGAGTCTGCTTCTCCCTCTGACCCTCTTCCCTCTCGTGCTCTCTATCTCTCATTCTCTCTCTCTCAAATAAATAAAAATCTTTAAAAAAATAAAAATAAATAAATAAAAGTTTCATTTCCAGGGGCGCCTGGGTGGCTCAGTCGTTAAGCGTCTGCCTTCGGCTCAGGTCATGATCCCAGGGTCCTGGGATCGAGCCCCGCATCGGGCTCCCCGCTCCGCTGGAAGCCTGCTTCTCCCTCTCCCACTCCCCCTGCTTGTGTTCCCTCTCTCACTGTGTCTCTCTCTGTCAAATAATTAAATTATAATAAAAAAAAATAAAAGTTTCATTTCCAGTACTTAATCAGGTGTATACAATCATGAATACTCTGCAAACGTGCTTACTAAAGTGAGAACTGCAAAATGGTCAGTGTAACAAGAGACTCGTCTTCCTTCCCGAAATCCACTGCAGGAAACGCATCCCAGCTGTAGTTAGGAAAAGCAGTGGCAGTAGCATGTTAGTAGAGCCCAGGGGAAGCGATGTTCACCAGTAGGGGCTGCGGATACTCTGCCTTCACATGTAGGTCTCCAGTTAATGGGATTTAAGTTCCTTAGCAAAGATTTATTGAGCAAGTCGTCTACGGTGGACACTCTTGGGAAAGGCAGGCTCCTGTTCACAGTCTTTTAAGCCCTGCTCACCCATGTAAGAATGGGCCTTAGGCCTAAAACACCGCTTACCGTCGTCATAAAGAGCCCATACAGCCTGTTCCAGGCTTATACCTTGTGTGGGAATATCCTTCCCTGATCCAGACTCAATATGTACTCCTGTATTCTGCTCAAGCATGTAAGTCAAATAGCCCTAGGGCATGCTCCCCCGCTTTCAGTATTACGGACTCCACGGCAGGGAACAGGACTTGTGCTAAGACACTAGAGGGGCCTCCGGCCATTGGCTGCTGGGGAGGATCCACTAGCCATGGGGGACCAATGCACACTCGTTTTCCTTGGCAACTGATACTAAGCAGGAGTGGGCAGAAGTGTTTGGACTTCTGTCCCTGATGACTGGCACTCTGATGATCTTTGCTGTGTTCCATGCAGCTAAATCCCCGCCCTCCCCATCCCTGGCATTGGTACCAATGCATAGACACTGGTTCTGCAGCACAGACACCATGCTTGGCTTGGGGTGGTTTAGCTGCTCTTGGACCTTCCTTCCTGCCTCCTACTTCCCGTTCCCTCAGCACCAGTGCTTTCCAACTGATCCTCTCTACACTTGAACCTCCCCTCTAGGGAACCGCCCTGCTCCACTTTCCCTCCAAGGGAACCCCAGGTAGCTTGTGTCAGCTAAGTATTAAAAGCAAAGCCATGGATCTGCTGGCCGTCCTAGGAGCCTTTCCTCATCCTCCACACTACAGTAGGGCCCCATGACATATCAAAGGCACGAAAATGCCTGTATCTTTGATAAGATAACTTCTCATCTGGGAGTGTGTCCCCCAGGAAATGAAACTATATACAACCATAAATTAAAAAAAAAAAAAGTTAAGTAATGCTGAACCTACTCGAAGACCTATTACGTAGTCATGGTTAGGAAATCTGTTGGTAACAGTGAAATATTTATCATTTGTTAAGCAAAACAAAACAAAACAAAAACTAAGGTGCTAAATGATACCTATGTTATGACTCTAACTATGGGAAAGAAAGGGGAAAGACAAGAGGGAAATGCATTATGACAATCTCTCACCTCATGGCACAGAGGCCCCTCCAATCAGCATGCTTAGGATGGAACCTGGGTCCCACGACTGGAAACTGCATGACCCTGAGCAAGTTATTTGGGGCCTCATTTATTACCCTTCTGTAAAACAAGGATATTTAATACTAGTGTCAATCTCAGAGCTACTGTACCAATAAATAAAATGGTAGGTAAAGAACTTAAAATAGTACCTGGAACACACACAATTATACTCAAGTGTTAGTTATTGTTATAAAAGAGGGACTCACTGTAAGTTTTTCTTCTAATTTTAAGTACACAAACACATATATGTAAAGGTTCAAATCCCAGCTTCACCAGCGTACTCTTGTGTGTAACCTGGGCAAGTTACTTAAGCTCTCTCCATGCCTGTTTGCTCATTTGTAAAGTGAAAATAGTAATAGTCCCATTCTGAACCACCATCCCTTCCTGTCAGTGACCACCCCAGCCAGACTTATCCACAACATAAAGTGGTAAACTCCTGCCCAACATAACATTCTGAGAGAGTGACTCAACTAAGGTTCTATTTCCGTAGAATTTAAGGTGCATTATGAAATGAACTACTCTATCTGAAATACTGGAAACAATCACTTTATATAAAGGTTACTTCTCATTATGTGGTCAGATGTCTTATATCTGAGTTTAAGGGATCTTTTAGAAACAGCTTTTTAAAAAGTTGGTATAAAGGGGCGCCTGGGTGGCTCAGTCGTTAAGCGTCTACCTTCGGCTCAGGTCATGGTCCCAGGGTCCTGGGATCGAGCCCCGCATCGGGCTCCCTGCTCAGTGGGGAGCCTGCTTCTCCCTCTCCCACTCCCCTTGCTGTGTTCCCTCTCTCGCCATGTCTCTGTCAAATAAATAAATAAAATCTTAAAAAAAAAAAAGTTGGTATAAATTACATGTTGTGTCTTCTCTACCTGTGTCCTAAACTAGACTAGAATCAACTTGTGGGCAAGAACAGTGTTACATATTTCTTTTGGCTCGCACTGAAACTAGCACAGTGCTTAGAACATTTTAAGGTTGAATCAGTGCATGCTGGTAAGGTAACGGTGACTAAAATTTGAGTTATGCTTTAGCCTAGAACTGATAATAAATAAGCTCTAGTTTGATGATAATATTTAATTTCTCCTAACATCTGCCCTACCCAGAAATGACTTAAACCACTTCAAATTCCTCCGGTGAAATTAAAGATCACAAACACCAAAGTACTTGACTCTTTTATTCTCCCATCAGTTACTCAGAAGGTCACACTTGTCAATTCTAGTCCTCCTTCCACAACAGAACACTTTCCTACTTACAGGCTCTGAGAGAAAAACTGCAAATGAACAGAAACCAACCTTCTTAAACATATATAAGGAATCAAAACTTTTCTAAACCATAATGTGAAAAGTCCTACTTCTTCCTTCTGTGAAGCCAACTGTCACTCTATCCACTATTCCACCAGAACCACGCTCCCATTTGAAACTGGATCACTCCCTTAAAATACTAGATTAGTAAAAACAAGAATGGTGAGTTCTATTGAATATTTTTGCATTTGCTTTTTGCGGTACTAATTAAAACACCAATTTATAATTTTTTAACACATTCAACAATTCAACAAATGCATGATTCTTTTAATCTGACTGAAGCTGTAAGTCTACACTTCACTGGAGAAAATGTAAGGAAGTGCAGCATTAATTTCTGAAATTCCTCGTTCCGACTTCTCCTTTCAGTCCATCACTATTCCGCATGTTCCTGCTCTTGTCCTGGAATTAGCCACCGAATGCTCTCAGTTCGAATGGTAGCATACATAATAAAACTAATCAAAAAGAATAAGGAAAATACAAGCAGCCAGTCCACACTTTTTATCAGAGTGCTGGGAAGAGGGCCTATTTGGTCAGCTTGAGTTACCACCACATTTTTCTTGGCTTCTATACCTGAAAGAGAAATCAGCTGTTTCAAATCAGATAGAAAACACACCCGCTAAAGATCTTTCTGAAGTATTCTGCATGGTATGCAAAAAGATATGCAGTCTTAAAATAAACACCACACTAGTATATCTGGGATGGGTTTCACTTGCCTGTTAGTGTAATTTGTAACTTGCCTTTCTCCCACCACATCAAAGGAACAGGGACCCATTCAGCTGTTCAGAGCCTAAACACTAGAATTTCTGTGAATTCCTCAGAAGGGTCTTCAGGCATGGTTAAGAGTTGTCTTTTGTTCTCTTTGAGACCAAAATTCAACAAGTAACTGGTAAAGCTACTCTCAGGAGTCTACAGAATGTTTTCACAGGTGAAGGAATGCTAAATTCAAAATCTTTTAAATAATTTACTGAAAAAATTGTTATAACTAACCACCACTGAGATCAGAGATTACCAAAGATGCTGTGACTCCTCAATTTCTTTTGGGTTCTAGGTTTTCTTAGAGTGTTGAGCAAAACAGCTCCCTCTCTCCATATCAACCTGATTGACAATCAGGGGTCTGGTACTGTAAGACTTGAATAGCTAACTATCTGGTAGCAACCCTTTCACTCCTATGAGGTAACTCAGCTCTTTGTTCTTTACTGTGAGATAGAAGTAATTAGATGCAACTTAATATATATGGAAGGTATGTTATCGCTTATTTTTTATTTCCAGTGAATATACTTCAGGAAGAAGTGGGGTGCTCATAATTAAGGCATTAAAGCTTTTGTGGAGCAAACTTTTCCAAAGAGGAAAATTTTTTCAATATTCAGTGTTCAAACCTTTACAGAATAAAAAATAAGGCCCCATGTTTTGGCAAATATTAAGGAATTAAAATAGCATCTGCATACGAATGAATAAATGAAACACCACGCAGCAACAAAAAGGAAGAAAATACAACCATATGCACCAACACAGGTGAATCCCACAAACATAATGGTGACTGAAATAAGCCAGATACAGGGGAATCCATTATGTATGTCTCCATTAATATAAAGTTCAAAAACAGGTAACACTAGTCCATGGTGTTAGGAGTGAAGGTGGTGGTTACCCGTTGCGGGCAGGAGCAGCAGTGCTGAGGGGATGGGCCGGTAACATTCTCTCTGGGTCGGAGTCCTGGTTACCCAAGGCATTCATTTTGTGAAAATTAATCACCCAGAACACCAATATAATGCACACATTTGTGTAACTATTACACTTTAGTGAAAAATGTATGTAAAAAGTTATGTACAGGTGTATGGTATGTGAATTATAGAATAATAAAGCTGGTTTTTTTAAAGGTAGCGATAATCATTAAAATTACCTATTCATGTTAAACTTGCCACTGATTGAGAGACTTTTAACAGAACCACAGTAGTTCACTAGAAAAGAGGGTTAACATCTGAAAGCCAGTCTTGACTCCTTCACTTAAGGAGAGCAGACAGAAACCCACAGAAGGCATATACCTCCAGCAATAAAATCCTTTCTACAGCATATGATTTCTACATACCTGTCTGGTTAAAAATGAAGACTTTCAGTGTTTCCAGTGTTCGGTCTGTATGATTAAATCTAGCCATTGGTTTAGCTCCTTGAAATAGTAAGATGTTAGGAACAGCTACAGTGCCGAACCTGGTAGAAAGGCTGTGACAGAAAGCAGTCAGTCAGACAACCTGAACTAACAGTGGGTTTCCTCACACAGTTACCATGTCAGAATGGATGGCAATAAATGAGAAAGCATCATTTTCCTGTGACTACAGAGGTTTCTAATATTCAAACTATAGGCTTATAGCTACCTCTGACCTTTTTCCTTATGGGTTGAGATTGGGGGCATTCCTGTTCTGCTGAGTTGCTTTCTATTACAACAAGGAACTACCCTGACACAGTTATTCCACTTTTTTTTTTTTTAAGTAAACTCTACCCCCAGTGTGGGGCCGGAACTCACCACCGCAAGATCAAGGGTCGCATGCTCTACCGACTGAGCCAGCCAGGTGCCCCCTAGTTATTCCACTATTTAAGTTGCAAACTGCCAGAAGAGATCAGACCAGAAAATTCTAATTCATGGACAAAACACACTGTGTCAATTTACTTGACAGAAGAAATTTCAAACTCTCCAGAATGCCCATCTCCATCCCTCATACAAGGTTCAACTTCGGTTAAGCAATTAGTCTGGTAAGTCGGCAAGTCAGGATGTACGGTCTAGCAGACACACCAGGAAGTTCACAACTGGGGCAGGATGTAACACGATCTGAGAGGGACTGGTTCACCTTTACATAATACAGAGTTGTGCTATAAGCTCTGGAGTCAAAACAGGCAGGTTCAAGCCTCAGGTCTGTCACTGAACCAGCTGTGTGAGCTTCGGGTGGACTATTTAACTTCTTTACGCCTCAGTTTCCCCTGTGAGTAAAATGATAATATTGGATAATCAGGATTTTTGTCTTTTGTGAATATGCTGTCACTTAAATATGAACATATGAGGCAAACACATGTCGCAGGCCACATAACAAGAACAAGTACCCTCCACTCTCCACAATTAAGGCACCATAGCAGGCGCTGAGAAGGATGCATGGAGAAGACTGACCAAAGCAGATGATAAAAGCCTGCAGGGAATGGAAGCCCAAACCCAGAGTACTAAGCTGGTGCTGGGAGCCAGCCCTGCCGGCTTGCGGGCAGGGGAAGGCCCAATCAAAGTCTGACACTAACCTAGACTGTCCTTCCCATCAGTCTGCTCCCTTGGGCCAGGCCATGTAGATACTTCCCTGAAGCCCTTGTGAGAATTACTAATTTGCTGCGATTTCTTTCTCCCTAAACAAGTTTAGGTAAACACTGGCAGTTACATTACCCACACTGAAATCAGTGGCGTGCAAAGTTTTACTCAAAATTTTTACTCGAGGGGCACCTGGGTGGCTCAGTGGGTTAAGCGTTCAACTCTTGGTTTCGGCTCAGGTTGTAATCTCAGGTTGGGGGGATCAAGCCCCACGTTGGGCTTGGTGCTCAGCAGGGAGTCTGCTTCTCTCCCTCTCTCTCTCTCCCCTTCTCCCTGCTCACTTGGTCCCTCCCTCCCTCTCTCTCTCAAATAAATAAATACATCTTTAAAAAAATTTTTTACTCAAAGAAGTTTTACTCGACTTCACTTTTACCAATCTGACCATCTTCAGACTCACGAAACTGATTCACACACAACCTCCTGTGCCCTGCTAAAGGGCATGTGATGTAGGGGAGGAGGGTCACGCTTTATAACCCAGGCACAGTCACAGCACTGGGGGAAATACAGAACATGTGAACAAAGCTCTTTATAACGTAGCTCACTCAACATCTAAAAAAGACAAGAGCCCACTGAATAATATAAAACAAAAGTAAATGTCATTTTAAGGGCCTAAATTAGTCCATTAATTTACTCTGTCCACTAAGGAACACACATGCAAGAATAAACGTAAACAAGAGGAAGGAAGAAAGGGGGAGGGAAAGAAAGAAATCCTGAGCAGACACACAACAGGGTGCTGAGTCAGGCTGCCAGGGGTGGAAACCTAAACCATGGGTGAGTCTCAGGAGGGTCCCACTTGTGACACTAATTTTGCTAATTCAGGCTGGCCAAGACCCTGAAGAGTCCTCTCTGCCCACCCCCCGCCATCAGGTGGGGCCACCTTTAAATTCCACCCTGCAAACTGGTGCAGACCGTATGGAAAACAGTGTGGAGGTTCCTCAGAAAGCTAGAAATAGAACTACCCTAGGATCCAGCAATTGCACTACGAGGTATTTATCCAAAGGATACAAACATAGTGATTCGAAGGGGCACCTGCACCCCAGTGTTTAGAGCAGCAATGTCCACAATTGCCAAAATATGGAAAGAACCCAGATGTGCATCAACAGATCAATGGATAAAAAAGATGTGATGTATATATACACACACACAATAGAATATTACCCAGCCATCAATAAGAATGAAATCTTGCCACGTGCAAGATGGATGCTAAGTCAGCCAGAGAAAAGACAGATACCACATGATTTCACTCATATGTGGAATTTAAGAAATAAAACAAATGAACATTGGGGAAGGGAAGGAAAAACAAAATAAGATAAAAACAGAGAAGGAGGCAAACCATAAGAGACTCTTAACTCTAGGGAACAAACTGAGGGTTGCTGGAGGGGCAGAGGGTAGGGGGATGGCGTTAACTGGGTGATGGACATTAAGGAGGGGCACGAGATGGAATGAGCACTGGGTGATATGCAACTGATGAATCATGAAATTCTACCCCTGAAACTAATAATACACTATATGTTAACTAAATTGAATTTTAATTTTAAAAAAATTCTTAACTCAGTCATAGCAACTCATTTGTTTATATAATGCAACCTAGGGCTAGATACTTATTTCTGTGCAAAATGGGGGAAAACTTATAGTACATACCCGCTACACCTGTTCTGAGGACAAATGACATACAAAATGAAAAGTGCTTTCCCCAATATCTAGCAGGTGGTAAGCCCTCAATAAACAATAGATGTAATTAACATAAAGATAGATAGATGATAGATAGATAGATAGATAGATAGATAGATAGATAGATAAATTCCACTCTGCAGAGAACAGTCCCTCCTCTCCAGGGGCCTCCAGAAAGTGAGGCCTCAGCTCTCTGAGGAGTGTGACCACCTTCACCACTTACCCTTGTCTATCCCTCCCGCTAGTCCAGCTTCAATGGTCATACCTACCTCCCTCAGCTTCGAACTTAACTGACAACCTCCAAATAACTGCAAGCATCATCCAGAAGGATGACACGTAAGCTCTACTCAGGGAACATACCTGCTGTGCTGAGATGCATCCAGCGCCAAAAAATGGAGAGCTGGAAATGCCCGCGGCAGAGAATTAAAATGAGGAGCCAAACTGGCAGAAAATCGGCACCACGGGGTGTAAAACAGGACTAGTGTGCAGTCACTACCATTTGGGTTTAGAAAATCCATAAGGTCCTGTGGTAAAAGAAACAAGTGTTAAAGTCAGCAGTAAATGTTCATGTACATTCTCGAAGGATGCCCAAGAAACTGGAAACACAGCTGCCTCCAAGAAGAGGAGGCAGGAACACAGACAGGAGACAGACTATAGAGTATCCCCTTAAGAAACCTTTTGGGTTTTGAACCATAGGAATGCATGAATCAGCAGAAAAGTATTATCAAATAACAAATCATAAACTTTCCTATAAACTTTCTTGAGAGTACTACAGAGCAATTTTAGTATTTTTCGTAATGCATTAATTCAAATACTAAGTACCCACAAGGCACAGGCCATCGTCCCAACCTCTGACCTGTGCCTGCACACACTCTAATGGCACTATTAAAGCACTGAGATCTCAGGCCCCAATCATCAACTCAGCAGATCCAAATCTGTAAGCGATTGAATCAATGTATTCGGCCAAAGGCTAGTTCAGGTCAAGGGTGCACCATCCCTGCCACCACCCTAACTCAGACTGCTGAAACTGCTCTCTCCTGGCCAAGTGTGTGACCTACAGAGCTGAGGCACAGTGTTCACCAGGCACTGAGAGGAGGGTGTGAGGCCTGCACTGACCCCTGAACATGGAGGGGCTACGGATGCTCAACGTACCACATACCCTCATTTAAAATAAGGAGTCGCGGTGTGCAGAGCGAGGATTTCTTCTCATATTACACAGGCAGCCTGAATTCATCCTGCTACCTGGCTTAACAATCTCATAGAAACAGTCAGTCATTATCTCAGTGTTCTCTTCAGAATTATCATTTATCCAATGGACTGGAAAAGCATGGCTGGGTTGGGGGCAACTGTCTCAGCTCTCACTCCAGAGAAAACACTGGAGTCAAGCTCTTTGAAGGAAAGAAATTTTTCATTAATATAAAATGCTTCCCAGGGGTATCACCACTCTAAACAATGCTAAATCACAATCTTAGTAATTCAGATATTTTTAACTTGCCTCTGTAGTAAATACCTCATTTGGAAGAAGAAAAATGCTAAGATTCTGATGCCAGGTGCCTATTTGTCCACTGGGATTTTTTTTTTTTAAGATTTATTTATTTACTTGAGACAGAGGGCATGAGAGTGGGGGGAGGGGCAGAGGGAGAGAATCTCCGGCAGACACCATGCTGAGCGCAGAGCCCGAGGTGGGGCTCCATCTCACGACCGTGAGATCATGACCTGAGCTGAAACCAAGAGTCCCACGAAACCTACGGAGCCCCCCAGGCGGCCCTGTCCCCCGGGATTTTCATCCTGAGGCTTGGTGCAGAGAGGACCCCGAGGGTGACCAGGCTCAAGCCACCCAAAAAGCATAATCGACACTGGTTCTATCGCCTCCTCTCCTTCCAAACATCCTAGAGAGCCAAGTCAGTTTTCAGTGATGCAGCCATTAGATGCTGTCGCACTTAGAAAATGACAAAGATTCTGACCCTCCATTTGAAAGTTGGCAGAGTATTAAATTGTGAAATCAATGTGCGGAAACAGAGAAAAGCACTAAACCATTCTTTCTTACCTGTGACACATTTAAAATTTTCAGAGTGAAGTTTTCTAGTCCCGTCACATTTCTCTCCTCGCAGTTCACCTTGGGGGATTTCAGACTCTCCGTGTTATTGGCGTCCTCGGGCGGCGCCGGGTCGGATTCGGCCACTTCCGGCTCTGAGTAATACTCGTCCTCTCTGTCCTGGAAACTGGCCCCCCCGCCATCCAGAGAGAAGAGGTGCTCTCGGAGACTGCACCGCGAGTCCTCCTCCCCTCGGGCTCCGCAGGTGCCGCCGCTAGGCTCGGGGCTCAGCTTGTCCTCGGTCTCGCCGGGGATCACGGACAGCAGCACCACGTGGTCGCCATCGGCGTCCAGCCCCAGCACAGCGCCGGCCTCTCCCGTGGGCTTGTGGTGGCCCGCGGGGCCGCGCGAGGGCTCCTCCTTGCTCGCGGACACAGCTCCCACCTGCAGAGCGTGAGCACGCTGCTCCTCTGACTGCAAGTGACCGCTCCCCTCTGCAACTAAAACATGCCAGCATGTTCACGCTCCTACGTCCCTTCCAAGTACGTGAACCCAAAAAGGAATTACAGTTCCCCTACAGAGGAAAAAGGTACCCTTCCCATGAAGCTATCAGAGGGTCACCCACCATTCTCCAGATCATGAAGGAGGTCACCAGGAGGTACCAGATTAAGAATGTCAAATACAAAGTGGACCAATCCGTATCTTCATGTGATACCTGCTGCTTGCCGTGTGGATTATAAGCAAAAACATTCCAGTGGAGACATCCAATGAGGAAAACAGAACACAAACACCTTAACAACTTGATTTGTTTGATGAGAATATCCAGCAAAATAATGCTGCTTTTGTAGAAGATTCTACTATAGCAAAGCATCCTTGCACACATTATAACAGCCCTGTGAGCCCAGCAGGACAAGGGTTACCATCCCCACTTAACGGAGGACCAAGCTGAGGCACAGAGAGGCAGTGTCATGGCCAACAGCACACAAGCTAGTAAGCAGCAGAGCCAGGTCTCTGAGCGAAGTCTTCTGGCTGCTACTCAGATCGGGCCTTACCCTCCCCATGATACCTCGGGGGTCGCTGTGCCTCCTGGCCTAAGAACACTGCCCCAGCCATAGAGCAGCTCTGGCCTGAGGTGACCTCTCCTGCCTGCAGCCCGTGAGAGTGCCAGGAGGTGCACCCCACAGGGCTGGGGCAGCAGCGGGGCAAAGGAGGACCTTCCTCCCACTCTGGAGCCACTAGATAGTGCTTGGACAAAATGCTCAGGGAAGGGAAGACTCTGGGGAAGTCTCACACAACCAGGGAGCAATCTCCACTCACCTCTGTAACACTGACTCCTGCCCTCCAACTCCCATTAACTCAACAAGAGCAGCCAGACTCAGTGCCAGGCACTGACCAGGGGGAACCAATGAGCCCAGCTGTACTCAGACAAGCTCGCCACGTGGCTGGAAAACCACCAGCCATGCCAACAGCATGTCACCGAAGTGTGAAAAACCAACTGACTTTTGAATTGGGGAGGGGTCTGGGTTTGTATGAGGTCTCAAAGAATATCTCCACAGAGATGTGCAGATTCATTCAGCAATTCAAAAACCTTCTCTGAGAATTCTGCTTCTGGTTAAGCTGGAGTTAAGAGGGACCAGATTTACCCTCCCTAGTGAAACAACCCAAAAAAGGTCAAAAATGTGAACCAGTTTCCGGAGACTAGTTAGCAGGCAACAAAGCAAAGGGATCCCTGAGAAACAGGAAGAAAAATAAACAGGAGAGCCCCTACAAGTGCTCCAGCTTCCCACCTGAGGGAATGCCCGCCCTGGGGCTCAGGGAGGGGGAAGGAAGCAGGCAGAGGCCAGCACTCCTCAAGCTGAGGAGACGGCACTGAGGGTACAGAGAGACCAAGAAAGCTAGAGTTTGTGGGACAGAATAGTACAGATGGGCAAAGCTGCAGCGACAGCACTCCAGAGACCTGCAGAGTAACCCCCATCGAGTACACTGCTCAGCATTTACATGTGAGTAAGCTCCCAAAGCTAGGCAAGGAACCGCCCGAAAGGATCAGAGGCAACACTACCCAAGGCTCACACAGAGCTGGGAAGAGTACCTATTCCCACCAGCTAGACTGGAAAACCTCACAATTCACAGAGCACCGGGGAGAGTACACAAAAGTAGTGGGGCAAAATTAATCCTACAGTAAATACAGCTCTGCTCCCGTCTAGCAAACCTTAAAAGCCACGATCAAACCTTGCTCAGCTAACCTAACTGTACCCTAGAACAAACTCATGAATATTTAGAGGAATACTAAAATATCCAGCACTCAACAAGGTCAAATTTATGTCTGGCATCCAATCAAAAGTTACCAGGCATGCAAAAAGGCAGGAAAATATGATCAATAATGAGAACAGTAATTAACCAATTAAAACTGACCCACAACTTGCAGATGTCAGAACTAGGAGATAAGGATATTAAAACAGTAATTATAATTCCATTACATATGTTCAGAAAGTTAAGCAGATAAAGGGACATAAGATATAAAAGACCTGCACCAAAATGCAAATCAAAACCACACAGGGGGCGCCTGGGTGGCTCAGTCGTTACCCGTCTGCCTTCAACTCAGGTCATGATCCCAGGGTCCTGGGGTCAGGCTCCCGACTCCACGGGAAGCCTGCTTCTCCCTCTCCCACTCCCCCTGCTTGTGTTCCCTCTCTCGCTGTGTCTCTCTGTCAAATAAATAAAATCTTTAAAAAAAAAAAAAAACCACACAGATCTCACCTCACACCTGTCAGATTAGCTATTATCAAAAAGACAAGAAATAACGAGTGCTGGTGAGGACGTGGAGAGAAAAGGAAACCCTTGTGCACTCTTGGAAGGAATGTAAATTACTGCAGCTATTGTGGAAAACAGTATGGAGGTTCCTCAAAAAATTAAAACTGTAATTACCAGATGATCCAGCAATTCCATTTCTGGGTGGAACAAAAACACTAATTTGAAAAAATATATGCACCCCATGTTCACTGCAGCCTTATTTACAAAAGCCATGGAAGCAACCTAAGTGTCTACCAAAGGACGAATGGAAAAGAACATAGGATCACACAATATTATTATTATTCAGTCACAAAAAGAGGAAAGCTTGCTATTTGCAACGTGGATGGACCATTACGCTATGTGCAATAAATCTCAGAAAGACCAATACCATATGCTCTCACTTACATGTGGAATCTTTAAAAATAAATAAATAAATAAATAAATAAATAAATAAATAGCTCATAGATGCAGAGAACAGACTGATGGTTGCCAGAGGTGATGGTGAGGGGAGGGGATGAAATGGGTGAAATGGTCAGAAAGTACAAATTTCCAGTTACAAAATAATTCATGGGAATGTAAGGTACAGCATGGTGACTCTAGTTAATAACACTGCCTTGCATATTTGAAAGTTGCTGAGAGTAAACTTTAAAAGTTCTCATCATGAGAAAAAAGTTTAACTAGGCATGGTGTCAGATGTTAACTAGACTTACTCTGGTGATCATTTTGCAATTATACACAAAGATTAAATCATGTTGTACACCTGAAACTAACATAATGTTATATGTCAATTATAATTTTTTATAATATAATTTTTTTAAAAGATCCAAATTGTACTCTGGCAATGAAAACTACAACGTCTGAAATGAAAACTGCACTGGGTGGGATTAACAGCAAATTAGGCATTGCAGAAGAAAAGACTAGTGAATTTGAAAGCATAGCAAGAGAACCTATCCAAAATCAAACATACAATGAAAACAAGAATCCAAAGAAATGAAGAGAATCAGTGAGCTATGGGACAGTTTCAAGTGGCCTAACGTACAGATCATGAGAATACCCAGAAAAGGGGGGGGGGGGGGGGACAGAAAAAGTATTTGAATTAATAAAAACCAAAAACTGCACAAACTTGATGAAAATCATAAATGCATAGATCTAAGAAGTTCAGCAAACCCCAAGCTCAATGAACTACACCAAGATATTATCATAATCAAATTGCTCAAAACCAGTGACAAAGACAAAAATCTTAAAAGCAGCCAGAGAAAAAAGACATACTATGTACAAAGGAAGAAAGATAAAGATGACAGCAGATTCCTGTTGGGGACAATGCAAGCAAGATGAGTAGCAACATTAAAGTACTGAAAGGAAAAAACTATAAACCTAAAATTCTATACCCAGGAAAATATCTTTCAAAAATGAAGGAAAGGGGCGCCTGCGTGGCTCAGATGGTTAAGCGTCTGCCTTCGGCTCAGGTTATGACCTCAGTGTCCTGGGACTGTCATGTCTCACATCAGACTCCCTGCTCAGCAGGGAGTCGGCTTCTCCCTCTACCTCTACCCCTACCCCATGGCTCATGCTCTCTGTCTCCCTCTAAAATAAATAAAATCTTTTTTAAAAAAGAAAAAAAGAAGGGAAAATAAATACCTTTTCAGAAATATTAAAAGCTAAAAGAATTCATCACCAACAAACACCCGGAACAAGAATTTTAAAGGAACTCCTTCAGGCCAAAGAAAAATGATACCAGATGGAAATATGGATCAACACAGAACGGAGAGCACAAGAAACAGTAAGTACACTGATAAATAAACACAATCTTTCTGAAAGTGTAGCTATGAAGGGGACAAGAAAGCCAGGGTAGGTGATAAGGGGCCAAAGGAGGCTTCTGTTTCGGCTTTCAGGACAGAGGAGAAGTTTAAGGATATATCAAGTTGATGGGGACGTGGGTGAGAAGGGCATGAGAACAGAGGTTAGACAGGACAGCCAGAGAGGCTACATGTCTGGAGGACAAAGGACGCCAGGTATGGGGGCCAACCCTCCTCCCAAACGCCCCAGCTCCACAGACATCTGCTCTCTCGGAATCTAACCCACATCTTAGGTCTCACAAGTACATAGAAAATGCCAAGATCCCGCAAGAACCTCAGGAGAAAAAAAATCAGGGCAGAAATGAAAAACCTGGCTCTCTCTGATCACCCTCATAAAAATGGATAGATGTCCCCTGCAAAAAATCAAAAGGGAGTCTGAGTGAAGCACAGAGCTGGTATTTTCAGTCCAGGAGGGTTATTTTTCCCTCCTGTGAAAGAGTTAAGTAGACAGTACACATTAGGAACCAAAACATTCTTATGCCCTCAGGTACCAGTGTTTTCACTCAAGTACTGGGAAGAGAGGAAACTGAAGTATTCCACACCATGTGAGAGTCGCTGAACCCTTGCAGCATCACGTGCCTTTTAAAAGAGACTGCTTCTTAGCCTCAACACGCTGACTACAGTGTGAGCCATGCAAAAATGACAACACTGCATCGCTGGCAGCAAGGAAGATATCTGGAGAACGCTGCCAGGGAACCCTGGCCTAGGTTAGATCCTTCACACCCTTCCAGTTTTGCTCCGAAGGTTCTCTACCAGCCGCAGGTTTTTCACAATGGCTTCTGTGGCAGCGATACCAGGCCCCACATGGTGCGCCCACTGTCCATACTCTGAACGAGTTCCCCCAGGCATCTCGGTCCCTGAACCCTCACGATCTCCTCCACCTACCTCAGTGTTGTCCCAAGGGCTGTTTCTCTGCCAGGGAAGCCTTCCTGGCTCCCTTGCTGGCTAATCTGACTCAACGTTCAGATCTTACCCTAAACTTCACCTCTGTAAGGTGAACTTCACCCTGCCTGACCCTCAGACCAGAGGGGTCTCCCATAACAGCATCCAGTAAATACCCTGGGACTCTCCTTGAAGCATTTTCCACTGTTGGAATTTACTTATTTGTAGTCATTCAATGCCTGTCCTCCCCAGCAGATAGGAGGGGGGACCTGTTTCTCTATCTGGCTCACCACTGTACCTCAAGTGCCCAGCAGGGCATATGAGATGTGATGGGTGCTAAGCAAAAATCTGCCAGTTGACTGCCTAATGAAGACAGGCATGGGGGTGCTGAAGCCAGGAGGGGGTTCCTGTGCCTTGACACCTGGACAGCACTGCTACCTCCAGTTGCACATCTGCCACTGGGGTCCACTACAGACCAAAAAGCCTTGGATTTTCAGCCACCCTAAAAACTACCCAGGTGGTGAAAGTCCCTCTGTCCTCACCCCATCACGGCCTTGCCATGCTGACCAATGGCCCACCAATGGCTGGTGTTATCCTCAGGTCTGCGTGCAATGGCCCAGACTAGCTGCACGCAATGGCACGTGACTAGAATGTGATGTCAGTGCCCTGAATCAACAAGATTCTGCCTGGAAACAGCACACTCAATGTGGGCAATGGGAGGAGAGATGCGTAAAGGGACCCCCGACATGTGTGCTGGATGTCAGAGAAACCAAAAGCAATGGTAAGGAACTTCAGGGCCAGTAACAGCAGAGAGCGAGCCAGTTACCACTCAAAGACCTTAAGAGTTCAGAAGCAGCAACAGTCACAGAACCTTGGAACAGTGTGCTCACCCTTCTAGAAGCTGTGACTGGAAGGACAAAGCCAAGCCATGATAACCCCTTAAGGGAGGAAGCTGAGAGGTCAGGCTCTCAGCTTGACCTCAGGCTCCCTTCATTCCAACCCACAGGAAGCCAGAAGGCAAGACCACCAGTTGTCACACCATACAGGACAGCCACTCGGGGCACAGCGCAGGGTAGACAAGGCTAGAGAATGACCTGGGGAACAAACAAAAGCTATCCAGCATATGCTGGCCCCTCTCTGATGCTGGTGGTTAAGCATAGTGACAGAGAAATGTAGTAGAGGTAGGCAAGCATGAGCTTGAATCATGGCTCCTCAACTTCCGGCTGTTGGAGACCTTGGCAGTACATTTACTGACACTGAGTCTCGGTTTACTCAGCTGTGAAACGGGAACCGGAGCAACAGCTACTTCATAAACATTTGAAGATTAAACAAGATGATGCTCATAAAGCACGAAGCACAGGACCTGGCACATAACCAGTCCTTTCATCAACAATAATTGTGTTACTATTCTTCCCTCTTCCTCTTGCTCAGCCACCCAGCTGCCCTGCCTCCTTCCAGGACACCTCATGCAAAGACCGGCCTGCCACTGTAGTGAATGACAAGCAAGGCCGAAAGGTCTAGACTTTAACAAACTGTGAGGAGTGGGGTGACGCAGCACTGAGCATAAGGCCCCACTCCTGGCCCGAGCCCTGCCTCCAGGGTGGCTTCCTCCCCGCCTGAGGATGCCCCAAGAGCATGCCACGGCAAGCAGCGCGTTACCCGGGGAGTCTCTAGTTTTCTGATCTGTCCTTGGTGCAGGCAACCTGAGCAAGAGCGGCCTTCTTTAAAAAGTGACCCATCGAAGTGCCAAATAAAGCGTGGGCTCTGCATGCAGAAAGACAGGCTCTGCCATGACCCGAAGGGCAAACTCAGGCTCTTTGAGCTCTGCGCCTCCACCTGTAACATGGAGATAGTCTTGCAGCCTCTCTCCTACGGTGGATGCGAAGGCTAACTGATATAAGGCACAGTTCCTGCCTCCGCGTAAGGGCACCGGAAATGTCGGCTATTCGTGATGATTTTTATCATTCATAATAAAGTGTATGCCTTAGTAGGTGCTAAGACACTGTCACTCCCGCCGGACTGACGCCTGCTGCGGGGGCCTGCTCGGGCTCCCCGCCACCGCGGACCACCACTCGGGGCCACCCAGGCGGAAAGAGGTCGGGATGACGCGCGGCCGGCGCCAGGAAGAGCCGAGGGGCGCGCCGCGGGCCCCCGCGCAGGTGAAAGAGCGCCGCCCGAGCGGACCCCCACCGCGCCCTGTCATTTCACTTGCCAACGCCTGCCGCTCCCGGCCACGACCCCAGTCCTAGCCCGCACTCACCCTCCAGGCCGCGGGCGGGAGGCCCCAGCACCCACAGCAGGACCTGCCACCAGCCGAGGAGCCGCATGGCGCGGGGCTAGAAGCGGCCGGGACCACCACCCAGGCCGCAGGGCAACCGGCGCACGGCGACGCGCGTCGCGCTCCCGGCCTCCCGGAGGCCTAGGGGGGAGGGGAGCCGCGGGCGCGATCCCGTACCGCCATCTTGGCAGCTGGCAGCGGCCGCGGGCGCCATCTTGGAACCGGGCAGTCTGCCTCTAGCCTTTGACTTCCGGTCCCTGGGATTCGCGGCCGTTTAAGAGCCAAGAGCCAGACACCTCGGGTCGCCTCGAACTTTCCTGAACGCCAAGCCCTTGACGGAGTTCCAACAGAGGCCAGCGGCCCTCCATGCGCCAGCCGGTCTGGCTGCTGGCAGCACACACTGCGCCTGTGTGGCGCTTCATTCCGGCGCCCAAACGGCCCGGAAGCCTCCTCTTACGAGCGCCCCGAATCTCCTGCCTTACTCCTGTTCCCCTGCATACGGTTGCCAGGTGAAATACAGGGTGCCCAGTTAAATTTGCATTTCACAGAAACCACGAATAGTTTTTTTTTCCACTCCAAGAAACAGACGGATTTTCCAACGTAACTTTGTCCTGTAATTGTATTTGCTTCGTCTGGTCACCCTAACCCTACCTCCTGTGCACTCAGGGCGGGCAGTTTTTGGTTGGTGGTTGGTGGATTTGCAGGGCAATCTCCCGCTCCCTGATCCACCGCCCAAGACCCGGTCCTGGAAGAGGCTGGGGCACCACCCGCGAACAGCTCGGAAAGGACCTGGAACCCGGAAGTCCTGGATGGGGAGGGGAGGGGAGGTGTGCGGCAGGGCGGGGCTCAGCATTCCGGAGCTGGGCGGGGGCGGGGGAGGGCGGAGGAGGGACCTAAGAGACTGCTCAGAGGTGAAAAGAAGGCCTCTCAGGTCCGCAGTTAGGGGGAATGGCCTCCTAAAACCAGTAAAGCGAGTTTCGAGCGGGGGGCCGGGCTACCTCAGTGCAGACAGTGCTGCTGTCAAACTTTAAGAGGTTCAAAACACAGAAATAGATTTCAAAGATCTTTACATCAAACCATTGGTAGTTACAGCAAAGTGAAGAGGAACCCAGGCTTTTTTTGGCCACGTGGTGAATCCCAAATCCAACAATTACAGGAGTGTATGGTTGGTCAGCAAATTATGTTAACTTTTCTTAAGTTCAGTTTCTTTTTTTTTCTTTTTGAGAGAGAGCAGGAGAGCAGGCTGTGAGGCAGAGGGAGAAGCAGGCTCCCCGCTGAGTAGGGGGGCCCTCCCCCGGGGTTCGATCCAGATCCAGGGACTCCAGGATCATGACCTGAGCCAAAAGCAGACTCTTAACCGACTGAGCCGCCAAGGCGCCCCAAGTTCAGTTTCTTCATCTGTAAAGCGGGATGAATTTATACAGAGTTATGTGAATTAAATGAGATGTAAAGTGATGAGCACAGTGCATGATGCACAGTAAGCACATCAGAGTGTTAGCCATTATTATTTGGATCATACAATTCTAGTGGAGTAACCATAGTCCCCTGGTGCCCATCAAAGACTGTTAAACCAGAAAGATGTATCATCAATCTGACCTCATTGATTATTCTCTTCTAAATAAGCCGCCAAGGTTTTGCTATGGTAAGTTCTCAAGTGCCCGTGGGCCCAGGAGACAATGAACAACATAGAGGAAACAGCCCACATTTCTAGAGCGGATCACTACAATCATCATTTGGCTGAACTACCTCCCTTGCCCCCTACCCAGTAATAGCAAACTTTTCCTTTTTTTTTTTTTTTAAGTAAAACTCACCACCCGGAAATTGAGCAGCATGCTCTACCAACTGAGCAAGCCAGGCGCCCCAAACCTTATCTTCTTTAATTTATTCTCTCCCATACCCTTCATACCTAATTTGAAGGTGCATAAAAGCCAACAGGACAGAGGATTAAGGGGATTTAGGATTTATAAAAAGGAGAGTGATTTGATTTGTCCAGACACTCCGAAGTGGATTCCCTTCTTACTACTTCCTTTTTATTAAGTCCTTTCCCTCCCTGTGTTTGTGCTTTGGCTGTTTGTTTGGACAAATACTCTCGCAGATGTTAGAATGTTGTCTTTCCTTAAATACTGTGTATACACTCTCAAATGACAACTCAGGAAATGCTGTCAACAGACAGAATGCACATTTGACTGTCTCACCACCAGGTGGCACCTGCACTTATTTTCAACAAGAAAATTGCCTTCAGGTTTGTCTTGAAACTTCTATTTTCGTTTCTGAGGGGAAAAACGTTGATATCATCTTCTTTTGGCTTAAATGAACTCTGTGTACCAAAACCATTCGGCCTGGGATCGTTCATTCGTATGAATGATAATAATTTGATAATAATTGGAACTGTTATGCCTAACTACACATCCGCATGCCAGGTGTTTAGTTTGTCCCTCTTGATAGGTTTGCCTAATTTGTTTTTAATCTGATTAATCATGAGAGCTTCTCTTTCATGGTGTTTCTCTCTGTCTCTCTCTCTCATGAAAAAGTGAGTATTTACATTCCTTTAGATCACTGCAGCTAAGTATATTTTCCAAAGACTGCCACAATAATATCCCTCCTCCCACATGCTGTTCTACAAAGTAATTTTGCCCCTTCAATAGGTAGAATCAAATTCCCCTTCCCTTGAATCTGGGTGAGCCTGTGATTCACAAGCAACCAACAGAATGTAATAGTGCATGAAGCGATCCTGTATAACTTCTGAGGCTACACAGCCTTACCTTTCTGCGCTGGAAGATTTGCCCTGGAGCTCTGAGCCACAAAGTAAGTAGTTGGACTGTCTAAAGCTGCCATGTTCTAAGGAAGTTCAAACCAGCTTGCTGAGAGAAGCTCAGACACTACCCGAAGAGAAATGCCCACCATCACTCACTGATCCAGTCCCACTCTGTTTCGCCTTCGACTATCACTGGACTACTCCTGCCTGAGAGACCACAGCCAGAAATGCCAAGGGCTTATTACTCAGCTTAGAAATGCAGAGCTCTCCTATTATGATTGAGATTCATACTTGTGAGTATACGAGGTAGCACCTCATATATATCAAACGAAAGAAAGCATGATTTCAATTAGGAATGAAATTTAGGGGCATGAATACAGAGACTTAAATATTATTTAAGTCTGACCCACGAATACAGAGACTTAAAAATTATTGTTATTATAAGTCATTAAGTTTAGGGTAATTTTATTTTAGAATAGATGACTGGATCATTTTATTTTGTAATTTAATAACTTTTAATCTGAAGAGACTATGTGAATTAATTTAATAAATCAGTACTTTGGGCATATATTCATATACTTATTCTGCCAAGTTTCTTTCTCATCTTTATGATTTTAATGTTACATTTTGATGGACTTAAGTTGACCCACTGCACTTATTATTATTTAATCGATACTGAATATTCTGTGCAGTTATAACAGACTGATTAAACTGAGCTCCTTCAATAATTCAGTATCCTCCCAAGAGAGTTCTGTCCTCACAGGGCAGATCAGAGTAATGTATAGTAGTTAAGAAAACCGTAACAAAAATCCACAGGCTCTCTTTCCCAACTTTATCTACTCAGGGCATATATCCTAAATTTCATTCCTAATTGAAATCATGTTTTCGTTTGATATATATGAGGTGCTATCTGGTATACTCACAGGTATGAGACTCAATCATAATAGGAGAGCTCTGCATTTCTAAGCTGAGTAATAAGCCCTTGGCATTTATGTTTTCAGTCAGATGGTTTTCTCCCAAAGATATCATTCCAATTTGACTTACGAGGAACTAAAGCTCAGGAAAAAAAAATGGTTTGGTATCACAGAGGAAGTTTCTGACAGAGCTAAGGCTAGAATAACAATCTGAATTCAAGACATTTTATACTCTGGTATACAATCAGTAACTCATTTCAAATGCTAGCACACTGTTAATCAATACTTCCGTAATGCCTCTTGTAAATAAATACGAGATTTAAATAAATTGATTATATTCAACTAATGAGAAGGCTCCTGTTGGGAGAGGTTGAAGATCTAGGAGAGGAAAAATTCTGAGAAGGAAATAGAGAAGGGGATCTGGAGAGGGATAAACCTGAAACAGTAAGAGGAATACCGCCTCCATTGTAATAGGAGGAAAGGGTGAAGGCAGATAAGCTATTTTCTCTGTCAGGAAGGTGGTAGGCTGAGAGAGAGCCTGTGGTGGTATCTAAGTATCTTAAGAGCAGAGAACGGAAATCTGAAATAACCTAAATGAAGAGTGCCATGAGAGCTGACTAAGGATACAAAAGAACTTCCTGGTAGCACTGGGGATCAAGCTGTGGTTGGAAAGCAAGAATTTATAGTGGCAAATGGCACAGGTGTTTTTCTCCATTTAGCATTTAGCAGCCCAGGAGTAAATGGTAGCCAAAATTAGCCCAGAGTTAGTGTTTTGCCACACTTGAGTGATGTATAGACCAGGGGCAAGTTAACCGAAGATAAAGATAGTTGCTAATATCTTTATGAGCGTAGTTGAGTCTTGTTTTTACTGGTTTTTTAAAATGTTATTGTTTTTTAAATTCCAGTATAGTTAACTTACAGTGTTCTATTAGTTTCAGGTGTACACTACAGTGATTCATGAGCATAGCTGAGTCTTAACATTATCTTGAAATGGAACTTTCATGAGTTGGCCATTCCTTAGGTAGAAGAGTACTTCATATAACCTAATAATTATTTATAATCAGTGTATTAGTTATCTATTGCTATGTAACAAATTACATAAAACTGGGTTCTTAAAACAGTAATAATCATTTATTATCTCACACCATTTATATGGGTTAGCAAACTGGGCATTGCAATATCCCTGGCTTAGTTGGGTAGTGGTGGCTGAGAATCTCTCATGAAGTTACATTCAGTAGGATGGCTAGTGCTACAGTCATTTGAATACTTGACTGGGAATGGAAGATAAGCTTGAGATGGCAAGCTGATGGCGACTGATGGCAGGAGGGCTCAGTGCTTAACCACGTGGGTCTCTCTATAGGACTGTTTATATGTTCTCATGACATGACAGATGGATTTCCTCAGACCAAGTGACATAGAGAGCAACCCTAAAGCTGCAATGTCTTTTATGTCCTAGCCTCAGAAATCATACACCATCGTTTCTGCAATACCCCGTTAGTTACACATGTCACCACGTATAACATAGGAGTAGACTATACAAGGACATAAATACCAGGAGGTGAGGATCATTAGGAGCCATATTGGAGGCTAGCTTACCACAAGTGAGTAATAGTACATGGATTCCTATAGTATTAACACTAAAGATGTTATAAATAATACTGTTAATAAAAACTTTTTAAAAAATAACTGAAAAAAATACTGCGTTATAAATAATATGAAAATAACATAAAAAATACCTATCCAAGCCATACCTAATGGTCAATTACCTACTTACCTAATATGTTCTTCCTTCTCTTTTCAATTCATTGAATCTGATTTTGAGAAGTACTTGACCTTACAACAGATTTGTGAAGTTCTATTTAGGAAATACCAAATCCTCAAGCAATAAAGAAATCCTTAAATTGTGATTCACCTTACTGTGTTTGATAGTGTATCCCAAGTAGTATTTGGAGAAACTGATTGACTAATCCTGCCTTCATAATATTAAAACTGGCATCAAAATGATTACTATAAAAAGAAAGGCCAATAGGCCATATATCTTTTGTCTTATTTATTTATTTATTTATTTATTTATTTTTTTTTTATTTGACAGAGACACAGCGAGAGAGGGAACACAAGCAGGGGGAGTGAGAGAGGGAGAAGCAGGCTTCCCACAGAGCAAAGGGCCCGCTGTGGGGCTCGATGCGGGGCTCGATGCAGGGCTCGATGCAGGGCTCGATGCGGGGCTCGATGCAGGGCTCGATGCGGGGCTCGATCCCAGGACTCGATCCCAGGACTCGATCCCAGGACTCGATCCCAGGACTTGATGCGGGGCTCGATCCCAGGACTCTGGGATCATGACCTGAGCCAAAGGCAGACACTTAACGACTGAGCCACCCAGGCGCCCCTCTATCTTTTGTTTTAAAAGTAGCCCATGCAGGGGCGCCTGGGTGACTCAGTCAGTTGAGTGACCAACTCTTGGTTTTAGCTTAGGTCATGATCTCAGGGTCCTGGGATCAAGCTCCACGTCAGGCTCTGTGTTCACTGTGGAGTCTGCTGAAGATTATCTCCCTCTGCTCTTCCCCTGCTCATTCTCTCTCTAACATAAAAATAAGGGGTGCCTTGGTGGTTCAGTTGTTAAGAGTCTGCCTTTGCCTCAAGTCATAATCCCAGTGTCTTAGGATCAAGCCCTGCATCTGGCTCCCTGCTCAGTGGTGAGCCTGCTTCTCCCTCTCCAGCAACCCCTGCTTCTGTTCCCTCTCTCACTGTCTCCCTCTGTCAAATAAATAAATAAAAATGAAAAAATAAAATAAAAATAAATAAAATCTTTTTAAAAAGCAGCCCATGCAAATTAATAAAAATAAAAAACAAGAAATAAAATAAATAAAAAGAGCACAGGCTATTCTTTTTTTTTTTTTCTTTAAGTAATCTCTACACCCAGTGTGGGGCTCAAACTCACAACCTGGGGATCAAGAGTAGCATGCTTTACCAACTGAGCCAGCCAGGCACCCCTGCAACTCAAGAAGAAACATAAAATCATTTAAGTTTTGTAAATACCTTTATAGTCAAGCCTCCCAAGTAAAAATAACTGTACATCAACTGATGTTCCTCTTCTTTCTCTGCTCCATCCCCACTCCAGATAACCTTCAAATAATTTGAAGTTGAAAGGATTATCTTGTGATATTGTTGTTTGGTGTTCTGCTGATCTAACCCATATGCCCAAAGGAATAGGCAAATTTTGCAAATCAAAATATTCAGCATCTAGGGGCTCCTGGGTGACTCAGTCGGTTAACTGTCTGCCTTTGGCTTACTTAGGTGGTGATCTCAGGGTCTTAGGATCAAGCCCATGTGCCGCCCCCCCACCCCCCGCTCAGTGGGTAGTCTGCCTCTCCCTCTCCCTCTGCCCCTACCCTCATGCTCTCTCTCTCTCAAGTAAATAAATAAAATCTTTTTTAAAAATTCAGCATCTATCATTTTATTAAGACCTTTGCATGTTAAAAGATGTTTTTGGATGTATAAAAACAAAATTAATATTATTATACTAAAATATGCCAAGTGCTGGGGTGCCTTGCTGGCTCAGTTGGAGGAGCATGAGACTCTTGATCTCAGGGTTGTGGGTTTGAGCCCACATTGGGCATAGAGTTTAATTTAAAATTTAAAAAAAACAGATTAAATAAACAAATAATGAAATATGCCAAATTCTGGATTAAGTATTTTAGTTTAGTTAGATATCCCATCTAATTTATGTAATATTCCTGGCATAGATATTATAAAGGTTTTTAAATGAAGAAAATAAGAGGAAATAATTTGCCTAAGGTCCCACATTAAATGGCAGAGCTTGAATTTGAACCCCAAACCAGACTCTGTCAGTCTGCCAAATTGCCCAGATGCATTATTCTCATTTACTTCTCATGACAGCCTCATTTCTGGGGCTTGGAAAGATGAAGCAACAACTTGACAGAGGTCGGACAGCAGTGAGGGATTGTGCAGGTCTCTCTAAATCCCACATGTCTTGCTACAAACATAGAAAAATAGCATGTATTATAAATACCAAATTAAGAAGAGGAACCAAACAGACAACTGAAATAGGCAGTGAGTGCCCTGGACACTTGACCAGGACCCAATAGAACTATAGGAAATCAGGGTTCAAACATGTCACAAAGGCTGAGTCAACAATATCTAGCTTCATGCAAGCACAACGTAACACAAATACTACTTTGTCAAATGCCAAGAAAAGAACCAATCTTGATCCAAATGCTTCTGCTCTCATTGGAAAGCTGCAAAGCTGCTGTGGGGTGCCTAGACAAGGACAAGGAGGAGAGAGAAAAAAGCTTAGAGTATCCTTTATCAGGCAGGAAAGTGGTTACACATAAGACGGCTGTGTGCAAAAGGACTGTAATTTGAAAAGGAATACGTTTGGCAATATCTCACACTTGTGAAGTCTGCTCAAAGGGATACCCTGGAATCAGAAGTTTACCAGGGACAAATCTCAGGCTGGATGTAGCACTTCAAACTAGTGCTTTTTTTGTGTCCTTTGCTTTCTTTATCCCATCTTTCTTTAAATATTCTTTGTTTCAAAAAAATTAACATAATAGAGTCATTGTAAGGATTCTTTCAAGCAGCTAGATATTTTGTAAAATAGCAATTTCAGAAAATGAAGGAAATTCTCCTAAAACCCATATACCCTAAAATTCAAGGCAGAGCACAGGTCTTCCCTCAAGTACCTTGCTAAATCAAAAGAGCTTTTGGTGAGTCTGGGATATCTTGTCATACCAAAAACATAAGGAAGCTGACAAAGAACACAAGGGTTATGTCAGAATGAATGAGGAGCCAAACTGGCTTCCACCAGCCAAAGATGGAACAGTATGAGCATGAAATTGAATAATTTCAATAGATAAAGATACATCACATATGTTAAAATTGAGTAATTTCAATAGAGAGAGATATATCACATACATTAAAAATTTTTTAACTAATTAATTACCTTTGAAAGATGGTAGAGAACCAACGCATTCTGAAAACTGGTAGGAAATGGAAAGAATCGGGAATTTATGTGCCTTTCCTGCACAAAGTTTATATCAGGGTCACCAATTATTTGATGAAGGAAAGCTTTTCTGTATAGAAATATATGAGCTAATTGATAAAGAAACAAGAGAATTAAAAATTGCCATTTTGCAGCCCTTAATGAAGCAATGAAGCTAGACTAAGACCAGCAACTAATGTGTAGGTTAATGTGATGGTTAATTTTATGTGTCACCTTGACCGGACTAAAGGATGCCCAGAGAGCTAGTGAACATTATTTCTGGGTGTGTCTGTAAGGGTGTCTCTGGAAGAGATTAGCATGGGAATCAGCAGAGTAAAGATTGCCCTCACCAATCCAATCTGTTGAGGGTCTTAATAAAACAAAAATGTGTAGGTAGGGCAAGTCTGCTTTTTTGCTCAAGGTAGGACATCCATCTTCTCTTGCCCTCAGACTTTGGTGCTTTTAGTTCTCAGACCTTCAGACTTGAACTGGGACTTAAATCATTGGCCCTCCAATTCTTGGGCCTTTCAACTGGGACTTATACCATCTGCTCTCCTAATTCTCAGGCTTTTGGACTCAGACTGAATTATATCACCAACTTTCCTGGTTCTCTGGCTTGCAGATGGCAGATCATGGGATTTCTAGGCCTCCTTAATCTCATGAGCCATTCCTATAATAAATCACTCTATCTACCTGTCTGTCTGTCTATCTATCTATCTATCATCGATCTTTCTATTGGTGCTGTTTCTCTGGAGAACCTTGACTGATACAGCCACCACAACCATTCATTAAGTGAAAAACTGAAGAGGAATTTTAAAATGGATGAATCAGGCAAAGAACACCTGAACTCAGACCAACTCTAATACCACAGTAAGAGACAACTAGTTATTATGGGCAAACTAATATGATGCAATAGGAAATACAAAACACCACCTAAACTGACCAAAACATCAAAATGGAATCT
The DNA here is from genome assembly GCF_003265705.2 of Callorhinus ursinus. NCBI lineage: Eukaryota > Metazoa > Chordata > Mammalia > Carnivora > Otariidae > Callorhinus > Callorhinus ursinus. The sequence goes on along the minus strand of NW_027397092.1, from coordinate 18,729,154 downwards.
CATCACACCTCTAGACCTCCAGTTTACGGAAAATACGGAGGTTAAAGAATTTAAAATAATACCATGTGGATACAATCAACAACAACCAAAAGCTGGGGGAAAATGACCTAGCTTCAACAAATAAATTACAAGGGGGAAAAAAGAGAAGTGGAATCCATAAGAGAGAGTTTCAGAGACATATCAATCGAATGCAATTGGGGGGGCTTGTTTTGATGTTGATTCAAACATTTATGTGGGGGCACCTGGGTGGCTCAGTTGGTTAAGCATCTGCCTTTAGCTCAGGTCATGACCCCAGGGTCCTGGGATTGAGCCCCACATCCGGCTCCCTGCTCAGTGAGGAGCCTGCTTCTCCCTCTCCCTTTACCCCTGCCCCCCTGCTTGTGCTTTCTCTCTGCCTCTCTCTCAAATAAATAAAATCTTTTTAAAAAATTTATGTGACAAAAATTCTTAAGGAAATATTAGCAAACAAAATCCAGCAATATATAAAGAGAATTATACACCATGACCAACTGGGGTTTATCTCAGAAATGCAAGACTAGTTTAACATTCAAAAATCTGTTAATGTAATACACCATATTTGTAGAACAAAGTAGAATAAACCATTTATAGGATAATGGAGAATAAATCATATGATCAATAAATGCATTTTACAAAATCCAATGCCCATTCATGATTTTTTTTTTAAATCTCAAAAAACTAAGAACAAAAGGGAACTCCCTCAATCTGAACAGGCTATATGTTTTATGTTCCATAAACATACAGCTGACATCATACTTAATGAAGACTAAATGTTTTCCCCCTAACATCAGGAACAAGGCAATAATGTCCATTCAGACTATTTCTGTTTAGTAATATATTGAAGGTTCTAGCCAGTGCAGCCAGCAATAAAAAGAAATTCGAAGTGTATAGTTTAGAAGAAAAGAACAACTGTCTTTTTTCATAGATAATATGATCTCATATGCAAAAAATCCTATGGAAGCTACCTAAAAAAATACCAGAACTAATAAGTGAGTTTAGCAAGGTTACAAGATCAATATACAAAAATGTACTGTATTTCTATATACTAGCAACAAGCAATACTAAAGGGAAATAAAGAAAGCAATACCATCTACAATATCATCAAAAACAATAACATAGGGGCGCCTGGTTGGCTCAGTCAGTTGAGCGTCATGATCTCCAAGTCCTGGGATCAAGCCCTGAGTAGAGCTCCCTGCTCAGTGGGGAGTCTGCTTCTTCCTCTCCCTCCGCCCCTTCCTCCTGCTTGTGCTCACTCTTTCTCTCTCTCTCAAATAAATATTTTTTTAAAACACAGTAACAGGGGCGCCTGGGTGGCTCAGACGGTTAGGTGTCTGCCTTCGGCTGGGGTCATGATCCCAGGGTCCTGGGATCGAGCCCCACATCAGGATCCCTGCTCTGCCGGGAGCCTGCTTCTCCCTCTGCCTGCCTCCCTCCCTCTCTCTCTCTCTCTGTCTCTCATGAATAAATAAATAAAATTTAAAAAAAAAAACAACAATAACATAGCCAGGAATAAATTCAACAAAAGTAGTTTAAGCCCTGTGTACTGAAAACTATAAAACAACTGAGAAAAATCAAGGAAAACCTAAATATATAGACAAATATACCATGTTCTTGGATTAAAATATTGTTATGATGGCACATCTCTCCAAATTGATTTACAGATACAGGGGTGCCCGGGTGGCTCAGTCGGTTAAGCAGAGGAAGAGAGAATCTGAAGCAGACTCCAAGTGAGTGCGGGGTTCACCAAGGGGCTCGATCCACTACCCCAAGATCACAACATGAGCTGAAAACAGAGTCAAACGCTTAACCAACTGTGTCATCCAGGTGCCCCTCGGTTTGGATTTCTTTAGTTTTATATTAAGTTTTCAAATCAAGTAGTATAAGTCTTCTCACTTTGTTTTTCTTTTCTTTTTCTTTTCTAAGTAAGCTCTACACCCAACATGGGGCTTGAACTCAGGACCCTGAGATCAAAAATCACATGTTCTACCAACTGAGCCAGCCAAGTTGTTTTTCTTATTTTGTTTTTCTTTATCAAAATTGTTTTGTATATTTTGGCTTTCATGTTTCCATATAGACTTTAGGATAAGTTTGTCAATTTCTACAAATCCCTATGATTTTGTTAGGGATTATATTGTATCTATAGATCATTTTTAAAAAATATTTTATTTATTTGAGAGAGAGATGGAGAGAGAGAAAGCAAGTGGGGGGGAGCAGAGGGAGAAGGTGAGGCAGAGTATCTCAAGCAGACTCTGCTGCCAGGTGTGGAGCCCAATATAGGGCTCAATCTCACAACTCTAAGATCATGACCTGAGCTGAAACTGAGTTGGACACTGAATCAGCTGAGCCACTCAGGTGCCCTGGGTCTTTAATTTTTAATTACTAAAACTTGATGATGGTCACACTGAGGGTCTGTATTCTCCCTTTTTACTAAATTTTGTATGTTTGAAATTTCAAAAATAAAAATTTTTTACACAAAATTTTTACAATGACTTTTTTTTTTGATGTTTTTGTGATGGCCCTACTGTTGGTTACCCTAAAACATCATAATCAGTTTCAGTCATCAGCCACTCTGTACCTTGCTTACTGAGGATGCATAACACTTTGTAGTTCTTACTTGTTTATGTGACAGAGGGAGCACAACAACCATATAAGTAGCTCCCAACATTATATAAAAGCCCTCATGAGTTTATAAAGTTTTCTTTTTTAAAAAAGATTTATTTATTTATTTATTCATTAATTTATTATTTTGAGAGATAGAGCACGGGTCTGGGGGGACAGATGAAGAGGGAGAATCTTTTTTTCTTTTTAAGATTTTATTTATTTATTTGACAGAGAGGGTGAGAGAGTACAAGCAAAGCGAACATTAGAGGGAGTGGGAGAGGGAGAAGCAGGCTCCCTGCCAAGCAGGGAGCCCGATGCGGGGCTCGATCCCAGGACGCTGGGATTGTGACCTGAGCCGAAAGCAGACACTTAACCATCTAAGCCACCCAGGAGCCCCCCGACTTTTTTTTTTTTTTTTTTTAGATTTTATTTATTTGACAGAGTGGGCTCAAGCAGGGTGAGCTGCAGGCAGAGTGAGAGGGAGAAGCAGGCTCCCTGCTGAGTAGGGAGCCCAATGCAGAACTCGATCCCAGGCCCTTGGGATCATGACCTGAGCTGAAGGCAGACGCTTAACCCACTGAGCCACTCAGGTGCCCCGGAGAGAATCTTAAGCAGGTTCCATGCCCAGCACAGAGCCCAATGCAGTGCTCGATCTCACAACCCATGATCATGACCTGAGCCAAAATTGAGTCCGACATTTAACTGAGTCACTCAGGCACCCCTTAGATTTTATTTTTTAAAGTAATCCCTACTCCCAATATGGGGCTCGAACGCATGACCCCAAGATCAAGAGTCACATGCTCTACTGACTGAGTCAGCCAGACACCCCCTCAGTTTTCTTTTGGTGAAATTCATCTAGAAAATAGCCTAGAGCTTAGGACTAGGCAAATGGGCTGTAGTTTCACTGGCTCTGCCCTAAAGTCAATTAGCTAACATGAGAGATAAAGCATGTTAAAATACCAGTTTGGAATGAATAAAAATTGGCATCACATGGTTTAAGTTCTGCAGGGGCTCCTGGGTGGCTCAGTCGTGAAGCGTCTGCCTTTGGCTCAGGTCATGATCCCAGGGTCCTGAGATCGAGCCCCACATCTGGCTCCCTGCTCAGCGGGAAGCCTGCTTCTCCCTCTCCCACTCCCCCTGCTTGTGTTCCTGCTCTCGCTATCTCTATGTCAAATAAATAAATAAAATCTTTTAAAAAATAATTAAGTTCTACATATTAAGGCATGTTTTCTACTATGAGTTCCTTGAGGGTAGGGACTTCTGTCTTGTTCAGTATGTGAGCTACCATACTGTAGAGCAGATGCTCAATAGTTACTGAGATTTATTGAATTTATTAAACCAGTTGAAAGCCTCAGAAAACCACTAATAAAAAATTTTGTTTTACTTAAAATATTAACAAATTCTCTATGTTTTAGTTCCCACAACTGTTAGAATGGCTACTATCAAAAAGATAAGAAATAACAAGTGTTGGTGGAGATGTGGAGAAAAGGGAACCCTTGTGCACTGCTGGTGAGTATGTAAATTGGTGCAGACACTATGGAAAAATAGTACAGGGGTTCCTCAAAAAATTAAAATTAGAACCACTATATGATCCAACAATTCTACTTCTGGGTAATTATCAAAAGAAAATGATAACACTAATACAGAAAGATATATGCACCCCCGTGTTCACTGCAGCATTACTTATAAAAGTAAAAATATGGAAGTAACCCAAGTGTCCATCAGTGGATGAACAGATTAAGAAAATGTGGTGCATGTGTGTGTGTGCACACACACACACACGGTACACACACACACAGAGGAATATTATTCAGTCATAAAAAATCTTGCCATTTGTGGGCGCCTGGGTGGCTCAGTTGGTTAAGTGACTGCCTTCGGATCAGGTCATGATCCTCGAGTCTCCGGATCAAGTCCCGCGTCGGGCTCCCTGCTCAGCAGGGAGTCTGCTTCTCCCTTTGACCCTGTTCCCTCTCGTGCTCTCTATCTCTCATTCTCTCTCTCTCAAATAAATAAATAAAATCTTAAAAAAAAATCTTGCCATTTGTGACAAGATGGATGGACCTTGGGGGCGACATGAAACAAGTCAGACAGGGGAATAAAAATACCGTATGATTTCACTTATATATGGAATCTAAAACAAAAAACAAAAACAAACCCACAGATACAGAGACGAGATTGTTGGTTGCCAGAGGCAGGCAGGAGGTGGGCAAAATGGGTGAAAAAGACCACCTACAAAATAAATAAATCATAGGCATGTAATGTACAACATGACCACTATAGTTAATACTCTTGCATATTTGAAACTTGCTAAGAGAGATCTTAAAAGTTCTCACCACACGGGTCACCTGGGTGGCTCAGTTGGTGAAGCGTCTGCCTTCAACTCAGGTCATGATCCCAGAACCCTGGGATTAAGCCCCGTGTTGGGCTCCCTGCTCAGTGGGGAGTCTGCTTCTCCCTTTGCCGTCCCTGCTCAGTGGGGAGTCTGCTTCTCCCTTTGCCGCTCCCCCTGCTTGTGCTCTGTCAGATAAATAAATAAAATCTTAAAAAAAAAAAGTTTTCACCACAAGAAAAATCGTGCAACTATGTATGGTGACAGATGTTAACTAAACTTATTGTAGAGATCATTTTGCAATATACAGAAATAGTATATCATGTTGTGCACCTGAAACTAATATAATGTATGTCAATTATACCTCAGTTCAAAAAGAAAAGAAAAAAAGTAGTTCCTTTCTGCCTCGTACCCTCCATCAGCTATAAAACCAGTATTTACTTTCATCCACAAAGGGGTAGATCTTGGGCTATTCTAGAAAAAACAACCCTTTGATGTAGGCAGGGGCCATCTGAACCATCGTACTTGGTTTGGATATGCTCCATCTAACCACCTCCCCCACCATGCACACACTCACACGTTCCCTAGTCTGGTTAATACTCTGTCACCACTCATTATTATTATTTTTTTTAAGATTTCAGTTTTAAGTAATCTCTACACCGAGCATGGGATTTGAACTTGCAAGCCCGAGATCAAGAGATGCATGATCCACTGACTAAGTCAACTGGGTGCCGCCCCCACTCATTATCTTTGATTTCTCTTTTCCCCTCAATACTGACACCAGGTTTTATTAACTACGTGTCTCAGATCACAATCTCCCCCCTCTCTCTTCCCCATTGCGCAACCCTAATCTTAGTATCTCACCCAAATGAGACTTTACCACGGTGCCTGCCTCTAATCTCTCCTCCTCCAAGCCAACCTAAACTACAAATGTAAGTCATTCTCTTACTTAAAACCTTCCAACGGGCTCACCATTGTCCTCAAAATAGAAACTCTAAATTGATTTTCTGGGTCCTTCTATAATTAGGTCCATTTCATCTCCCCTTCTCAATCCTTGTTCACCACTACCACTCACCCTACAATTATTCATTGTTAAAGAATATCATGCTCTCCAGGCTTTTGTGTGTTTTCTTCCTTCTGTCTCCAATACTCTCCCCTCTTCCACATTTCAATCTGTCTCATCTTTCAGTGCTTAGCTTAAATGTCATTTCATCTCGCATATTTTTATAGCCTCCTCCCCCATTTAATCCGGAAATAGAATTGATTATATTGTATAATCGTCTGTTTACTTGGCTGAACCTTTCATTAGACTACAGACCAGTCGTCTAGTGCACTCATAATAGTGTTTGGCCCAAAGACAGCACTCAAATCTTTAATGAACAGTTGTTCAAAAAAATATGACACCTAGTAATGATTTAAATTAGCTTCAAAAACATCAGTTTGGTTTCAGGTAATCTGTAGGATTTTGCTTCTTCATTCTACTCCCAAGTTTGGCCCACAACCCCTACCTACAGGGATGCGGTAAAGATTGCCACTAAAATCCATTCTCTCCTTCCATAACTGATCGTGGCTGCCCAAGAATGAACTAGACTTCCCAGTGCCTCTTGCAGTCATAGGCAATCATGTGACCAACCTTTAGTCAAAGAACTGTGAGAAGTGACACAACTTATTTAAAGGGCCTGGACTTCCAAAGCCTCTTCCTTTAGCCAACTAAAATAAAAACGGAGTAATCTTGGAAACCATGTTTTGGACATGGCAAAACTCACTTGGAGACCAGGTCTTTGAAAGACTACACAAGACATTTATGTGGTGAGAAGTAGGCTACCTTTATCAGAGCCATCGCATTTCGGGGCCTCTGTTACAACTATCATTACCATATGGGCGCCTGGCTGGCTCAGTCAGAACATGCAACTCCTGATCTCGGGCTTGTGAGTTCAAGCCCCAGGATGGGTACAGAGCTTGCTTAAAAAAAATGTCTTTAAAAAAGTAAATAAAATAAAATCTTAAAAAAAAAAAAAAACCTATCATTTCTGTAAACCCTGATACACAGGATACAGATAGGTAGATAAAATGGGAAACCTGAGATACTCAGAAATACATTAGCCTAATAAAGATTAAAATTTCCAGTATCAAAAACAGCATTACAAACCAAGGGTCATGTAAATATAGAAACTAGGATTTTCCAAAACTAATTAAAAATATTTTCCTTGATGAGATTGATAGGTTATTTGAGGCAAATTAACAAAATTAGCAAGTAAAATCAATACAAAAACGACAAGGGGAAAGAACTTGTGTCTGTTGTGAGGGCTAGCCCAAGGATAAAGGGACAGGTGATAGACATCATATCACATACCAACTTCTTAGCGGTCACTAACTAGTACCAGGCAGCTCAAAGACAAAATGGGCAGACTGTACACAAAAACATGCCTAGTTCATATGGCAATAAACACCTAACAAAAAGGACTAAAGATTTTAAGAGTAATGAAAAAGATAAATTAGTAGGGCACCTGGGTGGCTCAGTTGGTTAAGTGACTGCCTTCAGCTCAGGTCATGATCCCAGGGACCTGGGATCGAGCCCCGCTTCAGGCTTCTTGCTCCCCAGGGATCCGGCTGCTCCCTCTCCTTCTGCCTGCCGCTCCCCCTGCTTGTGCTGTCAAATAAATAAAATCTTAAAAAAAGAAAGAAAAAGACAAATTCGAGAAAAAGAAAAGTCTAACTTTTTTGTCACTCTCCTTAAGAAGCTACTTCAGAGCCCCTGGGTTCTCAGAAGAGCTACTGGCATGAAGACAAAATGAATATATTAGTTTTCCAAAGCAACATTTATCTATCTCAGGCCAGTACAAAAATCCCTACTACTAGAGAGAGATTAGAGGCAGATCTGTTTAAAATACCATTTAAAAAATTTTCCAATGGTGAGTAGAAGATCGTGGTTAAGAGCCCCAGCTGACTACTTACTGGGTGTATAATTCTGGGTGAATTATTTAACTTCCATAGGATTCAAGTTTTCTTAACAGTAACGGGTGTTCCAATTCCTTTGACACCATTCAATAAAACTGCAGTGATTTAATGAAAGCATGTAAGGTGTTCATTATTTATGCCAAGTACTATACTAAAACCATTATCACTGTACCCTGTTATACTTCTACTCCAATGGGGGTTTTGTGCTTTGATTTTTAGAAAGGATTTAAGTTTGGCATTAATTTTGAAGCAACTAGAAGTTCCTTTAAGGGTGACTTTTTACAATGCTATTACCGAAAAGGCCACGTGTATTCTGCTTGCCAACAGTTTACCCCACTTCACCTCTGTCTTTTCACCTCTACTACTCTAATGCTCTTACAGAAATCAGGTATTAAAATTCCCATGTACTTAACGAGATACTTGTGACACACATCTTGAAACAGGACTGATTGGTATTAATGATGAAATCCTTATAAACTCAGAACAAAGAAATTTGGGTGCTAAGAAGGGAAAAGGTATGGTGGCAGCAGACCTACTTTCATTCCAGTAGGACATTCTTAGCAAAAGTGTAATATTCGATGCATTTGTTCCAAAATTCATGCTTCTATGTTGTTATAAAACTATGAAATGCCAATTGATTTACATCTTCCCAAAAGTTGTGATTCTCACACACCACTGGCGACTAATGGGATCAAAACCACAAGTGTTAGTTATATTCAAGGCATAAATTCTAGGTGGTAAATGGAGACTGCCTTCTCTTCAACCTACAAATCTTCAGTTGGCTGGCTTTTTTGACAACTGCCAGAGAATGAGAATTTTGGCAAGTATAACTACAATGGACAAATACATTTTTACTATAAAACCATTACAAAGACCTACAGAAAATGTGGTATAAACATTGTGACTAAGTAATCCTTCCGGCCACAGTGAATGATCCAGTACTATGATGGTGTAGATCTCTTCCCAGATTAGGAACAGTACACCTAATCAATGGCACCTTCTCATGTAGAAGTCCAAGTACTTCAACAATTTGAGGAAAAGCACACATAAAAATGCTTTTAAGTATAATTTGAAGAGCACCTGGGTGGCTCAGTCGTTAAGCATCTGCATTCGGCTCAGGTCATGATCCCAGGATCCTGAGATCGAGCCCCGCATTGGGCTCCCTGCTCAGTGGGAAGCCTGCTTCTCCTTCTCCCACTCCCCCTACTTGTGTTCCCTCTCTCGCTGTATCAAAAAATAAATAAAAACCTAAAAAAAAGTATAATTTGAAGAATATTTAAAAAAATTCAAGAGCAAAAAAAGCCATCATTCATTCAGGTTTTGAAATTCAAATTTCATTTGTTTCCTACTCCCAATTTATTCTTCTACATGAGGGGTCAGCAAACTTTCCCATAAAGGAATAATTAGTAAATAATTTATGTCTTGCTGGTCTTATGTCAAAACTTCTCAGCTCTGCCATTTTATTACAAAGGCAGCCATAGATGGGGGCGCCTAGGTGGCTCAGTCATTAAGCGTCTGCCTTCCGCTCAGGTCATGATCCCAGGGTCCTGGGATTGAGGCCCGCATTGGGCTCCGGGCTCAGTGGGAAGCCTGCTTCTCCCTCTCCCACTCCCCCTGCTTGTGTTCCCTCTCTCGCTGTGTCTCTGTCAAATAAATAAGTAAAATCTTTTTAAAAAGTTAGGATTTTATTTTTTTTAAATGTTATTTATTTATTTATTCATGAGAGTCAGAGAGAGAGAGAGAGAGAGAGAGAGAGGCAGAGGGAGAAGCAGGCTCCCTGCCTAGCAGGGAGTCTGATGCGGGAACTCGATCCCAGGACCCTAGGATCATGACCTGAGCCGAAAGCAGACGCTTAACCATCTGAGCCACCCAGGCGCCCAAAAAGTTAGGATTTTAAATTACAGATATACAAATATTACTATTTTGAGAAAAACAAAAGTACAGAGGGGCAGATTTCAGAAAGCACAGGCAGGAAAATACGAGATCCAGTCATGATAAATATTTACCAGTTACCATTCCTCTACTTCACAAATATTGTGCTAAGAAAATAAAGCAGTAAACATAGTTGGTTTTAAAGTAATGACTTTATTAATAAATATACATCCATATGATGATGTAGATACAAATCATGAACACTACTCCATTCCCATACACATAATTGCACACGAGTAGCTCAAGTTCATGGACATAAAAACATACACAGTATCTATTCAGACTTTTTACAGCAGAGGACAGCGTGCTTGTATTAGTTAATTGGTAATTATTTTCTCTGTAATTATCTGTGGAAAAAGGAAACTGTGAAACTTAAAGAATCAAAGTGGTCTGATTACTATAAATCACACACTTGATTTACTATAGCATTAAAATTTCCAAAAATTAAATACATTGTATGTGAGAGTACAGATTTACCTACTTTGGAGGAGGGGGAGGGAAAAGCAAAGGAAAGATTTAGATACATCCTAGAGTTTAATAGCGTATAGGGAAGCCATAATAAAAACAAAAATATAATAGCATCTAAATACTTTATGTCCAAGGAAAAAAATGTTTTTAACTGTTGTGAATTTTTATATCATAAAGGGATCACAAAATTTTACTGCATATAGAGACAATGACCGACAAGAGCAGCAGGTATCGCCAACATCCCCTGAATTATTTTTTTAAAGCTTCTTAGAATATAAAGGAGAAGGTTTTTTTTTTTTCTTTAGCTCATACACTGGTTTTTCTTACACTGGCTGGATCACCTTTAACCTAATAAATGGATCCAGATAATTGTTTTTTCCTCCTTAACTCAAAGAAACTCTTATTACATCATGAAAATATACATGTAAATTCACACAAACATCAGTTTGGAATGAAGATTACTTTTATTACTTTAACAGATGTCTTCTTTAAAAAGTAAATAAAAAATATAAAGAATATTTTAGTCTAATTGAACACTGATTTTAAAAATGTCCCCAAATATTAAAAATTAATCAGATACTTATTTTCTTCCAATACATTATGCCAGTATTTTTTTAATATCCAGTGCAAAACTCCAAAGATAGTATCAAAATCATCCCATACTAAAGATTAGTTATGCAAGGTTATATCTGTCAAAAAATGAAAATTTTATCTGTATTAGCTGCTTATTTGTTAATATAATAAATAAGGCATGTTAAAGTAGTTGTCAAAGAAAAAAAGTAAAGCAAACTTACTTGAAAGCAGATCATTTTCTGACCAACAGTTTTAATATAGAATAGTGAAACCTATTTTATGAAGAACAGAATTATACAATATAAAATTAGCAATTTACCTTTCAAGGAACAATCACACAGTTGGAGGAAAAGGCCAGTTTTCCCCAACTGATTATATTAAGTATAGGCAATTGTTTAACATGCTATTTCAGTGTTTATCATGACAAGAGACAGTGTTACAAAAGATGCACAATGTAGTCTTTATAGAGAAGTAAAAATATTTTATATTTTAAGACTTCATGTTATCACTTAGATGTCTTTCTCTTCAGCATGGCACCAATAAACTTCACAAGGAGAAAAGGAAGTGGAATCAGGAGATGCTCACCACCATACAGATCTAATTACTCCAGGTAAATGCTTACATGAACAGAAAATTCAGCTTTCTAAACAATGTTAACCATTCACAACTGTAGCCATTCGCCTCCTGATATTAATAAACACTGTTATGAACAGAATTCCTTTAGCTGATTTCACCATTTCATTAACATGTATACAAAATTCATTATACAATAATACACCTGCTTTATCTTCTGACACACAGCACAGCACCACTGAGTAGATGTGCTGGAGGATGGGAAAGAGGCAGGGCAATGAATGAATGAAGCAATAGCAAGAGAGAAAGGGAAGGGTATGTACAACAAAATCAGGAATGAAAATAAACCTAAAGGATATTGTCAAATGGACACAGTATAAAACAAGAGGCAACCAAATCCTTAACGGTGATATACATTACCCTACGGTAGAACATTCAATTAAAGTTATTTTCAGGAACTCAAAAGAGGATTTTTAAGTAGCCAACTGCTGAACATCACCTTGAGAAACAGCTAAATGACAGATACATATCAAAACTGGATAAACATATGAATAAAGATGTAAGCATTTGTGTGTCAGAAGTTACACTGTTCTGAGTAAATTATTCAAAGTTTTATATTTTAAGCTTCTGCAAGGAGAAACTCTTGTAACAATTTAGCTGCCAGAATGTTACAACTTGTTATATAGTCATCCAATATTGTTCTCTACGGTTTGTGCAAAGCTAAAATTGTTGAGGTCACTCACTGTCTTAGATGCCAGTGCACACAGTCCCCACATACAATGCAACACCTCCTACTATATAAAGAGCAGCATAAGTCCAGCTCATTGTGTCAGGCATCACTGGAACGCCTGAAGGCTTGCTGCTTTTTTCCTGATGAAAAGGTACAAAACATGACATCCATTTGCAATAACGAGAGTTTGCATTAACTGAGAGCAAGCCCAAATAACACAATGTGCACCCTTTTAAAATTCTAATTATTTTAAAAGTTTTTGGGTCCTGCAAATCTACACTATAATCTCAAAGGCATTTAAAATTCCACAATTTGAGTGGAATTTTTTTTCAAATCCAAAGTTTGTAAAGTTTATTTTATTGAGAACAAACTCAGAATAAATAAAATGCATATTAACAAAGACTATTACTTTCAGAAAGGGGAGAAGAGTGATTTCTCTCTGTCCCTACCATACACATCTACCCAATACTTTTTCTTTTCTATCTTGCTTCTAAAGCAAACATTGTTGGAAAAAATTTTCTTTTGGATGAAGTGGTCTCACTGGAGCCAACAATTAGATTTTTAATTAAACTAATCAACATATTTTTACATGATTCATGCATAGATGGATTCCAATATATTTCTTAATATTTGGGTTCTGACAGTCAGACAATTGCATTTTGTTTATACCAGTTTTAGACTCTACCATTCAATTTGTGTCCTTTGGTAGACATAAACCTGAAACCACAGTAAGTGCTAATGCAATGGGACAATTTCTCAGGAAAAAAACTAATAAAATTTTGAATGAATGAACATTAATAAATGTTTTAAGTATAATGCTTTAAAACTAAACATATGAAAGGCAAAATGTAGTGACTACAGCTACATGCAGACCTTAAGAATGTTTTTCTATTATATTAAGTATGCTATTCTCAGAATGCATATTTCACCAGAAATGTAATGTGTTTTCATTAAAAAGTTTAATTTTTGTGTAAATATGAATTGTTTGTAGTGTTTGGTATATATGCTCTTAGGCAATTAAAAAATACACAACGTATCATTGTTGAAGGCAAACACTAAAGAATTCTTTTAGGAATGATGGTTAAATCAATTAATACCATGTAAATCAATAAAATAAAATAAATAAGCTTCTGCTGCTTTATTAAACCTAGAACATTAAAAGATTTTTAACATCTGAAGTCTGTGTAAATGCCAAAGCATACAAATATCTGTGTCCTGTCTCATGAAAATAAATGTTACAAAACTCACAGCCATTACCTCAAGTAATCCTGAATCATTAGTTTGCTTTGTTCCATCAGTTAAAAATACCTTGGATACTATCTTTATTATATTGTAGGCTTACTTCACAAACTAACAGGTATAATGGTTTCAGTTGTTTAGCACATAAAGCATCTATTTAAAATGGCCCAAAAGGAGTTATGAAATATGAGACACAACCAGAACTCTAAAGGAAAAGCAAAAATGATTTAGTTAGGTATTACACTTGAACCTATATACAAATACAATGCCACTGCTCATGCCCTGAGTGCATCTGTCAGCATATGGCAGTTTCTAAGCAAAGGCAGGAAAACAAATCAAACGGGAAAACAAATTTGGAAAGCCCAGGCCATAATACCATGTATGTCAAAGTAAAACCAGAAGCTTTGGGATTATTCACAATATTCCTTCTAAACCTGGCCCTCCTTTCCTGCCTCACTCACTCATTGGGTGGCTTGACTTCACTGCTGGTTTCCTCTACCCCATGAACTGCCCTGCCATGCATCATAGGGTAAGGAAAGGCAGCGGTGCCACAGCCATAACCAAGATCGGCAAGCCGGGATAGAGCTTTAATGCTACCTGGAGGTCTCCCTGGGCTGACTTTGTATCCTGCAGCTTTGGTTGTACCCAAAGGTCTGCCTGGACTTGTCTTAAATCCAGCTGCTTTGGTGGTTCCCAAGGGTCGGCCTGTGCTGGTACGGTATCCTGCGGATTTGGTGGTTCCTGAAGGTCGGCCACGTTTACCGGATCGGTTGAGATTTTTCTTTTTCTTTAGTTCATCTTTTATCTCTAGACTTCTGCCACTTGTAGTCTGCAAGTGTGTTTCATTTAATGGGTCTTGCCTCTGACAAGCCATTGGTTTGTGGCTGACTGTGTGGCTATATTTGCTTTGCTGGGAGGAATATATGTCAAACTGATCAGCAGCTCTCATGGCATCTTCATTGAGGCAGGAAGGCTTGCCAGGCCCACAGAAAGCCGGATTACTGCTGGCAACAGGATGCATCATTTTCTACCAAAAATAAATGACAAATATGCATAAATACACATATACAAATATACACCTGTATGACAGTATTCAGTGGGAAAATAGTCTGTCTTCCAAAAACTATGTAGGCTACCTAAAATTAGGCTGACAGGCAGGACACCAGACCACTTATAAACAAACACACATCAGCAGATTCAAAGATACTTGTTTTCCTCAACTTAACCAAGGGTATGGACATAAGTCACACAAGATAACTATAATACTGCATTAGTAACCATAATGTTCTCTGCTTAGGAAAAGGAAAGGTGGATAATTAGAGAATAAATCTATTACATTTTTGTAAAAAAGATTTTATTTATTTATTTGACAGAGACACAGCGAGAAACGGAACATAAGCAGGGGGAGTGGGAGAGGGAGAAGCAGGCTCCCCGCCGAGCAGGAAGCCCGATGTGGGGCTCGATCCCAGGACCCTGAGATCATGACCTGAGCTTCAGATGCTTAACGACTGAGCCACCCAGGCACCCCTAAATCTGTTACATTTTATAGGTTCTTTTCTTCTAGATTATAAAACCCAGAAGGATAACAACAAACACAAGAACTCTATTAACATTATTTTTTTTTTTTCCCATTTGCCTAACATTCTTAGAATGTCTTCTTTTGGCCTTTTATTTCTCACATATACACGTCTGATCTGGCCATAGTTGCCACAAGGGGGACACTTCCTCCTTATTATAACTTATTATTGATATAGAATCCTCAGTGTTGGGGTACCTGGGTGGCTCCCTCAGTTAAGCATCTGACTCTTAGTTTCGGCTCAGGACATGATCTCAAGGGTCATGAGATAGAGCCCTGCTTCAAGCACCGCACTCAGCAGGGAGTCTGCTTCAAGATTCTTTCCCTCTGCCCCTTCCCCCACTCGCGCATGCGCTCTCGATCTCGCTGGCTTGCTAAAATAAACAAATCTTTTAAAAAAAGCGGAGGGGGCGCCTGGGTGGCTCAGTTGGTTAAGCGACTGCCTTTGGCTCAGGTCATGATCCTGGAGTCCCGGGATCGAGTCCCACATCGGGCTCCCTGCTCAGCAGGGAGTCTGCTTCTCTCTCTGACCCTTTCCCCTCTCATGCTCTCTCTCAAATAAATAAATAAAATCTTTAAAAAATAAAAAAAATAAAAATAAAGAGGAAAAAAAGGATCTTCAGTGTATGCTACACTTTACAAAACACGGAATGTGCCAAGCTAAGAACACAATCTCTCAAGGTACTGACCCCCTTTAAATTAACTAATCCATAAAAAAACCCCAAAACAAAAACTTTTAATCCAAACTATCCAAACAGGAGGAAGTACTCATAAAAGGTGAACAAAGGTTTCCAGTAGCTAAAATGAATCAACACTTATACAACTGAGAATTACACTACAAAAATATGGGTAACAATCATAATATTTCTATTTTGAAGGTATGATTATCAAGACAAAAAGCTGAATGTGCAATTTCTTCCTGATCATAAATATGTGTGGATCTTCTTCCCTTAAAAGAGCCCTGTGACCGACTAATTAACAAAGAGTCCAGTCTCTGTTCTGTGAAAACATCCCCGTGATTTTTTTTTCTTTATAAAGTATATATTACAACCACTACCATAACAGATCAGCACTGAACAGCCATATCATTTAGACACACAGAAAATGAGTTTATTTTTTTTTTAAAGATTTTATTTATTAGAGAGAGAGAGAGTGAGAGACAGCATGAGCTGGAGGAAAGGCAGGAGGAGGAGGGAGAGGTAGACTCCCGGCTGAGCAGGGAGCCCGATGCTGGGTTCGATCCCAGGACCCCGGGATCAATGCCTGAGCCAAAGGAGATGTTTAACTGACTGAGCTCCCCAGGCACCCCAGAAAATGAGTGTAGTGAAACTAAAGTATTATATTCCAATAAGGTTAGAAAAATAAAGATATGAGTTCCAATTCATATTTAGAAAAAGAGTTACAGGTGTACAGTAGTATCTAGCCCCTAAGCTGTTAATGTTTGCCTACACACACCATACATGTAAAATTGCACCAAAACCTCAGTTATAAAGGCAAAAGGAAATGGGAATCAAGTCACAGAACTGAATTTGTTAAATTACTAAATATTTCCTAAAAATCAACAGATACAGAGCTATTCGCCAGCTGGCTTAAAGTCTTAACTATAAAGGAAGAATATCTACAATGAGAAGCTACTTGTTTATGGCAGAAGCCTACAGACTTGAGAACATAGAACAATTTAAATGAGTTAACACAAATATTAAAAGGAGTAATTCTTTGCTCAATCCCCAAGGATATAATAAGAAATGTTATTAATTATCACTTCACCAGCTCAAATTCTAATTTCAGCTCAGAAATAACGACAGATCAAGATGTGTTCCAAATGTAGTAATATTAGCTGAAAGTTAAAACATTTTCTATGTGCCAGGTAATAAGCTTGGCACTTTGCACATTATCTGATTTAATCCACACAACTCTATGAGGAACATACTATTATTAGCCTTATTTTACAGAAAGGAGGGATTTTTAGCAATTTGCAAGGTCACACATTAGGAAATGGTAAAGCCAAATAGGAATTCAGGTAATCTGACATCAGAACCAACAATTTCAGCATAATACACAACTACATCAGGGTTTCTCAAGAGTAGCACTGTCATTTGAATCAGATAATTCTTGGGCAGGGGGTGTCCTGTGTATTTTAAGATGCTTAGAAGCATTCCTAACCTCTACCCACTAGATGTCAGTAACTACACTCTCTTCTCCCTCCCAATTTGACAACCTAAAGTTTCCCCATACATTGCCAAATATTCCCTGGCGGGGGGGTGGGGCGGGGGGGGCGTGGAGGGGGTGGGGCAAAACTCACCCCCTACCATGAGAATGACCCAGCTATACTAAAATGAAAACATAAGACCCACTTTAAAATATTCCTGTTTTTTATTCACCTCTTTTGCTCATACCTCTCCAAATATCCACAAAATCTTTCTGTTGATAATATCTACAAAGTCAAACAGATTTGTTTTCCAAATTGAAGAAAAGCTAACGTTGGAATCTGTGAAGGGACTAACCACTTCCTTTCCCCTTCAAGTTATAAACTAATTGAGACATATAAACAGGAATTAGGAATCAAAATACTAGTTTATTGCCAATAAAGTTGGACTAGAGACCCCATGCAAAAACAAAGAGAAACACAGACCTCTGAGAAGATTTTAAGAGAAAAAGTTACCCCCTTTTCAATTTTATCATTCAGAAATCACCCTGCTGCAAGGAAAGCTCTAGTAAAACGAGGTAGAAAGGTACAAGTTCCCTTCCACAACCAGCAATGACAGTAAAGGAAGAAAATGTTTCTTCCTACAGTCTATTTCAGTGCTTTACATTTCAGGCCTTTTAAGTTCCTATCATTAATTTATCAAAACCTTTCCTCTGGACTTTACTTCCCTTAACTTTACTTCCTCTTAATTTAACAGAACATTCACCATATATTAGCACTCAGGATACAGAGCCAGCTTACATTACGTTAGGCTCTTAAAGGCAAGATGGCCAGTATCTTCTACTCGGATACCAACAAACATTGAAAAAAAAAATACACTATTTAAAAAGTAGACCTGTAATTAAAAAAGAAAAAAAGAAAGGCACTTTTCACCAATTCCTTTAATCTTCTCCAGGAATTTAGGCATTTGGTTTGTATTATGTTAATTTACTTCTGACACGGCTCACATTTATTGAGAGCCAAGCCCATGCAAAACACTATTCTAAGCACTAGGACACAAAACAGGAGTAAAGTTGTTTATTCCAATGGACAAACAACGAGACACTGACCTGAAGAACATTTCTAAGCTCAAGTCTTCTATATGTTTTATGTTTTCCTTCCCTGCTGTCAAAAAATCAGTATTCTACTTACTCAATAACTGATTAAGAAGCTAGAAAAGAGGGGCACCAGGGTGGCTCTGTTAAGTGATTTTGAAAGGGTCATGATCTTAGGGTCATGAGATAGAGCCCCGCGTGGGGCTTCAAGTTGGGTGTGGAGCCTGCTTAAGATTCTCTCTCCCTCTGCCCCTCCCCACTCTGCTCACCCACAGCCTGAGCTCTCTTTAAAAAAAAAAAAAAAAAAAAGTTGGAAAAGAAATTAATCTACTATGACAGTTACTGATGTAGTTAACTAAAAAGGAAAGAGCTAAAACCCATCCTTTCTACTTTGGGATTTCAACCTCAAGATGGGAATCAACAGCATTAGATCCTTTTGTGTATCATCATCTACATACACACATACACATACACACACACACACACACACACACGATATATATGTTTGTAAGCAGTATTTATATATACAAGCATTAATTAATCCTACACTTAATAATGTCTCCTACTTCAGGGCTTGGCAGCATACTGTTCTTTCTTGTTAAGACTCTTCCCATAATATAGTAGAGTTCAGTGAAAGTATGCAGGTCACATTTCTTAAAGAGAGTCAGAATGAATACATTTCTATAAAGTTTGGACTGAATGAAAGCCAAGGGTTACATAACACAATGTGTAGTCTATCAGAGGTTAATTACCTTTAAAAATGGTTCACTGAATATACGGGAGACAACTAAGAGCTTCTATATATTTTAACTATGACTAAATTAGAATTTTTAAAGCACACACTGGGGCGCCTGGGAAGCTCAGTCGGTTGAGAAACTGTTGATTTCCGCTTGGGTCGTGGGATTGAGCCCCCGCGTCCGGCTCCAAACTCAGCGGGGAGTCCGCTTGGGATTCTCTCCCTCTGCCCCTCCCCCCGCCCCCTAAAATAAATAAATTAATCCTAAGAAAAAAAAAAAGGCACACACTAAAACTTGCTATCCTTGAAGCTGTTTTACTGTATTTAAACACGAAAATCCCTGGGTGAGCCGTTCTTTATGAAATAATTCTTTTCCCTTTTCTTGAATGTGGTACTCATTACTGCCAACATAAAGAACTATAACTATTTTTAGTAACTTCACAAAGCATTCCTGAAGCTTTCTAAACATGGAGAATATCTTTCTTTCAAGAAATCCCAAGTTCTGCTCTCCTCCGAAGATCAAACATCACCTAATTCTCAGATATTTATTTCAGGTCATCTGGGTTGCAACGGTTATACAGAATCATATGTTTTTATAATTCTAAATGAAAGTCTATTTGTGACCCACATCACTCAGAAAGTGTATTCAGCGAGGGCCAAAACAAATGCCAAAAGCCATGCATCCTGTCCCACCACGGAAAGTTTTGATACCAAGACAGATCATAAATAACGGCCTTCTTTGTCTTCTTTCTACCCCTTAATTGTGCCCCACGGCGCAGTTTCCCCCGTGCCAGAATCCTTATTTGACAAGAGGCGTTTGGAAATGTATTACCTGTTGTAACCGAAAGCGATTATTAATGCATTAACAATAACAACTTTGCAGAAGATACACGCCCACACCAGAGAAAGAGTCGTAATACCCTCCCACAACCAAAATTCAGAGCCCGCTATCCGTGCACTTGGGAGTTCTGCTAGCTGCAGAAGTCCACGGACCACTCCATCTAAACGTCCATCTCGAAGCCGGCAGGCTTTAATTTAACGGGGGACAGGGAGGACTGCTAATTTTGACCTTTCAAAGAAAAGAAAGGGTGACCCCTCCCCCCCCGCCGCAGGAGGCATTTCCCCCCAATAATGGCTCCACGCCGAGGGACGAGCAGGCTACGTCCGGGGCCCCTCCTCTCGCTGCGGGCTGGGCCAGAGCCCCTCCTCAGACGTGGGTCGGAGACCTCTTCGCACCGGCAGGCTGGGCCCCCTTTCTCGCCTTCTCCACGAGCTCCCGCCGCCCCGACTCTGCTCGGAGCCACACTGACAAACCCCCGCGCGCCCACCTACCTCAGCCGCTGGTAGCCCGGCCCCTCAGCGCGCCCAGGGGTTGCCCATCAGCTGGGAACCTCACGCCGGCGCCGCTCCCTTCCCAGCCCGTCGCCTCGGCACTGGGCGAAGAGCCCAAGTCAGAGGGGCAGGCAGCGAGGGCGGTGGCGGCAAAGCGGACGCTGGCTCTCAGCTCTCGCCGCGGCCACCGCTCAGGGTCCTACCCCAAACGCAAGAGGAAGAGGCCGCCACAGCCCAGTATTGCGAGGGGAGGCGTGCGCGAGCTCGCAAGGATCGCGCACGCACACGCACGCGCACATCGCGAGACCCAATCTCCCGCCGACGACCAGCACGCAAGCCTGGGCAGGGTCGCCGGCGGAGCCAGGCTGCGCTTGCGCGTGGTGGGGACGGGCAGGGGGCGGGGCTTAGGCCCGTGCCGCTCAGGCTGTGGTGCAGACTGTGCGCTGCGGATGGGCAGAGACCGTCCGGAAGGGGAGTAACTTCCTTATGGGATTGATTTTCACCCCGGTTCTGTGATGTTGGAACTCCTACTTGACCCCATTTCTCAGATTACAGGACTAAAGTGATGGAGTCAGGATTTGAATCCACCTCTCTGGTTCCAGAAAGTGTGCCTTTAATCGCTGTTGGTAAAGATTAATGCCTAATTGTGTCAGATGCTTTCCAAAGCACGTTGAAAGGACTCAGCTTCTGTCCTTTACTGGTTATGGATAGGTAGGTTGAGACCTCCACCTGCTAACACAATGGGGAATATTCAAATAATATAAGGCGTTTGGACCCTCAAGCCTAGAATCATAATGAAGAACCGCATTTTGTGGGACATGCTATAATTTTTAAAAAAGATTTTATACCCCTGGGTGGCTCAGTCGTTAAGCGTCTGCCTTTGGCTCAGGTCGTGATCCCAGGGTCCTGGGATCGAGCCCCGCATCGGGCTCCCTGCTCTGTGGGAAGCCTGCTTCTCTCTCTCCCATTCCCTCTGCTTGTGTTCCGTCTCTCTCCCTGTGTCTGTCAAATAAATAAATAAAATCTTTAAAAAAAATATTTTATACTCATGACCTCAGAACTGCCATATTCTTCATTACACCATAACAAGAAGGGATGGGACTAGTCGTAGTTTGCTTACAAAATCCCCTTTATGTAGTTACTGTAAAATTTCCAGCGTATGTCACCCCATACAAGCCACTTAGCAGAAGGTACTGGTTTCCCCAGTTCTTCCCGCTGTGAATTTGAATATGCGAGAAAGGACAAGATCCAGAATTAAGAAGGTTGCTTAGAAGACCCTTTATTAGGTAGTGCTAAGAGGGTAGGGGCGGTGTTTCTCCTTTTTGCCTAGCAGTGAAGACTGTGTGAGGAGGTAATTCTTAGCACTGAGTTCTGCTTTGAGCACAGCATTTGTCCAGGCACTGCTGCCAGTGGGAAAGACAGGAGCAACAGGAAAACCAAATAGGGTACATGAAACAAGGTAGCCCATTCATTTTCTGGCAAGCGTAGTTCCCTAACAAGATTCTAAATATTGACTCATTACTTCTTTAAAATACTACAAAACAGTACTGATTATACCAGTACTGTTCCTTTATGAAAGGAAAATACCAATGTAGAAGACAGCTAAAATATGTACACAGACTTGAGGACATATTAAGTAGCCTTCCAAAAAATATTAAACAGGTTTTCTCCACACAAGTCCTCTTTTTTATTCTTGAAGTGGAATTTGAAAATGCACTGTAGCACTCCCAGATCATGACTATCCCAGATCCAAAACTCCGTATTTTTTCTGAAATGGCATTTGTACATAAAACCACTTAAGAAACACAAACTTTTGTCTTAATAAGGTCCGATGATTTGCAGGCCTAATGGAGAGGTAGCCAGAATAACACATGGAGTCAGACATTCCTGGGTTTGAATGCCTCTCTGCCATTTGTCTCCTATGGTACCTTGGGCAAGTCACTGTTCTTTCCATAAGTTTCCATATGTGTGAAATGAAGACACTGTCTTCCTTGCAGGGATAAGAAATTAAATGAGCTAATGGGTAAAGATAGCGGTGGATTTAAATCTAGGTCTACCACTTACTAGTTATATGACTGTGGACAAGCAACTAGTCAATTCAACATATATTTACTGAACGCAAAGTCCTGGGGATACAGGACTAACATGGTCCCTGACTTCAGGGAGTTTAGATTCTGGTGAGGTAGACAAAAACTCAAGTTGATAACCAGAATACAGTGTTAAATGCAGTAATCTGTTTTCTGAGAATCATCTCAGGTTGGCCTTAACGAGGTGCTATAGTACACACAGATAAAACGTGTAACTAGTCCTGATGTAGAGGCTTTTTCAAGAGCAGAGCCATTTATCATCACTTCATGTGCAACAAGAGCACACTTTTAAATGTCACACTCTGACTTATCAACCAAAGTTTCTTCTATAGAGTATAGACCCTTGAAATACAATTTGGACCCGATCCAACATTCTTCATTCCTTCTCCAACAGCTTCAGCCTCGCTCTGGGCAGGCCAGATCAGACAGAGGACCAGCTAATAAGATTTCTGAATGATAAATGGTGGTTGTACACATGCAAAGGAAGGCCATAAAAGGAATATTTGTCTAGAGCCAGGAGCTGGCTGTCTCTAGAGACCTTGAACTGTGGCAACAAGTGTTCCTAAATACTTTCACTTGAACTGAAAGATACAGAAAGAAAAAATGAATCTCACTTTCTAGATTTTAGTTTATCAGTAGCCATGGACTGTTCTCGCTAGGTATACAGCTTATAGCAGTACTGAAAATAATAGCAATACGGAAAGAGCATGAGAAAACCCACACCTGTTGTAATGATAATAGTACTGATACTTACTGGATGCTTACCATATGCCAGGCACTATCTTTATATGCTTTAAATGTTCTATTTCACCTCATCCTCACAACAACCCCGAAGATAGGTATTATCACATCTATTTACATATGAAAAAGCAAATGTTTTAAAGCATTTAAGCAACTGCCTAAGGTTGTTCAGGTACCCCCAATATAGTAAATTTATTTATACTTATGTACATGAACTGTTTTACCAATATTGTAATACTGTATTTAAACACGTCATGAAACAACATATTATAAAAGCTATAAAAAAAAATTAAAGGATGGGGCGCCTGGGTGGCTCAGTCAGATAGGCATCTGGCTCTTGATCTCGGGGTCTTGAGATCAGCTCTGTGCTCAGTGGGGAGTCTGCTCGAGGATTCTCCCCCTCTCTCTTTGCCCCTCCCCCAGCTCACACATACTCTCTAAAATAAATTTAAAAAACCACAAAACTTAAAGGATGAAATTTAAAAAGTAACACAAACAGCTCTAGTATTTTCTTCCTGCTTTCCAAATGGCCTACTATACATGTGCCCCACTTTGAAGACCACTACGTTAGATCACAGGCAAAGTCCAAGAACAAAAGAAAGTGAAGATTATCAGTAGTGTTCAAACTTGAAGTGTATCACAGAATCATTACCACCCCAGACACACTTAAATAGCACCACTAGACCCCTAAAAATTTAGAGGAACTTGTGTTCTCCTTGGAACTCCCAGGCATTCACCCCCCTGCTCTTTCCATCAAGCTTTCCAGATCGGTGACTTGGGCCCTGGGCTGGCTTGGGAGATAAAAAGGACTCTTTTTGCAAAAGTCAACAATACAGTTCTGGGGGTCTCAGCTTTCAGAAGACTTCCATAGGCAAAAGCACAGAAAGAAAATAATGCCTTCAAGGATCCTTGAACTGCAGGATCCAGGTACCTGAGAGAGAGCCTACTAAGAATTCAGAAATAAAGGCCACAGACACGTTAAATCCTAGGCTGCTAAGAAGTGCCTGGAGTTGATAAGCTGCTAGAAATCCATCTACTACTAAGTGCCAAGTTAAAATGATATGCTTCTGGGCGCCTGTGTGGCTCGGTCGTTAGGTCTCTGCCTTTGGGTCATGATCTCAGGGTCCTGGGATCAAGCCCCGCCTTGGGCTCCCTGCTCGGCGGGAAGCCTGCTTCTCCCTCTCCCACTCCCCCTGCTTGTGTTCCCTCTCTTGCTGTTTCTGTCAAATAAATAAATAAAATCTTAAAAAATAAATAAAATGATATGCTTCTTCTGTGGACAAAAAGCCCATTTTCATACTGAATCCTCACATATTCTTTATTCCATAATAGGTTAAACTGTGAAAAGGGTCTAATACTCAAAACATGAGCTATCAGGTATTTTCATATATCAAAAATGATTAGGAATTTTTTCATTCAGAAACTCTAGCTTTTACAGTAATCCTAATAGTATCTGAAAGGGTAACTCTGAGCTCCAGATTTCCAAAGGGTTGTTAAAACTTCTTTTATTTCTGGGGGCGCCTGGGTGGCTCATTCATTAAGCGTCTGCCTTCGGCTCAGGTCATGATCCCAGGGTCCTGGGATCGAGCCCCACATCGGGCTCCTTGCTCAGCAGGAAGCCTGCTTCTCCCTCTCCCACTCTCCCTGCTTGTGTTCCTTCTCT
Source organism: Callorhinus ursinus (assembly GCF_003265705.2). Taxonomy (NCBI): domain Eukaryota; kingdom Metazoa; phylum Chordata; class Mammalia; order Carnivora; family Otariidae; genus Callorhinus; species Callorhinus ursinus. Next base: position 18,704,358 of record NW_027397092.1, on the reverse strand, counting down.
CACTGTGTCTCTCTCTGTCAAATAAATAAATAAAATCTTTAAAAAAATAAAAACTTTTTATTTCATACTTGTTTTTCCTCCCCAACGTTAATGCAAAGTTAGAATTTCTTTTGAAAGACTAGAGCTTCAAAATCATGAACTTCTATAAGCTAAAGCCATATTTGGAAAAGAATTAAGTCAAGAAAAATAATCAAAAGTAAATTCCTTGGGGCGCCTGGCTGTCTCAGTCCGTGGAGCATACAACTCTTGATCTCGTGGTTGTGAATTCGAGCCCCACACTGGGTGAAGAGATTATTTAAAAATAAAAACTTCAAAAATATAAATTCCTCTCCAGTCATGTGATTTGATAGTATGTACTTAAAAATACACAAATACCAGCTAAGCAAGAAGGCACTGTAAAGGTGAGATCACTGATATGGTGGGGATTTCATTTGCAAAGAAAATGTTTGTTTACAATTTTTCTTCACATTTCTACTTGGATTCCTGCCTGAGGAAAATTATAAGTTGATAAAGAAGGGAAAAAAAAAAAAAGACCTTCAAATACCTGCAACTGAAAACACCAGGGGATCTTTAACTAGGGAGGGAAATGTAGCCATCTTTAGCTCTGGAGAACTTGCCTAACATTAAGCAGTAAGATGTTGATTATATTCCCAAGCCAAAGAGCCCATTCAAGTGAGATTTTTATTAGGTTTTCTGATGATTATATCACCTAAACTGAATAAAAAGATAAGACGTCCCTCCACACATATTCATTCACTCTGTCTTTATATTTACACACCCATCTTAACTTCAGCTTTTCATGCCAGAAGCAGAAGGCACAAAAAAATGCCAGCAGATTCCAATTCTTAGTACCAAACTGTGAAGAACTAGTAGCTCCAGACTCAAATCCAAGAGAAAGCATCTGATCTCAAGGATCACACTGGGCTAGCTACTTAGAACTCCTGCCTGCTCTAAGAGCTGAGCATCCATCATCAATAAAACACAAAAACAGAACATTTTAATAAACTAAGTTACAACTTCGGAGGTTTTGCTTTCTAGCTTGTGATCCTTACAGTGCTGATATGCTATTTAGAAACAGATCCCACCGCTGGCTTTATAGGATTTATAAATCCCAGGTACTCAAGAGCTGGTTCTGCTCAAACAACTTCACATGTTGGGGCTACCCGGCTCAGAGGAAGGACTGCAGTCTCAGGTGCACTGTGACTCCCAGCTGACCACCATCTATACACCAATGAGGCTGAGAAGACATGAAACATATCAAATAATAAAGTGTCTACAATGACTTGGAAAGAACTTAGCCATCACTGTTAAAGTCTATACTTCCATTTTGTAAAACGAGTGCACTGTAGCAAAATGCCAACTGGCACATGAACTATTATTTCACCTATCGCCTACCTGTCTTATGCCAAATACAAACACAACCTAAGACTAAGAGGCTTCTTCAGGAAGATATTTTTGGATAGAACCATATATTCTGGGTAGTAGGGTTGCTAGAATTTTTAATAAAGATACAGAGAGTACAAAACTTCTCTCACATGCCTACCAATGTAAACAAAATTAGAGCAACAGCATAAAACATTTCAGCAGAGATAATTTTAGGAAAGTGTAGGTTGAATTAACTTTATTTTATAAGGAATTTAGAAAACATGAGCAAATATTAATATTGCATTAAAAAACAATTTAGTCTATACATCATTCTGATTTTAAAAATCAAAGAGTCAGTGTGATACTAAAAAATGTTGTAACAGAGAAATGTGTTTCACTTTAGGACAAAATACTATCAGTGGTTTATTACACCTAGATATACAAACATAAAGGTAGTAATGCTAAAATGATGTAAAACTCTGAATCTCAAAGTGATCCAGGAGGCTGAAGGGAGCACCAATTGTCACCAATGTGAGACTGCCATATATTCTATCAAAAGAAACAAACTATCACTAGGTAATAAAAATAAGCAAATAAATAAAAGGAAAAGAAAAGGAGCCCAAGATGCCTGCATTTTAGAGTAAATGGTTTATTTGGTTTTCCTGTTACACGTGTCTTGTCTGTTTTCTTCTTCCAAGAAAGAAGGTAGATATGGAAGGGATCCAAGAATATTTCCCAGTTATATCCATCTTAGTTTTTCAGTAAGAATAACTATATTGAAGAAATGATACTTCTTGTCATTTTAACCACTTAATGTCCTATTAATATGATTTGAGTATGCTTTATTTTCTTCTTTTTAAAAAACTCTTAACTCAAGAATATTCAGAAACTTCTATGTCTCTTAATTTAAGAAATATATCTATTTAATTCCTGGAAATTTTCTTTTTTCAAGAAGTGGCAACAATACAAAGTTCTAATACACCAGGAGTCTTGAAAAGAATATTGGGTGATCCAATCATAACAATTTAAATTAGAATATTCAGGGAATATATCTGAAGGGTCAAAAATGTAATTTATGACTCCTCGTGAGCTAAATTTCACTGAGAGATGCTTAAATCTAAGTCTACAACACAGGTACCATTATGCTTGAAATTTTAAGAAAGAAAATTCAAAACCTACTCAATAATCCTGGAGAAAATATGGATTAAAATTAGTAGTCTGTTTTTATGTACACATGTATAAACAAACACTTCCAGGGGAAAAAGGAAACAGTAATATTTACAGGCTACAAATCACTTTCTTTTAAGGAAGAGTAAAAAAGATTCAGTATCTAGACACAGAGCTAGAGGTTGGGAGGGGAACCCAAAAGGAGTAAATACTAAAACTCTTTGCAGTGTAAAGAAATGCAAAAAACTCTTAAACTACAAATCTTTAATTTTACAAAATCAAAAAGCAGTCCAACTATTGCCCATTTATGATGATAAAAATTGAAACAAAAACTGGAACATTTTGTAAAAATTCTATTATAACATTCTTAAGTCCAGTTCATATTGTTCCACTGAGTCAAGTAAGATTTAAGTTCAAGGGGGGTGGGGAGAGGACACAAAATTAGAGAATTTTACCTTTGTTTGAGGAGATGATCACAATTTCATTTCAAGAGGATAAGGTGAAAAGCCCCTTAGTGACTTGTATACTTTATTACTGTCAATAGAAAGTCCAAATATTTCCATTTTTTTTAAACTTCTGGGATATTATCCAGGTATTTAAAATATTGATATTTAAAGTTTACATTAAAGGACATCATATGCTGAAAACAGGCCTGCTTTAAATACAGTTTGATAATTCTGGTGTTGCTTACTGAAAGATTTCTTTAGCAAATACTGGTTCCATATATTTAAAAAAAATCAGCAAGACAATTTTAAAAATCTTAATTTACAATACATTGTAAACGAGACAACAACTGCCACATGTGTCACAGACCAGCACAAGTAAAAAGTTTCTTCCAGATGTTTTATAGGACTTTGTATCTTCCTTTATTTGTTGGTTGGTATGAATTTTGCTACAAGAGAAAAAAAAAGATACATAGTCAGAAAAAGCAAAGAAAAAAAAAGAAAAAAAGAAATACATGTCAAAGAAATTTCCTTTCCAAACTTACAGCATTACCAGATATTTAGAACAGAAAATGTTAGTATTATCATACTGAGGAAGAATAAACTCTTCAATAACCAATCATCTGTCTGTGTTCACGTGACTACTCTTGGACAACAGTTTTGAACCAACTAATGGTGGTGGCATCAAGGTTCTTTCTCTATTACTCCTTGGTGAAACAGTCGTAAAAGCCCTTGACTTAAAGGTTATTAAAAAAAAAAAGAAAAAGAAAAGGTTGTTTTTCTTCTTCCTTCCTGTTTCGTGTAGCTTCTATTCTTTAAACTTTTTATCCCCCCGAAGAAAGTTCTGTAAGGGGAATTTTAGGAAAGACCTCAAACACACATTTGTAGAGAAAGGACAAAGTGTACACATGATAGGGAGTTTACAAGCTTCAACTGGCACCAAAGACACAGGGATGGGGGCGACTGAGTGGCTCAGTTGGTTAAGGATCTGGACTCGATTTCAGCTCAGGATATGATCTCAGGGTTGTGGGATCGAGCCCCGACGCCAGCTTCACACTCAGCTGGGAGTTTGCTTCTCTCCCTCTGTCCCTCCCCCACCTGGTGTGCACTCTCTAAAGTAAATCTTAAAAAAAAAAAAAAAAAGACACAGGGATGTGTTCACCTTCTTTGGGAAGGTGGTCTATAAAAAGATGCCTTTTCCATGACATAACCTCTTTGGAAAATTACTTAAAACTTATGTAAAGCTAACTACGTCTACACTATAACTAGCAATTCTACCTCAAGGTATATACCCGAGAGAAAAGCATACTGTATGTACAAAAAAGACATGAAAGAATTCTCAGAGAAGGGTCACCTGGGTGACTCAGTTTGTTAAGCATCCGACTCTTGGTCTCGGCTCAGGTCGTGATCTCAGGGTTGTGAGATCCAAGCCCTATATTGCTCCAAGCTCAGCGCGGAGTCTGCTTAAGACTGTCTCTCCCTTTCCCTCTGCCCCTGCCCCTGGCACTGTCTCTCTCTCTCTCTCTCAAATAAAAGAAAAAAAAAAAAGAGGAGCGCCTGGGTGGCTCAGTCGGTTAAACGTCTAACTTTGCCTCGGGTCATGATCTCAGGGTCCTGGGATTGAGCCTCACATCGGGCTCCCTGCTCAGTGGGGAATCTGCTTCTCCCTCTCCCTCTGCCTCCTCCCTCCTGCTCATGCTCTGTCTCTCTCACAAATAAATAAAAAATCTTAAAAAAAAAAAAAAGAATGCTCAGAGAAGTGTTATTCATAAAAAAGAAAGTAAAACAGTCCCAAAGTCCAATACATAAATTGTGGGTATATTCACAATTAAATACTACACAGCCATGAAAGACAATTAATTACTGCTACATGCAACAACATGGATTTCCTCCAAGTAATGTTGAGTCAAAGAAATTAGATACAAAAGAGTACACAGCAATCGATCCCACTTATATGGAGTTCAAAAATAGGTGCAAGATCTACCATGTTGAAATACTGTTACATTTGAGGGAGATGAATAGTGACAGGAGGGGTATGCAGGGGGCTTCTGGAATGCTGGTATTGTACTACGTTTCTTGATCTGGGCAGTGATGACATCAGTGTGCTTCCCTCATGAAAATTCACCAAGCTATGTGTTTATGACTTGTGTACTTTTCTGAATTTATATAACAGTTCAATAAAATATTTAGTAAAACAAATAAGTAAGTCTTTGAGGTTTTCACTCACCAGCCGAATCAGTTCTTCTTTTATAAGCCTGGTGATTTCTGCTTTTGCTTTCTGCACAGCCAGTTCATTGGCACCTGATGAGGAAGAGGAAAACATTATTCGTATTACTAGAATTACACTGGATGTTTATCCATGTCATGGAGATCCAGTAGGAAATACTGTAGATGACTTTTAGAAACACTGTACTGCCTGCCAAGATAGCCTTTCAGAACCTGGTGGAACATCATCCACATTATATAATGGCTGCTTATTATTCTGGTTACTTCTAGAGTTTCAAATGTAACCAATGAGATCACATTACATGTAGTGTTAAGAGTTCTTGGTAGGGGGGCGCCTGGGTGGCTCAGTCGTTAAGTGTCTGCCTTCAGCTCAGGTCATGGTCCCAGGGCCCTGGGATCGAGCCCCGCATCCGGCTCCCTGCTCAGCAGAAGCCTGCTTCTCCCTCTCCCACTGCCCCGCTTGTGTTCCTGCTCTCGCTGTCTCTGTCAAATAAATAAATAAAATCTTAAAAAAAAAAAAAAAAGAGTTCTTGGTAGGGGGGCACCTGGGTGGCACAGATGGTTAAGTGTCCAACTCTTGTTTCAATTCAGGTCATAATTTCAGGGGCATGAGATCGAGCCTCTCGTCCTGCTGCACACTCAGCAAGGAGTCTGTTTAAGATTCTCTCTCCCTCTCCCTCTGCCCCTCCTGCTTGTGCTCTCTCTCTCAAATAAATAAATAAATCTTAAAAAAAAAAAAAGAGTTCTTGGTATGATTAAAAAGAGCAAAGAAAAGATGATTAGCACTTTGTCCAAAACAGACTAAGAAAAAGTTGAAGAGAAATATAAACTCCTTGGTTCATTTATTTAACAAATATTTATTGGACATTTATATTCCCTAAGGTGGAGGACTACCCAAGTTGAAGGAGAAATGATGCCATGGAAAATTCTGCAAAGGGAATCCCATGTGCAATGGTACAGATTAAGAAAGGCATGCTTAGGGCACCTGGGTGGCTCAGTTGGTTAAGCGTCTGTCTTGGGCTCAAGCCATGATCCCAGGGTCCTGGGATCAATTCCCCAACCAGGCTCCCTGCTCAGTGGGAAACCTGCTTCTCACTCTCCTTCTCCCTCCCTGCTCGTGCTCTCTCTCTTAAATAAATAATCTAGGGAAAAAAAACAAGGGGAAAAAAGGCATGATTACTGAAGAGTAAGATAAGTAGAGTGTGGTTGGAAAAGAGTGTAAAAGAACCCAGCGAGACAGCCTAGAGGATGAGGCAGGCTGGAGACATTCTTTCATGTAGTTACTTCCATTCAAGACGTATTAAGTACCTACCGTGTATGCACAGAGTGAGAGATTCATTATACAAAGAATTCACTCATGCTCCTGATGATCTTGCAGACTATTAGAAAAACAACCTTGTAAAGATATTGCAACAGAATAAGAAGGTAGGAAGTAGTCTACCAAAATGACTTCTAAATATCGTTCCTTACAAAAACCTCTCCCTCAGTTCTCCAGGGAGATTTAAGTGGCTAAGAGTTGAGAAGCAAAAAAACTAAAATGAAAAACAGGTATTATCAGCAGTCATCATGGTAGATGAAATTCAATTCTGAGATTGCTGTAGTTGAAGAGCTCATGTGACATCCAGTTGCAAATGTCAGTAAGGTCAATGGAAATAAGGACCAGAAATAAAGGGAGACATGGAGATGAGAGAGCCATGAAGGGTAGTGTGGAGGGATCTGCAGCCAAGGGACAATGCTAGGAGCAGGTAAGTCTACAAAGGTAGCATACACCAAAAAAATAATAAAAATAAAAAAATAAAAAATAAAAATAATAATAAAAATAAATAAATAAAAGTTAAAAAAAGGGGGGGGCGGCTGGGTGGCTCAGTCGATTAAGCGTCCGACTCTTGATTTCGGCTCAGGTCATGATCTGACAGTCTTGAGATCAAGCCCCACGTTGAGTTCTGCACTGGCTGTGGAGGCTGCTTAAGATTCTCTCTATCCCTCTCCCCACCACTCCCCTCTTTCTCTTTCTCAAAAAAACCCCAAATAAACAAACAATAAAATAAAAATTTTAAAAAAAAGTAGATAAGTAGCACAGTGCACACTGATAAAAATGGAAGAGCTGGACCAACAAACTAGAAATTAAGGACTAGGAGTGAAATGTTAAACAACAGGAGAACCAGGGATGCAATATATAAAACTATATATTTATCATTCTATGTAAGAAATGAAATGAGGAAAACAAGTCACAAGAATTCCCCTTATTAGACGTGAATAACCTTTTCTGATCCCAGAAGGAGCAAAGGAAAGGAAGAGGGGAGGAAGGGAAGGAGATGAAAAAGGAAAAAGAAGAAGAGAGGAGAAAGAGCAAGGGGAGGAGGAAGAAGAAACAGTTTTAACAATAGGAGTATGGCTGTGAAGTAGCAACATATCTAATTTAAATCCTACACCTCCACCAGCCAGCAACCACACATTTTAAAGCTGTGGGTGCTGGAAGAGAAGAGAAGTGGATGAAAGTAAACAAAAGGGTAGAATCAAGAGTGAAGCCAGACTAAAAATTACAACCAAAATGAAATTCAGGAGAAAAATATGCTACTTGGCATGAGTTGGTGTGAAGCTTGTTGATACCCTGTGCTATTTAAAAAAAAAAGAAAACGACACTCTCACCTAAATCCAAGTAGAAGAGTAATTTTCCTACTTTAGTTAGAGCCTGACCATTTGGACCAGTTTAAAGTTTTGACTTATAAAGCTTCTTTAGGTAATAGGTTACATATGTTTATAAGCTGCCATGGAAAAGAGGCATTTCCTTTCACTGGTCCTAAAACAACTCTGGCTGCTTTTAAGGGATTCTCCACTAGTAAAAAGAGAGAGTCACAAAACAGGCTATAAATTATATAGGATGGCTAGGCACATAAGTCCTTCCTGTTCTCCTTCCCGCTGCCTGGTGGGAGGCCTGAAACTGCTGAGCCACACAGAGTCTCCAAGGAGCCAGGCAGTAGGGTCCCATCAATTACAGAACTAGAAACAGATGACAATGGCTCCTTCCAACACCTGTTTTCATCCTATTAGACTTCAGTTGATCTGGCTGACGTTTCAAAAACTAAAAAATCCTTTAAAAAACTAATCATCTATGAAAATCTCAAAGCTCTGGATTACTTTAATTACTAATCTCCAGTTCTTAACCATCACTATGGCTCTAGAATTCTAAAGATTCATTTTTGACAAGATTATCTTATAACATAGGAGGAAAAAAGCTGGCTTAGATTATAAAAACTAGACGTTATTTCCTAAGCACAAGTTGACAGTGGAGAGAAGTGACCAGAAGCATTCTAAGTGGATGGAAAATTCAAGCAGAAGCTGTGTGCTTCTCACTTCACTTGGCAGTAGAGGAGATATGTTCTGATAAAGTTCTATGTAAGATGAACCTTGATATATTACACTATACTAAACATAAGTACCTTTAAATTCAAGAATTACATAGAGGATCCTTTCTCAAAGCAAACAATTATATCTGATTTATGTCTTTATAAGGCAGGCAGTTAAAGGTACTGGTTTTGCTTAAATGACACCCATGATATTCAAGCTGAAAATAAAAGGTTGATTACATGTATACCAAGGGTTTTATCATCAGATTCCACTGGAAGACACTGTGTCTCCATCCTATATGGCCTAAAGAACACTGGAGTAGGGGAGACCTGTCCAGTTCCAAGTGCAGAAAGATGTCAGTGTAATTTTCTCTCCTTGAAGAAGTAGGTGCCAGCAATCCTCATTTTACTACACAGTAAGGAAGAGTATCACATGATTTAGAAACACACAGTCACTGGTAGAACAAAAGTCTTTCAGGACACATAAAAGGATGCATTTAAATACCTGACTTAATAAAAGTCACAATCACAAAAAAAAAAACCAAACATGCAATTTGCTTAGTTCTAGCTCTACATCCTTTGTACACCATTTTAAAATATGCATGAATCTTAAATATGCATGCATTTTAAAATATGCAGGAAATAATGGCAGAATGGCAATAACATGGAACATATAAAGGCTGCATTTGAGTTTCCCCATTGCCACAATTCATCATTAACTTTAAAAAGTCCAATAGTGACAGTGCATCAGTAAAAATGGCAGAGCCTGGAACTCCAAAATCCTGTCCTTGGACAAAAAGTGAATAAATTTGCAAAAACGTGAAATCAACTGTATCAGAAATTTGGAAACTAATCAAAAGTTTATAGCACCAGGCAAATACTTACTAAGCGAAAAAAAACAAAACAAAACAGCATAACCTTGGCAACAGCACTTGTCAGTGCTTTAACTTACTCTGACCCTATCTCGCACTTTTAGCCAGGAAATGATTTCTACTTAGGGGTAGACGGGATACACACAATACATGTGTTTCTCTTCTTGTGTCTTCATGCTAAGATGCCACACAAAAACAACTGATGTCACCAATTCAAAGGAAAGTGACTAAACAGGCACAGCACTAATTAACTTTTAGTCATGTTAGTGGGATTCCTTGTTTTGGCCAGGAAAGAATCAAATCCTAATATGTAAGCAAATCATCTGTAGATTATATTCAGTAAAGAACTTACCTAAAATTATAAAGTCTTCACAGAATCAAAGAAATGCCAAAATATAGCAAGAAAAAACTAACAGTCACTAACAGTGACCTTATTTACAATATACTTTCAATGGATCTAAATACCTTCTAATGATCTTTCCAACAATAAACTTTAGAGAAAAGCTAACCATTACAGTAGCCACCAGCCATGTATGTGGCTATTTAAATTTAAATTAATAAAAATTGGGGCACCTGGCTGGCTTAGTCAGTAGAGCATGCAACTCTTCATCTCACTGTCATGAGTTTGAGCCCCACAATGGGTATAGAGATTACTTAAAAAAAAATAAAAAAGTGGGGCGCCTGGGTGGCTCAGTTGTTAAACGTCTGCCTTCGGCTCAGGTCATGATCCCAGGGTCCTGGGACTGAGCCCCACATCGGGCTCCCTGCTCAGTGGGAAGCCTGCTTCTCCCTCTCCCACTCCCCCTGCTTGTGTTCCCTCTCTCGCTGTCTCTCTCTCTCTCTCTCTCTCTCTCTGTCAAATAAATAAATAAATAAATCTTAAAAAAAATAAAAAATAAAATATGAATTCCTTTACAAAAATTAAATAAAATTTACAAATGTCAGTCACACTGGCCATATTCTGAGTGCTCCATAGCCATCACAGAGCGTTCTCTTGGATAGTGCAGCTTTAAAAAGATCAAATAAAGGACATGCCTGTCAAGTAATACTTTGTATCCTGAAGACAAGTGACTATAGGGCTTAATCAGATGCATTACTTAGAAAATTTAGAGAACAGAGAACTGAGAAGAGAGCAGATGATAAAGTCACCACACCCACAGAACTCTAGTAGGGGAAGGACACAGACAAGTAAAAATATATTACAACTCCTGTGATGAGTACTGTGAAGAAAAACAAACAGGTAAAGAGCTACAGAGTGAAGAGGGATGAGGTAAGGCTTCTTTGTCAGAAGTGATGTGTGCGCCTCAAAGTAGACTAGTACCCGAGATAATATGTGATGTGAGAGAGGCTTCTCTGGAGCCATCAAAGCTATTTAAAGCACTATGTATGTAGACTCTGAGCTTACAGAACACACAGAATCAACCTCTCCACAGCTCCAAAATCAGTATGCAACAAATACTTAGTTCATTAAATAGATGAAGTGGATCTGGCTGGTCTACCCTTGTAAGTCTATTAAAGATATTCAGATTAAATTTAAATGAAGGGAGGCAAGTTGTCCTACTATGCAGTGGAATAATACATTAGGGGAAAAATAAAAATGGAAACTCTTTTGAACTCATTCATGAATGTGTGAAATAAAGTTAAAAAGCAAATCTGACTGGGGTGCGTGGGAGGCTCACTCAGTTCAGCATCCAAATCTTAGGTTAGGTTCAGATCATGATCTCAGGGTCATGAGATCTAACCCTGCGTCAGGGTCCATGCTCAGCAAGGAGTCCGCTTGAGATTTTCTCCCTTATATTCTCCCTCTGCCACTCTCCCCACTCCCGTACACTCTCTCTCTCTCTCACACACAAACACAGACACACACACAATCTCTCAAATAAATTAAAATCTAAAAACAAAACAGAACACACAAAAAAACCCAAATCTGATCACTCTATATTATACCTTATATACTTTGTGTTATGGTATTATCTGTCCTCTTCTAGTTTTTTTTAAAGATATGCATGAACTTTTATGGGCATAATTTCACAGGGAATACTTGCTTGGATAAACATTAAGTGAACTAATATACTGATTTGCTTTCTAATCTAAACTTCGGCCAGAATATTCTACTTATTAGAAGCATAAACACAACAGTCCTTAAAATATATGTTTTCTTTTAGAGTGATTTTCTAATTTGACTGAATAGTCAAGACTAAAAGAGTTCCATAAACAGATCATTCACCTTTCTATACGTACTGAATTTCTAAATAAAGACCTTAAATGATATATGAAACTATTTTTTTCTTATACATGTTCCTTATTTTTATACTCTCTCGAAGTGACCTTACATTCTCTCCATGTCTGTTACATCTCTATCAACTCACCTAACTCAAGACTGCAACAGAACCAACAATACATACTTTCAATTGCCAAGTAAATTTTCCGCTCTCCTTCCTTAGGTTCTTTGCCAGGTGGGAAATATGTTCCTCTGATTGTAATTGCAGCTTCGGAATATTCACTGATTCTCTGCAGAGCTTCCTTAGAGGTAACTTTCCACCTAGCAGTCTATGGAAGAAAGGGTGGGGAGAAAAAATCACTTCACAACAGGACAAGAACCTGGTGTAATAACAAAGAATAGGCTGGTTAAATAATATGATGTTTAATATTAAGAATATAATTAACACCTTCACATAAAACCATTTAGATCCTAATATAACTAGAAAATATTCATAAAAATAAAATTTCTATTGTTGTCTCCCTCATCTAAATAAAAGGTGAAGTAGCTATTAAAATGTTCACGGGTTTTAAAGAAGTTATTTTTGCTCCTAAAGAAGCAAGAGTTTTTACTCCATGATTCAAAAAGGTTTAAAACTGTTACTTGCCTGTGGGAAGTCATTGATCTCTAATTCTTCCTCATATCTCTTAAAAGATTCATTCTGTCCACCATCCTGTCTCTCTTCTTCTTGTTTCTCCAAAGGCACATAATTGAGCTTGGCATTGATCTTTTCAGCAAGTTGCTCTGCAATGGTTTTGGCAGACACAGTGGGAGCCAGAATGGTGCCACCTCTGAGAATTGCATTGGTGGCCTGTTGCATCACATCCTGCAGTTAAAGAAGACCTACAGTCAAATCTCAAATGAGGGCAGAGACAGGATCAGGGATCCTACCACAAATTATTCTGCAAAGCCACTAACTAGAAGCATCTTTCAAATGCAGAGTCCTACTCATGTGCAATTTAGCAGTACATATTAATAGTTTAATATATCTATCTCTCTTACTTTGATGAGAAAAATAAAAAACATTCAACTCTATTATTAAAAATTCTACTGGATCATAGAGAATTAGGTAACTCTTGATATCAAATATAGTGAAATACTTCTAAAATCATTTATATAACTTTGTGGCTCCTAAGAATTTCCTCTAAATTAGAATCTTTGTCCATTACCACCACTGAGCTCTCCTCCCCTCATAGCCCAAGCCAATGTACAGTAAATTACAGTAAATGACTGACTTACCCTTTTACTTTATTTTGTACTTAAACCTTTTTAATTGGAACTTAATTATACTATATGTCTAATGTGGACAGAATTCTGTGGGTAATACATGACTCAAACCTCAAGCTTTTCTAACAATGAGAAGGCGTGGCTATTTGATTTCACTTATAAAGAGTTATTAGCAATAATAATCCCAGAGAATATTAGATTAGGCACTATAATCCCTGTTTTCAGAGGAAGTAAAACCCAAGTATAGCAGACACTTCATGGTAACTCACTGGCTAAACACCTGATCTGAGCCAAGCAGCAGAGAAGTGATCCTCCCTGGCTAAACAAAAACAGAAACCTGAGCCTCTAAGCCTTGATTGTGGCTGCCTCACTGAGTCAGTCCGCTAGCATCTGGCTTGGTCTTTCCAGCTTGGGTGTTACAGTCCTGAAGCTATCCATCCTACTGGACAGAGGGCTCTACAGGTCCACAAACTCTCAAAATCCTCAAAACACTGTTAAAATATTCGTTGGGAATGCTATGAAAGTTTACTCTTAGTTAAAAATTAAGTTGATAATTTCTTAAAAATTAAGTTAATAAAAGAGCTCTCAAGAGAAAGATGGCATGTGAAATATTTAACACATTTTCCACTGCTTAAGCCCATGTTAGTTTGAGTTACGTAACCAGGTATTATAATTCCAAGGAATTGCTTGTGTGCCCAATAAAAGCAGATCAAAAAAGAAAAAGCCGGAAGCTCCTGCGTGGCTCAGTCATTAAGCGTCTGCCTTTGGCTCAGGTCATGATCTCAGGGTCCTGGGACTGAGCCCCACGGCGGGCTCCCTGCTCAGTGGGGAGTCTGCTTCTCCTTCTCCCTCTGCCCCTCCCCCCACTTGTGCACTCTTTCCTCAAATAAATAAAATCTTAAAAAAAAAGGAATTATTTCCTTAAGATTTTGGTAAGACCAATCAGAATATTACTTTATAAAACTATCAAGAGCTAAGGGGCGCCTGGGTGGCTCAGTCGGTTAAGCATCTGCCTTCAGCTCAGATCATGATCCCAGGGTCCTGGGAGCGAGTCCCACATCGGGGGTCCCTGCTCCGCGGGGAGTCCGCTTCTCCCTCTGCCTACTTGTGCTCTATCTCTCTGTCAAATAAATAAATAAAATCTTAAAAAAAAAAAAACTATCAACAGCTAATATGCTTCAGTTAGGAGTTCCAAAACAGGCATTAATATTTCAGTCAACCATATAAGAGGAATTATCCAAATGCAGTAATTGAAGAATTCTGTATTCAGATTATGTTAAATTCCCACTAACTCAATGTCTAGAACAACCTGTTCACTTGTGCTGACATAAAAAGTAATGACTAAAACTTGGAACAAATTACTTAATACCTGAGACTCAATTCCCAGATTCTTCTGAGCATTGATTCTAAGAGCCAATCTCTTAGCAATTTCTAATTTCTCAGCATTTCCTGCAGTTGGAGCAGGAACACTAGATGTTCCAGGAGCAGCCATATCTTTAACTCTCTTCTTTGAATTAAACATACTTTCAATTTGTTCATCAATCTAAGGAAGAAAAAGAAAGATTAATAAAAATTGGATTAAAAATACCAATTTAGATATATCCACAGAAACTAATAAAGACTATTTCTATCATATGACTAGAATCAGACACTTATATTTGTTAATTCAACCACACAGATCAATAGGAAAATAGACCAGCTATTTGTTGAGGGTGGTACATTTTAAAAAATCAGTTACCTATGGCAGGAAAAAGAAAAGGGAAAAGAAAAAGAGAAGGAAAACAGAGATACAGTGCCACATGAACCAAGTGAGCACACTCCTAAGTGGTCCAAAAAATACATCCCAGTTTAGCAACTGAGGAACATGTGCTGTCAAGACAGAGCACCCAACATGATGCAGCTGAGATATAAGTATGACTTGAGGCTAAATTAAACTACAATGAAAAAGGCTGGAAAAAAGGGCAGTGTAACTCAAGGCCAGTAGGCCACTAAAAATATAGTCAACAGTTCTCATGGGGAATGGTACATGTTCCTAGGGTGGGGATCCCCAAATCCTTCCCAACTTCTAAAGTGTAAATGGGTTTGCCTTAAAAACTGGGTAACAGAGGCACCTGGGTGGTTCAGTCATTAAGTGTCTGCCTTCGGCTCAGGTCATGATCCCAGGGTCCTGGGATCGAGCCCCGCATCGGGCTCCCTGCTCCGCGGGAAGCCCGCTTCTCCCTCTCCCACTCCCCCTGCTTGTGTTCCCTCTCTCTCTCTCTCTGTCAAATAAATAAATAAAATCTTAAAAAAACAAAACTGGGTAACAGAAGGGCACCTGGGTGGCTTAGCTGGTTAAGCATCTGCCTTCAGCTCAGCTCATGATCCCAGGGTCCTGAGATGGAGCCCCACGACGGACTCCCTGCAGTGGAGAGTTGGCTTCTTCCTCTCCCTCTGCCCCTCCCCACTCATGTTCTCTCCCTCTCTCCCAAATAAACAAAATCTTTAAAAAAAAATTGGGTAACAGAATCAGAAAAGAAGGCTTTATTGTTTTATTCCTTTGAACCAAAAAAGGAAAAACAGTAAGGTTGTTTTCCCCATCAAAACAAGAACAAAGGGTGAATGCCTCAGCTCTTCCAGGAGCCATATGAGTCCAGCTGCAACTGTGTCATTCTAAGGCTGGACACATCTATCTCATAGGCTATTTGCATTTCCTTTTAAAGATGCCTTCTGCCCAAGAATGACTACTGACAATGCCAACTAAAGAGATACAAACCCCTTTATATACTTAAATTAGGTTAATAAGGCCTTATCTGCTTATCTGCTAAAACTCAAATGCAGAGAAAAGCTTGCATACGGTTTTAAAAATTAATTAGGTGGGGCAGCTGGTGGCTCAGTCAGTTAAAGTGTCTGAATCTTGATTTCAGCTCAGGTCATGATCTCAGGGTTGTGAGATCGAGCCCCACATAGGGCTCAGCTCAGCACTGATTCTGTTTGAGATTCTCTCTCTCCCTCTCCTTCTGCCCTTCTCCCCACTCATACACACTCTCTGTCTCAAATAAATAATCTTAAAAAAAAAAAGTTAACCAGAGAAAGAACCGATATATTTCATACAATGAGATTCAAAATAATGTTCAAAGTAACAAAAAAACTGAGGTGGTTTTTTGGGGGGCTTGGGGGGCTCAGTCGGTTAAAGCATTTAACTCTTTTTTTTTTTTAATTATTCTTGAGAGAGAGAGTGAAAAAGAGAGAGAAAGAGAGAGAGAGAGAGAGAGAGATCGAGCAAGAGCGGCGGGGAGAGGCAGGCTCCCCACTGAGCAGGGAGCCTGACATGGGGCTCGATCCCCGGACTCCAGGATCATGACCTGAGCCAAAGGCAGCCGCCCAATTGACTGGGCCACCCAGGCTCCCCTAAAGCATATGACTCTTGACTTCTGCTCGGGTCATGATCTCAGGGTTGTGAGATCGAGCCCTGAGTTGGACTCCACACTGGGTGTGTATCCTGCTTAAGATTCTCTCTCTCCCTCTCCCTCTGCCCCTATCTGCCTAAAGAGAAAACAATACAGGTGGTTCCAAAGCAAGGCCATAAATTCTTTAATATTCTTCCCCTTCAAAAGGTGGAGCCTCTTCTTGAGTGCCTCTTCTTGAGTGTGGGCTGGACTTAATGACATATTTCTAAGAACAAAATAAAGTAGTAGTGCCAGTGTGTGTCTTTAGACAGTAGTCATAAAAGGCCTTAAGGCTTCCTCTTTGCCACTCCTTCAGCTCACTTTGGGAGAAGCCAGCTGCCATGTTATAAGGACACACAGGCAGAGGAAAGAAAAGAGGTATCCTGACAAAAGCAGTGAGTGAACCATCATGAAAGAATATGATCCTGTATCAGTCAAGCCTTCAGATGGCCATGCCCTGGGACAACAGCTTTACTGCAACCTCAATGAGACCCTAAGACAGAACTACAGGCTAAACTGCTCCTGATTTCCTACACCAAAGGAAATGAGATAATAAATGTTTGTTGTTTTAATCTACAACATTTTGACTGATTTGTTACACCATAACCAATAACTAAAACACTGACTTAATTAAATTTTAAGCAAGTATGGTACATTAGAAAGAAATGGTGTAGGGTTAATGAGAGATCTGGGGTCTGGTGCTGTCTGTGCTTAACAGCCAATGTGGTTGTAGGCCAAATACTTTTTCTGGGCTTCAAATTCCTCAAACGACAAGATCAGATTGAATTTCTGATTCTAAAATTATGTCCTAAGCTTAGGTTTAATACAGTATATACATGTATATATAATATATATATATTTAAAAAAAAAACCTTCTATAATCAATGATCAAATGTGTTAGAGGATTTCTGAGTTAAAGTTAAACAAGCTTCTTGAATTGAGGATTTAAACGTTCTTTGATATGCTAATACCACTATAGTAGTATACACTAGGAAGACTTTCCAAAATTATTTTATAATGAAAACATGCTCTTCTAGAGCTCAAGCTTCTTTGGGTTCCCAAGGATATTCTGTGAAACCCTGAATTTGCTGAGTCCTCAGGGTCGCTCTTCACTGGGTCACAAATCATGCCATTGGCTAAGACCATGAGCTCTGAAGTAAGAATGGAATGGGTACAGGGCCCAGTTCATCCCATTAATCGCTACGTAAATCTGAAAAGATTATTTCTTTCTAAATCTCAGTCTCTTCAATTATAAAATGGGAATACTCTTGAGTATCTACCTTGTCTGGATAATGTGCAGAAGTAAATGAAATAATCCCTGTAAAGTGTCTGACACAATGCATGGCACTCAGTAACACTCAAAAGCGCTATTATTGTTTTTGTTTTTTAAGTAAACTCTACCACATCCGATGTGGGTGGGGCTTACACTCACTACCTCAAGATCCAGAGTCGTATGCTCTACCAACTGAGCCACCAGGTGCCCCGTGACTATTGTTAATGACGATACTCTGTAATGATTAAGTTTACACAGTAAAAATATTAGCACTAATATTATTAAAGACGTGGGGGGCCAGGTACTCTTCAGACCACTACAGGGGATGCAGACTAGTATTCGCTTTGCAGGAGGACAATGTGACAATGTTTCAGAACCAAATTAGATAACCCTTTTGGCCTAGCAGTTCCATTTACACTACTCAACCTCAAAACTTAATCTGATGAATGTGCAAAATTAAATGCACAAGCAGTAAAATACAGTTTATGATAATATATTCCAAATATGAATATATAGAAACAACCCACATATTCAAAATTAGGGGTTTGATTAATTAAACTGTGGAATATCCATACAATGAAATATCATGTAACCATTAAGAATAATGTAAGAATGAGGGGCGCCTAGGTGGCTCAGTCAGTTCAGCATCCGACTCTTGATTTCGGCTCAAGTCATGATCTCAGGGTCACGGAATTAAGCCCTGGTAGGGCTCTGTGGTCAGCAGGGAGTCTGCAAGAGATTCTCTCCTGACCCTCCCTCCACTCATGCATGCTCTCTCTTTCAAAATAAATAAATCTTTAAAAAATTCATTAAAAAAAAAAAAAGACTGCAAGAATCAATTTACTAAAACGAGAAGATTTCAACCTAAGACTGTTGTTGTAAAGGTATATAAAGCAGTATGGCCTCATTTTTATGAAAATACATATATATGGGTAGGACATATGAAACTATACAGAGAGACAGAGAGAGGGAGAGAGAGAGAAAGGGTTGGGAAGGGCACACACCAAAAATGTTTGCAATGACTGGCGATCTCAACAAGCAAATGGTAAGACCTCCAGGACAAAAGCAACAATTCTCAATTGGCACGAATGAGGCTTAGAAAAAGGACACTTACGTCAACTGCAGCATCCTCATCATCCGAATCTTGCAGACCGAGAGCCGCTTTTTGCAACTTCTTCCTCTCATTTGCCAAAGCTTGTTCTGTTTCATCAAACTTGAATCCCTTACCAGAGAACCCACTACTCTTTTTAATTATTTTCCCTTCCTTTCAAGGAAAAACAAAAAAGTTAATTTCATACTAAAAAACGTTAGTGTTCAGGAACTTAGGAGTAATTAAGTATTTTTCAAAGTAGTGCATACCAATGTAACAAAAACACTTCATCTAGCACATGAACAACAAAAAAAGAACTCTACATAATACTGGGTTGAAGCAAAAGAAAGGATTTTGTTTTCACTCCTTTTCCCCCTCTCTAAAGAGATAAAATAATCCTATCAAGGTTTACAAGTATTAAATATTCAAGATTTACAACACAATAATGAGCTGCATAAAAATAATGGGAGTTAAAAAAAAACTCACAGCTTTCTGCTGATCTTTGAAATCACTCCAAAGTTTCTCCAGATCAGGAGGCACTGCAGTTCCTGACAATTCAAGAGCTTTAATTATGTCACCGGCATAGCGAGCTTGATCTTCTGTGATAAAAGTATACGCATAACCCTAATGAATGATGAAAAAGTGGAACTGTTAGGCACTAACAACAAGACTCTTACTCAGATCACAAGATAAAATCTGACCCACCTAATAAATCCTCTTAAGACTAACTTCATTAAAAAAATAGAAGAGTCCTACTAAATTCTTTAATGCTTCAAAGTGAAATATCTATGTTTAATATTTAAAAGTAAGCAAAACCAGAAAATTTCTAATTTCTTCATGTATAAATAGAAATATATGATTTTAGACAAACGCACAAATGCATTGTCACAAATATGGATTTTAATATAGCACATTATCTTTCCCCCTTTTTTTGCATTCCCTTCCTACACTACCCACTGCACCACTCTACCCCAACTAACTTGTATTAACTTTCTAGGATGTAGCTTTCCATATAATTTTTCCCTTACATAGTTTTTA
Organism: Callorhinus ursinus; assembly: GCF_003265705.2. NCBI lineage: Eukaryota > Metazoa > Chordata > Mammalia > Carnivora > Otariidae > Callorhinus > Callorhinus ursinus. The sequence goes on along the minus strand of NW_027397092.1, from coordinate 18,684,622 downwards.
AGACCAATAAAAGATAAAAAAAACAAAACAATTTATGGTGTGTGTGCATATATGTATGTATGTGTATATATACATGTATGTCCAACTCCAACCTTTCTCTTGCCTGAACCAAAAAGCTCCTGGAGGGGTGCCTGGGTGGCTCAGTCGTTAAGCATCTGCCTTCGGCTCAGGTCATGATCCCAGGGTCCTGGGATTGAGCCCCGCATTGGGCTCCCTGCTCCGCAGGAAGCCTGCTTCTCCCTCTCCCACTCCCCCTGCTTGTGTTCCCTCTCTCGCTGTGTGTGTCTCTCTCTGTCAAATAAATAAATAAATCTTTAAAAAAAAAATAATATTATATATAGAAATGAGTATCAACTAGTCCCCATACTCTGAGGATTGATCATTTTCAAAATGTCCCCATAACTCCTATTATCTACTCCTTAAAATCCTTAAAAAAAAAAAAAAACCTATATTTTAAATATAATGGAAATCAACTTTAAAAAATTCTTCTTACTTTATTGCCTGCTCTTCCAGTCCGTCCTGCTCTGTGCACATAATCCTCATAATGGTTGGGGCAGCTGTAATTTACCACAAGAATCAGATGTTTTACATCTAGACCTCGGGCAGCAACAGAAGTAGCTACGAGAAGTTTGCAGGTCCCATTCTTAAAGTCATTTATGATGCTATCTCTGTCATACTGATCAATACCTGCAAGTAAATTTAAAAAAAGTTATAAAACCACACAATGCAATTAAATTTTTCATTTCCTCCAGCACAGAAATAAGTGCAGAGTAAAGAATAAATCCAACATACATTGACCACACGTCCACCAACAAGGGTATAAAAAATAAAACACTAAGGAAATGTAATGGCAATACCAAAGGCTACTGCTATCAACTCATTTATGAATCTTCCAAATCTGCCCTTGTTTGGCACCCTTTCTTGCAGAACTCCACCTCAGATTCATTAACCTATACCTGTTTAGGAAATAAAAGAAGAAAAAGCGGGTACATTCAGCCTACATTAACAGGATTCAGATCTTTCTCCTTCTCCTATGAGTTAATTAGAGCCTTGCTAATCATTTTTTTCCCAAGCAGCAGAAGCATCAATCACATGGGACATTGTTAGAAATGCAAAATCTCAGGTCCTACCCCAAACTACTGCATCAGATTTTATATTTTAACAAGATCCTTAGGTGATTACACATTCCTATTAAAAGTTTGAAATACACTGGTTAAAAAGTGTACGCCCAATTGGATCTCTCTTAAACGTTACCCAAAAAGCCTCGAGATGACTGATAAAGGAGAATATAAAATGCTAAAATGTTCTAGTACAAGATAATCAGACCACAAATTGATTTTATGATGGAGAACTTCTAGTAATTACAAAATGGAATGGGGTAAATTCTCAAACCATGAAATTCAATTCTGCAGCAGGACATATTCTAAGGCTTCACATATGATCTGAGTTTAAAATACAAAGAATACTTAGTATCTAAGTATGTATCAATGTTAATTAATATTATTACCTAAAATTTAAATGTACTATTCAAAGAATGAATAAAAGAAAATATTTGGATCTAATGTCAAAACAAGTGGAATCTAACTTTGAACCCAAAAGTCTTATTAAAAAAATTAATGGAATCAAAATCAATATAAATTTAAAATTAAAAGGTACCAAAGCTTTTACTTTAGACTGACGTATCCTGACTACCTAACTCAATGGCACATACCTTATTCCATGAAGTGAATATAATATGCTAAGTGAAACACATGGAATACCTGCCCAGCAGCAATTAACCCTCTTCCTTTTAAACATACCTCAAGTTTGTTCAAATATCCAGCCAACACATAGTCATGTATATCAAACCAGAGATGAGCCTCATTCTCAGTTTTAGGAGGTGAATGAACCCCTCTCAAGCGTTCTGTGCTAAGGCTGCCTTTATACTCTTAAAATCAATAAGGATTAAGGGGCGCCTGGGTGGCTCAGATGGTTAGGCATCTGCCTTCAGCTCAGGTCATGATCTCGGGGTCCTGAGATCGAGTCCCACATTGGGCTCCTTGCTCAGCAGGGAGTCTGCTTCTCCCTCTGCCTGTCGCTCCCCCTGCTTGTACTCTCCCCCTCTGGCAAATAAATAAATAAAATGTTTCTTAAAATAAATAAATAAATAATAAAATAAGGATTAAATCCAGAGAGCTTGGGGCACCTAGGTGGCTCAGTTAAGCGTCTGCCTTCGGCTCAGATCATGGTCCCAGAGTCCTAGGATCGAGCCCCACATCGGGCTCCCTGCTCGGCGGGAAGCCTGCTTCTCCCTCTCCCACTCCCCCGGCTTGTGCTCCCTCTCTCTCTGTGTCTCTGTCAAATAAATAAAATCTAAAAAAAAAAAAAAATCCAGAGAGGTTTACTGTACCTAAGTCATCTCTATCAATATTTAATGTATTGGAAACTAGAACTGGAGCACCTGGATGGCTCAGTCAGTTAAGTGTCTGGCTTCAGCTCAGTTCATGATCTCAGGGTCCTGGGATCGAGCCCTGTGTCAGGCTCCACTCTCAGTGGGGAGTCTGCCTATCCCTCTCCCTCTGCCCACCCCCCACTCGTGCTCTCTCTCTTAAATAAATAAAATCTTAAAAAACAAAAAAGAAACCAAAACAGAAAAATTTTAAAGTACTTATTAACTTATTTAAAAATAAAAATAAAGCAATTACATATTACAATTGAAAATTTTTTGTGAAAAACAACCCTTCCAAAATAGTAAAATAATTTATTAAGATGCTTCACAACTTTGTAAATCTCTTTAGTGTCTGGCTTAGTAGAGGATAGTTGGCATGTCATATCTTTTGCACCCCAATCTGGTGCAATATAACATGCCACAAAACCTTTAGAAAACTAGTCTATATACACTCCTAACAGAATGAAAGTGGAAAAGACAAAGCTTGTGGTGAGGTTATTACACAAATACTTGTGATCTCATGAACCCGTGAAATTTTGAGACTCTCAGGGGTCCCAGTACAATACTTTAAGAACCATTAGTCATTCGCCTTGCTTACAAATGATTTACACACAAGCATATGATGCAGTTCTGACGAAAGAGATAAGAGAAGTACAGACAAGGGATTATGGGGGGAAATGTCCTTACTTACAGAAAAAACACATTTCTGGGGTGTTTGGGTGGTTCAGTGGGTTAAGAGTCTGCCTTCAGCTCAAGTCATGATCTCAGGGTCCTGAGATCGAGTCCTGCATTGGGCTCCCTGCACAGCAGGGAGTCCGCTTGTCCCTCTACCCCTCCCCCCCACTGGTGCTTGCTCTCCCTCTCTCCCAAATCAATAAATAAAATCTGGAAAGAAAAGAAAAAGAAAAAACACACGTTTCCCTCAATGAAGGAAAAGCTATTCATTGGACCAACCCTCCTGCAGATAACAACTATGAATTCTAACCAAAATGTTAAAAAAAAAAAAAACTACTTGAAGGCACAAGACAGTGACTAAAAGCAATCAAAAACTGGAATTTCTGACATATGGAATAATATAACAGCACTCCCTGAGTTTAAAGGATTTTATTTATTTACTTTAAAGATTTTGCTTGGGGAAAGGCCCCGGGACGCCAAGGAAGGAAGTCAAACTTAAATAGAAAGTCTTACTGACAAGAAGAAAGAGTTCAGGACAAACTCAGGATCAGAAAAACAGGAGATAAATCCAAGAAAGAACAACAGAGTAGGCATGCTCAAATCTGTGGCCCCTGAACTATGCATGCATGGGACAATCCAAGCAGCCTAGCTATGGCTAAAAGAAATGAACAGAGATTTCAGATGTTGCCCATTAAAAAAAGACTTTCAAATAAGGGTTCAATCAAGTTACTGCCTTATTAAAACAAAATACAACACTCTTAAAGAAAATATAAGAGAATTCAGACTGTATAGTGTATCATTCATAAAGCCCAGTACACAAACCAAAACTACTGGACAAAAAAAATTTAAAATACATAAAACAAAATCAAAAGACAGTCAATAGAAACTGACTTCAGATGACAGGGATATTATGATTAATAGTCAAAGATTTTAAAGCAACTGTCTTAACTATGGTCAAGGAAAAATTTTCAAATGTGCATAATGGATGGCCAGAAAATCTAATTAGAGAAATAAGAAAATATAAGAGAGCCAGTTGTAAATTCCAGAACTAAAAAAATGCATTATCTGAATTTAAAAATTCACTGGATGGACTTAACAGCAGGTAAGAGATGGCAAAAAGGAAACCATGAACTTCAAGATAAGAGTTAAGAAATGACCCAATCATGGGGCACCTGGGTGGCTCAGTTGTTAAGCCTCTCCCTTCGGCTCAGGTCATGATCCCAGGGTCCTGGGATCGAGCCCCGCATCGGGCTCCCTGCTCCGCGGAAAGCCTGCTTCTCCCTGTCCCACTCCCCCTGCTTGTGTTCCCGCTCTCGCTGTGTCTCTGTCAAATAAATAAATAAAATCTATTAAAAAAAAAAAGACCCAATCTTAATTAAGGAGGGGAGAAGAAGGTTGAAAACCCAAAGTGAACAAGGATCAAAGACATTTGAGACACTATTAAAGGGCTGAACATACACATAATTGAAGTTCCCAAAAAAGAAGAAAAATAGCGCAGGAAAAAAAACCTGAAGAAATAATAGTCAAGATTTTCCCAAATGTATCACAAACTATATCCCAAGGGAATAAATTTACAGGTTCTACAGGCTCAGTGAACCACAAGTAGAAGAAATACAGTCAGCACATACACTTACCATATGACCCAGCAATCGCATTCCAGGTTATCTACCTTACAACAGTGAAAACCATTCACACAAAAATCTGCAGTTGAACATTCAATAGCAGCTCTATTCATATTTGTCAAAAACTGGGAAAAATCTGGGGCGCCTGTGTGGCTGTCGGCTGGGTGACCAATTCTTGATTTTCACTCAGGTCATGATCCTGGGGTCCTGGGGCTGAGCCCCGTGTCCAGTTCCACACTCAGCAAGGAGTCTGCTCCAGGATTCTCTCTCTCCATCTCCTGCTGCCCCTCCCCTGCCCATGCTTACTCTCTCTCTCTCAAATAAATAAGTCAATCTTTAAAAATATAAATAAAATTAAAAAAAAACTGGGAACACCCCAAATGTTCTTCAGCAAATGAAGAGATACACAAACAGTGGTACATCCACAGTAAACAATGCTGGGTGATAAAAGAAATGAACAAATTCATTGGGTCTCAAAGTCATTATGCTGAGTGAAAAAAGCCAAGTGCATAATATATAACCTATATTTACATATATTCTTATAAGAACACATCAGTGGTTGCCCGGCGTTATAAACAGTATTTTTTAAATTACTTTTTAGTTACTTTTAAAGGTATAGGACAAGGGAATTTTGTGGGGTGATGGAACCATTCCATATTCTGATTATGATGTATCCTGTGGGACGACTGAAGCGGCAATAAAACCAAGAAACAGCCCACGTGTCAACAGAAATGAACTAAGCAAACGGGTAGATTTATATAAAATTAACAACAAAGGGAAGAACTCAGAAACACATGCTGACTGAAAGATAACATGACACAAAAAGGTTCAGAAAATATGATTCCATTTATCTCAAATTCTAAATACAACTAATATATGTTGGGAAAAAATATACAAAATGGTTGCCTCTGGGGGTGAAAACAGGAATTAATAGAGGGAAAGTTCTAAGGTATATCTGAATAGAGATTTGGGTTTCACAACTTACATACATTTTTCAAAACTCATCAAATGGCACACTTAAGATATGTACATTTCACTACAGTTTACTGATAATTTATTAAAGAAAAAATGTGGGGGGCACCTGGCTGGCGCAGTTGGAAGAGAATGATTCTTGATCTCAAGGGTCATGAATTTGAGCCCCACATTGGGGGTAGAGTTTACTTAAAAAATAAAAAAATAAAATGAACTTGTGTTAACCATCTACATATTGAAGTGAAATGCACTAATGCTAAAACTTAAACTTACTTTCAAACTTATCAAAAAACTAAGAAACAGGGGCGCCTGGGTGGCTTAGTCAGTTAAATGTCTGCCTTCGGCTCCGGTCATGATCCCAGGGTCCTGGGATCCACCCCACATCTGCACTGGGCTTCCTGCTCAGCGGGGAGCCTGCTTTCCCCTCTCCCTCTGCCTGCAGCTCCGCCTGCTTCTGCCCTCTCTCTCTCTCTCTCTCTCTCTCGGTCAAATAAATAAAATCTTAAAAAAAAAAAAAAAACCTAAGAAACATGATGAGTAGGTAGAACAACAGATGGCTAAAGCTATGAAAGAGAAATACAAAAAAATGTTGGTTGTAGAATCTAATATTGGATATTCAAGGGTGTTCCTTATATAATTTTCTCAGATTTTCTGTGTTTAAAAATTCTGGTTATAAAAATAAGGGGAAAAAAGACACAGACATATGGAAAACAGTCTTCTTCCTCTGCAAGTTGCCTGGATACAAAAGTGATGATTAAAACTGCAGAAGCCTTTTGGAGTCATGAAAAAAGTTGGCTTAATAACTAAGTTAACACACTCAGAATGGCAGTACAGAAACTACAAAACAGTGACAGTGAGCCACTGAAGGAAACAATATGGAGTCTACTTCGCCATCAGATTTCATGTTTTGCAAAATAATAAAAATTTCTCATGATTTAAGGCAGCTGAGCTAGTTTTTTTTTGTTTTTTTTCTTGAGAGAGCGAGCACAAGTGGGGGAAGGGAGGGACAGAGGGAGAGAATCTTAAACAGGCTCCACACCCAGCGGACGGCCCTTGTGGGGCTCGACCTCACAATCCTGAGATCATGACCTGAGCTGAAATCAAGAGTCGGACACATAGCCAATTGAGCTTCCCAGGCGCCCCCTGAGTACTTTCTGTATTTGCTGAAAAAATAAAAAAGTAACTGGTATTTTTTTTTTAAGATTTTATTTATTTGACAGAGAGAGAGAGAGTAGAGAGAGGAGAAGCAGCAAAGGGAGAGGGAGAAGCAGCAAAGGGAGAGGGAGAAGCAGGCTCCCCAGTGAGCAGGGAGCCCAACTCAGGGCTTGATCCCAGGACTCCAGGATCATGACCTGAGCTGAAGGCAGATGCTTAACCGACTGAGCCACCCAGGTGCCCCGGTGGCTCAGTCGGTTAAGCGTCTGACTTTTTTTTTTTTTAAGATTTTAAAAAGTAACTGGTATTAATACTACAACTCCAAGGCCTCAATGAAGCACTCTGCCCTATAAAAAAATGCCTCTGTTCTCATATATCATAATTACCCAGAAGTAGAAACCAGTGTGTTGCTCTAAGTTCATCATTATTTACCCTATTAGACGCATTATGGGTTTTTTTTTAAGATTTTTTTTTTTTTTTTAAAGATGTTATTTATTTGACAAAGAGAGACAGCGAGAGGGAAAAAAAGCAGGGGGAATAGGAGAGAGAGAAGCAGGATTCCTGCAGAGAGCCCAACGCGGGGCTTGATCCCAGGACACTAGGATCATGACCTGAGCCGAAGGCAGACGCTTAACAACTGAGCGACCCAGGTGCCCCCCGATTTGAGATAGTGAGAGAGAGAATGAGTGGGAGGGAGAGAGGCAGAGGAAGAGGAAGAGACAGAAGCGGACTCTATGCTAAGCAGGAAGCTCCCCTACCTCCCGCCTTCACTCCTCCCCTACTAGATCTGAAATCTTGAAGAATTACAGGTAGCTCTATAAAACACAAAGCATGCAGACCATCTCTGATCTTCCTTCTCACTATGCATCAAACTATGTATTAGGTATAAAATGCACATTAATTTCATGTGGAGATCAAGAATTTTGTGGTTATACCCTTTAATTCTTAAAAAACCCTAAATACACCTGGGTGGCTCAGGAGTTAAGCATCTGTCATCAGAAAGAATGAAATCCATCTGCAACAATGTGGACGAAACTAGAGGGTATTATGCTAAGTGAAATAAGTCAGTCAGAGAAAGACAAACACCATATGATCTTACTCATATGTGGAATTTAAGAAACAAAACAGAAGACCATAGGCGAAGGGAGGGAAAAATAAAACAAGACGAAATCAGAGGGGGAGGACAAACTATAAGAGACTTTTAATTATAGGAGACAAACTGAGGGTTACTGGAGGGGAGGGGAGTGGAAGGGATGGGGTACCTGGGTGACAGACATTAAGGAGGGCATGTGATGTAATGAGCACTGGGCATTATATAAGACTGATGAGTCACTGACTTTTTCCTCTGAAACTATTAATACATAATATGTTAAGTGAATTGAAATTTTTTTAAAATTCACAGAAGACATCCACATGGTCAATAAACAACTGAAAAGATGCTCAACAACACTCATCAGGGAAATGAAAACCAAAAATACAGTGAGGGGCCCCTGAGTGGCTCAGTCGTTAAGTGTTTGCCTTCGGCTCAGATCATGATCCCAGGGTCCTGGGATTGAGCCCCACATCAGGCTCCCTGATCAGCAGGAAGCCTGCTTCTCCCTCTCTCACTCCCCCTATTTGTGTTCCTTCTCTCGCTGTGTCTCTCTCTGTCAAATAAATAATAAATAAAATCTTGAAAAATAAAAAACAAGCAAAAACTACAATGAGCTATCACTTCACACCTGTCAGAAAGGCTAAAATCAACAACACAAGAAACAAGTGTTGGTAAGGATGTGGAGAAAAAGAAACCCTCAAGCACTGTTGGTGGACAGCACGGAGATTCCCCAAACACTTAAAAACAGAACTACCCTACAGGGCTAGCAAGATGGCAGAGGAGTAGACCAAAATTTCATCTGGTCCCAGGAATTCAGCTAGTTATCAAACCATTCTGAACACCTATGAACTCAACAGATCAAAGAAAAGAATAGCAGCAACTCTATGAACAGTAAAGCGACCACTTTCTGGAAGGTAGGATATGCGGAGGGAGCCTCCGCTACCAGCAAGTGATAGAGCAGCGGTGCACAAAATAGGAACTTTTAGAAGTCGGCTCCAGTGAGGGACATTGCTCCAGTGGCTAAGCAGGGGGGTGTGGAACTCTCACTAGGACAGTTAGTCTCAGGACCCTCAGGGTCACAGAAAGACTGAGGATGCCTGAGTGTGGAAAGCTCCCAGGTATCAGAGGGGGCAAAGCCGGCTGCAAACAGTGAGCCCACGAGTGGGCTCTCAGCTTGGGGTTGCCATGACCATGATCCCCAGCACAGTCGGGCCACTGCTTTTTGAGCCGGGGCCCAACAAGCAACAGAACTGGGGAGATTCCCCTTCCTCCTGCAGAGAGGAGCGGCACGGGAGCATGCCATAGGAATCTGCTGGGTTTGCAGAGTCCAACTGGGGCCGTGTGATGCTCAGTCACAGGCCAGGAGAGCACAGAGTGCGGCCAGAGACCAGGGAGACAGGAATGACTGCTTTACCCTAAGGTCGCACCAAGGAATGGGGCCCCAAGAGAGACAAGAGAGCGAGGGAACATAAGCGGGGGAGTGTGAGAGGGAGAAGCAGGCTTCCCTCTGAGCAGGGAGCCTGATGCAGGGCTCGATCCCAGCACCCTGGGATCACGACCTAAGCCGAAAGCAGACGTGTAACAACTGAGCCACCTAGGCGCCCCTTCTCATCCTTGAAAGCTGTACGGAGAGCCTTGAGAGGAAACCCGAGGTGATTACCTAGTCTGGCCCCTGGCAAGGGCGGTGCAATTCTGCCTGAGGCAAAGAAACTTGAGAATCACTGTAACAAGTCCGTCCCCCAGGAGATCAGCAAGAACATCCAGCCAAGACCAAGTTTACTGATCAATGAGAACTGCAAAACTCCAGCACTAGGGGTATACAGCACACAGAATGCATGGCTTTCCCCCTATGATTCTTTAGTCTTTCAAAGCTAAGTTTTTATTTATTTTTTTTTAAAGATTTTTTATTTATTTATTTTATTTGAGAGAGAGAGAATGAGAGAGAGAGAGAAAGCACATGAGATTGGGGGAGGGTCAGAGGGAGAAGCAGACTCCCTGCCGAGCAGGGAGCCCGATGCGGGACTCGATCCCGGGACTCCAGGATCATGACCTGAGCCGAAGGCAGTCACTTAACCGACTGAGCCACCCAGGCGCCCCTCAAAGCTGTTTTTAAATTTTCTTTTTTTTTCTTTTTCTATTTCTTTTTTTAAAATTTTTCTTCTTTCCTTTTCAACTAACTTATCAATTCCTTTTTTTAAATCTTTTTTAATTTTCATTTTTATAGTCATATTCCATCCCTTCATTGTATTTACCCTTATTTTTTTTTAAGATTTTATTTCTTTGAGAGAGAGAGAGTGAGAGAGAGAGAGAGAGATCCCAAGAGGGGGTAGGGTCAGAGGGAGAATCAGACTCCCTGCTCAGCAGGAAGCCCGATGTGGGACTCGATCCCGGGACTCCGGGATCATGACCTGAGCCGAAGGCAGTCGCTTAACCAACTGAGCCACCCAGGCACCCTGTATTTACCCTTATTTTTGTATATATCTGTTTTTCTTTCTTTAAAATTTTGGAAGGCAGGTCCTTCTAACAAACCAAAATATACCCAAAATCTAGCGTGTGGCTCTGTTCTATTCACCAGCATGATATATTTTTTTTTCCTCTTCCCCCCAGTTTCGGGTCTCTTCTGATTTGTTTGGTGTATGTTTTTCTGGGGTCGTTGTTACCCTTTTAGCATTTCGTTCTCTCATTCATCTATTCTCCTCTGGACAAAATAACAAAATGGAAAAACTCACCTCAAAAAAAAGAAAAAGGGGCAGTATCGACTGCCAGGGACCTAATCAACATGGACATTACTAAGATGTTGGAACTAGAGTTCAGACCGACAATTATAAAGATACTAGCTGGGCTTTAAAAAAGCACAGAAGATACTAGAGAATCCCTTCCTGGAGAAATAAATTCTAACCAAGTCGTAATCAAAAAGGCTATTAATGAGGTGCAATCAAAAACGGAGGCTCTAACTGCTAGGATAAATGAGGCAGAAGAGATAAGTAGTGATATAAAAGACCAAACGATGGAGAATAAAGAAGCTGAGGAAAAGAGAGATAAACAACTACTGGATCACAAGGGGAGAATTCGAGAACTAAATGATACCATAAAGAGAAACAATATTAGAATAATTGGGATCCCAAAAGAATAGGAAAGAGAGAAACAGCCAGAAGGTACATTGAAGAAATTATAGCAGAGAACCTCCCTAATTTGGGGAAGGAAACAGACATCAAAATCCAGGAGGCACAGAGAACCCCTCCCACAAAAATCAATAAAAACGGGTCAACACCCCAACATCTAATAGTAAAACTTACAAATCTCAGAGACAAAGAGAAAATCCTGAAAGCAGCTCGGGACAAGATGTCTGTAACTTACAACGGTAGAAACATTAGATTGGCAGCAGACCTATCCACAGAGACCTGGCAAGCTAGAAAGGACTGACATGACATATTCAGGGCACTAAATGGGAAAAATAGGCAGCCAAGAATACTATATCCAGCTAGGCTGTCACTGAAAATAGGAGAGATAAAAAGCTTCCAGGAGAAATAGAAAGTAAAAGAATTTGTGATCACCAACCAGCCCTACAAGAAATATTGAAATGGGTCCTCTAAGCAAAGAGAGAGCCTAAAAGTAACATAGACCAGAAAGGAACAGAGACAATACACAGTAACAGTCAACTTACACACAATACAATGGCACTAAATTCGTATCTTTTGATAGTTACCCTGAATGTAAATGGGCTAAATGCCCCAATCAAAAGACAAAGGGTATCACATTGGATAAAAAAACAAGACCCATCGATATCCTGTCTGCAAGAGACTCATTTTAGACCCAAAGACACCTCCAGATTTAAAGTGAGGGGGTGGAAAACCATTTACTATGCTAATAATGGACATCAAAGAAAGCTGGGGTGGCAATCCTTGTTTCAGACAAATTAGATTTTAAACCGAAGACTATAATAATAGATCAGGAAGGACACCACATCATACTTAAAAAGGGTATATTCAACAAGAAGATCTAACAATTGTAAATATGTATGCCCCTTACATCAGAGCTGCCAATTATATAAGCCAATTAATAACAAGATCAAAGAAACACAGAAACAAAAATACAATAATAGTAGGGGACTTTTAACACCCCCCTCACTGAAATGGACAGATAATATAAGCAAAAGATCAACAAGGAAATAAGGGCTTTAAATGACACAATGGGCCAGATGGACTTCAAAGATATATTCAGAACATTTCATCCCAAACCAACGGAACACAAATTCTTTTCGAGTGCACATGGAACACCCTCCAGAATAAATCACATCCTGGGTCACAAATCAGGTCTCAACCGGTACCAAAAGACTGGGATCATTCCCTTCATATTTTCAGACCACAATGCTTTGAAATTCGAACTCAATCACAAGAGGAAAGTTGGAAAGAGCTCCAAGAGTTGGAGGCTAAAGAACATCCTACTAAAGAATGAATGGGTGGCTCACTGGTTAAGCGTCTGCCTTCGGCTCAGGTCATGATCCCAGGGTCCTGGGATCGAGCCCCACATCAGGCTCCCTGGCTCAGCAGGAAGCCTACTTCTTCCTCTCCCACTCCCCCTGCTTGTATTGCCTCTCTTGCTGTCTCTCTCTGTCAAATAAATAAATAAAATCTCAAAAAAAAAATGAATGGGTCAACCAGGAAATTAAAGAAGAATCTAAAAAATTCATGGAAACAAATGAAAATGAAAATGAAAACACAACTGTTCAGAATCTTTGGGTTGCAGCACAGGTTGTCCTAAGAGGAAAGTATAGAGCAATACAAGCCTTTCTCAAGAAACAAGAAAGGTCTCAAATACACAACCTAACCCTATACCTGAAGGAGCTGGAGAAAGAACAGCAAATAAAGCCTAAACCTAGCAAGAGAAGAGAAATAATAAAGATCAGAGCAGAAATCAATGAACTAGAAACCAAAAGAAGAGTATAACAGATCAACTAAACAAGGAGCTGGTTCTTTGAAAGAATTAATAAGACTGATAAACCTCTGGCCAGACTTATCAAAAAAAAGGGGGAAAGGACCCAAATAAATAAAATCATGAATGAAAGAGGAGAGATCACAACCAATACCAAAGAAATACAAAGAATTATACGAACATATTATGAGCAAAACTATATGCCAGCAAATTAGACAATCTGGAAGACATGGATGCATTCCTAGAGAAGTATAAACTACCTAAACTGACCTAGGAAGAAATAGAAAGGAAAATTGAAGCAATAATCAAAAATATCCCAATAAAACAAGAGCCCAGGGCCAGAAGGCTTCCCAGGGGAATTCTACCAAACATTTAAAGAAGAATTAATACCTATTCTTCTGAAACTGTTCCAAAAAATAGAAATGGAAGGAAAACTTCCAAACTCATTTTATGAGGCCAGTATTACCTTGATCTCAAAACCAGACAAAGACCTCATTAAAAAGGAGAACTACAGACCAATATCCCTGATGAACATGGATGCAAAAATTCTCACCAAAATACTAGCCAATAGGATCCAACAGTACATTAAAAGGATTATTCACCGGGCACCTGGGTGGCTCAGTCGTTAAGCCTCTGCCTTCGGCTCAGGTCATGATCCCAGGGTCCTGGGATCGAACCCCACATCGGGCTCCCCGCTCGGCGGGGAGCCTGCTTCTCCCTCTCCCACTCCCCCTGCTTGTGTTCCCTCTCTCGTTGTGTCTCTGTCAAAAAAAAAAAAAAAATCTTAAAAAAAAAATAAAAATAAAAAGGATTATTCACCATGACCAAGGGGGATTTATTCCTGGGCTGCAAGGCGGGTTAAACATCTGCAAATCAATGTGATACACTACATTAATAAAAGAACAAGAACCATATGAATCTCTCAATAGATGCAGAAAAAGTATTTGACAAAGTACAGCACCCTTTCTTGATTAAAACTCTTCACAGTGTCGGGATAGAGGGTATATACCTCAATATCATAAAAGCCATCTATGAAAAACCCACAGCGAATATCATTCTCAATGGGGAAAAGCTGAGAGCTTTTCCCCTAAGGTCAGGAACGCGGCAGGGATGTCCACTATCACCACTGCTGTTCAACACAGTACTAGAAGGCTTAGCCTCAGCAATCAGAGAACAAAAAGAAATCAAAGGCATCCGAATCGGCAAAGAAGTCAAACTCTCACTCTTTGCCAATGATATGATACTGTATGTGGAAAACCCAAAAGACTCCACCCCAAAACTGCTAGAACTCATACAAGAATTCAGTAAAGTGGCAGGATATAAAATCAATCCACAGGAATCAGCTGCATCTCTATACACCAACAACAAGACAGCAGAAAGAGAAATTAAGGAGTCAAACCCATTTACAATTACACCCAAAACCATAAGATATCTAGGAATAAATCTAACCAAAGAGGCAAAGAATCTGTACTCAGAAAACTACAGAATACTCATAAAAGAAATTGAGGAAGACACAAAGAAATGGAAAACTGTTCCATGCTTATGGACTGGAAGAACAAATATTGTGAAAATGTGTATGCTACCTAGAGCAATCTACACATTTAATGCAATACCTATCAAACTACCATCAACTTTTTTCAAAGAAATGGAACAAATAATCCTAAAATCAGTATGGAACCAGAAGAGACCCCAAATAGCCAGAGGCATGTTGAAAAAGAAAAGCAAAGCCGGTGGCATCACAATTCCGGACTTCAAGCTCTATTACAAAGCTGTCATCATCAAGACAGTATGGTACTGGCACAAAAACAGACACATGGATCAATGGAACAGACTAGAGAGCCCAGAGATGGACCCTCAACTCTATGGTCAACTAATCTTCGACAAAGCAGGAAAGAATGTCCAATGGAAAAAAGACAGTCTTCAACAAATGGTGTTGGGAAAATAGGACAGCCACATGCAGAAGAATGAAACTGGATTTTCATTCTTCTTTTTCAAGAATTTCCTTACACCACACACAAAAACAGACTCAAAATGGATGAAAGACCTAAATGTGAGACAGGAATCCATCAAAATCCTTGGGAAGAACACAGGCAGCAACCTCTTCGACCTCAGCCGCAGCAACTTCTTCCTAGACACATTGCCAAAGGCAAGGGAAGCAAGGGCAAAAATAAACTATTAGGACTTCATCAAGATAAAAAGCTTTTGCACAGCAAAGGAAACAGTCCACAAAACCAAAAGACAACCGACAGAATGGGAGAAGGAATTTGCAAAAGACGTATCAGATAAAGGGCTAGTAACCAAAACATTTTTTTTTAAGATTTATTCATTTGACAGAGAGAGGGACAATGAAAGAGGGTATACAAGCAGGGGGAGTGGGAGACGGAGAAGCAGGCTTCCCGCTGAGTAGGGAGCCTGATGCAGGGCTCAATCCCAGGACCCCAGGATCACGACCTGAGCCAAAGGCAGACACTTAATGACTGAACCTCCCAGGTGCCCCTAGTATACAAAATCTATAAAGACAACACCCAAAGAACAAATAATCCAATCAAGAAATGGGCAGAAGACATGAGCAGACATTTCTGCAAAGAAGACATCCAAATGGGCAACACATGAAAAAGTGCTCAACATCGCTCAGCATCAGGGAAATACAAATCAAAACCTCCATGAGATACCACCTCACACCAGTCAGAATGGCTAAAATTAACAAGTCAGGAAACGACAGATGTTGACGAGGATGCGGAGAAAGGGGAACCCTCTTAAGACTATTGGTGGTAATGCAAGCTGGTGCAGCCACTCTGGAAAACAGTATGGAGGTTCCTCAAAAAGTTGAAATAGAGCTACCCTACGACCCAGCAATTGCACTACTGGGTATTTACCCCAAAGATACAAATGTAGTGATCCAAAGGGGCACGTTCACCCCAATGTTTATAGCAGCAATGTCCACAACAGCCAAACTATGGAAAGAGCCTAGATGTCCACTGAGAGATGAATGGATAAAGAAGTTGTAATACACACACACACACACACACACACACACACACACACACACACACACGGGAATATTATGCAGCCATCAAAAAAATGAAATCTTGCCATTTGGAACGACGTGGACGGAACTAGAGGGTATTATGCTAAGTGAAATAAGTCAATCAGAGAGAGACAATTATCATGATTTCACTGACATGTCGAATTTGAGAAACAAGACAGAGGATCATAGGGGAAGGGAGGGAAAAATGAAACAAGATGAAACCAGAGAGGGAGACAAACCATAAGAGACTCTTAATCTCAGGAAACAAACTGAGGGTTGCTGGAGTGGTGGGGTGCTGGGAGGGATGGGGGGGCTGGGTGATGGACATTGGGGAGGGTATGTGCTCTGGTGAGCACTGTGAATTGTGTAAGACTGATGAATCACAGACCTGTACCTCTGAAACAAATAACACATTATAGTTAATAAAAAAAAAAAAAAAAACACTACCCCACAATCCAGTAATAGCACTACTGGATATTTACCCAAAGAATACAAAAACACTTATTCAAAAGGACATGTGCACCCCTAGGTTTACAGCACTATTATTTAAAATAAGGAAGGAGCCCAAGTATCCATCAATAGATGAATGGATACAAATGTGGGGTATATATATAGAATGGAACATTATTCAGCCATAAAAAGGATGATATCTTGCCATTTGCAACAACATGGATGAAGCCAGAAAGTATAATGCTAAATGAAGTAACTCAGAGAAAGACAGATACCATACGATTCCATTCATATGTGGAATTTAAGAAACAAAACAAATGAGCAAAGGAATAAAAGAGAGAGAGAGAGAGACATACCAAGAAACAGACTCTTATCTAGAGCACCAACTGAGGGTTACCAGAGGAGAGGTGGGTGGTGGGATGGGTGAAATAGGTGATGGGATTAAGAGGACACTCAGGACAAGCACTGAATGACGTGTAGAACTGTACAACTGAAAATAATATAGCACTGTATGTTAACTATACTAGAATTAAAATACTTATTAAAAAAATAAGAAATTCTGATACATGATAAAACATCAATAAGCCTCAAAGACAATTATGCTAAGTGAAAAAAAACCAGGCACAAAAAGACAAATACTGTATGATTCCACATGTGTGAAATATCTAAAACAGGGAAATTCACAGATGGAAAAATTAGAATACAGGTTCCCAGGGGCTAAGGGGTGGGGATGGAGATGAAGTTATTACTTAATTGGTAGAGAGTTTTTGTTTGGGATGAAAAACACTTCTGGAAGTAGATAACAGTGATATTACACAGCATTGTGAATGCACTTAATGTCACTGATTTATACACTTAAAAATAGTTAAAACGGTAAATTTTATATAATGTACATTTTATCCCAATAACAAACAAAGGAGAAAATATGAGGCATTTTCAAACATTAAAAGTTAACCAAATACATAACCTCAAAGTACCTAAAAGCCCTTTTAATTGTATCCACAATGACATGTGGTATGGTAGACTGTATTTTCCAAAGATGACAGCAAAAGCATGGCCTATTCTACATACTCTTCTGCATGGGGAATGACCCTCATATCAAGAATTGGGAGTCTACGCCTCCATCCCCTCTAATCTTAGCCAGTCCTGGGACTATTTTAACCTTCAGTATATTGTGAAAATGAAAGTACCATCTTTAAATTGACTTGTCAACTTTCGGTTCTTGCCTTCCAGCCAGGTATACAGAAGAGATCCGCAAAGGGAAGAGCCATCACCCCAGGCCAATAGCCTGAGCTCAGTGTCAACATGCCAGCCACCTAAGTTAAGGCAAGTTGGAAATGGATCCCCAGTCCCAACTAAGCACCCCAGTAGACACAGCATGAAACAGAAACTAGACAGTATGTGCTGAGCTCCACCCAAAGTGCAGATTTATGAAATAAATGACATTTGCCACTAAATTTTGGCATGGTTCATTACAAAGTCACAGACTGCCAGAACACTTAGTGATGATAATTCAAACTGTGTTCCATATGTTTAGCGTTCTAAGTCCCACATACATTTAACAATGGAGATGTTACATCAAAATTAAAATGTTTCTTTCAATTAAAGGTGATCATGAAAACATCTAAGTAGCATGGCACAATGGAAGGGAAACAGAAAATTCTAAGTTCAATTTCTCCTTATCTGATTAATGGCTATACGGTTTGGTCAAACCAATGTACTGTTGTCTTACTTTCTTAATCTCTAAGATGGAACAATAATAATGCTTACCCCTTCATAGAGCTGTTGTGAATAAAAACTGAGATAGATGATATAAAATCTGGCTCTAAATCACAGTACACAGTAAATATCATCATTCAGAACACAGCAGCACTTGGTCAAATTAAGTACTCAACAGATACTTCACTAAACATTACCTCCATGAAGAGACATGCAAGGATAAGATGCTCTCATTAAATCTTTCAGAAGACCATCTGCATGTTCCTGCTTATCCACAAATATAATGACAGATCCCGATTCTTGATAATGGCCAAGAAGCTCAAGTAACTTCAAAAACTTCTTTTCTTCTTCAATCACAATCTGAAAATACCAAATTGCACCAAGTTAATGGAATAAAAAAGCAAATATAACTCTAATGCAAAAATATTCATTTTATTTGTGGCAAATGGTTAAATGACAACATCTTGCTGTATCTTTAGGAATCGGTAGGAAAATGTTGATTTTAACTGATAAACCAGTAAGACCAAAAAAAATTTCTAACTGAGAGAAGGAGCTTGCAAATGTGAGCAAACCATCATCTAGTACTCTCTGCCTCTTGACCTCACATCCTATTAACTAAAGAATAAAATGGGTATGTGATATTTCCATCTACCAGTCCCATCTCTTCTGGTGGGAAGAACTAAAAAGAGCATTTTAAACATGCAGTTCCAAGGAATAGCTTAGGTTTATCGGATAAAATATTAATGGCTGAGCTGTATCCTATTCAAGATTAGATAATTACCTGCCTTCATCACAGTGATCCCCAAAGGATCACATACTGCTTAAACCTCTAGGGAATTGAGGATTTCCAAAAGATTGTACCCACCACTTGTTGTTCCACATCTGAGCAAACCACACTCCTGCCTCCAACCTGCACTTCAATGGGTTTACTCAGGATTCTGCGAGCCAAAGCCTCCATAGCTCTGGGAAAGGTAGCTGAAAACATAACTGTCTGTCGATCAGGTCGGACATTATCCACAATGCGCATGACCTGAGAACACATTGCAAATAAATATGGTGAGTATAGGCTCCAAAAATCATACGATGTTAAAACCAAGTAGAAAGGGGTGCCTGGGCTGCTCAGTTAGGTAAGCATCTGCCTTCAGCTCAGGTCCTAATCTTGGGGTCCTGGGCCTGAGCCCTGCGTCAGAATCCCTGTTCAGCGGGGAGTCTGGCTCTCCCTCTGTACTCTCTCTCTCAAATAAATAAAATGTTTAAAAATAACAAAGAGAAAAAAGGGGCGCCTGGGTGGTTCAGTTGTTGTCTGCCTTGGGCTCAGGTCATATCCTGGGGTCCTGGGATCAAGTCCCGCATCTGGCTCCTTGCTCAGCAGGGAGCCTGCTTCTCCCTCTTCCTCTGCTCCCCCCGCTGGTGCATGCTCTCTATCTCAAATAAAGAAAATCTTTAAAATTAAAAAAAACCCACACACACAAAAAAAGGAGAAGAAAATTTTGAGAACATCTATTCAGTGACTCTGAACTTGTTACCTTCAAATAACTGATACTACTCCATAATTTGCTTTGTTCAGTTTCCCCCTCCTAAGAACAGCAACTATAGTTATTCACATATTTAGGGCAAAGATGGAAGAGCCATCTGTCACCTCTCTCTCTCTCTCTCACTGATCTCACACTTAATCCACCAAAAATTCAGTATTCTCAATCTTAAAACTTTATCTGGGATACAAGTATTCTCCCTTGGTATCACTGTTTTCCATCAGTTATTCAACACATTTTTGTTGAGCAACTGTATGTGTAAGGCATTGCTCTAAGCGCTTGCAATATGCAATAAAAACAGACAAAATCCTGTCTTCATGGAGTTTGTATTTGAAGGAAGATGGATAGGGATAAATGTATTATGTGTCAAAGGTTGATATGAGCAACAGAAACAAAGAGAACAATGAAGGCAGACATACTGTTGTGGGGATAGGATATGGGCACCTCTATAGAGCCCTGGAGAAATCCTAGGACTCTTGTGATGACTGCTATAAACAAGAAAAATAGAAGTAATGGGGCGCCTGGGTGGCTCAGTTGGTTAAGCGACTGCCTTTGGCTCAGGTCATGATCCTAGAGTCCCAGGATCAAATCCCGCGTTGGGCTCCCTGCTCAGCAGGGAGTCTGCTTCTCCCTCTGACCCTCATGATCTCTATCTCATTCTCTCTCTCAAATAAATAAAATCTTTTAAAAAAATAGAAGTAATGAATAAGATTATTAATGATGGTTTCAAGGTAGACAGTGGTGAGTGGTTGGAAACTGGGATGGGTGAAGGTCTAGCCAGGAATATACAGAATTCTAGGACCACACTTTCACTCCAATCAAACATGATGTGAAATCTGTGAAAGGGGCAGTCCTACCCAAGGCACTTGGAAATCCTGGGTTCCTGGCCTAAACCTCAATCACCTCTCATCTGGATTATTCCAACTATCTCTCTTCCAACTCCTACCCAATCTATTCTCTATCCAGTAGCCAAAATGATGGCTTTAAAATATATGTCAGTACTTTCAGTTAAAGACTATTGCTTGACCACATACATTTATTTCTTTTCCTTTGAAAAACCCTGTAAAAGTTAACAATGCAGAGAGTGTTTTTAAAACTTGCACAAACCAACAAAGACAGTAAGAAAATAAAACAGGTTCGTGGGGGACTCAGCAGCGGAGCGGGAGGCTCTGCGGGACCCAGTCGGACCGAGCTGCCGAGGCACCGCCCGCGCCCCGCCGCCGCGTCTGGGCGTCTCCTACGCCGCCCAGGGGAGCGAGCTCCGAGCATCTCGCGCTGCGGCCACTCCTCGGTGCCAGGAGCGGGGAAAGCGAGTACGAGAAACCCCCAGACCCGAGCGCAGCCTCTTCCCGTCGCCCTAACCACCATGACCCACTTCAACAAGGGTCCTTCTTACGGGCTCTCGGCCGAGGTCAAGAACAAGATCGCTTCCAAGTATGATCATCAGGCAGAAGAAGATCTTCGAAACTGGATAGAAGAGGTGACAGGCATGAGCATTGGCACCAACTTTCAGCTGGGCTTAAAAGATGGCATCATCCTCTGCGAGCTCATAAACAAGCTACAGCCAGGCTCAGTGAAGAAGGTTAATGAGTCCTCGTTAAACTGGCCTCAGTTGGAGAATATTGGAAACTTTATTAAAGCTATTCAGGCTTATGGCATGAAGCCACATGACATATTTGAAGCAAATGATCTTTTTGAGAATGGAAACATGACCCAGGTTCAGACTACGCTGGTGGCTCTGGCAGGTCGGGCTAAAACAAAAGGATTCCATACAACCATTGACATTGGAGTTAAGTATGCTGAAAAACAAACAAGACGTTTTGATGAAGGAAAATTAAAAGCTGGCCAAAGTGTAATTGGTTTGCAGATGGGAACCAACAAATGCGCCAGCCAGGCAGGTATGACAGCCTATGGGACCAGGAGGCATCTTTATGATCCCAAAATGCAAACCGAAAAAACCTTTTGACCAGACCACAATTAGTCTGCAGATGGGCACCAACAAAGGAGCCAGCCAGGCGGGAATGTTAGCACCAGGTACAAGAAGAGACATCTATGATCAGAAGCTAACATTACAACCGGTGGACAACTCGACAATTTCTCTACAGATGGGAACCAACAAAGTTGCTTCCCAGAAAGGAATGAGTGTGTATGGGCTTGGGCGGCAAGTATATGATCCCAAATACTGTGCCGCTCCCACAGAACCGGTCATTCACAACGGAAGCCAAGGAACAGGAACAAATGGGTCTGAAATTAGCGATAGTGATTATCAGGCAGAATACCCAGATGAATACCATGGAGAGTACCAAGATGACTACCCCAGAGATTACCAATATGGCGACCAAGGCATTGATTATTAGATTGACACAGAGGAGCTCAGTATTTAGCCCATTGTTTTTATTCAGTGAGAACCAAGCTAGCCTTGAGTAATTTTTATCTTGTCTTCCTAAAACACTATTATGCTTATTGTACCTAAAAGAAATACTGCCTTACATACATTCCCTTTTCCTTTTTCTGCCTCTTCCCTAAATAGTTGCCTTTTAGTGCTGTAACAGTTCAATCCTACAGCAGAAGCAATAACTCGCATATGAAGTAAAAAGGAATACTGTGGGAGGGGAGTACTCTTGTACAGCCAATTCTCTTATTCAAGACCTATGCATTTTTACAATCTCCGTAATAACCTGGGATTTTCAGAAATGAAAATTTTTTTTTTTTTTTTTTTTTACAGTTTAGTACTTGGTTTCTACGAGGAGGACTAAACTCATGCTTATAGCTACGTGTGGTCTCTGCCAACTAAATTTAAGATGCAGCATTTTAGAAATTTACATATCAATGTCTCTACAGTATTGTTTGCTAATTTTTAAATAAAGTCCTGATCCGTGAAAAAAAAAAAAAAAAAAAAAAGAAAAGAAAACAGGAGATGACAGCAACATTTTGATTAAATTGATACCCAGACACAAGAAAACATAATCCTAAAATGAGAATGAACTAGATTTTCAAGAAGCACCCTACCCTGTCCCTCCTCCACAGGAGGGTTATTCTTCACCACCCAATGTCTAACTTTGAGAGTCAACTTAAGTTCTCTGTAATGTTTTCAGTAAAGCTTCATAATTTTCTCCAAAAGATCTTATACATCTTTTGTCAGGTTTATTTTTTCATGCTTTTGTAAATTACATGTTTTTTTTTTTAACATTTTATTTATTCATTTGAGACAGAGCGAGAGAGAGAACACAAGCAGGACCGAGGGGCAGAGGAAGAGGGAGAAGTAGGCTCCCCATCGAGCACGGAGCCCAATGCGGGGCTAAATCCCAGGACCTCAAGATCAGGACCTAATCCGAAGGCAAATGCTTAACCGACTGAGCCACCCAGGTGCCCTGAATTATATGATTTTTAAAGTACATTTTCTAACTTACTGAGAAAAGAAATGTAAATGATTTCTGTTTACTGACTTAGTATCCAGAAACTTTATGGTCCTCTTAACAATTTATCTGTAGATCATTTTGAGTCTTCTACAAAGACAGCCTTAACATCTGCAAATAACACTTGCTTCTTCCTTTCTAAACATTATACCCTTTCTCCTCTAGTAAAATGTTGAATGGATATTAACTACTTTACTTTGTTCTTCATGTTAAAAGTTTAAAAGTTCTACCGCTAAGTGTAACATTTACTACAGATTTTTCTGTATGTACCATTCATTGGATATGGAGGTTCCCCACTAGTCTCTGCTGAATTTTTTTGAAGATTTTTTTATTTATTATTTGAAAGAGAGAAAGAGACTGAGAACTCACACAAGGGGTGGGAGGGGCAGAGGGAGAGGGACAAGCAGACTCCCTGGTGAGCAGGGAGCCCAATGTAGGGCTCAATCCCAGGACCCTGGGATCATGACCTGAGCCGAAGGCAGACTCATAACCAACTGGGCCACCCAGTGCCCCATCGCTTCTGAATTTTTAAATCATAAATGAAATTTTATCAGATGCCTTTTACACATTTTAGATAACGGTATGGTTTTTTCCTCTATTCTGGTAACAGGGTAGATTATATTTTTTGACTTTTCTTTTTTCTTTTTTTAAGAAAAGATTGATTGATTTCAGAGAGAGAGAGACAGTGAGAGAGGGAACACAAGCAGGGGGAATGGGAGAGGGAGAAGCAGGCTTCCCACTGAGCAGGGAGCCCAATGTGGGGCTGGATCCCAGGATCCTGGGATCATGACCTGAGCCGAAGACAGATGCTTAATACCTGAGCCACCCAGGCGCCCCTTTATTTTATTTTTAAAGATTTTATTTATGAGAGAGCAAGCATGAGCAGGGGGAGGGGTAGAGAGAAAAGCAGACTCCCCAATGGTCAGGGAACCCGATGGACATGGGGCTCGATCCCAGAACCCTGGGACCATGACCTGAGCAGAAGGCAGACACTTAGCCAACTGAGCCACCCAGGCGCCCTGGTTTTATTTTAGAGATAGAGAGTGTGTGTGAGTGAGGGAAGGGGCAGAGGGAGAGAATTTTCAAGCAGACTCCCCACTGAGCACAGAGCCCGTGGCAGGGCTGGATCTCAGGACCCAAGAGATCATAACCTGAGCCAAAATCAAGAGTCAGACCCTTAACTGACAGAGCCACCCAGGAGCCTTTTACTTGATTTTTCTAACTTTAAACTAGCCTTTGCATGTAAAGAATACTAACTTCAATGTGATTTATTATTTACTTTAAGCATTACTATATTTGGTTCCCTAATACACTTTTTAGGGTTCTTGCAACATTATACATTAAACTATACCTTGTTTGATTTAGATACCAATATTATATTGGCCTATAAAATGAAATTGCCACGGGGCACCTGGGTGGCTCAGTCGTTAAGCATCTGCCTTCGGCTCAGGTCATGATCCCAGGGTCCTGGGATCGAACCCCACATCGGGCTCCCTGCTCAGCGGGAAGCCTGCTTCTCCCTCTCCCACTCCCCCTGCTTGTGTTCCCTCTCTCGCTGTGTCTCTCTCTGTCAAATAAATAAATAAAATCTTTAAAAAAAAAATGAAATTGCCACTATGGAAAAGTTTGACAGTTTCTTAAAAAGTTAAATATAAATTACCACACAATTCAGAAATCCTACCCCTTGGTAGAAATAAAGACATATGTCCACACAAAAACTTGTATGCAAATGTTCACAGCAGCATCATTCATAACAGCCAAAAAGTGGAAATAATCCAAAGTATTTATCAAACAGTTCATGCATAAACAAAACGTGATATAAATTCATATGACAGAATACTAACCACTCAGCAATAAAAGGAATGAAAGGCATGCTATAACATGGACAAAGCTCGGGCGCCTGGGTGGCTCCGGTTAAGCGTCTACCTTCGGCTCAGGTAATAATCCCAGGGTTCTGGGATCGAGCCCCCCATCGGGCTCTCTGCTCAGCAGGAAGCCTGCTTCTCCCTCTCCCACTCCCCCTGCTTGTGTTCCCTCTCTCGCTGTCTCTCTCTCTGTCAAATGAATAAATAAGAAATCTTAAAAAAAAAATGGACAAAAAGCTCAAATACATTATGCTGAGTAAAATAAGCTAGATGTATAATATATGCATTTTATATGAAATGTCCAGAAAAGACAAATATATTAAGACAGAACACGAATCAGCAGCTGCCTCAGGCTGGGGTGAAAACTGGAAATGAGTAAAAATAGGCATGAGGCATCTTTCTTGTGATGGAAATGTTCTAAAACTGGATTACGGAAAAAAAACAAAACTGGATTATGGAAAAAAAACAAAACTGGATTGTGGTGATCGCTGCATAAATGTGTATGAACACTAAAAACCACTGTATTATACATTTAAAACAGGTGAATTTTATGGTATATAATGAAGACTGAGAGCCCTTTTAAAAATAAAGGATTACAGGGAGAGGGCACCTGGGTGGCTCAGTTGGTTAAGCGACTGCCTTCGGCTCAGGTCATGATCCTGGAGTCCTGGGATCGAGTCCCACATCGGGTTCCCTGCTCAGCGGGGAGTCTGCTTCTCCCTCTGACCCTCCCCCCTCTCATGCGCTCTCTCTCTTTCTCTCTCTCAAATAAATAAATAAATAAAATCTTTAAAGAAAAAAATAAAGGATTACAAAGACCTTATGAACTGTTATTTACCCTTTTTCATACTTTAAAATAAAATATGATTAGGAATATAATTATCGCCGTGCGGCCCCGCCCCGCCGCGGCAGCGCGCGTTTTCTGCACTCTGGGGATGGCGGAGGGAGGGTCTGTTCACTACTTAAACGGCACAGATGCGCTTGGGTTCCTTGTTCCTCAGGCCTGGGTGGTCATTGGTTCTAGTCACACAGCTTTTTAGGGTTTAAGAGGTAAACCAAGATTTTATGTTCTTTTTTTTTTTTAAAGATTTTATTTTATTATTTATTTGAGAGAGAGAGAATGAGAGATAGAGAGCACGAGAGGGAAGAGGGTCAGAGGGAGAAGCAGACTCCCCGCAGAGCAGGGAGCCCGATGTGGGACTCGATCCCGAGACTCCAGGATTATGTATGACCTGAGCTGAAGGCAGTTGCCCAACCAACTGAGCCACCGAGGCGCCCCCAAGATTTTATTTTCAAGATGGAAAACCCATCTGACTCAGGTGTGATTTTACCTAGCACTCCACGGGCTTGCGCCAATCCACCATCTCCCCGGACAAGGAGCACAAGAAAACAACCTATGAGTGCAACACTTAGAGAACGATTGAGGAAAACTAGATCTTCATTTAATTCGTTAGTGTGGTGAAACGTCTTAAAGTAGAGAATGAAAAAAACGATCAGACTTTTCCTGAGAAACCAGCATCTTCAGTAGAAGAAAACTGTTTGGAACCTGAAGAAAGTTTTAAACACATAGATGGTGAATTCAAAGAAAGTACATATTTGAAGAATACCTTCAAGAGTTATCAGTGCATGTGAATCTAAATCTCTTGATACTGAGTCTTGCAGTGATCTCCAAAGTGACTTTGTGAATGAGAATCTTCCAAAACAAGGATTAAGTGAAGAAAGAGCAAAATTGGTGAAGCAGATTGAGGAGAAAGAAGACTTTCTTCGGAGGCTAAAACCGGTCAAAATGTATAGATCAAAGAATGACCTGTCTCAGTTACAGGTGTTAATACAGAAGTGGAGAAGCTGTAGCCAGCTGTTGCTTTATGAGTTGCAGTCAGCTATGTCTGAGGAGAACAACAAACTCAGCCTTACTCAACTGATAGACAACTGTGGGTTAGATGATAAATTACTACAACAGAAATGAAGAAGAGTTTATCGGTGTTTAATTCATAATTTTTTCTCCAGAATATTTTTGAGAATGACAACTTAAAAGATAATACACTTTTTTTTTTTTAAAGCTCTGGAAGTCTTTGTTTGTTTGTTTGTTTTTGGTAAAGATTTTATTTATTTGACAGAGAGAGACACAGCAAGAGAGGGAACACAAGCAGAGGGAGTGGGAGAGGGAGAAGCAGGCTTCCCGCCGAACAGGGAGCCCGATGCGGGGCTCAATCCCAGGACCCTGGGATCATGACCCGAGCCGAAGGCAGATGCCCAACAACTGAGCCACCCAGGTGCCCCAAAAGATCATACATTTTAAAAGGAAGGTAGAAACCATTAGGGCCTAGAGAAAGGTATCTTGATGAACATCAATTTAGGGCACTCTGTTATATAAATATAAAATAAGTTCTAAAATGAAAATTTAGTATTTTGGATAAGTTTGCCAAAGAAAACTTGACATTTAAAGAAATGTGAAAAAAAATTAAATCATGTTTAAAGAATAATTTGGTCATTTCTGGAAGTCAAATTTAATACATTGTTTTGTTTACTGTGGTAAAAAAGTTCTATTTTTTTTTAAGGTTTTATTTTAAATGTTAAAAAATACTTCAGTCTGGTTAATGTCTAAACCTGAAGTGGTCTAAAAATGCCTGCCTGTCCCCTAAGTTTATGAACCGTGTTTTTATCCATTTACCACATATTTCCTTCTGCATGGTTGTAGCAGGTAATTAAAGTTGTTCATATGTCCAAAAAAAAAAAAAAGGAAAACAATTATCAATTCCTTGAATATCTGGTAGAACTTGCTAATAACAAATAGAAACTGGTGGCTTCCGTGTGGGAAAATTAAAAGCTGATTTCTTTAATGAATGTAAGACTACTGCAGTGTTCTTATTTCTGAGTCTGTTTAAAGCTTTCAAAAGTACTGGCATACAAAGAAAGATAAAAGCAAGAAGGGAGGAGTGCCTGGGTGGCTCAGCTGGTTAAGCATCAAACTCTTGATTTTGGCTCAGGTCATGATGTCAGGGTGGTGAGATCATGAGATTGAGCCCTGCATCTGGCTCCAAGCTCAGCAGGGAGTCTGCTTAAGATTTTTTCCCTCTCCCTCTGCCCCTCTCCTTGCTCACATGCACACTCTCTAATCACACGCACGCTCTCTCTAATAATAAAATATTTTAAAAAAGAAAATAAAAGCATGAGTTTTATAGTATATAAATGCCCCTTTATTTGTCAATAAAACAAAACAAAAAACAGTAAAATGTTTTAAGATGGTAAAAGATTAATCAAGCTCAAGGAAGCAGAATCCCATGCTAGCAGTAAGGAAAAGTTAAGAACAAAGCTATTCTCCCTACATGAATGTGAAAGGTAGGGTGCCAGAATAAGGAGAATTGTTACAAGGTCTGCTTAAGAAGCAATCAAATCACCCGACCTCCACCTGCTACTCAGCCAGGCAATGGGCCTTTCTATCATCCTAGCCTAAGACCTAAAGGTTTAGCTTCTGCAGAGAATAAAACAAGAGCATGGATGGATGAAGCAAGGGTAAAACCCTAAGAAGAAAAGCATTAAGTAAATGCATAATGCTCAAGGCTGAGGCTCCCACCTCTCCCTCAAGGCCTCTTTTCCAACCCAAAACAGGAGACAGACCTTCATATTCGAGGCAGAAGACCGCCAATATTTCTCCAGGCACAGTCTGCTCAGCGCAAGAAGACAAGCAGAAGATAGTCCCCAACCAAAGGAAAGACCCAACCAGATCACAACAGTGAAAGTCAAAGTCAGTAAGTCCTGCTCTGGCACAGACAGCTTTGAATTTTAAGCTGCCCCTTCTCCAACCCTTAAACACAAGTAGGTAACTACAGATTCCCAGACATCTACAGAATGCAGAAACCAAAGCAAAGAGAAAATCAACTCAGAGGACAAAGATCCTATGTAGGTAGAAGGCAATCTTTAAAAATGAGTCATTTAAATGAAATCTTGCCATTTGCAACAACATGGATGAAACTACAGGGTATAATGCTAAGCGAAATAAGTCAGAAAAAGACAAATACCTATGATTTCACTTACATGTCGAATTTAAGAAACCAAACAAAAGAACAAAGAATAAAAAGAGACAAACAAACAAACAAAAAGCAGACTCTTAAATACAGAGAACGAACTGGTGGTCACTAGAGGGAGGCAGATGTGGGGATGGATGAAATAGGTGAAGAGGATTAACAGCACACTTATCATGATGCGTACTGAGTAATACTGTACTGAATACTGTACACCTGAAACTAATATAATACTGTATGCTAATTATACTTGAATAAAAATAAATTTAAAAAAGTAAAAATGAATCACTTAAGTGCTCACTTTAGCAACACATATACTAAAAATAATTGGAATGGGGCGCCTGGGTGGCTCAGTTGGTTAAGCAACTGCCTTCGGCTCAGGTCATGGTCCTGGAGTCCCGGGATCAAGTCCCACATTGGGCTCCCTGCTCGGCGGGGAGTCTGCTTCCTCCTCTGACCCTTTTCCCTCTCGTGCTCTCTATCTCATTCTCTCTCTCTCAAATAAATAAAAATTAAAAAAAAATAAATAAAAATAATTGGAATGATAGAGAGATTAGTATGGCCCCTTAATGCAACGATGACACAGAAATTCCTAAAGTGTTCTATTAAAAAAAAAATTATTTAAGAAAAGATTTAGTCTTGGGTTACAGAACTTTGGGGATCCTAATAAGGTGAAAAACAAAGGGGACTCTGTTGATCCCAGAATGATGGATCCCAGGACAGCAGCTGTATGTCAAGCAGAGAGAACAACAAACCATGACTGGAACAGGTCAAAAGGCTCTGAAAAAAACTCCTTAAGGAAGATGAAACAAACAGAAAACTTGACTGTTTCAACTACTTGATATATTTATATAACTAATAGAGTTTGGCATTTAATTAAAGTATACAGAAATCCAGCCAACACACATAAAAAGACAATTATCTCTAGAGAAAACAAAAAGTTATAGAGGAAATTAATAATCAATTTAGGGATGCCTGGGTAGCTCAGTCGTTAAGCATCTGCCTTCGGCTCGGGTCACGATCCCAGGGTCGTGGGATCGAGCCCTGCATCGGACTCCCCACTCAGCGGGAAGCCTGCTTCTCCCTCTCCCACTCCCCCTGCTTGTGTTCCTGCTCTCCCTGTCTCTCTGTCAAATAAATATATAAAATCTTAAAAAAAAAAACACACACAAACTTACTTTAAAAAAAAAATCAATTTAATACACTGCCCAGCTCTGAATAACACTTAGATTGCCATAATGTAATATTCTGATCCAATTAAAACAGCAACATAAATCTACTGAAAAAATAAAGGATGAAAATGATGCAAGAATGTAACAGGAAGAAGGAAAACAGAGAAATTACATTCCCCCATGGGAAGTCAATAAGCAGTATCAAAAACAAAAAAATAAAAAGGAGAAGTAAAAGCACTCTATTTAGAGAAGTAGAATATCAAAATAATCAGCTAAGAGATTAAAGAGAAAGTAGAGAAGGGGTACCATTAAACCTATGTGCACGTGTGACCGTTAATTTAAGACTAAAAATATAAAAAATTAGATCAGGTATTCCTCTGCTCAAAACCCTCCAATATAGGTGTGCCTGGGTGGCTTAGCTGAGCATCTGACTCCTGACCTCAGCCCCAGTCTTGAGCTCAGGGTTGTGAGTTCAAGCCAAAAAACAAAAAACCCCCAAAGCCTCCAAATATAACTCATCACATTAAAATTAAAATCCAAATTCCTAGGGGTGGCTGGGTGTCTCAGTAATTAAGCGTCTGCCTTCATCTCAGGTCATGATCTCAGGGTCCTGGGACCGAGCCCCGCATCGGGCTCCCTGCTCAGCGGGAAGCCTGCTTCTCCCTCTCCCACTCCCCCTGCTTGTGTTCCCTCTCTTGCTGTGTCTCTGTCAAATAAATAAATAAAATCTTTAAAAAAAAACAAAATCCAAATTCCTAACCCTGCTGTACAGGGTCTTACATGTTCACCACACCATCAGTACATCTCCTTCTGTCATCTTCTACTCTCTCCCATCACATTCCCCATTCTTTACTCTGCTCCAGGGACACTGGCCAAGCAAGCTCCCATGTCAGGGCATTTGTACTGGCTCTTTGCCTGTAACACTTTTCTACCAAATATCCCCATGACTCAATCTCTCACTTTACTCAGGTCCCAGTTCCTATGTCATCTTATCAGAACGCTTTTCTTGATCTTCCTATATAAAAGGACAAATCTTTCGGAATGACTGAAGTACATTACTGAAAATTAGGAATCATTAACCACGCTTGGTTTGATGATATGAATTTGATAGTAATATCACTGCAAATTCACATTAATGTGTCCATCTTTTAAGACATTACATACAAAGCTGATCATCTTAAACAACTCGAAGGACTGCTCCTTGAGTCTCAACTTCTCATTTTATACATGTATAAACAAGGATCAGACAATTCACATTAAAGTGCCACTGTGGCCTTGAAAATCTCTTCAAAGAATAATAAACATCCTGCCTTCCTAGACTATTCACAAATAAGCTTTCATTCTCAGCATACGCAGAAAGACAATATCAAAGAATAAAACTTTTCTGGAGAACCAGACCCAACTCTTTTTCTTGTCATAGTGCAGAGAAATCTTCCTGAATAAGCTACAAACTCTGTGCTTCCTGTAACAGTGTACTGCACATGGGAGCTTAGATTTACCTTATGAATATCTATTACTGCTTAGAGTCATGAAGATGCCTACAGAATGACCCTAATGATCACACACTTTTTCAATGATGAGTGGGTCTGTGTTTTGACTGCCTTGGCTATCAGACTGGAAGCTATCAGACTGGGGGCTACTGATTAAAAGCTGTTCCTGAAATTTTTCAGTATGTTTCCTCTTTCACACTACAGATACTTCAAGTCAGCTGTGGTCTGCCAAGTAAGTACATAAACTTCTTTCACACTCATAGGCTAAAACTAAATTCATCAGGCCAGTCACTAACATTTACAAAGGTAGCAGTTTTCCCACTTTTCACTGATTCAACTCCTGATCATTGGCATATGCTCGTTTTAGAGATGTTCTAAAAGATTAACACATTCTGTCTTATACTTCTCTTGATGATGTGCAATGTTTTTCTTCACCCTCAAGAAAATAATTTGCTACCAAGTTAATGATTTATTTATTCACCAACGTAAATATCCCAATCCCAAATTTTTAAATCACAAATAGGGTCCTTGAGATGTTGCTATCTATGTTGGTAAAAATTACCCTGGACTAAATCATAATATGAAATAGGAATAAAACATGGGGCGGGGTGGGGGGGAGGCAAATGTCATTACATCTCTGAATCTGTCTCCTCTAATGTAAAGTATTACATTAGACTTAAAAAATAAGTCTTCAAAAATCTGTCTTTTTTCAGTACCTCAATTTCCTTAAGTAGTAGCCATGTTATTCATCTGTAACTGCTTATGCACCAAACCCTTCACCACTGGCCTCAAGAGAGAGACTCAGAGATGCTGAGGTGTCTAATCATCTATCTAGTGACCTAATTTTGATGTGAATTTGAAGACGGTCTTCAAAGTACAGTAATCTCACATGAGATAGTGAGCTCCTTAAGATGACTGATGCAAGCCTGGTGCTTTACAGTGTACAACTGACAAGCACATTTACTCTCTCATTTTATTATGTGATTGGTATTTTTAAGAAAGTGAAAACTCGGTGGGGCGCCTGGGTGGCCTGGTTGGTTGGGCGTCTGACTCTTGGTTTCAGCTTAGGTCAGGATCTCAGGGTCGTGGGATAGAGCCCTGAGTCGGGCTCCGCGCTCGGTAGGGGGCCTCTTTGGGATTCTTTCCCTCTGCCCTTCCCCCTGCTCTCTCTCAAATAAATAAATCTTAAAAAAGAAAAAAGAAAAAAAAAAAGAATGAAAGAAAGTGAAACTTGGAGTAAATGTCTTCAGAATCTTCAGCTTCATTCATTTTGTATTAGACATAGGCATGAATAAATTTAGGCCAATTACAACACTGTCTTTCTTAATAAAAAGAGAACATGTAAATAATATTTTTTAAATAAGAGGAATATTATTTACATATTTTTACCAAAGTATATATGTCCAGCTCCAAAGTGGCTAACTTAAGCTAAAGATTAATTTCTGTATCTAATTGATTTCTTCTCTTACTCTTTATTTTTACGAAACTAAAAAAGAACAAACCTAGAAACTATAGGGCAATCTCTCATGAAAACCACTTTTTAATATCCTGTCAAAAGCTACTTTTAATAGATTCCAATTCTGGTAAAGGAACAAATGGATTCCTAATCTACTCTTCTGTTGTCTTTGGTTCCAAAAGGAGTTCACATTCTGTTGCAGCCCTTAGGAAGATGTCCACTAATAAGTACAAGTTTTTCTTCAGTAAGTTAAAAAAAAAAATCAGTAAGGTTTAAGAAAGAGGTATACTTTTCTACAGGTCTTTTTAAGAAATCCTGTTATCTGGGGCACCTGGGTGGCTCAGTCAGCTGTCTGCCTTCAGCTCAGGTCATGATCCTAGGGTCCTGGGATTGAGCCCTACATTGGGCTCCCTGCTCAGCAGGGAGCCTGCTTCTCCCTCTCAACCCCACTCATGCTCTTTCTCACTATTTCTCTCTCTCTCAAATAAATAAACAAAATCTTAAAAAAAAAAAAGAGGGGCGCCTAGGTGGCTCAGTTGGTTAAGCGACTGCCTTTGGCTCGGGTCATGATCCTGGAGTTCTAGGATCGAGCCCTGCATCAGGCTCCCTGCTCAGCGGGGAATCTGCTTCTCCCTCTGACCCTCCTCCTTCTCGTGCTCTCTCTCTCAAATAAATAAAATCTTAAAAAAAAAAAAGAGAGAGAGAAAAGAAAAGGAAATTCTGTTATCCTTCACCCTAAAAACTCTTCTTTTGGCACTAAAAGTGTTAAGTTTAAAACAATACACAAAGATTTTCCCGAGCGCCTTTCGACCTGCCAGCCTGTTCAAGCTTAAATGTGGAAAAGTAGAGTCCTGTACCTTCTGCCCGTGCCATCGCACAACAAGTACACTTACTGTACATTCACACTCAGAAAGATACACATTCAGTGGCCATGACTTAATTTAGTTCCCAATTTTCATTATTTTCTTCAGTACAGAATCATGTCCGGAGGCATACTGCCTGTCCACTCTTCTCTATATAGAAGCCATTGTGCAGATGTGCATTCACTAATACCAGCTTTGATTCAAATGCGAGTGCCTTTACTTGCTTTACACCCAAATAGTGCACTGTGGCACTGACCCCAACCCAGCACTTTCTATACTACAGCTCACAAAATAATCATTAATTTACTCTAAAATTTCTTCTCTTCAACAGGTTTTAGTGATCAATAAACTATTACTCAGCATTTCTCCCTCAGGTACTTACGGAGATGTAAGCACTAATGGCAAGGGATGATTCACACTCTGCACACCAATGAATGGGAAATGTCGTTTGACCTCTTTATGGCAAAGCTTAACGGATCAACCAGAAAGGCCCAATCACCACACCTACCTTAAACACTACCAAAAAGTCTAAGATTTCCCGAGATTAGGAAAGACATTAAAAGGATCTAATTCCATCTTCCATCTGATACATCAATTCCCTCTACTCTCTTTCCACAAATGGACCACCCTACCTCTACCCGAACACATGGATGAAAAGCATATTCAGTATCTGCCCTCCTCCCACAACGTAACTTGTTTCATCTCCAAATAATGTTTTTTTTTTTTTAAAGATTTTATTTATTTAACAGAGAGAGACACAGCGAGAGAGGGAACACAAGAAGGGGGAGTGGGAGAGGGAGAAGCAGGCTGCCCGCGGAACAGGGAGACCGATGCGGGGCTGGATCCCAGGACCCTGGGATCATGACCTGAGCCGAAAGCTGACGCTTAATGACTGAACCACCCAGGTGCCCCTCCAAATAATGTTTATCCAGCCCTTTCTCACATTACGCTCAGATCCAGCTTCATATAACTTCCCAAGTGGGTCCTAGGTCTACTCCTCAGTGATTCCTTCATGTGACAGACTTTTTTCAAAGGGTTAAAGGATGCTATCAAGTCCTCTACTCCAAGCTAAATATTCCTCTTTAACTATTTCTCACACGGTTCAGGCATCATCATAGTCCTGTTTACTCTTATGTGCTCTTCTATATCTCATTTAGATTGTGATCCCTAAATCTAAATACACGCACATGACAGGAAATACATTTCTAGAGACTTATGTGAAAAGACTAAAGACCACTTTTACTGTGTCCCTTTCTAATACCCCATTTCAATTAATGCAGTTTGCAATAGAAAATAAATCTTTTTTGGTATCCATAGCACACTGATAACTCATATACCTTATCTCAATAAAAATACCACCTCTTAACATGTGTCCCTCTAAGTTTTTATCACTGAAATTTTGTATCTGAGCAAACAGTGTGTATGAGGAATACAAAAATCTAAAGCAGACAAATGCTCCGGGCCTCGTTTTTACATTTGGAGAATATAAACAGCATGGGCTATATTGATCATGAGGTAATTAAAAGCATGAAGTAAAGGAATTTGAAAGGACAATGAGGGTGCCTGGGTGGTTCAGTTGGTTAAGCGCCTGTCTTTAGCTTGGGTCATGATCCCAGGGTCCTGGGATTGAGTCCCACATCGGGCTCCTTGCTCAGCGGGGAGCCTGCTTCTCCCTCTCCCTCTCCCCCCTGCTCGTGCTCTCTCTCTGAAATAAATAAAATCTCAAAAATGTATAGAAAAAAGTGACAACAAAAACTATAAAATATGAAAGCTTAAGCTTCTATTATCAGCACTCCAATTCTAATTTTACCAATGATGGTTTTAAAAGACCAAAAGGGAAAGCCTGCACAAATACCTTCTGAACCAGTTTTATGAGGAATTCAAAACATATCTATTTCAATTTCATATGTCCTCAACTTACTGTATCACAGCGCAACAAAAATGTGTGTGAGAATTTCAGACACTTTAAGAACATTTCATTCTCACGGCAATTACAAGGTTTATTTTATAGTTCAAAACACTAAGACATTTAGTGATTACCTGTGGTTCAAAACCCATGTCAAACATTCTGTCTGCTTCATCTAAAACAACATATGTCACTCTTCGAAGATTTGTGACCCGACCTAAGATGAGGAAAAAAAAATAAAGACAAAACGAAAACTAAAAATCAGTCACAATTCATTTTATCACTACCAAGAACTTTAAAAAACTGTAAAGGGAACTAAAATGCCTGACTTAACCAGAGGGGTAAGTTAGGTATGTTTAAACAGTGAAACGAAATTTTGGTCTACAAGATCTTAATCTAATGGCAAGTACTTTCTGACAATGGGTATATGAGGCCCTTTATTTTGTCAAACTCGTCTCTTGCATACCATCATAGGGCCTGAAGGACCTGTAAAATTCAGAAAACAGCCCTCTCCAAAACACATCATAAAACTAAGACTGAGATGAAGCATCGAGCCACATCAGCCATTATCTGACAGCATCACCTAGGAAAAAACATATTAGAGATTACAGCGTATGTGTGTAAAGCAAGTTCCAGTGCTAACTATTTTAGATGCAGAAAACCTCCTTTTTATATTAATTTATAAACTACTTCCATATAGTTAGAAGCTTCTAATGGGCATGTCAAGATATTAATGAGAAGCTATTCAACATCATTAGGTAACTAAAGTACTACACAAAAACTTCAAATACCAAATGTATTGCATATATACATTTTTCTATACAAAGATATAAATTCAATTTTATTAAATGCTCCCACTGGTTTAAATAGTAGCAAGGCGTTTCTTAGCCAGCAAAAACTAAATACATACACAGGAAAGCCTTTCTAAAGGATTAACACAAGCATTTCTATCAACTGATGAATCAATCACCTGGCAAAAACATGTATAAAATAGTTATTCAATATAAATCAAAAAGACAGATAAAGGAAAAAGGTAAAATTAATCAAGATGAATTTCAGGAGACTTAATCAATGCAGCATTGAGAAAAAAAACAAGGGATTATTTTATCAGTATTCAACCCAAAACTTTTTGTATGCTGTACAGGCACAGAGGTTTATCAAACAACTTCAGTGTCACTTCGCCAACATCATGGAGAATTAGAAGTAAATGTATACAGAAATTCAAGCAGAATGCTATGAGAAACATGCATTACTCACAGTTTTTAATGTATAATGTATATACTGAATACTGCAATGGAAACCTTTGAAAGCATTTTCTTCAAAAAACTAAGAAATGAAGCCAAAATAAATGCTTCCTAATATTTAAGTATTCCATACTAACATCTGCAGCCCCCTTAGTTCTGCAAAGTTGGGAACAGCATTAAATGACCTACCTTGGATGGCTTATGTCTCGGAAGCCCAGTTCTATAAATCTTGAAGGGCCTTTCTCCACAGAAGTTAAATAATGTCAACAGTTTAGTAACAGTTTTGATAGGGAATAATTTAACAAAGCACAACATATGAGCTAAAAGACATGCAATATTTACAAAAGATAAAATTTCTTGAAGCTGCAATACCTTAATTTATCCAGTATTGTAAGAAAATACTAGCTCCTGTGGTGGAAAGAGTCTAAAGCTTAGAATAATAATAATAATAAAAGGATAGTCCACCCCCCCAACCCGTTAAAAGCAAAGCTAGGCCAAAATTGGATTAAGAATCCACGTTAAGAGCTAAAAAGATCAGATGGAGTTAGTTCTGAAAAGAAGTTGTAAATTAAATTGCAATAATATTATGAACGCTTGCAACAATAAGCTTGTTGCAAAATTTTAAGATATTACAGCTTTAAGAAGAAATAAAAAAACACTTCAGTGATTTCTTGTATCTGCTTTAATAAAAATGTACAGAATTCAAAAAAGAGAAATGAGAACAAAAAAAAATACCCCTGACTTACCACTGTTAGCTGCTAACATGTCAATCATTCGACCAGGTGTGCAAACAATAATTTCAGCACCTCTTTTCAGCTCAGCAATCTAATGAAAAAGATGAAATTTTATAGTCTACTTATAACTATTACTTATTCAAAAAAATCTGAAAATACTGCCCAGGGTCCCTGCACAGCTCCATAGGGTAAAAACAGTGAGGTCTGCTTAGAAGCCTCCAAAACTTCCTGCTTAATTCTTTGGAACGCTGGTGCACAACCAAAGGAAGAGGAAGCAGCAACATGACCACATGGTGCTGTAACTTTGAACTCAATGAAAACCAGAGAATTTTACCAATTTTAATTTGACATGATCCCTCAAAACAAGGAAAGGAGCATAAGAGAGCAGCAATTAAAGCAATTATACAGACCAATTATTTCAAGTTAGGAGTTGTTTCCATTAGTGAATCATTATATAAATAAGTCACAACCAGTGTTTTAAAAATGAAATAGAATGGGAAAACCAGAATGGACTAGAGATCATAAGACTTCTGTTTGACTTCTATAGAATATTCAGGCATGTATCACGTTATTTTTGTAAATATTATTTCTTACAATAAACTGTCATCAAAACAACTGAGGAAGATAAGCTCAGAAAACATACAGTGTTTAGTAATAGCAACTATTCCTCAGAAAGGGTTTTGTGGTTAAATAAGTTCAGAAAATGTCACTTAATTTATCCCATTTTTCTAGTATCACAAGGCATATTTGTTATTAAAGACTAAGAAGTCCTGTGGGGAAAAAAACCCCACTTTAACATTGTATAATGTGACATTTCCAAAACTTATTTGATCACAGAACCCATTTTTCTTCCTCCTTCTAGTTAAAGCAAAATATCTAATGACTATCATTCTTTAGAAGACACTTGGAGGGGGGCCTGGGTGGCTCAGTCATTAAGCATCTGCCTTCAGCTCAGGTCATGATCCCAGGGTCCTGGAACTGAGCCCCGCATTGGGCTCCCTGCTCTGTGGGAAGCCTGCTTCTTCCTCTCCCACTCCCCCTGCTGTGTTCCCTCTCTCTGTCAAATAAATAAATAAAATCTTAAAAAAAAAAAAAAAGACGACACTTGGAGATGGGTACCTACCTGCTCACTGATTCCTGTTCCTCCATAAACACACACCACTCTAAGTCCCAGGGTCTTTGAAAACTTCTTACATTCTTTGGTAATCTGTAAAGCCAGTTCTCGAGTTGGAGTCATGATGACAGCTGAAAAGATAAATATGTCAAAAGACTAACCACCAAAATTCTGGAGGCTATGCTTTAAAGTGTTAAATTTAACCTCTGTAATAACATTCAAATTTCTTAGTCTAATTTTTGTTTTCATTTGCTTTATGGACCTTGGAAAATCCTATTTCAAAAGGTTTGTAACAGCAGACATTGTGGTATATGATAATTTTAAGTAGATTTTAAGAACATGCTATAGAAAGATAAATGAGAGTTAAATGCCTCACTCAACCATCAGGAAAATACTTGGTTGAAAAGAATGCAAATCATTCTCAACTGCAAATCACAGAACAAAGAAAATCAAGTGACTCACTGTGCTGTAGAGCCATACCTCAGTTTCCGGGAAACAACCTTGGTCTGAGGGGCAGACAGAGTAGGAATATATTGTGCCCTCTTTTTCCAAGAGAGGAGCTGAATAAATTTCCAAAACCCTACTCAAATTTGCAAAACAGATCTCTGCCAAATGAATCAAGAAATGAATCTGAAGACCTAATCCTGAATGAAATGCTGGCACTATACAGCCTTTTAAGGCCAAAAAAAAAAAAAAAAAAAACAAAGAAATAAAAAAACCTAACCAAAAAAAAAAAGTGAGCATAAACCACTTTTTTAAACAAAAAAAAAAAAAAAAAAAAAAAAAAAAGGAAATATATTTCCCTACAATCTTCCATGTTGAGTTTATTGATCCATGATACTCGCTAAGCACAAACCTCAATATAAATAAACAGATAGATGCACGAGGAGTCTACCTGCCGAGTCAGAGTTTAAAAATTGAGCTGTGCCAGGAGAGGCTGTTTTTGTACTTCTGAGATGTCACTCCAGAGCTCTGAAGATTCTCACTCCACCTGCTGGTAAGGGGAAATCAGCCCCAAAGTGCCAAATTTATAAAGGAAATGTACATAAAGACATCTTTATTGTTATAATAGAACATTATAAAGTATCAGGTCTTTCTGATTAACTGACAACAAAGGTGTTACCTGAAAAAACACTTTAATGAAAGGAACTGTACCTATTGGCCCCTCTCCTTCTTCTAATGACCTCTGATCCATGATGTGTCTAAACATGGGTAACAGAAAAGCAATGGTCTTTCCGCTTCCTGTCTTGGCAATACCAATCAAATCTCGTCCAGACATTATAGCAGGAATCGCCTGGGTTTGGATTGGCGTGGGCTTTTCATAGCCATGCCTTAAAAAGCAAAGCAAAGGAAGACAAGGTAAAAAGTGAGAACTCTGGGTCTCTCAAAGTCCCATAATAAGGTTTTCCAAAATGTGGTATATCCATACAGTGAAATAATTTTTGCCAAAAAGGAATGAAGTACTGAGGCATTCTACATCACGGATGAACACTGAAAATGTTACGCTAAGTGAAAGAAGCCAGTCACAAAAGACTACATTAGTACAATCCCATTTATAGGAAGTGTCCAGAATAGACAAATCTAGAGACAGTAGATTCGTGGCTGCTTAGGAGAGGAGAAGGCAGGGCGCCTGGGTGGCTCAGTCGTTAAGCATCTGCCTTCGGCTCAGGTCGTGATCCCGGAGTCCTGGGATCGAGCCCCGCATCAGGCTCCCCGCTCAGCGGGGAGTCTGCTTCTCTCTCTCCCACTCCCCCTGCTTTTGTTCCCTCTCTCACTGTGTCTCTCTCTGTCAAATAAATAAAAAAATCTTAAAAAAAAAAAAAAAGGAGAGGAGAAGGCAGAAGTGTGACTATGAATGGATACAGGCCTCCTCTGGATAATGAAATGTTGTAAAATTAGATTATGGTGATGACTGTTTAACTCCATAAGTATACTAAAAATCACTGAACTGTATACTCAAAGAGTAAACTTTATGACATGTAAATGCTACCTCAATAAAGCTGTGTAAGAAAAAAATAGTAAGTTTTCCTAATAGAATAAAAATATAACAGTTAATTGTATAAAAGAACCATTCTGAATAGGAAGACATTGAAAAATGTAGATAATTGCTAACCACTTACTTTTTGAGAGAATTTAAGATCTTCATGGAAATTCCACACTGGACCCAAGATTTAATTGGTTTGGGGCAACCTTTTCCCTTGACAGTAATGCCCTCCATTTCCAACCGAAATACATTTACCTCTACAAAACAAAATCCAGATTAAAAGCTGTTAAATACTGTTCCATTAATGCCTTCTACTTTTCAGTCAGGCCCAGTAAGATTAAGAATCTTCAAATCTTTTTTTTAGTGCTACTAAAGATACCTCCACACAAAAGCTACAGGACAAAATACTGAACAGCTCACAGAGACAGTTAATACAATTAGTGCCACAACTAACTGGAGACAAAAAGAAATACTCCAATTTCTATCATTTGCTTTTATTATGTCTTATATTATAACATCAATAAAAAACAATGATTGACAGGTAATACAGTTTTTCTCCAAGCAAGAGTTGTACAGATTATCCTTATTCTACCAGTATTACAGGATTCACATTGGTTCCTAACCCTCAAATCCCAGAAGGAAAAGGTTAACAATACTTTATTTGGTAACTTCACATAGAGTACTCTCAACCCTAAAAATCTCAACTACATGAGCCAAACTAATTTTTGCTCATTTTTAAAAATACTTCTAAAACTACACTGATTCCTCACTGGTCTGAATCTTTGCAGATGATGTTCATAACTCTCTAGAATGACTTCTCACAGTCTAGTTTCCTTTCTCACTTCTTCAGGTAAGCCATGCAAATTCCTCCTACTCATGCATCAACTCACACACCTATCCAATATTCCTCCTGAGCAAAGCAAAGCATATGCCCCTCTGTTCCCACAATAACCAATAAATGAATGAAAGAATTTTACCTTCTTGAGACATTTTTGCTAATTCTGGAACTTCAACATAAAAGTTTTTTCTGAATGGTTCATATTCAATTTTTCCATGGTCCACTGGTTCTAGGAGCTTTCTCTGTTTTGTTTGATAGCCTGTAAGAGCTGTCTGAAGATCAACCTCTTCCTCCTCTGAAGAATACTATTTAAAAAAAAAAAAAGTAAAAAAAGCTAAAACAATTACTATTTTCTCCTTACGGGAGGCAATATTCCTAGCTTTTAAAATTCTCCTCTCCTGGGGCACCTGGGTGGCTCAGATGGTTAAGCGTCTGTCTTCAGCTCAGGTCATGATCCCAGAGTCCTAGGATCTAGTCCCACGTCCAGCTTCCCGCTTAGCGGGGAGTCTGTTTCTCCTTCTCCCTCTGTCCCTCCCCACCACTTGTGCTCTCTCTCTCTCTCACAAATAAAATAAAAAATCTCTAAAAAAACATTTAAATAAAAAAAATAAAATCCTCCTCTCTTAAAAAAATAGAGATAAATAAAGAGAGAGAGAAAGAGAGAGAGAGAGAGAAATAAATAAATAAAATCCTCCTCTCCTAGAAAATATTCTTTGGCTTTTACTTTTTTGCATTCTGAATTCTTCAACTTTGTTTCTTTATTCTGGGCTCTGACAGAACATTCGAATGACAACATAAAGCTAAAATAACAAAAATAATTCTAATATGACTTTAAGGAAGTTTTGATATAATTCTCTCCACACAAATCTTTACAAGGCATGTTAATAGGAAGAAATTCAATTCATTCTATCACTTTATTTCTTCCCCCACCTTATATGTCTGAGGTGAACTGATGAGGGACAGAGGAGAAGCAAAACGTGGGCATACAGAAAAAGGTCAAAGATACCAGAATGTTCTATCCACTGGCTATGCAGCAACAATACTATTGAGAATAACAGAATTCCTCCTAACGTTATTTTCTATAATTGAAAAGCACAACTCTACCAATGTTTTCTAATAAATACTTCTAGAATATTATCATGAAGAAAGTCAAAATTAATGAAGAATTACCTCCATGGCATCCTGGTCATTCTCCATCAGCTCACCTTTCTTCTTATCAGAATCTACCACTGCTTTTTTGGTTGTCACAACAGTGACAACTTTTGTGACCGTTGGCCCAGACTTCTAAAATAAAAGAGGGATATATAAAGTATTTGTAAAAGTAAAAAACAAATTGTATGCAAATGAAACACAATAACTGTCATAATTTGTAATTCAAATTAACTTAGTCACTACTGAAAACTTAATTGACAATTCTCCTTATGAATTTGTTTAAATTTTAAAAATGTAACATAACTGCATTATATAATATATAGTTTACTGTATATTTTATATAATACTGTGTAGTCTAATGTTATTTTATATAATACGTAAAATTATATAACATCTAATATTGTAATACAGTTCATTTAAAAAATACCACTAAATGGTACTTTTCACTCACTAGACAAGCCAGACACTGTTCAGGGAACTTATAATAAATCAATAAACAAAGCAGATAAAGGTCACAGCTCTTAGGGAGCTTTTATTTTACAAGAAGGGAAAAACAATAAAGACAGTAAAAAGCTAAACTATATATTCTGTCAAAAGCTAACAAGTATTATTAAAAAAAAGGAACACTATGGGAAAGGGGGTCAAGCATGAAAGATAAAAGTGGGGAAGAAGTCTGGAGAGGACCTACTGAGAAGTCAACAATAAGCAAAGATACCAAACAAAGATGGTGGTGATAAGAGTGATTTCTCAAAGGCTTACAGCTTCAACTCCCAAGCAACTACAGTACTGAGAAAAAGTACTAGCATTTCTGAGATGGGGGAGGAAATAACTTTCTAAAGTCAGGCAAGTCAGCAGTAGGTCAGTGCGACAGTAATTTAAGTTACCCAATTAGGAATACTGGATAAACCTTTAAAAATAAGAGAAAATGGCAAATGGCATACCTTTTCATTTCCCCCACCACCTTTCACACTTCTCATATTAAACTTCTTTACTTCCTCTTTTACTTCTTCCATGTAAGCATCTAATGGATCTAACTCCTCACCCTCCATTTCATTTCCTTCCTTTTCAGCCTCTGCAGGATCATCTTCATCATCTAAAATAGCAGAATCACTTTTCTGTACACACATTTCCAAAGGAAATACTTCATAATCACATCGCAGCCCACCACTACCCATTCTCTCCCTGCCCAAATGCCCTCCCTTCCAATCAACCCAGTGCAAATACTCACACTTGCGAGTTTAATCAAGCATGTATCAGTTTTAAATAGTAATAATGATAAATTATAAGGTAAACTGAAAAAAGCTAGAACTAAAAAACTCCTAAATGGTAGGTTTCTTTTCTTTCAATTACTTTTTATTTATTTTTTATTTTTTTTAAAGATCTTA
The DNA here is from genome assembly GCF_003265705.2 of Callorhinus ursinus. Lineage (NCBI taxonomy): Eukaryota > Metazoa > Chordata > Mammalia > Carnivora > Otariidae > Callorhinus > Callorhinus ursinus. The sequence continues at coordinate 18,640,375 of NW_027397092.1, read as the reverse complement.
TTTATTTATTTGACAGAGAAAAAGAGCATGAGCAGAAGGGGAGCAGCAGGGAGAAGGAGACACAGGCTCTGAGCAGGGAGTCCAATTCGGGGCTCCATCCCAGGACCTTGGATCATGATCTGAGTTGAAGGCAGACACTTAACCAACTGAGCCACCCAGGTGTCCCGGAACAATTACCTTTTTTTAAAATCAGAGGAAAAAGTATTTTAAATTCAAGACAATCTAACTTTTTTTCATATAACTAAGACATCATTTCCCCTTAAAGGTACAATCCCTTCATCTATTTAAACTACTCTGTGAAACTTTCACAAAAACCGAAAAATTCACTGAATTTTCACAGAAAAATGGAACAAAATTCCAGTTTCCTATAAAATTTCACACTCATCTACTTCACTAAAACCTCAAGTCAAAATCACATATGGCAGGGAAATATTTCTAAGTTATGAAAAATCAGGAGGGACCTGAAAACATGTTCTTAATTTACCTTCAATACTAACATTATTTGTAGTTTAATAATTAAAGAGCTATTTACTGACTATGCCCATAAGAACCCAGCTATCCAGTCTAAGGTAAAATCAGTAATCCTTATTGAACAGTACCCTACAATTTACAAATTAACATAAATATTTACAAGAGATTTAACATCTCATTATGAATCCAGCAATTCCACTTCTAGGTATATATTCAAAAGAACCAAAAGCAGGTATTCAAAGAGATATTTGCACATTATTCATAGCAACATTTTTCACAACAGCCAAAGGGTGAAACAACCCACACAGCCAACAGAGAAATAGGTAAACACAAAATGGACTCAGCCATAAAAAAGGAATGAAATTGTTATACATGCCACAACATGGAAGAACCTTGAGGACATTATACTGAGTGAAATAAGCCCAGATCCAAAAGGACAAAGACTATATGATTGCACTTTATATAAGGTACCTGGAATACGCAAACTGACAGATTACCAGGGATAAGGAGGTGGAGAGTAGGGCAGGATGGGGAGTAATCTTTATTGGGTACAGGGGGCACCTAGCTGGATCAGTCAGTGGACCGTGCAACTCTTGATCTCAGAGTTGTGGGTTCAAGCCTTACATTGGGTATAGCAATTACTTAAGTTTTTAAAAATCTTAAAAAAAAAAAAAAAAAGAAAGGAAAAGAAAACAGAGAAAAAAAAGAAATCTGGGGATGCCTGGTGGCTCAGTCGGTTAAGTGGCTGCCTTCGGTTCAGGTCACGATCCCGGGCTCCTGGGATCGAGTCCCACATTGGGCTCACTGCTCAGTGGGGCACCTGCTTCTCCCTCTGCCTACAACTTCCCCTGCTTGTGTGCACATGCTCTCCCTCTCTCTGACAAATAAATAAAATATTTTTAAAAAAATCTATACTGTGTAGAGTTTCTGTTTTGAATGATGAAAAAGTTCTAGAAATGGATAGTGGTGACGGATGATGAACAACACCATGAATGTATGTAATACCAAAGAACTGTACACTTAAAAATGGTTAAAATGTGGGCTCCTGGGTGGCTAGGTCAGTTGAGCGTCTGACTCTTGATTTTAGCTCAGGTCATGATCTCCGGGTCCTGGGATCCAGCCCTGTGTCAGGCTCCTCACTCAACAGGGAGTCTACTTGAGGTTTCTCTCTCCCTCTGCCACTCCCCCTGATCATTCTCACATGCTCTCGCTCTCTCTTTCTCATTCAAATGGACAGATCTTTAAAAAAAATATTGGGGCACCTGGGTGGCTCCATCGGTTAAGCAACTGACTCTTGATTTTGGCTCAGATCATGATCTCACAGTTGTGGGATTCAAGCCCTGAGTCCGGCTTCATGCTAAGTCTGCTTCAGATTCTCTCTCCTTCTCTCTGTTCCTCCCCCTACCCATTCACACTCATGCTTTCTCTCAAATAAATAAATAAGTAAATAAATCATTAAAAAATGTATTTAAAAAAAATGGCTGGAGTGCCTGGGTTACTCAGTCGGTTAAGCCACGGGTTCCTGAGCCACCTGAGCTACCTTTGGCTCAGGTCATGATCCTGGGACCCTGGGATCGAGCCCCGCGTTGGGCTCCCTGCTCAGTGCGGAATCTGCTTCTCTCTCTCCCCTCTGCCCCTTCCCCCTGCTCATGCTCTCTAATAATATCTTTAAAAAAAAAAAAGGTTAAAATGTTATATTTTCCACAGTAAAAAGTAGCCTAAAAATTCCCAGCATGAAATATTACTCATATTTCTAGAATATGCTACATGAATTGTTATATAGGCTATTAGTCTAACAAATGAATATACCATCATCATCTTCTAAACTCCATTTTTTCCCTTGTTTCATCTCTTCAATTTCCTTTTTCAGTTCCCCTATGTTTTCCATGGCCTTTTTACGCTGCTCTTCTCGCCATTTTTCTACTCTTTCTTTTCGCTTTCTCATTTCTTCTTCCAGCTTATTCTGATCAAAGTTCTTGGGGAAAATGAGAGATACAGAGGGAAACAAAGATTAACAACTTTATTCCAGAGACATTCCAAAAAAGTTCTCCAAATTATAAAAAAGGAAAAGGAAAAACAGCTGTATTTACAAACTCCTCAATTTAGACCAGATTTAGATCACACATCTTTTTTTTTTTTTGAGTGTTTATAGTAGCTTTATTTATAACAGCTCCCAAATTGAAACAATTGCAGGGACACATCTTTTAAATATACCCACGAATATACCAGCAAAATGAAATCACAATGAAAAGCATCTTCAACTAAGAAAGCAGACAGACTTCAAACATGATAAACTAATCTCATTTTAATTTCAGGCAAGATGCTAACATTTCTTCCTCAAACTAGAAACTAGATGAATTAACAAGGAAAATTCCCCAGTTATTAGTTATTCTCAACTTTAAATCCTCTAAACTCCTCAAAGATTGCCTCCATGAAAAAGAAATTTTCTACTACAAATTAGTGAGTAAGTGAAAGCTATTTATCAACATGATTAAAAGTTATGGTCTTTAAGTCTTTAGGTCTAAGTTTCCTGGAAACAGCCATTCCAAAGACTTTATCAAGGTGATTAATAATCCTCTGGAAAGGAGAAAGCAAATCATTTTCACAGGCATAAGCAGGAACTCAATGACTAAACATCATAGAAATAAAAAATTGATGGGCGCCTGGGTGGCTCAGTTGGTTAAGCGACTGCCTTCGGCTCAGGTCATGATCCTGGAGTCCCGGGATCGAGTCCCGCATCGGGCTCCCTGCTCAGCGGGGAGTCTGCTTCTCCCTCTGACCCTCTTCCCTCTCGTGCTCTCTATCTCTCATTCTCTCTCTCTCAAATAAATGAAATCTTTAAAAAAAAAAAACTGACATATGCTGGGGCGCCTGGGTGGGTCAGTCGGCTAAGCATCTGCCTTCGGCTCAGGTCATGGTCCCAGGGTCCTGGGATCGAGCCCCACGTCGGGCTCCCTGCTCCGCGGGAGTCTGCTAGTCCCTTTCCATCTGCCCCTGCCTCATCTCATGCTCTGTCTCTCTAATAAAAAAATTTTTTTAATTTACATATGCTATCATTATAGATACAGAAATACATACATCAAAAAACAGTCCAAGAAAATACCACAAAATTTTAATGGTGACTTGAAACTAATATAACACTGGATGTTAACTACCCTGGAATTAAAATTAAAAACTTAATTAAAAAAAAAAATTTAGGTCACCTGGCTGGCTCAGTCAGAAGAACATGCGACTCTTAATCTTAGTGTTGTGAGATGGGTACAGACCCACATTGGGTGAGGAGATAAATAAACAAACTTAAAAAAAAAAAGGTATACAACTCTTTTGGAGGGTACTTTGATACTATTTATCAAAATGTTAAATGCATATACCCACTGACAAAACCATTTCACTGATTCCAATTTACCCTATACTATATTTACAAAAGACACGTGTAAAAGGATTCATGTACCACTCTTCATAATGAAGACTGGAAATAACCTAAATGTCCATTAAAGGTGATTACTTTGTTTCAACAGAACACTATGCAGGCATCAAAAACAATGAGCTATATCTATATATGCAGTTACAGAAGATCTCCAATATATAACAAATGAAAACAAGAAACTCTATTTAAGCTGGATGGTGGGTATACCACTGTGTATTCTTCCTCAGACCATATACATTGATAAAATAATGCATAATTTAAAAATGAACAAAAGCAGGTCACCCGGCAAGCTCAGTCAGTGGAGCCTGCAACTCCCGATCTGGGGGTTGAGTTTGAGCCCCACAATGGGAGTAGAGATTACTTAATAAAAAACAAATAAATAAATAAGGAACAAAAGCAAGGTACAGAATAGTACATATAGTATGATCATATTTTGTTAAGTAAAAGCAGATAACATATATAGATATGCAATATTTTTGAGAAAAAAAATTTTCTAATAGGGACAGCTTTCATTTTTTTTTTTTTTTTTTAACATACTATCATTTATCTCAAAATAAAAACAGGGATGCCTGGGTGGCTCAGTCGGTTAAGCATCTGCCTTCAGCTCAGGTCATAATCCCGGGGTTTGGGGATCAAGCCCATGTCAGGATCTTTGTTCAGCAGAGTCTGCTTCTCCCTCTCCCTCTCTCTCTGCTGCTCCCCCTGCTTGTGCTCTCTCACTCTCTCAAATAAATAAATAAAATCTTTAAAAATAAATAAATAAAATAAAAATATTTAGGGGCACCTAGCTGGCTCAGTCAGTAGGGCTCTTGATCTCACGGTCATAAGCTCAAGCCCCAGGTTGGATGTGGATCCTACTTAATAAAACAAAATAAACCATATAGCAATAAAAAAATCCTGACAGTTTGTGATCACAGACACAAAAATCTGATATTATACAATTATTTAGTTAGTAAACATACGCCAGCATCTTTTTCTTTTTCATCCTCCTTGTCATCTTTGTCTTTTTTCTTCTCTTTAGAACTTTCCCCACTATCTGTTTTTTCTTTGGACCTAGACCTACCAAAAAAGAGAGAAAGAAACATCATCTATTTATGCTTGGAAACATTCACATTTAAAATACACTTAAAGGAGGAGCCTGAGTGACTCAGTCAAGTGTTCAACTATTGATTTCAGCTCAGGTTGTGATCTCAGAATCATGGGGATCGAGCCCCACGTCCAGTTCTGTGCTGAGCGTGGAGTCTGCTTAAGATTCTCTCCCTCTGCCCCTCCCTGCACCCCACTTACATGCACGCGCACTCACTCTCTCTCTCAAAAACAAAATAAATAAATAAAATAAAATACGTTTAAAGACTTGCATTTTACTTTTTAGGTAAGAAACTTCCAAAAGTGAACTTCACTTTTATACTAATAAACACCTTGGAAATATAATGAAAATTAAATCCTATAACATTAGTTACAAATATTATTAAATATTTGGCAGTTTGGCCAAGAAAAAGTAGACCTATCATATAAAAATGACAAAATTTAAATAGGAGAGATAAAATTTAACACACAGTGAAATTTACCAAAACATTAACATTCTCCAAGATAATTTTTAATTCATTTAAAAATTAATAAAGTTTAAGTGCCGGGTTGCTCAGTTGGTTAAGCATCTGCCTTTGGCTCGGGTCATGATCTCAGGGTCCAGGGATCGAGTTCTGCATCAGGTGCCTTGCTCAGCAGGACATCTGCTTCTCCCTCTCACTCTCCTTATATACTCTCTCTCCCCAACAAATAAATAAAATCTTAATTAATAAGGTTTAAAACCCCAAGAGGCCTTGCATTTCACCCCCATGTTTGGTATCTTGTAAGTAAAAAAAAAATTTCTTGGGGTGCCTGGGTGGCTCAGTTGGTTAAGCATCTGCCTTTGGCTCAGGTCATGATCTCAGGGTCCTGGGATTGAGTCCTGTGTCAGGCTCCCTGCTCAGTGAGGAGTCGGCTTCTTCCTCTCCCTCTGCCCCTCCCCCTTGCTGATGCACTCTCTCTAAAATAAGTACATAAAATCTTTAAAAAAAAAAAAAAGAAAAAACTTAATTTGAATGCAATCAATTCAGTCTTCTTTCTCCCCCTTTAAAAAAAATTAGTGCTTTTTTTAAACCTTCCAGATTTGATGAAGATATCCAGAGGTAAAGAAGATATTCTCTAGTATAAACTTTTTTAAAAAGTTTACAATTATGCCATCGAATTTGGTCTTTAATCTGCTTTTATGTACAGAATGAGGTAGGTGGTCCTATTTCATAATATTGTAGCAAATGTCCCTAGTAGCACTTTTTTTTTTTTTTAAGTAGGCTCCACACTGAGCTTGAACTCACAACCCTGAGATCAAGACCTGAGTTGATATCAAGAATCTGATGCTTAACCAACTGAGCCACCCAGGCACTCCCCCGCACCCCAAGTATTACTTACTTAAAGAACTTTTTCCCACTAATTACACTTGTCACCACTGTCATTTATTAAATGACCACGTATGTGGGGATCTGTTTCTGGGCTCTTTATGTGGTTCCAATGATCTATTTGTCTATCTCTACACTAAAACCACATTTAGTTTGGACAACTTTATGACAAATTTTAATATCTGGTAGAGCAAGCCCCCCTATCTTGTTCTTAAAGATTGTTTATGCCCTTGCATTTCTGATTTTATAATCAGTTTGTAAAATACTTTTCATGTATGCTAAGAACTTTTAAACATGAATATGTTTTGAATAAAACGCTTTTCCTAAATCTTAGATAAGCATGACTTTTCTCCTTGAATCCTAATATAAATAATTACACTGATTGATTTTCACTCTCTTTTTTCAAGAAGATTTTATTTATTCATTTGAGAGAAAGCACAAGCAGGGGGAGGGGCAGAGGGAGAGAGAAGCAGATACCCCGCTGAGCAGGGAGCCCACCACAGAGTTCAAGTTCCAGGACCCCAGGATCATGATTTGAGCCGAAGGCAGACACTTAAGTCCAAGAGCCCTTGGACTGACTGATTTTCTAATGTTAAACCAACCTTCCATTCCTGGAATAAATCCAAATAGTTCATAATTATTTTCTTTATATATTTTTTGATTCAGTGTAATAACCTTTATGTATAGGTTAAATATAGCCTATAATTGTCTACTCATACTGCCCTTCTCAGGTTTTAACATCTATGTTCTTCTCAATACATAACATGAATTGATGTTTCTTCTTTAAGTCTCTGTTCATCAAAAGTATCATTACAGAGCAAAAAGACAAACCACAGAGTAAAATATATGCGCCATTCATATAAATGACAATCAACAACCATCCAGGGTATTTAAAAGCAACAACAAAAACCTCCTCCAAGTCAATTTTTTTTTTAATTTTTTTTGGAAGATTTTATTTATTTATTTGACAGCGAGAGAGCAAGCATAAGCAGGGGGAGCAGCAGAGGGAGAGGGAAAAGCAGGCTCCTCGCTGAGCAGGGAGCCCAATGCGGGACTCGATCCCAGGACTGGGATCATGACCTGCGCTAAAGGCAGACGCTTAACTGACTGAGCCACCCGGGCGTCCCTCCAAGTCAATTTTTAAAGAAACAACTCAACAGGAAAATAAGCAAAAGCTTTTAACATATTTCAGAAAAGAAGAAATACAAATGACCAATAAACATATGAAGAGATGTTCAACCTCACTGGTCATCAAAGAAATACAAATTAAAACCACAATAATACTATGTCTAACCAATTAAAAAAATAAATAGGACTGACAATACCAAATACTGGGAAGGGTATGGAGCAACACAATTATACTGCTCATCAGAATACAATTAGTATACCCCCTTTGGAAAGCATTTGGGATTATTCAATAAAAATGAAGCTATGCTGGGTTGGCTGGATGGCTCAGTCGGTTGAGCAAGCGACTCCTGATTTCAGCTCAGGTCATGATCTCAGGTCTGTTGGGCTCCACATTCAGCAGGGAGTCTACTGGAGATTCTCTCTCCCTCTGCCCCTCCCCCTGCTCGCGTGACTTGCGCTCACTCTCTCCCTCAAATAAATAAATTTTTAAAAAAAATAATCAAGCGCGGAGCCTGGGCTCCCTGCTCAGCAGGAAGCCTGCTTCTCCCTCTCCCCCTCCCCCTGCTTGTGTTCCCTCTTTCGCTGTGTCTCTCTCTGTCATATAAATAAATTAAAAAACCTTTAAAAAAAAATAAAAAAATAAGCTATGTTTACTCTATGACCATATAATTTCACTCCTAGATATACACCCCAGGGAAACTCATGCACATGTATACTAGGACACACGTATATATAAAAATGTTCATAATAGGGGCGCCTGGGTGGCTCAGTCGTTAAGCATCTGCCTTCGGCTCAGGTCATAATCCCAGGTCCTGGGATCAAGCCCCGCATCAGGTACCCTGCTTGGCAGGAGGCCTGCTTCTCCCTCTCCCATTCCCCCTGCTTGTGTTCGTTCACTCAATGTGTCTCTGTCAAATAAATAAATTTTAAAAAATCTTAAAAAAAAAAGAGTTCATAATAGCCTAAAAGTTAAAACAACCCAAAAAACAAAACACAACCAAAAAAAAACCCAAAACAACCCAAACACCGACCTCAGTAGAATGGATAAATAGTGGTATATTTATGCCACAGAAAAGTATTCAGCAATGAAAACAAACTAGTTATAAGCAACACAGATGAGTCTCAAATAATGATTAACAAAGATACAAAAGAATACGGGACTCTTTCAAGTAAAGTTAAGAAACATATAGACCTAAGTTATTATTTTTTTCAAATGTGAACACAGTTGCAAAACTATGAAGAAATACAAAGAAATTACAAGTACAAAAGTCAGGACTGGTTTTATCTAGGGTAGTAGAGAGCTGGGATTATAGAAAGGACATGGAGGGCTTCTGGAGATACTGACATGTTGTACTTCTTATCCTTGGTGGTGGTTACAGGGATACTGCTTTATAATTATTTAATAAACTGCATGTTCACATTTCATTCACTTTTCTGAATTTATATTTTACTTTTAACTCAAAATAATCCCAATGGGGTGGAGCGCCTGGGTGGCTCAGTCGTTAAGTGTCTGCCTTTGGCTCAGGTCATGATCCCAAGGTCCTGGGATTGAGCCCCGCATCGGGCTCCCTGCTCCTCGGGAAGCCTGCTTCTCCCTCTCCCACTCCCCCTGCTTGTGTTCCCTCTCTCGCTGTGTCTCTCTCTGTCAAATAAATAAAATCTTTAAAAATAATAATAATAATCCCAATGGGCATTATTATACTGACATTGGTAAAAGTAAAATTAATGACATGATAAAAACACTCATGATTAATATGAATATACAGAAAACAGATACAAATTCATTTATCAACTCTACTCTGTCACCACTTTAGAAAGAGGCAAAGAACAAACCACTGAAAAGAGAAATACAAAGCGTAAACATGCTATGTCTAATAGATATAAATAATATCTTGAAATTGAATGGTACTGGCATTCTAAGGAAACACGTACATTTAACTTAACACAAGCAAAATTCACATCTATCCTGAAAAGCAATTCAGCAATGCATTATCGTGAGTTAAAAAGTTGTCAGAAATGCTAAGAACATCATTTCAAAGGAAAAACAGTTCCTAAAAAGATGTTTATACAATATATTCCTGACCATTAACAGTAGGTATTAAATGAATAAGAGAACAATGCATTACGAACGTTAAAAGTAACTGAATCTAGGGGCGCCTGGAGTTAAGCGTCTGCCTTCGGCTCAGGTCGTGATCCCAGGGTCCTGGGATTGAGCCCTGCATCGGGCTCCCTGCTCAGCGGGAAGCCTGCTTCTCCCTCTCCCACTCCCCCTGCTTGTGTTCCCTCTCTCTCTGTGTCTCTCTCTGTCAAATAAATAAATAAAATCTTTAAAAAAAAAAAAAAGTAACTGAATCTAGTATCTTCCAATTGAATTATAAGCTTTATAATCTATTAAAACTCAACCAACAGTTGATAGTAGGAGCCAACGTCAGTAATTATTTATAAAAGATTTTTTTTAAAAAAGGAAGGAAGAGGGAAGAGTCAGTTCCCAAACTGCATGAGAGATACAGTCCAACAATAACATTACCTATTCTCAGCTTTCTTGCTTTTATTGCCAGGACTAGAGGATCTGGATCGCCGGCCTCGGCTTCTACTCCTTGAGCGTCTCCTGTCTCGACTTCGAGATCTTCTTCGTTCTCGACTTCTGTCTCTCTCTCTACTTCTGGAACGCCTGAAAGGAGAACACTTTTCACTCATTCTATGACAAAGTAGAGTTCCTTTCAGATAATGGTTCTGTCCCATGTTGAAAGAAGCTTCTTTACCATTATTAAAGGCTGATTTCAATTAACCATCAAATCAGGTAAAAAGCGAACAAGTAAAGCCAATTCTTAGAAGTGGGTAATGAAAAAAATGAGGATACTAATTCCAAAATGATATTTGTTGAAAAACATAGCAAATCTGTGAAATAAATCTGTCTTTTTGAAATCTATGGTCTACAGTAGAAAATCTAAATTTCAAAGTCAGACAAAACCTAAGTATAAGGATGGGTACAATGGGGCGATGGAAAGATCACAGATATGAAGACTAGGAGACAATTTCTGTTCTAGAGCTCATAGTGACATGACACATAGGGCAGATCAACTCTCTGGGTCACAGTCTTCTCATCTATATAATATGGAGACTCCACTTAGATAATCTCAAAATCCTTCTTGCTCTAAAACCTTGTAATTCTACTTTCACTCCTGAAAGTCAAAAGACCAAATCTTAAATAAATCAATTTCACTTAACACATACTTGACTCAATTATATGAAACTGTTCCTGGGACCACATAATATGAAACTAAGTTAGCACAATCCACATTTTCATAAATGAGTATTTTCCCTGAGTACCATGTAATACCTTTGCAATTTCTCCTTCCAATGTTTGCAGAAGAGTTTTTTCTGTGATCAGCTCACAGCACCTGTACAACCTTGTCTTCTTTCCTATTATAATAAGAAGCTTAGCAAATAATTTTTTGGTGTGGAGAAGATTATTTTTATTTACAGACAATGTTCTCCACCTCTAGAAAGGTTACAGCTGCTTGACTGGTGCCAAGGAATATGTAAGCAAGTAAAAGCAAAATAAAAATTAGGAAGTCCTTTTGTTTAAAACAGTTTTTTTTAAGGGCGCCTGGGTGGCTTAGTTGTTAAGCATCTGCCTTTGGCTCAGGTCGTGATCCCGGGGTCCTGGGATCGAGCCCGGGGTCCTGGGATCGAGCCCCGCATCAGGCTTCCTGCTCAGTGGGAGGCCTGCTTCTCCCTCTCCCATTCCCCTTGCTTGTGTTCCCTCTCTGGCTATGTATCTCTCTGTCAAATAAATAAATAAGATCTTAAAAAAAAAAAAAGTTGTTGTTTTTTTTAAACAGTGTCAAACAGAGACACACCTGACTGGCTCAGTTGGTAGAGTATGCAACACTTGATCTTGAGGTTGTAAGTTCAAGTCCCACATTATGTGCAGAGATTACTTAAAAATAAAAGCTTTAAACTAAATAAATAAATAGAATCTTTTTTAGAAATTAAAAAATGGGGGGCTTCCTGATTGGCTCAGTCGGCAGAGCATGCAACTCTTGATCTCAGGGTTTTAAGTTTGAGCCCCACGTTGGATAGAGATTACTTAAAAATAAAAACCTTTAAAAAATACCTTTTTTAAAATTTTTTTTTTTTAAGATTTTATTTATTTATTTGAGAGAGAGAGAGAGAATGAGAGAGAGAAAGCACATGAGAGGGGGGAGGGTCAGAGGGAAAGGCCGACTCCCCACTGAGCAGGGAGCCCAACGCGGGACTCGATCCAGGGACTCCAGGATCATGACCTGAGCCGAAGGCAGTCGCTTAACCAACTGAGCCACCCAGGCGCCCAATACCTTTTTTTTTTAAAGTGTCAAACAGCAAGCAGGGCTTTTCCTTCTCCTGTTGGCTTTAGTGGCTGCTCTGAACACAGTGGTCAGCTCTCTTGGGACAGAATTAGAACAGAACCGCCTTGATGACTTATTACCTGAGAGTCTTTGCTCCCGGCAAAACACCTCTGGACCTAATCAAACGAGCTGGGGTCAAAGCAGAGTACCCACAAAAGGGCCACTAAATTCCAGTCCAAGTCATACTTGTGGACAAGCCCAACTTAGCTGAGAAGGCCCAATTTATCATGAGTCTTTAGGAGACTAATGTCTTACCTCAGGCGCTTCCGGTCTCTTGACCGAGATCTTCTTTTATCCCTGCTACGAGACCTCTCTCTTCTTCTATCTCTATCTCTGCTTCTAGACCGTCTGTCATCTCCACGTTTACTTCTTTTGTCTGAGGGTGAGCGACTTCTAGAACGACTTCCAGAGCGCCCCCTTGATGCTGATCGCTTCCGATAGTGGCTAAAAGATTAAGTTCAAGATTAAGTTTAGCAAACACAAGTAGTAGCTTCCATTATATTTTAATTAATCACCTTTTCCCAAAAGATCTCAGCAAACAATGAGAGGACTTTTATTCATCAACTCTTAAAATTACGGGAAAGTAATGACCCCTGCAGCTATAGTCCATGTAGACAGGGGAAAACTATCCTGAAAGGGAAGCAACAACAGTAAAAAGAACAGACCAAACTCCTGCCTTTGGGCCCCAAGCAACTTGCATTCTGGTAAAGGAAGAGATGACAGACAAGTAAAGAAATAAATACATAATATGTCACGTGGTACTATGGAGAGAAACACATCAGAGTAAATCAAAGAGAAAGGATGGGAGGTAGGAGGTATGCTATTTTATACCAGGTGTTAAGAGAAAAACTTGCTAATAAACAGACATTTCAGAGGTTTGAAGAAAATAAAAGGAACCGTGTAGATACGAAGGGGAGAAACTTTTCAGGCAAAAGGCATCGCAAGTACAAAGTTGCTGAGGAGGAAGCTTGGCTTGTGTGTCCAAGGAACAGCAAGGAAGGCAGACGTGGCTGGGGCTGAATGACCAAGAAAAGTGCCACGAGATGAGGTCAGAAATACAGCAGGGTGGCCAAACAGGGAGGGCTCTGCCGAGCCTCATGGGTCGTTCTAAGGACTTCTTCTTTCACTCTGAGTAAGTTGAGAAGTTATTGGAAGATTCTAAGTAGAGGAGTAATGTTACCGCACTAATATTTTTAAAGCATTAGTCTGGCTGCTGAGGGGAGAACAAACTGAAGGAAGTCAAGTGCAGAAGCAGGGAAAAGAGGTGGGAAGCTATAGCAATCATCCAAGTAAGAGAGTGCTGGGTTGGTTGAGAATGTCAGGAGCAGAATTTCTAGGAAGTGTCAAAATCTAGAGATTGTGAAACTAGAACTGACTGATTTAAGTCTTAATTCAATGCCAAGTGTGACAGCAAGGGAGAAGTTGTGGGTGTCTCTGAGATACCTGGCTGGACCAAGTAGATAGATGAAGTTATTTACTAAGATGGGAAGCCTGAGGGAAGATCACATATAGGGGGTGGGGGGGGGGATCATGATAGTAGGCATTCACATGGAGATGTACAGTAGATGGTTGAAATATGAATCTAGAGTTCACGAAGGGAGTCATCAGTGTACAAAGGCTACTTAAAGCAATAAATATGGATAAGATGGCTCGGGACTGAGTGCACCTCATTATCCCTCAAGCACCTGAAATTCGATGTGTAGAAACCCAAACTTAGTACCTTTGCCTCCCCAAACCATTTATCAACCCAACTTCCAGTCAGTAGTCTCAAAATATGTTATCTTCAATATTTTTCTCATTCTACACAACCAGTAAAACACCAAGTATCACCAATTTCACCTCTGTAATTCTCTTCACATTATATCACCTCCTCAGAGTTCCCACTGTCACTACTCCACATCAGAACTATGTAGTTACGGTATTTTAGAAGACCCCTGGTCTTCTCGCTTCTATTCCCTTTTGCCTGAAATCTGTTTTACTCATTGCTGCAATGGTAATCTTCATAAAGCAGAGTTCTGACATTATAGAAACATACCCACACATTTCTTACTCAAAATCTTCAAAGGCTCTCAAATTCTTACCTTCAAGATTTTATTTATGTGACAGAGAAAGAGAGAAAAAGTACAAGCAGGGGGAGCAGCAGAGGAAGAGGGAGAAGCAGGCTCTCCAGTGAGCAGGGAGCCCGATATGGGGTTCGATCCCAGGACCCTGGGATCATGACCTGAGCCAAAGGCAGATGTTTAACCACCTGAATCACCTGGGCACCCCTCAAAGTTCTTAACTTCAAAACTAAATCTACAGGGGCGCCTGGGTGGCCCAGTCGTTAAGCGTCTGCCTTCGGCTCAGCTCATGATCCCAGGGTCCTGGGATCGAGCCCCGCATCGGGCTCCTTGCTCAGTGGGAAGCCTGCTTCTCCCTTTCCCTCTCCCCCTGCTTGCATTCCCTCTCTTGCTGTCTCTCTCTCTGTCAAATAAATAAATAAAATCTTTAAAAAAATAAAAAATAATAAAAAATAAAAAAACTAAATCTACAATCCACCCACATTCTGGACCCAACTTCCTTTTAGAACCTACCCCCTACCACTTTTCTTCAACCCTTCATGACACCTACATACGTAGGCAAACTGGGCTCTTATTTCTGGAACACCTTGCTCCATCTCATCTCTGAGCCTTTCATAAGTTCCTGAACTAACCCAGAGCACAAGCCACGCAGGCAGGGGAGAAGGCTAAAGAGCTGGAAGAGGCTTCCTTGTGAAGGGCCCTGAAGGCTGTGCTTAAGAGTCTGACTTTATCTTGGAAGCATTAAAAACCAACAGGGATGAAAACAAAGGAATGACATGATCTTTACTTCAGAAATGTTACTCTAGCTGCAGCGTGAGGAATCTATTAGGAGAGCAAGATCACAGGAAGATAATCAACTTGAGGCAAGTGTAGCAGTCTGAGCACTAAATGATTCGGTCCTGGATTAAGTCAAGGAGAGCAGAAATGGAGACAGGGTGTAGAATCTTACTGGGTTTAGACAGTATGAGAGAAAAATTAATCAAATAAACTATCACTTCCAAGTTTCTGGTCTGAGTAGCCGGATGAACAGCAATGCCTTCAAGGAGATTTAAAAGACCTGCACAGAAATCCTCTGTAAATATACAACTATTCTTTATGTTTATCCAGGCGATGGTTACTCAGTTTATGGATCTGCTAAATATCATCTAGCTCTACCCTAAGTTTTATCCATTTCCCTGAACATTGATTGTATCTCAGTAAACTACTATTACTTATTATTTATAACCCAGATAAAAAAGATCTTTCATTCACTGCTAAATATAAAGCAAATACTCATTTTTAAGGTAAAAACCTCAAGGTCCCAAACCACGTAACAATCTAAAGTTCTGAAGAGATACCAGAATTCTTTTTTAAGATTTTATTTATTCATTTGACAGAGAGAGACAATGAGAGAAGAGAACACAAGCAAGGGGAGTGGGAGAGGGAGAAGCAGGCTCCCCGCTGAGCAGGGAGCCCGATGTGGGGCTTGATGTGGGGCTCAATCCCAGGACCCTGGGATCATGATCTGAGCCGAAGGCAGACGCTTAACGACTGAGCCACCCAGGCGCCCCAACAAATATCAGAATTCTAATAAGACCTCCCAATCCACAGTTTTAAAAGGACAGAAAACACATAACAAAGAAATATATCTATCTGCGAAATAAATCTCCATGCAACAAGTATTTATTGTAGCCCACTAAAAGCCTAGTCATGTTCAATGTTGTAGGTGATGTAAAAATATTTAGTCTCCAGCTTTCAACTGACTTGGGAAAATACCAGACACGCACAAAGAACTAAAACAGACAGCAACCGGCGCCAAGGAAACGTGGAAAACGCGAACTGGTAAGAAATTCAACTGGGATCACTACTGAGGGATCACGGTGGGCTTCGTGGAAACGGCGGGATGTGGTGCCCGATCACTGGCCCCCTGGAGGAGTGGTCCCGCTCCAGGGACTGCAACGGGCGATGGCAGTGCAGGGAACCCTGTGAGCGTCACCCGCCCAAGTACAGTCACTTCCTCGGCCGAGGTCTCCTTGCCTCTCCGGTGGCCGCGGACAGCGCCGGCCCCACGTGGGGCCGCACCGGCTCAGGCCTGGTCCCGCTGCCACCTCAACTCCCGCCTCTTTCCCCCAGCCCGAGAAAGCCGCCCGCCCGCTCGCCCGCTCGGCGCGCCGCCTCACCGTGACTCCCGGCCCATGCTGCCCGCCGAGGGAAGAGCGGCGCCCTTTGGGACAACGCGCAGAAGGACCGGACAAAGGAGGAGGCCGCGCCGCCCTCGGCTAGCCGGACGAGAACCAGCACTATGGGGAACCAGCAGCTACAGCAGCGGCGGCCATCCGAAAACGGCCAGCGAAAACAGGACGTGCTGGTGCCCGTGGCAAAGGGAAGGAAAAAGCGGGCCGGAAGCTGCTATCTCGCCACAGCGCCCCCTCTCGGCTGGAGGCCGCCCAGCGCCGGCCGCGCCGAAAGACGCGACCTTGGCGGCGTTTTCCCTGCAGTGCCTTGAAAGTTTGTGTCCTTTGGTGCGGTGGAGAAAGGCGCCCTGGTTTTGCAGGCCCTAGAAGGGTCTTTCCTGCAAGGGCCACCGAGGCGCCATATGCATTCCGTCCCCCTTAACCTGAGCTGAGTGGTGCTATCAACATCTCCATTCACTCTCATTTATACATTCATTCATTTATATGTATTGTTATGTGTGGTGCAAGTCTTAACATCCGGGGAGCTTACAAGTTAGTGGGGGATATAGACATAACTAAAAACACAAGCAAATGTAATACAAAAAAAGAGATTGCGGCATAGGAGAGGAGTTCAGAAAGGGTTACCTGAGGATGTTACCTTTGAGGTGAGATGTGAAGACTGAGTCGGAGTTAAGTTGGTGGAGAAGAGGAAGAGCCAAATATATATTCCTAAGATTATAATGGTTCTCAACATTGCCTGAGCTTGGAAGCTTTAAAAAAATACATGATGGGGGGCTCCTGGGTGGCTCAGTTGGTTAAGCGTCTGCCTTTGGCTCAGGTCATGATCCCACGGTCCTGGGATGGAGCCCCACTTTCGGCTCCCCCCTCACTGGCAGTCCGCTTCTTCCTCTGACCCTCCTCCCTCTCATGTTCTCTCACTCACTCTCTTTCTCTCAAATAAAAAAAGTCTTGAAAAAAAATACATGATGGGGTATCTGGTTGGCTCAGTCTATAGAACCTGCAGCTCTTGAACTCACCCCCAGGTCGGATATAGAGATTACCTAAAAATAAAATCTTAAAAATAAATATATACATGGATGCATGTGTTCCAAATGGATATTCTGATTTACTTGGTCTGGAGTGCTGCCTGTGCACTGGGAATTTTTAAGCTTCTTAGGTGATTTTGAAGTACACTCAAGGTTGAGAATGACTCACCTAGTAGAACATACTGAAATGTTGAGTTGTTTTGACACAAAGCTGTAACGCAGTGAAGAAAGAGGCTCTCATAGTTTACATGCCTCTGTACTATTTCACATTCTTATACCTAAGAAAGAAAAGTTCTAGATTGTGATTGTGGTGGTTGAAAACTCAATGAACTGTGAACTTTAACTTGGCACATTTTACTGTATGTAAATTTCACCTCAATAAATTTGATTTAAAAAAAAAAGAAGAAACGGAGTTAAGACACCATGATGAGCTTCTGCTCTTCTTCTCTGCCTTCCGGCCCATCTGTGGCAGCAGAACCGTCCATGCCCAGAATAAAAGAGGCTTGGCCTGATACCTGACAGAATGGACAGCAACTATCAGAGCCACTCTACATTGCTTCTGTGTGGGTAAAGGTAACAAGAATGGGTTTCAATCTAAGAGAAATAGGAAACCACTAGTGACTTGAACATGGAGACACTGAGAAGCAGTCAGATTCTGGATGTATTCCAGAGGCAGCTCCCCAAACACTAACTGGTAAGTTGGATGTGAACTGTGAGGGAAAGGGAGGCATAAAGATGACTCTCGGGCTTTGAACAGAGCTACTGTGGGTTGCGGTGATATTCTGGAGAAAGACATGGAAGCAGCAAATTTGGCAGGGGATGAAGAGAAAAATCAGTGGATCTGGTAGAGTGATGGGATGTTTGAGCTGCCTGCTGGATACCCAGGGGATAATGGCCACATAGGAGATACAGGAGTCTGGAGTTCAAGGGAGAAATAGAACTTGTCTGAGATGGGTGCCTGGGTGGCTCGGTCAGTTGAGCATCTGCCTTCGGCTCAGGTCATGATCCCGGGGTCCTGGGATGGAGCCCTGTGTCAGGCTCCCTGTTTGTGGGGAGCCTGCTTCTCCCTCTCCTTCCCATTCATGCTCTTTCTCCCTATCTCTCTCTTTCTAAAATAAATAAAATCTTAAAAAAAAAAAAAAGAACTTGTCTGAGACACAGGGGTCATAAGCAGTTTATAGAATGTTGAAGAATGCGGGGGGCACCTGGGTGGCTCAGTCGTTAAGCATCTGCCTTCAGCTCAGGTCATGATCCCAGGGTCCTGGGATCGAGCCCCATGTTGGGCTCCCTGCTCAGCGAGAAGCCTGCTTCTCCCTCTCCCACTACCCCCTGCTTGTATTTCTGCTCTCCCTATCTCTCTCTGTCAAATAAATAAAATCTTAAAAAACGTTTATCAGTGCAAATAAATAAATAAAATCTTAAAAGAAAAGAATGCAGTATTTGAAGCCATAAAACTGGATGAGGCCAAGCAAAACTGAATGTTATAGCTGGAACAGATTTTTGTAAAATCACGTACTTGAATTTCGTCATTTTAATTGCGAAAACTGAGACTCTGGAAACAAAAACAAACAATCCTAGGTCACTAATCTTTTCAGAATCTAAACTGGAACCAGTAACCCACGCATCTGATACCCAGGCCAGACCTGTTTTCAAGACACATCATTTCTAACTCCCTCTTTAAAAAAAAAAAAAAAAAAAAAAGATTTATTTGAAAGAGAGGGAGAAAGACAGGGTGCTAGTAGGGGGAGGAACAGAGGGAGAGGGAGAGAATCTCAAGCAGACTCCCCACTGATCATGGAACCCTACCTGGGGCTGGATCTCATAACCCTGAGATCATGACCTGAGCAGAAAACAAGAGTCCAGACACCTAACGAACTGAGCCACCCAGGTGCCCCTATAACTCCTTTTTAAGAGAACCCATTCATGTGACAATCCTGAAAGGCTTTTTATATTCACAAGATGTTTATGTAAAGTTCACAGCAATTCTATGTCCCAGAAAAAGCTGTTTTTAACTATTAGGGTGGGTAAAAGAAGTAATTATAGTCCAGTATGTCTCCAACACATAACTTTTAACAAAATGCCCTGACTTCCAAAGCAGATTTTGATTTAATTAACCCAGTTCTGTCTCATAACCCTCTTGCTGTTTTTAGTACCAATGGTAATGCACATACATCCATTTACACAACTAATCAGACTAGGAAGCTACTGGTTGAAGATGTCACTTTTCAATCTAGTTTTAACCCATATACATTTCAAGTCCTTAAAATTTTTAACTAAAAAATTATTCCCAACACTAAGAAACTGCCATTTCTGTGCAGTATTATTAAACATTCTTAAATTATTAGGAAGATGCCAATTGGCTGAATAAAGAAAAGTGGCACCAACAGACATAGATATATTATAGCTAGCTCTTCTCTCTGAAGAGATTCGATAATGATCTATAAGTATTAAAACTTCACATATGTCAACTAGCTAAATGAGGCCTTTTTTTAAGAAACAAAAGAACAAAAAAAATAAAAGAAGAAATAAAAGTAAATATGTACAATTGAGGACCACTAGTGTCTTCCCAGGGACTGGGAGGGGAAATGACAAATCCAAGGGTGCTTTCTAATTCTCCTCTAAATACTACATTCATTAGGGAATCAGGAAGAACATGTGTAAGTAATCTTATCCTAAGTCAGAGGAATACACTTAATTATAGTTATATTCTATTATTTTGGGTCAAAGTAAAATGACAAAAATAAAGACTTTGGGGGCACCTGGGTGGCTCAGTGGGTTAAGTGTCTGCCTTCGACTCAGGTCGTGATCCCAGGGTCCTGGGCTGGAGCCCCACATTGGGCTCACTGCTTGGCAAGGAGTCTGCTTCTCCCTCTCCCTCTGCTGCTCCCCCTGCTTCTGTTCTGTCAAATAAATAATCTTTAAAAAAAAATAAAGACTTCGGGAATAATAAAGAAGAAGGTATAGATGTTTACAATTTCACAAGGATTAATCAAATAGGCCATACAAAAATTTTAAGGAAATGTAATATTAAGCAATATAATGCTTAATGTTTTATAACCTTCCAAATATGATAGTGTTACCAAGTTATTTAAAAGGGTATTTATGATACTGGGTTGCATACCGCAGTCAATTTTCAAATCCAATTTTTATGCATACTAATCATACTATTCTAGTTTGCTTAAAAACCTTGCTGCTGGGGCGCCTGAGTGACTGTCGTTAAGCATATGCCTGAGGCTCAGGTCATGGTCCCAGGGTCCTGGGATCGAGCCCCGCATCAAGCTCCCTGCTCTGCGGGAAGCCTGCTTCTCCCTCTCCGACTCCCCCTGCTTGTGTTCCCTCTCTCGCTGTGTCTCTCTTTGTCAAATAAATAAAATCTTTAAAACAAACAAACAAACAAACAAAAAACCTTACTGCTAGGGGCACCTGACTGGCTCAGTAGGAGGAGCATGCAACTCTTGATCTTGGGGTCATGAGTTCGAGCCCCATGGTGGGTATAGAGATTACTTAAAAATAAAAAATCTTTAATAAGTAAATAATAGCGGCGCCTAGGTGGCTCAGTCGTTAAGCATCTGCCTTCGGCTCAGGTCATGGTCCCAGGGTCCTGGGATCGAGCCCCACATTGGGCACCCTGCTCGGCAGGAAGCTTGCTTCTCCCTCTCCCACTCCCCCTGCTTGTGTTCCCTCTCTCGCTGGGTCTCTCTCTGTCAAATAAATAAAATCTTTAAAAAAAAAAAAAAGTAAATAATAAAAATAAAAATCTTACTTCTAAAAATTGAACACTCAAAAGTGAAAATTTCCAATTATGAGCTTGATAATAAAATAACTTTTATAGGGGCACCTGGGTGGCTCAGTTAAGCATCTGCCTTCAGCTCAGGTCATGATCCCAGGGTCCTGGGATCGAGTCCTGCATCCAGCTCCCTGCTCAGCAGGGGGCCTGCTTCTCCCTCTCCCTCTGCTGCTTCTCTGCCTACCTGTGCTCTCTCTCTCTGTCAAATAAATAAATAAAATCTTTAAAATAAATAAATAAATAAAATCTTTAAAAAATTTAAAAATAATTTCCCATAAATAAAAATTAAAATAAATACCTTCATAAATGTTTTCTAATTTCACATGTATGAATGTTAATTTCTTTCATTACTCCTTTTTTGCACTGGAGTAAAAATTAAGATACTCAACAAGAAAAGATAAAATTGGCTACCTCATTTAGTCCTTATAAGTTAACACATGCAGACTTAACATTAGACCGTTCAGTTTCTTTCATTTTATTTTGAAGATGGCTCCATTTCTCAGGACAGAACAACACAAATACAAGTTGCAGCCCTTGGGGCTGGCTGAGACCGTGTTCATCTGCTCTCCAAAAGCAGCAGCTCAGCTCCCAAAAGAGGAATTACAAATCTTAGAAGTTAGAGAAACGTGGAGACTAGGAATTCTAATTAAACAAAGAAAAGTCAATTAATGACAATGGAAGTCTATTCTTCACATCAGTATTAATACAAACTCAATGCTTTTAAATCAGGGAACCTGCCAGTTCATTCCTAATCAAATGATTTACAACCCCTATCAAGTACAAGAATTACATAAAGGTGTAAACCCATTTGCCTCCTTTAGAGACACTGCACTGTAGAAGAGAAGGTGCTTTTTGGTAAGCTTCTCCTGCTGAGTGCTGCAAGCTTCATGGTACTTCAGAGCCCCAGTAATTAAGGAGTTCATGACAAAAGATAAACGTGAAAAAGTAGACACAGAGATCTGTGAAAACTTCGCCCATTTTGCTATAGGTATCCATTGATCGATTTATCACTTCAGCAGGAATTCCAGATAATAGAAGGGCAGCTGTTAGTACGGTTGTCTTTATCTTCTTTTCACCCTGTACACAGAAAGACTTCAATAAATCTTACAGCTTTCAGAAGACTACTTAAGCTCTATACAAACACTATCAGTGCTGCTATTTTTGCCTGATACAAAGCCATTAATGAAGTTTCAGAATATCAATTAGTAATATATCAACAAACATTTATTAAGCATATAATATGTAAAGCAGCAAACTGCTAGGCATATTATGTTTGCATTGATGCATAACATTCATGTTATCAAAAGTGAAAAAAACAGTCTTATCTTGAAAGGCAAAACATAAATAACTATTTAAGATATATACAACAGCACAAGACAAAAACAGGAAAAACATTCTACAGGGAACGTAACTGCTAAATGAAGGACATGAATAATATATGGCATAGTGTGGGCACCTGGGTGGCTCAGTTGGTTGTCACTGCCTTTGGCTCAGGTCATGATCCTGGAGTCCCGGGATCAAGTCTCACATCCGGCTCCCTACTCGGCAGGGAGTCTGCTTCTTCCTCTGACCCTCCCCCCTCTCATGTGCTCACTGTCTCTCTCATTCTCTCTCTCAAATAAATAAATAAAATCTTTAAAATATATATATATATATATGGCACAGTGGCTCAAAGAAGGTAGAAATTAGGGGCGCCTGGGTGGCTCATTCATTAGGCATCTGCCTTCGGCTCAGGTCATGATCCCAGGATCCTGGGATCGAGCCCCACATCAGGCTCCCTGCTCAGCGGGAAGCATGCTTCTCCCTCTCCCACTCCCCCTGCTTGCGTTCCCTCTCTCGCTGTGTCTCTCTCTGTGAAATAAATAAATAAAATCTTTAAAAAAAAATGAGCAAGATTTAGATGGACAAAAATGAGAGAAGAAATCTTATTGGAGGTAAGTCTTAGACAAAAAAAGTCAGAAGAGTGATAGCCACACTAAAGTACAGTTATCTGTGACAGAATCATAGGAACATTCTGTAGAGCTCTAGCGGTCACGCAAAGGAATTCATACTTCTTACACATGCAGTAGGGTATCACTGAACATCTATTTCCTGACGAAATTTTCTTGTCTAATTTTTATTTTTTATTTATTTTTTAAGATTTTATTTATTTTTGACAGAGAGGGAGAGAGTGTACAAGCAGGGGGAGCAGCAGTCAGAGGGAGAGGGAGAAACAGGCTCCCTGATGTGGGATTCGATCCCAGGACTCTGGGATCATGACCTGACGCCAAAGGCAGACGCTTAACCGTCTGAGCCACCCAGGCACACTTGTCTAATTTTTAAAGGCATTTAAGGCTGAATTTTCATTTACTTAGTCAATCTGGTATCACCAGATCTAGTCACATGATTAAAAAACCTATTTAAAGATTTTTTAAAAATTTTATTTATTTTTTGAGAGAGCACGAGCAAGGAAGAGAGGCAGAGGGAGAGGGAGAAGCAGACTACCCACTGAGCACGAAGCACAACACAGGGCTCAATCCCAGGACCCTGGGGCCATGACCTAAGCCAAAGGCAGCCACTTAACTGAGTGAGCTACCCTGGCACCCCAGAAACTTTTTAAATATAAAAACCTACTGTTACCCAAGAGAAATCAAAGCTTATGTACAGAAAAAGATTCATACAAATTCTCAGCTGTTTTAGACATAACTAAAAACTGGAAACAACCAAAATGTCTCTGGACAGGAGATCAGATAAACAAATGGATACATTCATACAATGGAATATTACTCAGAAAAAACAAAGGGGGGGGATGGCCCAATACACTCAACAACATGGATGAATCTCAAAATCATGCAGAATAAAAGAAGCCTTGTACAAAAAAGTATGTGTAGGAATGATCCCATATATATGAAGTACTAAAACAGGGGCACCTGGTTTAGTCAGTGGAGCAACTCTTGATCTCAGGGTTGTGAGTTCAAGCCCTACGTTGGGTATAGAGATTACTTAAAATCTTTTTTTTTTTTTTTAAGGATTTTGTTTATTTATTTGACAGAAAGAGACACAGCGAGAGAGGGAACACAAGCAGGGGGAGTGGGAGAGGGAGAAGCAGGCTTCCCGCGGAGCAGGGAGCCCAATGCGGGGCTCGATCCCAGGACCCTGGGATCATGACCCGAGCCGAAGGCAGACACTTAACGACTGAGCCACCCAGGCACCCCGAGATTACTTAAAATCTTAAAAAAAAAAGTGAAGTACTAAAACAGGCAAAAACTAATCTATGGTGGGAAAAAGGAAATGAGATCTGGGGCGCCTGGGTGGCTCAGATGCTTAAGCGTCTGCCTTCAGCTCAGGTCATGATCTCAGGGTCCTGGGATTGAGCCGTGCATCAGGCTCCCTGCTCTGCGGGAAGCCTGCTTCTCCCTCTCCACCTGCCTCTCCCCCTACATGTGCTCTCTCTCTGTATCTCTGTGTCTCAAATGAATAAATAAAATCTTAAAAAAAAAATAGGAAACCAGAGCCTCAGGGTGTAGGGGCTGAAGCTGACTGGAAAGGGGTATGGTGGAACGTCCTGACAGTCACGTTCTAAACCTTGAAACGATCTGAGTTTCATAGGTTGTCAAAACTCAGTAAATGGTATACTAACAGCTTGAGCATTTCACTGGATGAGAATTTTACCTTAAAAAAAGGAAGAAGAACCACAGATCACTATTAAATTGTAGTTAATGATATGTAGGCCAAAATGTGTAGGGGTAAAATATACTGACGTCTACAACATATTTTGAAATACATCAAGTAAAAAAAAAGATGGGGGGAAAAAAGATGGATTGAAAATGGATAAATTGGGATAGATGCATGATAATATAACAAAATGTTAATTACAGATTTAGATAATAAGTATAAACGGGAGTTCACTGCACAATTCTTTAAACATTTCTGTGAGTTTAAAAACTGTCATAAGGGGCACCTGGCTGGCTCCATTGGTAGAACATGCAACTCTTGATCTCAGGGTTTTTTTTAAAAGATTTTATTTATTTATTTGACAGAGAGAGACACAGCGAGAGAGGGAACACAAGCAGGGGGAGTGGGAGAGGGAGAAGCAGGCCTCCCGCCGAGCAGGGAGCCCGATGCGGGGCTCGATCCCAGGACCCTGGGACCACGACCTGAGCCGAAGGCAGACGCTTAACGACTGAGCCACCCAGGCGCCCCTGATCTCAGGGTTCTGAGTTTGAGCCCCATGTTGAAGGTGGAGATAACTTAAAAAAAGAAAAGAATCCTGGGGCGCCTGAGTGGCTCAGTCAGTTGAGCACCCGACTTTTGATTTCGGCTCAGGTTGTGATCTCATGGTCCTGGGATCGAGCCCGATGGGCTCTGTGCTCAGTGGGAAGTCGGCTTGGGATTCTCTCTCTCCCTCTACCCTTCCCTCCCCACCCCCTACATGCATTCTCGCTCTCTCTGAAATAAATAATATAAATCTTAAAAAATAAAAAATAAGCGGTGCCTGGGTGGCTCAGTCAGTTAAGCGTCTGCCTTTGGCTCAGATCATGATCCCAGGGTCCTGGGATCGAGCCCCACATTGGGCTCCCTGCTCGGCGGAGAGCCTGCTTCTCCCTCTCCCTCTGCCTGAAGTTTTGCCTACTTGTGCTCTCTCTCTCTCTTTCAAATAAATAAATAAAATCTTTAAAATAAATAAAGTTTAAAAAAATAAGCAAATCTTAAAAAAAAGTTACACCAAAATGTTTTGTTAAAAGTATACAGTAGTCTCCCTTCCTTTTCTCTCCCCCATTTACCTAGTAACACATACACATTCCTAGTACAAATAACCATTGTTAATAATTTCATGTAATATTCTTCCAGAGTTATATGGGGCATCTGGCTGGCTCAGTCAAGGGAGTGTGCGACTCTTGATCTCAGGGTTATAAAGATTTTTTTCTTCTCCTCTTTCTTTCTTTTTTTTTTTTAAAGTAGGCTCCATGCCCAGTGTGGAGCCCAACATGGGGCTCAAACTCACAACCATGAGATCAAGACCTGAGCTGAGGGGCGCCTAGGTGGCTCAGTTGGTTAAGCAGATGCCTTTGGCTCAGGGTATGATGTCAGGGTACTGGGACTGAGCCGTGTATCAGGCTCCCTGCTCAGCAGGGAGTCCGCTTCTCCCTCTTCCCCACCCCCAACTTCCACATGTGCTCACTCTCTCTCAAATTAAAAAAAAAAAAAAATCTTAAAAAAAACCTTCCAAAGTTTCTTCATACATATACAAGAAAATCAAATATGTATTATTTTTTTAAAGATTTTATCCATTTATTTGAGAGAGAGAGACAGCACGAGCAGGAGGCGAAAAGGGAGAGTGAATCTTAAGCCGACTCCATGCTGAGTGTGCAGCCTGACACAGGGCTCGATCCTAGGACCCTGAGGTCATGACCTGAGCTGAAACCAAGAGTCAGATGCTTAACTGTGCCACCCAGGCACCCCTATTTTCCTCCTTTTTATGAAAAAAGTAGCATACTATAGCTCCTACTCTGCATTTTGTTTTCTTCTCTTAGTATTTCTTGGCAAGCTTACCATTATCCATATATCAGAGCTTCATCATTCTGAATGGATATGCCATAATCTAATGAGTCATTTATTAGTAGGCATCTTTGCTGTTTCTGAACTTTGCTATTGCGGGGCGCCTGGGTGGCTCAGTCGGTTAAGCGTCTGCCTCCGGCTCAGGTCATGATCCCAGGATCCTGGGATCGAGCCCCACATTGAGCCCCGCCATCAGGCTCCCTGCTCAGTGGGAAGCCTGCTTCTCCCTCTCCCACTCCCCCTGCCTGTGTTCCCTCTCTCGATGTCTCCCTCTCTGTCGAATAAATAAATAAAATCTTTTAAAAAAAGAAAAAAAAACTTTTGCTATTGCAAAACTATAATCAGTCTTTCAATAAATATACATCTATATCATCCAAAAAAATTCAATTAAATTTACAAATAAAATTACATTTATTTCTGTATTCTTTTACTTTGTATATATAACCTATTTGACTCTTCATAAATACGTTTCAAACCCATTGAAAACACACATGAGGTCTATCAGTGCATTATAAACGATTAAGCAAATGACCAAGTAGCTGTTTTTCAGTAAAAAACTCACATAAGGGGTGACTGGATGGCTCAGTTAAGCATCTGCCTTCAGCTCAGGACATGATCCCAGGTTCCTGGGATTGTGCCCCGCATCGGGCTCCCTGCTCAGTGGAGACCCTGCTTCTCCTCCTCTCTCTGCCCCTCCTCCCGCCCCAATCATGCTCTCTCGCTCTCCCTCTCTCTCAAATAACTTAAGTAAAATCTTAAAAAAAACCGAAAACCCTCACACAAAACTCAATTACATCAGTGAGGTTACTTTTTATGCCAGCCAAGTCCTATAAAACTGTGTATACCTTTGTAGTTAAGCAGACTAGGTAAACACTGACACTGTCCATGATTCTGTTCTGCAATTTGGGCCAAATAATTCTTGGAAATACCAGGCCCTTGGACATTAAAGATACAGTGCATTGTTATTAGGCATCCAGTAAGGAGCACAGTAAGATAAATGAATGCATTTTAAAATCAATTTCCTTTATTACAGATAAAATGTATTAATAAATTCACTAAGTAATTAAACTGAACATTTTCTCAGAAAAGTATTATTCAAACTCTGTGGTTAAGTTTTTCCCCCCAGTCCATGATGGACCAACATTTTTGTAAAATATGAAAAAAATGTTATGGCAACGTCAAATTGCCAAAAAGTTTCTAATCACTCACGTTCTGAACTTAACTTGTTACAAACGGAAATAAAGTTTTTAAGATCAGCACCGGTGGGCCAATGACACTTCTAGTAGCACTGATTCAGAACATGAGAATGACTAATTTTTTTAGGTTCTTAAAATTATCTAGTCATCAATCAGTCTAAATACATCACCATAATTTAGAAAAAGTTTTAATTTACCTTGGGAAAATATTTGTATAGTCCCATGTACGCAAGTTGTAAAGTAAGAAACGGAGCAAATATGGACTGTGAAGATAGAAGATAAAATTATTTATTTCCAACATCATCATTCAAATCACAACAAATCAAACTAACAGCAGCTATAAAATTCCAAGCAAAAAAACTGTAAAAAAATATACATATATTTAATTTTAGTGGCTGAAAGCAGTCTTGTTTCTGCACAAGGGTGAAAAAAATAAAGGGACTGGATCTCCTTATCATAAAACATGTTTCTCAAGTCAAGTCACATTCTTTCGATGTTCCCCAAAATGTCTACTCTCACAAAAACTTATTCTTTAAATGATTTAAAGTATTCAGTGGTGATAGATGTATAATATATCATGCAGTTAACATGTCTCTCATCTAGATGTAATCAACCAACAATTTCCAAGCACACAGAAAAGGCCCGGTACTTACTGGATGCCATACATTCCCAGACACTGGGACAAGAAATTATCTCATTACCTATACTGCTGGCATCCAAATGACAAGCTATTCTTACTATAGATAAAATGGTGTGGTTGTCTTGCTTCTTGCACAAGAAAATCGAAAAGACCCAAACAATAATTGATTTAGATTTATTCCTAAAATTAAAAATATTATGAAGGGAGTGAAAGAGCAAACATTACCAGATGGATATATAGTGAAAGCAGTGAGAAATAACATCTGAAAATCTGATAGCAAAAAATCTCAAAAAACAAACAAACAAACAAAAAAACCTCACACATAAATAGGACGTAACTTTAAAATCCTAAAAGCACAGAACCCTTAAGAAAAAAAAAAGCAGCTACACATCTCATTAAATGCTGAAAGCTATGACAATTTAATGTCAGATCTGTACAACAGATTCTCTTTAAAAAAAATGTGCATAAAATAGATTTAAAAAAACTTTCCTGCTGAATAATAATCTTTAATTATCTGAAAAATTTGCTATGTGCCCGGTACTTGGTAGGTATTCTTAAAATGTCTAGTGAATGGAAATACTTCTAAGAGCAAGACACTGAACTATGAGCTATGCTTTTCTTCCACTTCTCCTGGCACAAAGACGATGGACTGCCATTATGATGATACTACATTATAAAATGCTGAAGTGTTTGCTGAATCACAAAAAAAATTACATCATGTTCAGGACCATGAGAACTGTATTTTAAGGTTTCAAATTATTTGAAAAGTGGTAATTGGGGCGCCTGGCGTGGCTCAGTCCTTAAGCGTATGCCTTGGGCTCAGGTAATGGTCCCAGGGTCCTGGGATTGAGCCCTGTGTTGGGCCCCTGCTCAGTGGGGAGCCTGCTTCTCCCTCTCCCACTCCCCCTGCTTGTGTTCCCTCTCTCGCTGTCTCTCTCTGTCAAGTAAATAAATAAATAAATCTTTTTAAAAAGTGCTAATTAATATATAGTACATGTAGATACTTTACCCTTTGGTTTTGGAAAGAAATTGACTGTGTTAAAGCCCAGCTGTCACTTAGTAACTATGTGACCTTGGGCAAATGATTTAACCTCTGGGTCTTCATTCCCTCATCTATAAAACACAAAGTCAGAAGGATGAGGTTCAATAAATTAATACATTTAAAGCATCAGAATGCTACCTAGAATACAGAAAGAGTTAAGCAATTATTATTGGGCTCTGTATTTAACCAGAACATTTCATCTATATCTAAGGTGAACAGCAGTTTGTATCTCCAAGCAGCCACATGAATCTGGTAAATATTAATACTGGCAATCAATTCCATGGATTTAAAGCACTCATTCTATAGCCAATTTGCAATTTCCATTATGTTTCTTACCAAGTATTTGCAAACAAAAGCTCTGACTCCAAAGGCAAGAAGAGCACATCCCACCAATCTAAATATTCGAAAAGAGTCAAATTCTTCTGTTGTATTTCCATCTTCTTGATTGGGTTTTTCACTAATCAGCTGTTTCCGTAGCTTCATTGCTTCTTCAAATCTGGAGAGGTATTGTTCAAGGCCATGGCGAGCACCCCTCTGGACAGTGTCTGCTGTCAGGTCCCCTCTATTCCGCTGCCGGAGCTCAAGGTTTACATCGTTATTGCACTCCGGTGGTTTAATGAAAGAGTCCAGTTTGTCTCCCAGCTGAGTCCCCTTTACCTCGGCCACACCACTTTGCTGGTCAGTTGTTCCTGTACTGACCGAATCCCCTAGCACTACTCGCTTTGAAACTGAAGGAATGGTGAGGGAGTTCAGTTTGTCACTGTCCTGCTGCTTTGATTTTGTTTGACCTTCTTCTTCTGAGAAAAGAAATTTAGAAGCCTTATGTAGTATATACTGGCAAACACCTTTCATATTAATATTAAAAAATATGCCGCTACTGCTAGAACTCTGCAGTCTCTGAATCTAAAAACTGATTCTGCGTAAAACATAAACTGGTTCCTTCCTCTACACCCTCAGAATATGTATCACCCCAAAAGGGTATTCTTGCAGAGGATACAACCCAAACTTTGGGAGCAGGAAGATAAGACTAGCAGACAAATTGGTAAAGATGGTCATGGAGGGAGCAAGCTATAAAGACCAGGTTTTCATGGATAATATATCCCAGAAGAATGACTAGATTGCCTGCTCTAGCTTATTTGTTTAAAATATAAAATCATTAAAGCTTTTCAAAATCTGTATTTTAATATTACATTTCTGAATCCAGAGTCCTGTCAGCATAGGGTGTGGCATATCCTACAGTAAAGCTACTGTTCCCTAATCCTAGTGTAGTGAGGGAGCCATTAGTAGGTAATTAAGCAGTTTGAGGATGCTGTTCTGCTTTAAAAGCAAAACAAAACCTTTAGTGACAGAATTTTCAAAGCAAAAGAACACAATACGGAATACAGCTTGAGAAGGACAATAAATGCCTTTGGAATAAATATCCTGCTGTTAATCATTAAAGAGAGAAACTGTGTCTTCTAAGTATTGTAGAAGAATTTGAAATAGTGCTTCTTACCTTTCCTGGTAACTTGTAAACTATCTGAAAAGTTCAGGGCTGTCTATCTAAAGCCCACAGAAATCACAAAGCTTTAAGTAGCCTGCAAACACTGAATAAAGGTCAATTACTAAAGGTAATCAATGGAAACTTAGAGAACACTAGCAGCTACTAAGTGCTCAATAAACATTCACATGAATATTCATTGAATTGTACACGCAATGGGCGAGAAATGAGCAACTCTCTTTAGGGTTAAAATGCGGTTCCTTGGGGCGCCTGGGTGGCTCAGTCGTTAAGTGTCTGCCTTCGGCTCAGGTCATGATCCCAGGGTCCTGGGATCGAGCCCCGCGTGGGGCTCCCTGCTCCGCGGGAAGCCTGCTTCCCCCTCTCCCTCTCCCCCTGCTTGTGTTCCTGTTCTCACTATCTTCTGTCAAATAAATAAAATCTTTTAAAAAAATAAGTAAAATAAGATGCGGTTCCTGACATCAATCACATCAATCTCAGCACACTAGGAGAGAAGACCTTAGGTGGGCACGTCCCACTTGTTGGGGGTACAAATAATGGTCACCCAGTCTTATTTTCCTGTTGTAGAAAAAGCCTGTAGATGACAGTGTTGAGGACACTGACACAGACCAGGATAGGACCATAAGAGTCCCATTTCCACGTAGGAAGGACCAGGGAGCAGTTCAGTAAACACAAGCTCCGGAGGGCCGACAGAATAACAGCGAAAGGCAAAAGAAGGAAGACAGACGCTAGGAAAGGCACTGGAAGGGAAAGCATTTTGAAGAGAAATAAAGGAAAGCCATTTTCCTGAGGGGCACAATAGAGCAATCTGACAAGGGATAAAAGGTGCGCCCTTCAAGAGAAGGGAGGGCGTGGGGAACGAAAAAGGGGCTCTCTAGCATAACTGGGTAGAGGGCACCATGGCATAGGTAGGGACTCAGGAGCCAAGGGTTCGCAGCCTGGGGCAGAGATGGGGACAATCTCGGAGCGAAGCCCACGGAAAATTGAGGAGAGGGACTAGAAACGTCCGGGGGTTAAGTGAGAACTTGGGACATCACCTAAGAAGCGGAGACAAGAGGGGAGGTCACAGAGCGGAGCTCTGTCAAAAGGCCAGCGGGGCGTTGAGGGAAAGCAAGAATAATCTTGAAGACTCAAAGCGGTGGGCCGGAGAGTGAGGGGAGACGGGAGGCTCTCACCGGCGCCACTCCCGGGCCTGTGAAAGCCCATGATCCGGTTGATGCGCTGTTCCGAGTTCATAAGCAGCTTCCTCCGCCGCAGCTCGGCCCGACGCTGGGAAGCCGACAGGCCTGAGGTCGCCGGAGCCCCCGGCCGGTCGCCGCTGTCAGGCGCGACGGTCACCGGCTCCATCCTCCCGACCCAAACCAAGGAATGCTAAAAGTGGTGGTGGAGGTGGCAGCCGCGGCGCAGATGACTTAAGGACAGGCCGCAGGGCGCGAGCCCACCCCCACCCCCCGCCGTAGACCCGCCCCCGAGCGCCAAGCCCCAGAGGCGGGCTAAGCACGTGCGCCGCCGACCGGACAAAGCGCCAGGCTTGTGCCGCCATCTTGGATGAGGGCAGACTGGACCGCCCCAGTTCTTTCTGCCTGGGCTGGCCCTCGCTGCTCCTCTGCCCCCGCCACCGGGCTTCTCTGATGTTCATTCGGACGTGAAGAAAACCGGCCTCCATGCTAACGAGAGGGAAAGGAATGCGGCCAGGCGTAAATCCACCTGAGGTTGGTGCCCAAAAGCAAAATGGAGGTTGCTGCGGCGGGCACTTGTTTCTAGTGACCTTCTGCGACCTCATTTGTAAACTCCGGACATACGTAACTCGGGAGCGACGCTTTAGGGAGAGTTTCGTTTAGGATTTGTTCTTCACGCTGATTTCTTTTTTCTCCTCCTTTTATCTCCTCAGTCGCTTTTCTTCCATATATACACCTGGCATGTTCCAGGCCTTCTTCATGTCTTTGTTCACGGCTTTCCCAGTGAAGATTTCCCTGTCCGTTCTACCTAAATCTCCACCCTTCTCAAGACTCCATATTCTCCTTATCTGCTTTATTTTTCTTAACCGACTCGCAAGCTAAATGTACTTATTTTATTGTCTGTTTCTCCCTAGCTAGACTGTAGGCTCCAGGAGGAGTGTTTTTAACTGCAACTCCTGGAACAGCGTGAGCACTCAGCCCGGCTGACTTACAAGGCAGTGTTGAGAGCCATGATAGTATTAGGGACCCGAAGAAATGTTCTAATTTTAAATTCTTTTAAAGTCAGAAGAAACGTGTAATGATAATAATTAACATAATAATGAATCCAGCGTGGATTGTGGTTATCCTTAACAGTCATAAAATATAATAAGAAGAATGCCTTTATGGGGGCACCTGGGTGGCTCAGTTAAGCCACTGACCCTTGATCTCAGGTCAGGTCTTGATCTCAGGGTCCTGAGTGCAAGTTCTGAGTTGGGCTGGCACTGGGCCTGTAGCGTACTAAAAAAAAAAAAAAAAAAAAAAAGCCTCTCTGGAGGAAGGGGCCCACTAAAGCAAAGTGGTAGGGTACATGAAAGTCATAAGGCAGCCCTGCATTTGCTATGCAAGTATTAGTCATAAAGACGAAGTGAATGAATAAAAGAATGAAGGAATTCAATCATCCGTCAACCCTTTGTGAGAGGGCGCAGTAACTGCTTGACACCTGAGGCTGCAGAGGGTGAAGCAATCTAGTGGGTCTCCTGCAATGAAGCCTGCTACACAATCATGCTCAAAATCAGGGAGCAAGTGAAACCCGGCCTAAACAGAAGGTAACGAAATACTATATTTAACTGTTAGTCCCCTTACCCTGTACAGACAGAAAAGTTTGAGGAAAAAAGTGTAAAAAAATCTAATAACAATTTATCTTTTGTCTTCAGTAACAAGAGGAGCCAAGGTATAAACACGGACTTTCTCCCTTGATTGGATAAAAGCTAAATCCCAAGGACGTGCCCTAGTTAATGACAAAGTATTAAAAGGTTGCCCTGCCTGTGTGTACAGACCTACATAGCTGTGTCTTAAAAAAAAAAAAAAAAAACTTCTAAAACTGAATAATTGTTAAGTATAATAAATGTGCAGAACTTAATGACGTATAGTTCTGATGAACCAAAACCAAATACAATTCCAGGATAAACAATATTTTTTTCATTTAAGAGAGCCTATAGAATCCAAATTTAAATTTTATCTGCTTAGGTGCATGATAGCTCCTTTAGTTTGGTAAGAATTAAAAGTGTGAAGATTTCATGTTATATGCTTACTTATCTCTGGGGAACCATTTCCCTGTGGGGTTTCTGTAGTTTATTGATTAAACTCCCTAGTACTTCTCAATAAGTGATTCTTTGATAAATGATGTGCATACTTAAGATTATTAATTACTGTCTCTCTCGCTATGGACTTTACAAGGGCAAACCCATTCATTTTTTTTTTTTAAGATTTTATTTATTTATTTGAGAGAGAGAGAATGAGAGAGAGAGAGCACATCAGAGGGGATAGGGTCAGAGGGAGAAGCAGACTCCCTGCAGAGCAGGGAGCCCGATGTGGGACTCGATCCTGGGACTCCAGGATCATGACCTGAGCCGAAGGCAGTGGCTTAACCAACTGAGCCACCCAGGCGCCCCAAACCCATTCATTTTTAAAAAATTTACCACTTTGGGGCGCCTGGGTGGCTCAGATGGTTAAGTGTCTGCCTTCGGCTCAGGTCATGATCCCAGGGTCCTGGGATCGAGCCCCACATCGGGCTCCTGGCTCAGCGGGGAGCCTGTTTCTCCCTCTGCCTCTCTCCCTGCTCATGCTTTCTCTCTTTCTCTCTATCTCTGTGTCTCAAATGAATAAATAAAAATCTTTAAAATAAAATAAAATTTACCACTTTGCCCAAACCTAGCACTGATAGCACTAGATTAAACTTTTGTGAATAATTGCAGAGATTTTTCTTTTATTTATTATTATATTTTTAAAGATTTTGTTTATTTGAGAGAGAGAGCACGAGCAGGGGTAAGAGCAAAGGGAGAGGGACAAGCAGACTCTCGTGCTGAGTGGAGAGCCAGATGCAGAGCTTGATTCCATGACCGGAGCCGAAATCAAGAGTCAAACGCTTAACCTACTGAGCCACCCAGGCACCCCTCTTTTAGTTTTAATTTTTGTTTTATTAAGTAGGCTCCACACCCAGCTTGGAACCCAAGGCAAGGCTTGAACTCACAACCCTGAGATCAAGGCCTGAGCTGAAATCAAGGGTCAGATGCTTAACCACCTGAGCCACTCAGACACCCCAAAGAAATTG
This sequence comes from Callorhinus ursinus, assembly GCF_003265705.2. Taxonomy (NCBI): domain Eukaryota; kingdom Metazoa; phylum Chordata; class Mammalia; order Carnivora; family Otariidae; genus Callorhinus; species Callorhinus ursinus. Next base: position 18,605,294 of record NW_027397092.1, on the reverse strand, counting down.
TTTTTTAAAGATTTTATTTATTTATTCATGAGAGACAGAGGGAGAGAGAGAGGGAGAGAAGCAGAGGGAGAAGCAGGCTCCCAAGGAGCAGGGAGCCCGATGCGGGACTCGATCCCAGGACCCTGGGATCATGACCTGAGCCGAAGGCAGACGCTTAACCATCTGAGCCACCTAGGCGCCCAAGAAATTTTTCTTTTAGAGGAGGTGTCAAAATACGGCATTTTCAATTAGTCTCATGTATAATTTTTAAAAATATTTTATTTAGGGGCGCCTGGGTGGCTCAGTCGTTAAGCGTCTGCCTTTGGCTCAGGTCATGATCCCAGGGTCCTGGGATCGAGAGCCGCATCAGGCTCCCTGCTCAGCGGGAAGCCTGCTTCTCCCTCTCCCACTCCCCCTGCTTGTGTTCCCTCTCTTGCTGTGTCTCTGTCAAATAAATAAATAAAATCTTTAAAAAAAGGTTTATTCATTTGAGAGAGGGAGAAAGAAAGTGAGAGGGAGAGAGCGCACAAGCAAGAGGGGAGGCACAAGGAGAGAGAGAGGGAGAAGCAGACTCCTTGCTGAGCAGGGAGCCCGATGCGGGACTCGATCCCAGGACCTGGAGATCATGACCTGAGCCGAAGGCAGACACTTAACTAACTGAGCCACCCAGGTGCCCCTATTTTTTTAATTTTTATGTAGCATTGTTTAGGCAGGCTAGTAATAATACTTTATTGATAAAGTGTAGCTACAAAGCTGAAAAGATTGAGCCATAAGTGATGAAACTAGAATTCAATTTCTGGGGTTAAATTTAGGCAGTAAGTTCATGCTTGGACCCCTCTTTACTCCACACAGAAATAACAACAGCTAAAAATATGAAGGGAAAAAATAGCAAGACTCAAAAACAAGAGAAACATCTTAGCAGATAAAAAGTATCAGAAACAGCACTGCAGAGCTAAAGTCAGGTGCCTGTTGGGCTGCAGGTCCAGAAGCAGGTAATGATAGCACATTCTGTGGGCTAAAAAGCACTAAAAGTGAGTCGCACAATACACAGGGACACAGAGGCTACACTTAACTGCTTGAGGTTTTCCCTCCTTCCAAAAATATTCAAGATATCATTTGCTATTGACCCACATAGCCTTGGGCTTCAGCTTTTAAGTTGGGAGGCAGAAAGGAAGGCAGCAACTAGTCTTCCCACTGCTGGTGACTGAAATGGTGATATCCCCAAATCACTGCAGGACGGGAACCCTAAAACACCACTATGAGCCCTAGTTTTGGGGAAGGGGCTAGAAAATGCAACTAAGAACACCCATAGAGGGCGCCTGAGTGGCTCAGTTGGTTAAGTGTCTGCCTTAAGCTCAGGTCATGATCCCCGGGTCCTGGAATCAAGTCCTGCATCAGGCACCCTGCTCAGCGGGGAGCCTGCTTCTCCCTCTCACTCTGCCTGCATCTCCTCCTGCTTGTGCTTGCTCTGTCAAATAAATAAATAAAATCTTAAAAAATTAATAAAAAAAAAATAAATGGCGGGCATCTGGCTCAGTTGGGTGAGTGCCTTCCGCTCAGGTCATGGTCCTGGAGTCCCACGTCGGGCTCCCTGCTTGGCGGGGGGAGTCTGCTTCTCCCGCTCACCCTCTCTACCCATGTTCTCTCTCAAATAAATAAAATCTTTAAAAAAATGGCTGAGAATTTTCCATAGTTCAAGATACACGAGGATTTTGAGATTAAAATGTGCTCTGAAAAACAAGCAAGATAAACTATAAACTCAGAGTAGCCTAACTATAGAATATTAAGGATTTAAAAAAATCTTTTTTTAGGGTGCCTGGGTGGCTCAGTTGGTTAAGCGACTGCCTTCGGCTCAGGTCATGATCCTGGAGTCCTGGGATCGAGTCCCACGTCGGGCTCCCTGCTCGGCAGGGAGTCTGCTTCTCTCTCTGACCCTCTTCCCTCTCGTGTTCTCTGTCTCTCATTGTCTGTCTCTCAAATAAATAAATAAAATCTTTTAAAAAAAAATCTTTTTAAAAAAATATTTTTATTTATTTAACAGAGAGACAGCAGGAGAGGGAATACAAGTGGGGAGTGGGAGAGGGAGAAGCAGGCTCCCCACTGGGCAGGGAGGCCGATGGGGGCTGATCCCAGGACCCTGGGATCATGACCTGAACTGAAGGCAGACGCTTAACGACTGAGCCACCCAGGCGCCCTGGATAAAAAAAATCTTGAAAGCTAACAGATAACCTTCAAAGTAACATTTAGATTGACAGTAGGCATCCTGTCAATAACCAAAGGGTCCAGAAGACAATGGAGTACCGTCTTAAACATGTTGAGAATTAAAAAAAAAACAAAAAAAACTTTCAATCTAGAATTTTAAGTCCAGCAGTCCTTGAGAAGTGAGCATCAAGAATTCGGTTTATGACCTCCCAGACATCAGCTTAGATGCAAAGCGCTTTCAGCCAAAGCCTTCCATTGACTTGACTTGGGTGTACAACATGGCACAATTCAGTGACTGGCAGGTTATCCATACCCCTTTAAATAACAGGTCACTATATGTAAGCTCTTTCAATAACTTTATTGAATAGCCAAATTGATAAGTTAGCACAGTTCAAACGATTATTTGCATGGGTTACAAATGACTTTTTTTTACAGGAATAAAACAGTGAAAATTACAAACTGTAAAAAGGAAGACAAATCTTGTCTCTAATATTTAAGAGAAGCAAGATTTAACACAATTGAAGATCAATACATATTTGAATTTGAAACAAGAATTTAATGTTACAATATTATACACTACTTTACAAAATTAAAATTTCTATATAAGGATATTTGAAATAGTTAACAAAATCTTGAAATCACATTTGATGGTCCCCTAGATAACAGCTGTTAAGCATCTTTGATTAGAAGAAATAAATCCTTTGTTCTAATTATTGTAAAACAGTCTGTTAGACTCAGTACATTACATTAAATTAAAACAATGAAGTATATGCAAACTAAAATGGTACACAGCTTGAGTAAATATTAATGTCAGACGTACAGAAATGTTATTTTAAAAATCCTAGAAATTAGAAAAATAGAGTACTTTTTATGGTAGAATTGCCATGCTCAGATTTAAATACCAAGATTGCCCTTGTCTGTTACTTTAGTAGTTGTAGATCTGTAGAAAATTCGAGGATCGTTCATAATTTACAACTACAATAAAAAAAATATGGCATAGTGTAAATATTAGTTGCTTTACATCAAAAAGTAATACAAGATGAGACAGGTAGTGCCCTACTGCAAAAAAAAAAAAAAATCAAGCTAAAAAACACATTCAGTATTGCAAAAAAAAATTGCTTAATATCAGTATCTCCAAAAGGTTCATTCATTCTCTCATTACCAGAGAACAAATATTATGAATCTTAACTAAAATAATGTTTTTTATGACCTGCCTATTATAAAATTATTCTGGATTGCACATGTTATACACTATCTAAAATAATTTTTAAAGTGAAATTTTAAAAGTAAATTTGTGAAATATACTAACAAAGCATGTGGCAATAACAAGAGTCATACCCACTTAGGGTTCTAAAGTGAGGCACAAGGAAGATCACTGTCCCTAGAAGCACAAATTTTTCCCTTTGGAAGGTTCTTCTCTACTATTAAGAAAGGACCTACAAATATCAACATTTACAATTCACATTAAGAAGAGAATTTCAGTTATTTTAATATCGTTCCAATTTTAGTATATGTGCTGCCGAAGCAAGCACAAGAATTTCAGTTATTTTAAGAAACATCAGTGCACAAGGATGACTCTGTTTCTTTAAAAGAGGGGAAAATATAAATCTTTTTAATTTGCTACAACTTGAAAATTGCTTCCTAATAATAATGAGGCAGCTTTCAAGAAAATTTCCAGTTCAATGTACCACTCGCATACTGAAGATAAACCTTAATACTGCTTAAGGGAGATGATATTCCTATAAAACCCAAACAATTAGTCTGATCCAGCAGTCAAGCAGTAGTGTATACTCTAATGGGACCTGATTCTTCCCTATCCCCAAACAACTCAGTTAAAGTCAGTTCATACTGATGTAAACCTGAAAGTTACTATTTCATTGGTGATCGTATGAGACCAAGATTGTAAACACATTTTTCTAACCCATTAAAACAAAGAAACAAAAATCTTTTCATCAAGTATTACACATGAACAACTTTTACGTTAAGAAGTTCATACAAGACAAGGTGAATCTGTGAAAAATGGGCCAAACTCTTTCAAAGATATCCTATTTCAGCACTTAAAATATACAAATGTATAATTTACCTATTTGTAAACAAAATCCACTCAATGGTTTTGACTATAATATTTCTCTGGCTCAATCAAAAAAGCAGTCTCTTGAGCATGTTCAGAAATCACATTTCTACCATAACTTCAATATATTGGATTTGTGTAATCTTAATATCCACCAAATCAAACAGCAGCATTCATGCTTTAATAAGTTTAATATCCAAGAATAAATATCTTATGAGCGGCTTCCAATTATTAAACTCCTTAGAAAAATGTTATGCATTTGAGACAGAATTTTAAAAACCTTTAATTTCTTTAATTCATCAATTCACCAATATAACACTTTTATTATACATCACAGAGCAGAAATGAACCAAAGCCCACTTCAAGGATCAAGATAACCAAAGTTTCTCATCTCCCTATTATCATTGCCAGTCCCAATGTATTTATGAAGACAGCTAATTCTTTTCACTGCAGAATATGATACTGGGTCCAACCAAGTCTTCTGCAGTCAAATCAGAAAACCACTTAATTAGTTTTCACTTTAAATCAAAGTGACTTTGTTCTTCAAGTATAGAGAATACTGACATTTTAAAGCTCAACTGTATTATTCATATTCTTCTCAAACTAGTCTAGAGTTAGTTTACTCTAGTTTTAGTTAACATGATGATCCTTTTTCTTCCTTAAAAAAAACAAAAACAAACAGGTGTGGGGGATGGGTTCTAGCTTTTCTACATACTATTTACTTCTGAAATTTTTTGGATTTTAAAAAGATCATTTATCAATGGATTTGTAACATCCCTGCAACACTTAAGTCTTGTGAGGTTGTAGATGTAGCAGCCAAAATTTCAGGAAAAAATGAGAAATATACATTTGAAACACAGAAGTCTTTATTTTACAAAATGTACTTTGCCTCTGCAATATTGTCTCATCCTATTTCAATCCGTAACAATTCAAACGTTATTGGCAGCAAAGGAAAAAAGTAACCAATCAAATGTACGTAGATATATTTTGATTTGAAAAATACAGTATTTCAGAGTAGCATGTTTGATTCTCTGCTGTGGTCCTTTATTTGCTATAGTTTGTTGAAATCACAGTGAGAACATACAATCATCACATTAGTCCACAAACCTAATAGAAAAGGAAAGTATTACACATTCTCAGGTGTACTGCATAATCATGACTTTAAGTCAAATATCTTCATTTGTTCATTTGTTCACTTGTTGTTGTATATGCAAGAGGAATTCATAGTATGATAATGCAGATTCTGTTCTGTCTTCTACCATGTTTTGAAGGAAGTTTGCTTTCATTGGACTCTCATCCCTGAGGAATAAAAGACAAAAATATATACATTAGATAAAATGTAATAGTAAAATAAAGTGGATTTGTCATGAGGCTTTTAACACTCTTTACTAGTAATTGCATATAAAGCATAATTGAGTAATATTTATTGAAACTTCATTTTTCTTTTTTTCTGAAGGGTTTGCTTAAGCAATAGTCACATATGACTCAAAATAGGTCCTTGTAAAGCTAAACAAATTATTTCACTATTATTATATGAAAAATTCAACTTACCTTATTACATAAAGTATGGGGAAAAATGGTCTCTGCTCTCTAAGCCAAGAGATGAATGCTATTATTCTGGCAGATTCTGGTGTCTCAAGTTCTGGAAGGTCTGTCTATTAAACAAAAACCAGCAATATTCAGCTTACTTTGAATCACATATCTAAGGCATCATTTACAGTGCTTCTCAAACTTTATCATGTATATGAATCACCTAGAGATCTTAACTGACTGAGCCACCCAGGCTCCCCTACCTAATTCTAACTTTTAAAATTGAAAATTATCCAAACAAATGCTATAGAGCTAAACAAATGCTTTCTCGTGGATCATTTCAGTTACTCCTCCATAAGCAAGAACAATCTTAATTTACAAATGTGGCCGTTAGTGACTTGTCCATGGTTACAGAGCTGCTGACAGAGTTCATTATTACTTTCTTCAATAATATATATAAATCCAACTGACACCGATCACAAGTCATTTGCTTATGTGGCAATTAGATCAGTTCTTACTCCAAAGCAGCAATTAAAAGGACCCTGCCACAGGGATGCCTGGGTGGCTCAGTCGTTAAGCGTATTTCTTTGGTTCAGGTCGTGCTCCTGGGGTCCTGGGATCGAGTCCCAGATTGGGCTCCCTGCTCAGTGGGGAGTCTGCTTCTCTCTCTCTGCCTGCCACTCCCCCTACTTTGTGCTCTCTCTCTGACAAATAAATAAAAATAAAATCTTAAAAAAAAAAAGGACCCTGCCATACATAGACCAATGAAATGGTCCTGTAAGTCTACCACAATCATGTTAAGACAGTCTTACCATAATCTGTGGAATTAATGCATAGTTTTGAACTCCTAGAACTTGGCTGAGAAAATTTTGTCCACAATTTTTTCCAACCCAAAGCATCAGTACCTGGGAACAGGAAGAAAATCATTTTGAGACATGTATTAACAGTGAGCTGCTGACTCACCTTTACCACTGAATATGTTTTAAAAGATCAAAATGGTAAGTTCGTTTAGTAAGATTATACAATCTTCAACTGAACTAATAATTACTTTTTACCATGATGAGACATTTATGCTTATCATGAAAAGAGGCTATGGAGGGAGAAGGTGGCTCATAATAAAATATAGATTAAATAGCATACAACTTGTTCAGGAAAAGAGATATTAAAGGGAATGAAGGTATAATAGTGTGCAGAGAAAACGATCCAGATCAGCCAGACTACTCACAGAGCCTGCATCCATGAGGAAAGCTCCATCCCTGCTCAGCTTCTCCACGGAAAGCTGAAGAATAGGTGGCTGAGGTATGGTGCGATCGTTGATGCTGAGTGCTCCCTGAGGAATTAAGCAAAAAAAATTAAACTTTTAGACTTTATTTGAGAGAGAAAGAGAGGAGGGGCAGAGAGATAGGGAGAGAGAATCTCAAGCAGACTCCCTCCCCACTGAGGGTGGAGCACAATGTGGGGCTCAATCCCATGACCGTGAGATCATGACCTGACCGAAATCAAGAGTCAGACACTTAACCGACAGAGCCACCCAGGTGCCCCCAAAAAGTTACAGCTTTTTCATACAAGTAAGAATAAAATACCCCAATAATTAGACAGCAACAGCTGACAAGATGGGTTCCTTCATGTCAAGGGAGAAAAACTAAACTTTTTATCAGACCAAATGCCCATGGGGAGCAAAACCAGGCAACACAGCCTGAGGTGGCAAGCCCACACAAAATTCAGCAAAATCTGCAGACCCCTGCCACACATCTTATCAGGCTCTGCAGCTGCTGCCAAATCCTGAAGCTGCTATGAGAAATACTGAATTGTATCCAGTTTGTCACTCTGTGCCTAAAGTTGCAGTTGGGACCTCAGGCTGAACAACCCCTAATGACAGAGAACTTGCAATTTTTGCCTATTCAACCCTGAGCTGAAACCTTCCCCTTCAGAGCAGACTTCCGGTTTGCAAACTCTATAGCACTAAAGCTTTCTCTTGCTCTACCAAATCTTTGCATTCCAAGAATTTTTGTTGACATGGTAATATGTAGTCACAATTAAAAAAAAAATTTTTAATGTTACCTTTGAGACTTTGAAACTTAAGTAAATCACAGTTATTCATACTTAAATATAAATAAGATGAAGAAATATTTATCTCTCATCTAGACAAGCCCATCGTGAATCCCAATAAAGCCAAATTAACTTCTGATCTTAACCATTATTTAAAAAATACAACAAATGGGGGGCGCCTGGGTGGCTCAGTCGTTAAGCGTCTGCCTTCAGCTCAGGTGATGATCCCCGAGTTCTGGAATTGAGACCCGCATCGGGCTCCCTGCTCTGCGGGAAGCATGCTTCTTCCTCTCTCACTCCCCCTGCTTGTGTTCCCTCTCTCGCTGTGCCTCTCTCTGTCAAATAAATAAAAATCTGTTAAAAAAAAAAAATCTTAAAAAAAAATATAATAAATGCAACCAATACCCATGTATCCTGAACAAATAAATGACTTCAGTGAGAACCAAATTAAGTCTGGAATTTAGTTAATAATAATGGCTGATTGTGTGGCTTAGGTTATGTGTACATGTGAGGGAGGAATAAAAAGCCCAATGCAAATAAGATTTTAATAGTTCTATTCAGTTTGACATTAATTTATTAAGGCCAGAAATGTAAATTTCTCATTTATAATGGACAATAATACTGTTCTCTGAAAACACACACACCTTTAAATATTCATAACTATTAATTTTTGACCAAAAAAATTTGGAGTACTTAAACTTAAGTGCTTGATTAAACCTTACCTAAAGGAGGAAGTAAATAAAATACTGATCTACCAAGTGGTATGCCCCCTCCAGCATGAGGCTTTAGCTTTAAGAGGGAGTATTAATCACATTACCTTGAAACCTCTCACCTTAGGGCATGTGGGGAGCAGCACAAAGAACAAGCACTGACTCAATATAGCCATTCAGAAATTTCCCCTAGAGGCGTTCTAATGTGAAAGAAAAAAAGAATCTTGTCTTTCTCTGGTGGGAAAGAAGACAAGCCATCAGTGGCTCTGTTTCCTACTCTCCTAGCAAAGATCCATATGAAAGAATGAGGAAATAAAGTGGCAAATAATGTTACAACTTAAATATTTTTTTCTTTGGGGCACCTGGGTAGCTCAGTTGTTATGCGTCTGCCTCAGGCTCAGGTCATGATCCCAGGGTCCAGGGATGGAGTCCTGCATCAGGCCCCCCTCTCAGTGAGGAGCCTGCTTCTCCCTCTGCCCACCCCCTCATCCCCATGTGTGCGCTCTCTCTCTCTCTGTAAAATGAATAAATCTTAAAACTTTCCTCATTCTACAATGGACTCAGTACAATTAGGTTTATAAACCTCCAAAAAATAGCCACTGAAAAAGTAATCAATCTTACCTCATCTGAGAGATTGTCAACTCTATACAAACTGGGATGAGTTGTGAGCATAAGGTAAACCAAGGGCTGATTTTTCACTTGACACATGGCAAAAATGCGTTCATCTAGACGTGCATTTGTCCCAGTCTGAAACGATTTCTGTAACAAAACATCACGCCCCATAAAAAGGGGAGGGGTACTTAATAACAAATATAAACAAAACTTTGCAAATATCAGATGTTAAAAGAATATCTTCAGACAGAATTAACAAATTTGTTTTTTTTTTTTTAAAGATTTATTTATTTGACAGAGAGAGAGAGAGAGAGAGAGTGCACAAACAGGGGGAGTGGCAGGCAGAGGGAGAGGGAGAAGCAGGCTTCCTGCTGAGCAGGGAGCCGATGCGGAACTCGATCCCAGGACCCCGGGATCATGACCCGAGCCGAAGGCAGTCGCCTAACAACTGAGCCACCCAGGCGCCTCTAGCAAATTTGTTTTTAATTATTCTTTTAATTAATTCTGTTAAGTATCTCTTAAGAAGTCACACATCTGTTAAATTATGGCTATACTGCCACCTGAAAGAAGCTAATTACCATAGCAAAGTCATTAGGTCTCTGGTGTTTCCTAATCAGTGAAATAGATCTAAACATTCTATATGCCACAGAGGGATAATGATTTAAAAATCTAAGTAATACCATGAGAAGGATAAAGTTATACTGCAGATGATAAAATGAAAACACAAACGAAGGACTAAAGATCTGTGTTTCATAAATGCTAGGTGATGACTAATGGTGGTTATTAACTATCCTTGTTTCTCCCATAGTTAGAGAAATTGAACACCACAATAAAGCCTAAAAATCAACCAGAAAAAATAATACAAATGAGGATAGTTACTTAGCAGAATAAAAGTAGTAAATAATAAGTTTTACTGGTGTTTAAGTACTGAGTTTTAACTGGTATATTAGCTTATGGAGAATATTAAAAGTTTTGGGGTAGGGTTTTAAGCATTCCTGGGACTCCTGGCTGGCTCAGTTAGTAGGGCATGCAACTCTTGATCTTGAGGTTGTGAGTTCCAGCCCCACACTGGGTGTAGAGATTACTTAAAAAAATAAAATCTTAAAAAAATTGTAAACATTCCTACTGATGTAAAGTAGTAGAAACAGGCAGAGAGCTAGCAGCAATGAGATTATAAAGGAAGATTGGAAAAGGCTCTTAAGATTTTTTTTTTTTTTTTAAATAATCTCTACATCCAACATGGGGCTTGAACTCATAACCTGGATATCAAGTGTTGCATGCTCTACTGAAGGAGCCAGCCTGAGGCCCCAAGGCTCTTCAAATTTCTTTTTAAGTAAGCTCTGCACTCAACATGGGGCTCAAACCCATGACCCCGAGATAGAGTCACATGGTCTACCAACTAAGCCAAGCAGGTGCCCCACGATCTTTTAAATTAGTATTGTTAATAGTCACTAAGAAAGAAGAAAGAATATTACGGGAAATGGAAGAAGGAAAGTTTATTTAGTCATCCAATAACTATTTACTGAGAGCCCATTATGTACTAAGAATTGTTCTAGGTGCTGGGACAAAGTGGTAACTCTTCAAAAAAGATAAAAATCCTTGCCCTAATGGACAAAAAAATCCTAGTAAGGGAAAAGTAAATAATAAAAAAGCAAAATATTGATATGTCAGTGTTAAATACTATGGAGAAAAATAAGAGAGGGAAGAGAAGTAAAGAATGTAGGTTAGGATGGCTAGAGAACATTGCACACTAAACGAGATCAGCAAAGGCAGGCCTCAGGGAAAGGACAGCATTTAAGGAAAGACCTAAAGAGGGAAAAGCTCAGATTTTTAAGTGTTAAAATTTAAGTATTTATATAATTTATGTGCATTTAACATTATATTCAGAAGTGGAAATACATAATTTGAGTTAAAGAAACTGGAAGTTGATCCAAAAGCCATCCTATTAGTATGAGTGGGTTGTTCTTCTCTCCTAGAAGAGATGACATACACCATACAGTCAATCCTGGAGTTCAGAAAAATATACAAATTGAAAGATCAGAGTAGTTTTCATCAATTTTGTAATCTGGGATGCTCTCCCAGGTGATTTATTGACATGAGCTTTTTAATAAAATTTAAAAAATTTATAAATTTAATAAAATTTATAATATATATTTAAAATTAATAAACTTTATACCCTAAGTATACAAGCTTGGACATTTTATTTTGGATACTAGAAAAATAAGCCTCCTCTACCTGCCAGTGGTAGGTAGGGGCAGAGGGCAGGCAGAGGAGACAAATAAGTAATAAATATCAAATAAAAAACTCTAAAAGACCATAGAAGGAAAGGCAACTGCCAGAGAGAAAACATTTGAGCTCAAACACAGGAATAGGAAAGTACAATGCAGGTCACGGAAATAGGTGCACAGGTATGAGATGGCATATCTAAGATTAAGTAGTAGTATGTGGCTGAAATACTGGAGAGAGCAGGAAAAAGCCAAAAGAGTTTCATGTGTGACTTCTTGCATGAGCAATAAAATATACAGCTCTTGTTCTGGAAAACTGGAAAACCGATCATCACTGACATCTCTGATAATGTCAGTGAATACCTGGTGAACATCTCTTTTACAAATAAGGCACGTGCTTTAAATCAGTATCTTGTAACTTTATTGGGTTACAAATTCGTTCAAGGTTCAAGTAAGAGTCAAAGTCACTGTCCTCAGAAAACTTAAATGGCTTTAAGTAATACATACAAGTGTTTAGTGGTTCACAGGATAAAAATTTGGCATTAAAAAACTGGCATAAAAAATTGGCATAAAAAACTGACATTTTCACTATTTTAGTTTCTGGTTTTGATTCTCTTACCTGTTTAAGGAGAGCCAACACAAAGAGTGGGAAAAGCCGCAAAGAAAAAGGAACCATGAGTCCAGGCTGTTGGTTACTTAGGACTGAAGAACGATAAGCTGAAAGAGAGTCTATGACAGCATTCACCAGGGCATCCCGAGCATCACTCAGACTGGCAGTCACTGACCTGTCAACAGCTAACAGAGATGGAGGTAAGGACAAACAAGAGAAAAGAGAGAAGTTTAGCTACTACCCCCCACTGTTAAAGATACAAGAGATGTAATTTTTTTTCTAGTATACAAATTCTCTCTCCAATTTGTTACACAGAAGGAGCAAGTGAAGCAGTTAAAAGCTTATAGTTTGAAGAATCAAATCAAACTCTCCTGAAATGGGTCTCTATTTCTTAGCTGTATGACAATATGGCAAGGAATCTAACCTTCATGAGCTTGTTTCCTTATCTGTAAAATGGGAAAACTCTATCTTGTTGGATCTAAGTTGTTATTAATTATAATCCACCATCTTATGTTATATACCATAGAGAAAAAAAACTCTATAACTAAACACACATGCTTTCTTCACAGAGAATTTTATATTCTGTGATATATATATATATTACTGGAAGAGCCCTAGGGTGCCTGGGTGGCTCAGTAGTTGAGCGTCTGCCTTCAGCTCAGGTCATGATCCCAGGGTCCTGGGATTGAGCCCCGCATCAGGCTCCCTGCTCGGCGGGAGGCCTGCTTCTCCCTCTCCCACTCCCCCTGCTTGTGTTCCCTCTCTCGCTGTATCTCTGTCTGTCAAATAAATGGATAAAATCTTTAAAAAAAGAAAAGAAAAGAAAAAAAAGAAAGAGCTCCTGGACAGCTACTTAGATGATTCTTATCACCTGTCATGCCACTGTTTATGTGCATTTCTGCACACTCAAAAACCTGTGCTGAGACCAAGAGATGGATGCTTAACAGACTGACCCCCAACCAGGTGCCCCAATAGTACCACTTAAGACTTCAACTGAAGACTTCTTGATTTAAGATTTTTTTTTTTTAAGATTTTATTTATTTATTTGACAGAGACACAGCAAGAGAAGGAACATAAGCAGGGGGAGTGAGAGGGAGAAGCAGGTTTCCCGCAGATGAGGGAGCCTGATGCAGGGCTCAATCCCAGGACCCTGGGTTCATGACCTGAGCCAAAGGCAGACACTTAATGACTGAGCCATCCAGGCACCCCTTGATTTAAGATTTTGATAAAATGTGAAAAAATGTGCATACTGGAATAAATCAAGTTTAGAAACAAAATTAGTATTTGTGAGGCAAATTGTGAAAAATTTTTAAATCTACAAATAATGCCTGAAATATAGTTCTTATTGATAATAAAGAATGATCATATGATTACTAAAAGTATTAGTTCAACAAAATATAAAGGTAGTGACCCTCAAATTCGTAGGTCACAATCTTTAACTTTCAACAGCATATGAGACTAAAATAGGGTTGGATTCTTTATCAGCCTTCATTAAAGAAAAAAATTTCCCAATAGGAAATGCAAGAAAATGAGTAATTATTCCTAATATAGACAGGTCTGAGTGTGAAGCAAATGGACACAATGGCATCTTTCCTGAAGGAGAAAAAAAGCAAGAACCAAAATGATGTTAAGCTCTATGTATTTGAAAAAGGACCAAAAAAACTTCAGGAAGCAACTATATCTGATATGGAAGTAAAGAAGTGAAGGTATCAGTAAATTTCCTCCTAGCTCATGTGATCTGGCCAAGGCTGCAAACTTAATCTGTGAGAGTAAACTGGTTTTTAATCCTGAATTCCAAGACTCCAAGTCTAAAGATCTTTACAGTTCAAAGTCTGTTGTAATCCAAGTTACAGAGCTCATTAGAAAGTAGTATTGAACATTAAGTAAAATATGGTATTTAAGTCCATCATAGGCAGATTATGAGAAAGAAAGCAGTTTAGTAGCTGCCGAAAACCAGTGAGGGAAGGAGGAGAGAGTAGTGGGCAGTAACTACTGATAGGCATGAGGTTCTTTTTGGGGTGATAAAAGTTCTAAAATCAGATTGAGATGATGGCTACACAATTCTGTAAATATACTATAAATAGTAAGGTTGTATGCTTAAAATGGGTTATGCGAAGTAGTATATAAATTATATCCCAATAAAGCTCTTAAAATTTTTTTTTAAAAATCAGGTAAACTGCAACAGAGCCTTTCATTCAAGTAGTTACTTAGGAGGCATACAGAAGATCTAAAACACTGAAACCTTTAAAGCTACTTATTTAAAGGAAAATAAAACTATGTGGATTTTTCTAATATTATTATCTGTGAAATATTTACAATAGCTGGTAACGATTCTTACCCATATTGGCCAATAACCCTGAAATTGCTTGAACATCAGCTCCAAGAAAGACTTCATTCAGAGTTGAAACTACAGGCAAACACAAAGTATGAACACGAATTCTTCTTTCACCTTTGGAGAAAACACATAAATGATAGTAAGGCACAACTATATTAAAAAGTTTATATTAAAGTCTCTTAGAAAAATCACTTTTTTTTTTTAAGATTTTATTTATTTATTTGACAGAGAGAGAGACAGCGAGAGAGGGAACACCAGCAGGGGGAGTGGGAGAGGGAGAAGCAGACTCTCTGCCGAGCAGGGAGCCCAATGCGGGGCTCGATCCCAGGACCCTGGGATCATGACCTAAGCCGAAGGCAGACACTTAACGACTGGAGCCACCCAGGCACCCCAAAATCACTTCTTTTCAATTTAGAACCAAAAATGGGTTATTCAGTATGAAGAAACATCAAAACTTTAATGAATAAAATTCCTAAGTTTATCTCTTTTATTTCTTTTTAATGATTTTATTTATTTATTAGAGAGAGAGAGAGATCACGAGCAGGGGGGAAGGGTAGAGGAAGAAGCAGACTCCTCACTTAGCAGGGAGCCCAATGTAGGACTCGATCCCAGGACCCCAGGATCATGACCTGAGCCAAAGGCAGACGCTTAATCGACTGAGCCACCCAGGCGCCCTCTTATATTTTGATTACAAAATTCTTTTTGTAGGAGTGCCTGGGTGGCTCAGTCGGTTAAGCATCTGCCTTCAGCTCAGGTCATGATCCCGGGGTCCTGGGATCGAGCCCTGAGTCGGGCTCCCTGCTCGGCGGGATGCCTGCTTCTCCCTCTCCCACTCCCCCTGCTTGTGCTCCTTCTCTCGATGTGTCTCTCTCTGTCAAATAAATAAATAAAATCTTTAAAAAAAAAAATCTTTTTGTTTGGGGCATCTGAGTAGCTCAGTCGGTTAAGCATCTGACCTGGGATCATGAGGCTCTGGGTCATGATCCTGGGGTCCTGGGATCAAGCCTGGTTCAGGGTTCCTGCTCAGCGGGGAGTCTGTTTCTCCATCTCCCTCTGCCCCTCCCCCCTACTTGTGCTCCCTTGCACTCTCTCTCTCACATAAAATTTTTTTAAAAATTCTTTTTGTTCAAGGGGCGCCTGGGTGGCTCAGTCGTTAAGCGTCTGTCTTCGGGTCAGGTCATGGTCCCAGGGTCCTGGGATCGAGCCCCACATTGGGTTCCCTGCTCAGCGGGAAGCCTGCTTCTCCCTCTCCCACTCCCCCTGCTCATGTTCCCTTTCTCGCTGTGTCTCTCTCTTTCAAATAAATAAATAAATAAAATCTTTAAAAAAAAAAATTCTTTTTGTTCAAGTTACTACTGAAAAGGGATCATGATCAAATAATGGTAACATGCTAGTTTAAAAATCTCTTTTCTGGGGGCGCCTGGGTGGCTCAGTCGTTAAGCATCTGTCTTCGCCTCAGGTCATGATCTCAGGGTCCTGGGACTGAGCCCCACATTGGGCTCCCCGCTCAGCGGGGAGTCTGCTTCTCCCTCTCCCACTCCCTCTGCTTGTGTTCCCTCTCTCGTTGTATGTCTGTCAAATAAACAAATATAATCTTTAAAAAAATCTCTTTTCTGAACCTTTTGGTTACTTTATCTTTTTTGCTAATACAAATTTTGAATTAATATACATACATTATGACAACACTACTTCCACATGTGTTCTAGAGTGTTTTGACATTTAAAGTCCAAAGAAATTTTATACTTTCCTCTTTAATCAAAGAAAAAACTTTTAAAAGAAATCAATACAATATTTTCTCTTTAGTAATTACTCACAATAACAAAATTAATATAGAAACAAAAAAAACTTTTTGATAACCATCAAATGTCAAATATTATATCAACTTTTTAAGAAGTCTTTTTTTTTTAAGATTTTATTTATTCATTTGAGACACAGAGATAGAGAGAGAGAGCATGAGCAGGGAGAGAGGCAGAGGGAGAAGCAG
Source organism: Callorhinus ursinus (assembly GCF_003265705.2). Taxonomy (NCBI): domain Eukaryota; kingdom Metazoa; phylum Chordata; class Mammalia; order Carnivora; family Otariidae; genus Callorhinus; species Callorhinus ursinus. Next base: position 18,588,987 of record NW_027397092.1, on the reverse strand, counting down.
GCTCCCTGCTGAGCCAGGAGCCTGATGTGGAGCTCAATCCCAGGACCCTGGGATCATGACCTGAGCCGAAGGCAGACGCTTAACCATCTGAGCCACCCAGGCGCCCCTCAACTTTTTAAAAATTTCTAACCAGCAAGACCTTGAATACCAATGAAAAAGAACAAGTAAAGAAGACCTACAGATGATATTCATACTACAACCTGTACTAATACATTAGGACTGATGAAAATGTATGTATGGGGAGCTCATACAAATTACTTTTAAAAAGAAATATCTGCAAAAAAGGGTAACACTTTAGACTTTCTATTCTAGACAACAGAGAGCTAAAAGAAAACATATAATGATTAGCCTATCGGCAACAACTAAACATACAGAGAGACTGAGAGAGATGCAGACACACACACACACACACAAAATCAGAGGCTAAAATGGAAAGGGCACTTGATGGGACCATGAACTGGTGAAATCTTTCTGAAAAGCAATCTGACAATACTAAGATTTTTCTAAACAGCCTGATACTAAGTAGACTCTCAGTAAATATCTGTTAAAAACAGTGGCTAAGAAAAATAAATACAACACATCTTGGTTTTACCAGGAATAGCAACAAAGCTCTTTAAGATGAGAAATACTCTTTTGGTGTAATAGAAATGAGTATCTCCACAAGAGAGGACATTCATTATAAGACAAAGAATACATGACCAAATAAAAAAACTTACCTTTGCCACAACACACTGTATTTATAGTTAACAATACTGGATTGTAAACTTAAAAAATCTGTTAAAAGTGTAATCTCATGTATGTGTCTTCGCTACAATAAAAACAAACAAAAAACAAACCCAACTTACCTTTGCTGGATGTATACAAGAGTGCAGACTGAAAGGAAACCAACTGAGTGTCCGTAAGATTCTCCTCCACAGACATCTGTACTGCATACCCAGCATCTGGGTTTACATTAGGCAAAGACAGTAAGTCTGTTGACCTAACAAAGAAGTTCCCATGGAAAGTATGAATGGAAAGACCTAGAAGAGAAAAATTATCAAAATGATTTACATACACCAATATACATACATTTACATTTTATCCTTGTCACTTATCAGACTGACAGTAAATTTAAAAGTTTAGATGTGGGGCGCCTGGTTGGCTCAGTTGGTTAAGGGTCTGCCTTCAGCTGAGGTAATGATCTCAGGGTCCTGAGATCAAGACCCATGTTGGGTTCCCTGTTCAGCAGGAAGTCTGCTTCTCCCTCTCCCTCTGTGCATGTTCTTCCTCTCGCTCTTGCTCTCTCTCAAATAAAATCTTAAAAAAAAAAAGTTTAGATGTGAGGGGCACCTGGGTGGCTCAGTTGGTTAAGTATCAAACTCTTTTTTTTTTTTAAAGATCTTATTTATTTGAGAGAGAGAGACACAGCGAGAGAAAGAACACAAGCAGGAGGAGTGGGAGAGGGAGAAGCAGGCTTCCTGTGGAGCGGGAAGCCCGATGCGGAGCTCAGTCCCAGGATTCTGGGATCATGACCCGAGCCGAAGGCAGACACTTAACGAGGCGCCCAAGTATCCGACTCTTAATCTCAGCTCAGCTCTTGATCTGAGAGTTTTGAGTTCAAGCCCCTCACTGGGCCCCATGCTGGGTGTGTAGACTACTTAAAAAAAAAGTTTAGATGTGACACTGTGATTTATAATAAGAAATATGTACTTGAGCTTCACTCCTTTCTAGCATAGAACTCCTAAACTCTTAGGATGATCTAAGTAATGAAATTCACAAAGGTGTCTTCTACTGTTGATGGAGTGACTTTTGGTAAGCACCTATGTAACCAAAGGATGGGGGCTGATTACCAGAGGACCCAACCATGTAATTAGAAGGTTGGAAATTACAGTCCAAACTGTCCCCCACCAACATCCTTCGGGGAGGGGAGAGGAACTGGAGGTTCAGTCCATCATCAATGGCCAATAATTTAATCAGCCATGACTATGTAAAGAAGCCTTCATAAAAACCCAGTAGGATGGGCTCCTTTGGAAAGCTTCCAGATTGGTGAACACATGGAGATTTGGGGAGAGTGGAGCACTCAGAGAGAACATGGAAGCTGCAGAAGGTCGCATACCCTCTCCCTTTCTCTATACTTTGCTCTATAGATCTCTTCCATCTGACTATTCCTGAGTTATATCCTTTTATAATAAACCAGTAATCTAGAAAGTAAAATGATTCTCTGAGTTCTGTAAGCTGTTCTGGCAAATTACTTGAACCCAAAGAGAGGGTAGTAGGAACCTCCAATCTATAGCCAGCCAATCAGAGCACAAAAAGAAACAGAAACAGAAAGCTACTCTGGTAACTACTTGGTTATGAGTGACACTACTACCTGAGTTGTTTGGAGATGTGGCAACGTTATAGAAGAGTTTGATACTTTACATAAGATATTACAAAGGCATTGTCAGTTGTTTTACTCAACCATTTTTTCTTTTTATTACAGTGACAGATAATAGAGAACTTCATTTGGCACATGGTTTGACTAAAAGATTTCAACATCTATCTAGTGGACAGGTCCATGGTTCCTTATCTTTTGATATCTTTTTGGCTATTTCATATAATCTTTCCACTTCAAAAAATGATTGCTTCACACCTCTTAACATTATTTACTTATTTTTAAAGATTTTATTTATTTGTCAGAGAGAGAGAGCACAAACAAGGGGAACAGCAGGCAGAGGGAGAAGCTTAGCAGGGAGCCTGATGTGGGGCTCAATCCCAGGACCCTGGGATCATGACCTGAGCCGAAGGCAGATGCTTAACTGACTGAGTCACCTAGGTGTCCCAGAAAACATTATTTTAAAATCTGAATAAAAGATTAGAACCAGGTTAATAATGTGAAGGAATAAAGTATCAAGAATTATTTCCCATTTTCCTAAGAAAGTAGTATCATTTAGCAGCTACAGGCATTTATCCTGCAAAACAAATTGGATTAAAGCATTCTGAAACTGTCAGACTATTTTCAAAGCAACACTGAGGCAAGCTGTTAGTAGCAGGGCAGACTGAGAAGAGCACAAATTAAAAGACCTGCTACTTTGGGCGCCTGGGTGGCTCAGTTGGTTAAGGGACTGCCTCCGGCTCAGGTCATGATCCTGGAGTCCTGGGATCGAGTCCCGCATCGGACTCCCTGCTCAGCAGGGAGTTTGCTTTTCCCTCTGACTCTCTTCCCTCTCGTGCTCTCTATCTCTCATTCTCTCTCTCTTAAATAAATAAATAAAATCTTTAAAAAAAAAAAAAAGACCTGCTACTTCTAGAAATGAATGGTGGGGATGGTTGTACAACAATGAAAATATACTTAATGCTATTCAACTGTATACTTAAAAATGGTTAAAGTGGTAAATTTTATGTTAAGTATATTTTACCACAATAAAAAAATAACTGTTTAAAAAAAAGACCTTTCATTACTACTGTCAATAAATGGAGTAAAAATCCATGCTTATTTGGATGTGGGGGTGGAGGGAGATTTTTTTTTAAATGAGAGATATAATTCAAATACCATAAAAATCACACATACAGTGTACAATGCAGTGGTTTTCAGTACATTCAAAATAGTCCCTATTTTCTTTTATAATGTTTCTTCTTTTTTTTTTTAAGTAGGCTCCACACCTAATGTGGGACGTGAACTCCAGACCCTGAGATCAAGAGTTGCATGCTCCAGCAACTGAGCCAGCAAGATACCTCTCCTTCCCTATTTTTAATTTCATATTCCATCAGTGTAAGTAAAATATCTTAGAAGAGCAAACCTTATGAATAAGACTAGCTGAAAATGTCTATTTACTGGTATCAAAAGCATTATATCTATGTAAGTGTGAAAAGAAAAGTGCCCCCCACCTTTCGTGCACCGAATCCTCATGACTGCCTCAAAGCCAATCTTTCGAGTGAGGTATCTCTGTAGTTCCTTCTGGAATTTCTGCACTTGTACTGGATTCTGCTGATGGTGGTAAGAAGGATAGTAATACACACTACCTGCTGAATACCGAGAAATACAACCTGGAAGAAAACACACACTTTTTAAAAATTCTGCAATTAACTATTATGCATGAAAAAAACTACTGGTGTTTGAATCAATCTTGCCTTAGCCTCCCAAAGTATTATCAAAAAAAGAGTATCTCATCCCTTTAAATAGTAGTATAAAAATGTCTCTATTATAAATATTTAGAAATATATAAATAAACGTTTAGAAGACCAAAAGATTTATAATAGACTCATTAATTCTCCCAAGGGAATAAAAATTCCTTCATTTTGTCCTTTATTTAGAATATCATCATATAAATACCATTTTCACATTCACTTCAGAAAAATAATCATGAGGAAGAACTCACCCAGAGAAGCCAAGTCAGAATACTGTCCACTGAGAAGGAATAAGTCCACAGCTACCTGCTGACCAGAACAATCCAAGGCTAATTTCTTGTAAAAGTCAGTTGATGGTGTCAAGTGAATTTCCTATTAATAATAAATTACATGAAGAAACAAATTTTTAATTATTAAATTGTCATAAAATTTTTAAAACCTATCTATATATACCAATATGTTAACAATTATCCCTGGGCATTCTAAAAATCCTTTCTTTTCAGTTCTTCGTTTTCTCAGTAAAAAACATATACTGCTTAAGAATTTTCTATTTTCTGGGGCACCTGGGTGGCTCAGTTGTTAAGCGTCTGCCTTCGGCTCAGATCATGATCCCAGGGTCCTGGGATTGAGCCCTGCATCGGGCTCCCCGCTCCACGGGAAGCCTGCTTCTCCCTCTCCCACTCCCCCTGCTTGTGTTCCCTCTCTCGCTGTGTCTCTGTCGGATAAATAAAAATCTTTAAAAAAAAAAAAAAAAGAATTTTCTATTTTCTACTTTTAAAAAGAAATACATCTATTATGCTAATTTCAAAATCTATTAAATGCTTAGAGTGCTGGAAACTATTTTAAACAATTCATGTGTACTATCTAGGTGGTCCTTTGAACTATTATAAGAAGCAGGTCCCATAATTATTTTCACTTTATAAATAAACATAAGGAAACAGAAGGGCAAAGAAATTAACTCTTCAAGTTCGTACATCTAAAAAGCAGTAGAGGGATGTCTGGGTGGCTCAGTCGTTAAGCATCTGCCTTTGGCTAAGGTCATGATCCCAAGGTCCTGGGATCGAGCCCTACATTGGGCTCCCTGATCAGCAGGGAGCCTGTTTCTCCTTCTGCCTGCCGCTCCCCCTGCTTGTGCTCTCTCTCTCTCTCTGACAAATAAATAAAATCTTAAAAAAAAAAAAAAAAAAGCAGAATTTAGACAGACTGACCCCATCATCATTATAGCATACAGCAAATACAGCAACTCTCATCATCTCTTGAAAAATACACATCTCAAACCAAATTTATATACACAAAGTGCTCAAAAGCAATCCATGGCACTTAATACGGCAGACTACTTTTTAGTGGTCATCCACATTCTACTTTGTTCCTAAAAGGCATATTCTTTAGACTGCAAGACTTTCTCATCAAAGGCAGGCTGCACTGCTAATGGCCTGCTGAATATCCAAAAATAAGGTAAGAGTGAATCAGGTGGCAAGTGTAACAAAACAGAAATTTCGGCATAAAAGAGAAATGCTTTGTCTATTTCCTTATACTCCCTCCTCTCCAGAACTGAAAAATAAATGAAAAACAGATTTTGTGGTCAAAGGGACAGAGCAGAGCGCCAGCATATATGGTAACATACATTTGATGACTTTCTAACCTTAGCAGATGACCTTTGGTTGGGCTCCTCTCGTGGCCTCAGGGCTCCCATTCCAAGAGTAGGAAGTTGTGTTTGAAAGACAGACATTCGACCACCAGTTGGCGACATCAGCTTAAAGGCAGCCTGAAGTGCAGGACCCAAGGCACTCTGGGTTTCCAGGGTCTTGGTGAACATTTGTGGCAATGTTTTCAGTAAATCTTGAACGAGCTTATAAAATAAAGCAAGAAAACTCAAAGATGTTAACAATTAAAAACTTCTTCCACAAAAAGTAACTAATACAGTAGACAAGACACTGAGTCATGATGATGGTCAGAGAATCTACACACAGTACAGTAAACAATGAAGTTGGTCAAATGACAAGAAAGCCATTTTAAGTCAACATTATAAATTGGCAAGCAAGACAATTCAAAATTGGGGCCTTACAGTTCTTGCACATGCAGTAGTCCAGCAAGACTATAAGTCCAAAATGTATCCAAAAGAACCATCACAGTTTAGATTTGATTTCTTTTATAATGCCATCAAACATGGCCTTCTCAATCACCTCTACACACTTTATTCTTTTCAATTCCAAAGTGATTTAACTCTTCCCTACTGAAAAGTCTAAGATAGCCAGTAAATTTTCCAACTAGTAATACTACTACAAAAGAAAAACAAAATGAAAAACTACCTATTCAGGTTAGGTTGTACAAATAAAGTTAAAGGGAAAAAAAGTACTTCACACTATGGTGAAGTCACTGTTGCCAACAGCTGAGACCATAGACTTGCTAGTTAAAATGTTACCCCTACGGCATATATGCATGTACAGGGTAGACAACATCCCCCCTTCAGACACATTCTGTTCACCTCTCACTGTATTATGTCATGGCAATTTCCAGGCAGGTAATAAGTTTCTTCTGAACTGACCCCAATGACACTCTGTGAATCAGAAAAGCAAAGGGCACTGAAAGCAGCCTAGCTAAAGTGCTTCTATGTAGTGACCAGAAGCTTATCTGAGCAACCCTCCCAATTTCCCAAATGGTGGCAAGGCAGGTTTCCTTCAGGTTTTCCTTTATGAAATAGGCTTATCTTCTACCCTATTACAAGTATCTTGCTACATTAGACTTAAAAGCCATTGGTTCAAGGGTAAACTCGAGATCTATTCATCTGATGAATTTTAACTAACAGCAAATATAAAATGTTACACATCTTAGAAATGCCTCAGAAAGAAACAAAACTTTACTTAAAGTTCATTTTGAAAATACATTCTTTCAATATTTCAAAAAAATGTGTCAGATAAGAAAATGTTAACTTACCTCTTTACTTTCATTTAAATTTACTAATAAGTTCTCTGGCATAGGTATAAAAACATCTGAAAAAATAAATAAGTATTTCTTTTAAACAAAATGTAATTGTTAAAGATGTTCTAAACACTTAACACTGATATAATTAACCACCCCCAGGGATGCCGGGGTGGCTCAGTCGGTTAAGCGTCTGTCTTCGGCTGAGGTCACGATCCCAGAATCCTGGGATCAAGTCCAGCATCGGGCTCCTTGCTCAGCAGAGAGCCTGCTTCTCCCTCTGCCTGCCTCTCCCCTGGCTTGTGCTCTCTCTCTCTCTGACAAATAAATAAATTCTTAAAAAAAAAATTAACTACCACCATAATTTAAAGAAAAGCGACCTCCTCTATTATATATAGCACTTCTACGTATGTTCAAAAGCCACCAAAGCAGCATTGATTTAGGTATTTATTGCAACTTATCTATTACCATGTAAAAGGTAAACAGCCTCCTAATTAGAAAATATTGATCTGTAAACACTCCGTATTTAAGACAACAGTTTAGAATCCTACTTACTTTACATTCTTGCTTAGCTCTCAAAACCAGTGGTCTTGGCATTTAAAAAAAAAAAAAATGTTGACTAAGATGACACACAAGACTGCTATGTCTTTACAAAGAAGTAATATAGCCCGACAATACCTCTGTCATTCAAAAAGCACATACTGGGCGCCTGGGTGGCTCAGATGGTTAAACGTCTGCCTTCGACTCAGGTCATGATCCCAGGGTCCTGGGATCGAGTCCCGCATCGGGCTCCCTGCTCCTTGGGAGCCTGCTTCTCCCTCTGCTTCTCTCTCACTCTCTCTCTCTCTCCCTCTTTCTCTCATGAATAAATAAATAAAATCTTTAAAAAAAAAAAACAAAAAACAAAAAACAAAAAAACAAAAAGCACATACTGTCTCATAAAGAAGGTCCCCACTAGAGCCTATACTTACGGGACTACAAGATCAAGTAAATGAGAAGGTATGCTAACTGACCACTTCAGATGAGCTCCTCAGGATTCAAATTTATTTTTACTTAGGAATTAAATTCTCTTCCTTTAAAAGGAAGCAAACTGTGGGTGGTGGTGAAGGATTACAAGAAGTCTTACTTTCTACATTATGGTACTTTTTTTTTTTTAAAGGCGTATTAATGTTTGTAAAAAATAATACCAAAAAGGGGCGCCTGGGTGGCTCAGTCGGTTAAGTGACTGCCTATAGCTCTGGTCATGATCCCAAGGTCCTGGGATCGATCCCTGCATCCAGCTCCCTGCTCCCTCTACCTGCTGCTCCCCCTGCTTGTACTCTTTCTGTCAAATAAATAAAATCTTAAAAAAAAACAAAAAATTATTTGTAACATTAAATGTTTACTTTAGCTGTCACATAAAAATTCTATAGTCGGGGCACCTGGATGGCTCAGTTGGTCAAGCGTCTACCTTCAGCTCCAGTCTTGATCTCTGCAGAGGTCCTGGGATTGAGCCCCACATCAGGCTTCCTGCTCAGCAGGGGGTATGCTTCTCTTTCTCTCCCCTCTCCCTTTCCTCCTCCCCACCTCTCTCTCTCTCTCTAATAAATTATAGCTTTTAAAAAAAAATCTACAGTTGACTAGATTTTCTCTTTTTTCTTTAAAATTAAAAAACATTTTGGGGCTCCTGGGTGGCACAGTCGGTGAGGTGTCTGACTCTTGGTTTCCGCTCAGGTCATGATCTCAAGCCCCATGTTGGGCTCCACACTTAGCATGGAGGCTGCCTAAGACTCTATCTCCCTCTCCCTTTGCCCCTCCACCCCACCCCGTGCGCTCTCTAGCTTTCTCTCAAACAAATAAATCTTTTAAAAATGAAATTAAAAAAATTAAATTAAAATTTTTTTAAAGATTTTATTTATTTATTTGAGAGAGAAAGCATGAGTGAGAGGGGCAGAGGGAGAGGGAGAAACAGACTCCCCACTGATCAGGGGGCCTGATGCGGGGCTCGATCCCAGGACCCCAGGATCATGACCTGAGCCGAAGGCAGACAATTCAACTAAGCCACTCAGGTGCCCCTTAAAAAATGTTTAATAGGGCGCCTGGGTGGCTCAGGCGGTATGAAGTACTTTTTCACTGGCTTCTGACACTCTGCATGATGTTTTCAAGGTTCACTCATATTGCAGTACCTATCAGTATTTTATTCTTTTTTGTTGACAAATAATATTTCATCGTATGGATATACTTTTTGTTTATCCATTCATCAAATAATAGGCATTAGGGTTGTATCCACTTTTCAGCTGTGTTGCTATTAACATCCATGTGCATATTTTCTTACTTTTCTTGAGTATATACATTTTGAGTAGAATTGTTGGGTCATATGGTTTAACTCTGACTTTTGGAGCAAGTGGCAGACTGTTTTCCATAGTGGCTGCAACATTCTCCATCTCAACTAGCAGTGTATGAGGGTTCCAATTTCTCCACTTCCTTGCAAATACTTTACTTGTTACTGTCTTTTTTTTAACCTCCGCTGTGTGACATCCAGCAAGGGACACTCCATCTATCAGCTTATGTACAAAACTGAGATGCTGGACCTTATCAGTGAATTCACAATTTGGCCCATCTTCAGAATCACCTGTTCAGTGATTTTATTTCATGCAAAATAAGTATCTGGGTGAATAGGTTAGGGAATGAATGAATAACCTGGCTGGTTTGTTGTGAGATTTAGAACAACCAAGACAGAAGGGGGCTCTCCTCAACTACTGCCCTAAAAGATGTATAGTGAATCCTCACTATTTGTAGATTCTATATTTGCAAATTTGCCTACTCACTAAAAATGTTTTTAAAGATTTTATTTATTTATTTATTTGACAGAGAGAAAGAGCACAAGCAGGGGGAGCAGGAGACAGAGAAGCAGGCTCCCCTTTGAGCAGGGAGCCCGATGTGGGACTCAATGCCAGCACCCTGGGATCATGACCTGAGCTGAAGTCAGACGCCTAACCAAGTGAGCCACCGAGGCACCCCTACTCACTAAAATTTATTTGTAACCTCAAAATCAATACTCATGCTGCTTTTTTTTTTTTTTTAAGATTTATTTATTTATTTTGAGAGAGTGAGAATGAGAGAGAGAGAACATGAGAGCGAGGAGGGTTAGAGGGAGAAGCAGACTCTCCGCTGAGCAGGGAGCCCGATGCGGGACTCGATCCTGGCACTCCAGGATCATGACCCAAGCTGAAGGCAGTCACTTAACCAACTGAGCCACCCAAGCGCCCATGCTGCTTCTATGGACATTCATAGACATGCTCAGAGCACCAAAACAATTTGAGTTTTGATTTTGAGATTTTCTAATTAGTCTCATTGTGGTTTTCATTTGTATTTCCCTGATAACTTCTGATATAGAGCACATTTTCAAGTGCTTATCAGCCAACTGTTTATAGAAAATATTGAATACCGTGAACTGAATAGAGAGACACGTCTGTTCAAACCATTTACCCACTTTTTAAATTGTGTTTTTCTTGTTAAGTTGTAGAAATTCTTTATATAATCTAGATATAAATTCCTACACTTTTTAAAAAAGATTTTTATTTATTGGGGCACCTGTGTGACTTTGTTGGTTAAGTGTCTGCCTTCGGCTCAGGTTATGATCTCAGAGACCGGGGATCGAGCCCCCCATTGGGCTCCCCACTCAGTGGGGAGTCTGCTTCTCCCTCTGCCCCTAAACCTGCTTGTGCTCTCTCTCTTCTGTCTCTCTCTCAAATAAATAAAATAAAGATTTTATTTACTTGACAGAGAGAGAAAAATAGAAAGAGAGCGAGAGTGCACGTGCACAAGTAGGAGGCGCAATAGGCAAAGGGAGAGGGAGAAGCAGGCTTCCCACTGAGCAAGGAGCCCAATGCAGGCCTTGATCCCAGGACCCTGGGATCATGACCTGAGCCAAAGGCAGCTCAACTGACTGACCCATCCAGGTGCGATGCCCCTAGATACAAATTCATGATCAGATATATGATTTGCAAATATTTTCTCTCATTCTGTGGGTTGTCTTTTTACATACTTGATGGTGAAGCACAAAAGTTTTTAATTTGGGGGGCACCTGGGGTGGCTCAGTTGATTAAGCAGCCAACTCTTGATTTAGGCTCATGTCATGATCTAAGGGTTGTGAAATCGAGCCCCACGTCGGACTCCATGCTCAGTGGAGAGTCAGCTTGAGATTCTCTCCCTGTTCTCTGACCCTCCCCCTACTGTGTGCTCTGTCTCTAAAATAAATATTTTTAAAAATTATTTTTTAATTTTAAAGAAGCCAAATTTATCTATTCCCTCCCCCCCTTTTTTTTAAAAGTAATCTCTAGGGGCGCCTGGGTGGCTCAGTTGGTTAGGTGACTGCCTTCGGCTCGGGTCATGATCCCGGAGTCCCGGGATCGAGTCCTGCATCGGGCTCCCTGCTCAGCAGGGAGTCTGCTTCTCCCTCTGACCCTCCCCCGTCTTGTGCTCTCTCACTCTCTCTCTCTCTCTAAATAAATAAAACCTTAAAAAAAAAAAGTGTTAAAAGTTTAAAAAAAAAATTAAAAAAATAAAAGTAATCTCTACACCCAGTGTGGGGCTCAAATTCATGACCCTGAGATCAAGAGTCAGATGCTCTACCAACTGAGCCAGCCAGGTGCAGCTATTTTTTATTTTGTTGTTTGTACTTTTGGTGTTATATCTAAGAAATCACAACCTAATCCAAGGTCACCAAGATTTACTTCTGCTTTCTTCTAACAGTTTTAATCTCACACTCCAGTCTATGATCCATTTTGAGTTAATTTTTCTTAACTGTGGTAAAGTATACATAATACAGAAAACACCTTAACCATTTTTCAGTTTGTTTGTTTTTAAGTAAGGTCTATGCCCAGTATGGGGCCTGAGCCCCAAAGGCCTCCCCTCTTTATTCTTTTTTTTAAGATTTTTCAAAAAATTTTTTTATTTGAGAGAGAGCAAGCAAACATGGGCTGGGGGCGGCAGAGGGAGAAGCAGGCTCTCTGATGTGGGGTTTGATCCTAGGACCCTGGGATCATGACCTGAGCCAAAGACACTCAACTGAATGAGCCAGCAAGGTGCCCCTTCCTCCTTTTTAATATGCTTTAAGGTAAGGAGGGTCCAACTTCATTCTTTTGCATGTTTACTTTTCCCAGAACCATTTGTTAAAAAGACTGTCTTCTCCCCATTGAATAGTCTTGGTATCCTTGTCAAAAATCAATTCAGCATAGGGACTCATGGGTGGCTCAGTCGGTTAAGCGCCCAACTCTTGATTTCAGCTCAGGTCATGATCTCAGGGTCGTGGGCTTGAGCCCCATGTTGGGCCCCACACTGGGCGTGCAGCCTGCTTGGGATTCTCTCTCTCTCCCTCTGCCCCCTCCCCCGGACTTGTGCCCACATGCACCCTCTCTTCCTCTCTCAAAAAAAAAAAAAAAAATTCAAGGGCGCCTGGGTGGCTCAGTCGGTTAAGGAACTGACCCTTCAACTCGGGTCATGATCCCGAGGTCCTGGGATTGAGCCCCATGTTGGGCTCTCTGCTCAGGAGGGAGCCTGCTTCTCCGTCTCCCTCCTGCTCTGCCTACTTGTGCTCTCTCTGTCAAATAAATAAATAAAATCTTAAAAAAAAATCAGTTCAGCATATATGTGAGGGTTTATTCCTGGGTCCTCTATTCTATTCCATCTCTCTTATATGTCTCTCCTCAAGTACTTTTTGAATAAATGAATGAGAAGGGAAAAAGAAACCTACATTTAATCAGAGTTTGAACATTAACTTGTTTTTGTTGCCTCAGAATTCACTTTACCTCCATTACTGTTTTCTCTTCTGTAAAATGAGGGACTGGACTAAAGGCCTCTTACAATTCCAATAAGCTTATGATTTTATACTCAAGGTCTTCTTCCTCAATATAGCACAGTCATATCATACACACCAAACATACATACATAATGTCAAATATTCATGATATATTTATAAAACTGAAAACTCCTAAGGCGTTTCAATAAGTATATACTATATACCTTCAATATCTGAAACGATTAGCATCTGAGGTTGAGCAAGACCTTCTTGAAGACTGTAGAAGTGGATTGTACTATCAAATGTAATGAAGCCAATTTTTGTCCTAGTGTTGCCAGGAAGCCTACAAACAAATTCAGAAGAGTATTGCATCAAGTTTTTCCATATACATACATATATAAAAATATCTGTGAAGAGTTAATATAAAGAACTACTTTTGTATTATGGAAATTGTCCCAAAATAAATGCATAATCCACCCAATGTTTAATTAGCATGAAAACAGACCCTACTCAAATGAAAACATTATGCATAATCCAAACAATCAACAAAACCCTGCAATAATACAGCAATCCAAAACTCACTACACCTATATAAAGTTACATAAATCACATAGGAAATGGTATATAAAAAAATATTTGAAAGTATATACAAACCTTCTCATGTTCTTATAGTGAACTTTGTAGATGATTTTAACAAAAATAGTTCAAAAAATTACCATTTAGCAATTCTAAAATATTGTATGTGTGTATGTATGTACACGTATGCATATACACATATATGCACACATTCTGTATTTTTAAGTTGAGCATGGAGCCCAATATAGGGCTTGAACTTAAGATCCTGAGATCAACACCTGAGCTGAACTCAAGAGTTGGACGCTTAACCAACTGAGCCACCCATGAGCCCCTAAAATATAATATAAATTAATATACTGCACATCTTTTAAAAAGTTTACCCAAATTTCTTCTTACATTGTTCATCTTAAGAGCAGCAAAAGTATCTGTCTTAAATATGTGGACCTTCAGTTTCTTAGACAAGCTAGTTTTCATTCTTGTTGCTCATTAAAAATACAAATGCTGGCAAGAACAAGGAAGTTCCTTTCACCCAGGTGAGGTACTTAGTCCATTTCTGATAAGATCTGGTCCTTCACGGGGCGCCTGGGTGGCTCAGTCGTTAAGCGTCTGCCTTCGGCTCAGGTCATGATCCCAGGGTCCTGGGATCGAGCCCCGCCATCGAGCTCCCTGCTCAGCGGGGAGCCTGCTTCTCCCTCTCCCACTCCCCCTGCCTGTGTTCCCTCTTGTTGTGTCTCTATCTGTCAAATAAATAAATAAAATCTTAAAAAAAAAAAAGATCTGGTCCTTCACAATCTTCCATACCACACAAGAACACTATATTTCATTACAGTGAAAAGTCATACTAGCTTTTATAGGTTACACTAAGTATCTAAGAAACCATTTTAAAGTACAGATATTTTGGGATGCCTGGGTGGCTCAGTCGGTTAAACGTCTGCCTTTGGCTCAGGTCATGATCCCAGTATCCTGGGATCGAGTCTCGCATCGTGCTCCTTGCTCAGCCTGCCGCTCCCCCTGCTTGTGTTCTCTCGCTCTCTGACAAATTTTAAAAAATCTTAAAAAAAAAAAAAAGTACAGATATTTTAAGAGACTTAATAGATATGACAACTAAATGTAACATGTATACACTGTTTGGATTCTTATTTCAACAAACCTACAATAAAGGCATTTCTGACACAACCAAAACCAAAAATTGAACCACGTAGTAAATCATATTATGGATTTACTGCTAATTTTGTTTGCTGTGATACTTGTATCTTAGGGTTAAAAATAATTGCAATTGGGCACCTGGGTGACTCAGTGGGTGAAGCGACTGCCTTCGGCTCAGGTCATGATCCTGGAGTCCCAGGATCAAGTCCCACATCAGGCTCCCTGCTCAGCGGGGAGTGTGCTTCTCCCTCTGAACCCTCCCCCCTCTCGTGCTCTCTCTCTCTCACAAATAAAATCTTTAAAAATAATAATAATAATTGCAATTATTTATAGGTAAGAAGATAGGCTGACAGAGATTTGAGTGAAAATACTCAAGGGGGAAAAATATGTTTGTGTATGGGAGGATTAGATAAATTTATGTTTCTCAGAGAGAGTGAGACCTGAAATTAACAAACGAGTCTAAATGGACATTTAGAACATAATTATATATAGCATTTTTTTGCATTTTGAAACTATTCATTTTGCAAACACTGCTAGTTTCAAATTTAAGCTGAATTAAGATACTTACAAATCCAGATTGTCCAACAAACTCTGGCAAACTGAATTCAAGTATCCAGTTTCAACTGCATTGTGAGATACATCAAATACAAAGAGGTACACTGGAGGTTGAGGTGGTCGTAACTGAAGAAAAGAAAGATCTCATTAAAGACATTTAACAGGATTAAATCTAAACTTACCATCTGTCCAATCCACCTACAACAAAACAATAAACATTATTTACAGATTAAATGGAGACACTAATAAACAATAATGGATTAAGAAAATAATATAGAGGGACGCCTGGGTGGCTCAGTCGGTTGGGGGTCTGCCTTCGGTTCAGGTCATGATCTCAGGGGCCTGGGATCGAGTTCCGCATCGGGCTCCCTGCTCAGTGGGGAGCCTGCTTCTCCCTCTCTCCCTCCCTGTGCTCATGTTCTCTCTCGCTCTCTCTCTCAAATAATAAAATCTTTAAAAAAAAAAAAAGAATATAGAAATAACAGCAGTTTTAAAAATAGGCAAACCATATTATATTGTTTTCAGATGCAAAATTAAAAAAAGAAAAATGAAGATGTGATTGCCCTAAGTAAGAAGAGTTTTTCTCTAGGACAAGGAGAGAAAATGTAGTCAGAAGGCTTCTGGGAATATTGGCAATGTTCAATTTCTGACCTGCACGGTGCTAACACAGGTGTTTATAATTATTTGGTGACCTACACATTTATGTTTAAAAATTTCTGAAAGAGATCTCCTCTTCCTCAATTACTTTTCCACATGTACACTATATTTCACAATTTAGGGAAATTACAATTGTGAAAGTGACAAATCAAGTTAGCCTGAGCTGGTTCCTTAACCAACACATTTTAGTCAAGATCCATAAAAATGTACAACTATATTTTAAAATTCCAAACTCAAAGATTTGTTCTCAAGTCAATAAAAAGCATCAAATAACCATAATGAGAACTGAGCATGTAGTATACTAACTTTTTTTTTTTTGGAGTGTACTAACTTTTATATTTTTTTGCACAGACCACTTGCCAGATTCATAGCATATGTCACCTAAGAGATAAGCGGAGAAGGAGCAAAACACCTTGCAATAGGTAAGTTTACAAATTTTAAGGAAGTCAGTTTTGCAAATCCCGGGAGATAAAAAAACACCCCAGGAGGCCAATACAAAAGAACAGATGCTTCTTCTGATTTTTTGGCTTTAATTCAACAAAGAGACACTAGGGAAAACTATTACCAACCATTTAAGAGTCACAAAACTGTCTTCTACACTGCACTTTTCTGTGGTGAAAAGAAAATGAACTCTCATAATTTCTATTTCCCATTGCCCAGAGATTACCCCACAAAAACATAACAAGGTAAAATAAAATATAAAAAGTTAGATGTTAAGTCTTATCTTCATATTCCCTTTATTTAGAGGCAATTATGGCATGGTGAAAGAGTAACCAAATCAAAAGGCATGGATTTTTATGCAAGGTCTCCCATTTACTTAAAGGATATTTGGCAAGTCACCTAAGTCTTTTCACATCTGTAAAACAGGATTAACAGCATTCACCTAGCTTAATTCAGACAGTTGTTTGTAATGATCAAAAATATGTAAGTGCTTTGTAAAATGTAAAGTGCTAATGAAACATTAGACATAATTATTATTTTAAAAATGCCAAGAACTCAGATTCTCATACAAGTGTGTTATAGTACTTGCAAGAGAATGTTTATCACAGCATTATTAGAAAAAAATTGGAAGTGACTTAAAAGTAAATATGATCCTGGTATTACCTTACAAATTTCTCGATTGATGCACAAGAAACATAGGTGAAATTTTACATATACTTTCACTTTTCAAATTTACTCTTATATACTAATTAACATTTATAATGAACAAGTATAACTTATAAAATTTAAAAACATAAAATTTTGTTAAAGGATGCTACAGTGTTTTACTTAAAGCCCATTGTTTAGGGGCGCCTGGGTGGCTCAGTCGTTAATCGGCTGCCTTTGGCTCAGGTCATGATCCCAGGGTCCTGGGATCGAGTCCCACGTCGGGCTCCCTGCTCAGCGGGAAGCCTGCTTCTCCCTCTCCCACTCCCCCTGCTTGTGTTCCCTCTCTCGCTGTGTCTTTCTCTATAAAATAAATAAAATCTTTAAAAAAATAAAATAAAATAAAGCCCATTGTTTAATAAATATGCTACATAAAAAATGAAACCTTACCATGTATTCTGAAGGAGCCATAAACTCAATGGTAGCATTCTGAACTTCAGGTCTTCTGTGAGGTTCTCCATAAACTCTAGTCAAAGGGTTGTACATGAATTCCTCAGGAACTATAAGTCAACAACATACAATGATAAAACTGAAAGGATTAAGTGTGATATATCTTGCATTTAGTGGTTTTCTTATTTTGAGGATTTAGAGATAAGACAACATAGACTAAATATTAAAGGATAAATATACTTTGTTTTTGAGTTCGTTTCCCCCACACTCAATGGCACTAAGTATGTCTTGCTTTTACAGCCACAATCACAGTGATTTTTCTCTTCCGACCTTCTAATATACTCTGTCTTAATTCTTGCTAAAATTGCTTTCCTAAAACAGCTTGAAAGGATGATAAAAATTCATTAAATACCAATTATTATCTTAAATGTGACACTAAATTTTGTTTTAAATTTCATAATGGTACACAAATATTAACATTTGACACAAAATGTATAGACTCTGGCTGACCCTACAAAGCCATGGTAAAAATACTTCACAATACTATACTTATAATATACTAGTGCTCAAAGAATATTTTCTAAATTAGCATTGCATCTGTCTTCCCATTAACTGTTTAGAAATTCAAATTCCTACATATGTTAAAGAGTAAGCCATAGTTCATAAAATGGTCTGGGCTGCATATTAAAGTGACTTCTACCTTTATTTATAACTTTATTTCACATACTGAAGCACATATAAGATTTTAAAGGCATACCAAACACTATACATACATTTTCTAAATTTTATTAGAAAGTAAAAATTATGTTCTTTCTCTATGCTCACTTTACTCCTAAAAAACGTAAGAATGGTTTTTTTTTTTTTTTTTAAAGATTTTATTTATTTATTTGAGAGACAGAGAGAATGAGAGAGAAAGCACATGAGATGGGGGGAGGGTCAGAGGGAGAAGCAGACTCCCTGCTGAGCAGGGAGCCCGATGCGGGACTCGATCCAGGGACTCCAGGATCATGACCTGAGCCGAAGGCAGTCGCTCAACCAACTGAGCCACCCAGGCGCCCACGTAAGAATGGTTTTTAAAAAGCTCTTAAATTCCCCATTTCCCAATGCTTAATGAAATTTCCTTTCAAACAGAGACCCAGTTTTCTTTTTTCTTAATTTTATTTATTTATTTATTTTTTTAAGTAAGCTCTACGCCCAACGTGGGGCTTGAACTCACTACCCCAAAAACAAGACTCACACGCTCCACCGACCGAGCTAGCCAGGGATCCTGGAGACCTAAATTTCAATGTGGATATCAAGTATACCCTTTTTCTTCTCTAATCCTAATAAAGTGTTATTGGTTAGATGATATTCCTTATAAGGTTTGTTTGTTTGTTTGTTTGTTTTAAAGATTTTATTTATTTATTTGACAGAGAGAGGCACAGTGAGAGAGGGAACACAAGCAGCGGGAGTTGGGGAGGGAGAAGCAGGCTTCCTGTGGAGCAGGGAGCCCGATGCAGGGCTCGATCCCAGGACCCTGGGATCATGACCTGAGCCGAAGGCAGACACCTAACGACTGAGCCACCCAGGCGCCCCCCCCGCCCCTTTTAAAAAATTTTATTTAGGTTAGATGATATTCCTTAAACACAGACTGTAAGCAACTTCTGAAAGAGATTTCCTCTTCCTCAATTACTGAAAAAACTACATTCAACTAATCTTCTAGCACTGCCCACCTCCCTTCATACAGCAATGAATGTATCTAATGGCAGCTATTCTGTGGACTTATTATCTTTCACCCTAGAGAAAAGGCATGGGACAATTTCTAAATAAAAATATTTCTTAAATTATAGGCTTAAATAATACCATGAAATATGCCATTTATTATATACCCAATATAATAAATGTAAAAAAGTGGTATCAGAATAATACCACATTTTCTGGGCGCCTGGGTGGCTCAGTTGGTTAAGTGACTGCCTTTGGCTTAGGTCATGATCCCAGAGTCCTGGGATTGAGTCCTGCATCAGGCTCCCGGCTCAGCGGGAAGCCTGCTTTTCCCTCTGACCCTCTCCCCTCTCATGCTGTTTCTCACTCTCTCTCTCTCTCTCTCAAATAAATAAATAAATAAGATCTTAAAAAAAAAAAAAGAATACATTTTCTGTTCAAAAAGTATGTAAGTATTTATACACACACACACACACACATATATGTATGTATAAATGTGTAGAAAAAGTTAACAGAAGCTATCTTTGAGTAGAAGGATTATAGGTAAGTAAGACAGGGTATTGGGTTTTGGTTTTTTTTTAAAATTTCATATTATCTGCTTTCCCAACAACGTAAACTGAAATTTGTAAATGTTTAAAAAAGAAAACATACCATCATTGACTCGGTAACATAAGTTACACTTCCATCTCCTTTGATCCAGAAAGCTGACAAAAGGGTTGATGTATGTCCTGCATGAGCGGCATCTCACAATTGTACTGGAGGTAACCACAGGCAATTGCTAAAAAAAAAACAGAATTTTTTAAAGGCAATGATCATCACATCTAAAGGCCAAATACTAATTCATACCTTTCAAGTAACTTCTGGGATACTATAATTTTAGAGAAAAAAACCAAGGGTTAAAAAAGGTGTCCAAACTGTCACACAAGAATATTACATAGCTAAAATGTATTGATTTTAAAAACTACTATTTTTCTCCATGAACATTCTCATTAAATCCTGCCTTTTAAAAAGTATTTATTTCCTCATTAAACATTTATATTATAAAACCAACATGGTAAATATCCAATGTATTTTTGAGATGGATGGTAAATGGCCAATGAAATGACTGAGTAAATTAGGAATTTTCTTCATTTTACATTAAGAGCTTACTAAATTCTTTTTTTTTTTTTTAAGATTTTATTCATTTGACAGAGAGAGAGAGACACAGCCAGAGAGGGAATACAAGCAGAGGGAGTGGGAGAGGGAGAAGCAGGCTTCTCGCGGAGCAGGGAGCCCGATGTGGGGCTCGATCCCAGGACCCTGGGATCATGACCTGAGCCGAAGGCAGACGCTTAACGACTGAGCCACCCCAGGCGCCCCAAGAGGCTTACTAAATTCTCATGAAAAGTCATAAAATAAGGGTAAATTATATTCAAGTATTCAATTAAACTCTGCAATTATGCTCCTATTTTAAGTTTATCCTACATACTAGAAGTTCTAAAGTCTTAATATAAATTTGTTTTGGGATAGTCACTTCACTTATGTACTGATCCTCCCAAGAGTATGTCAAGGTCCCAGAGCCTTATGACAAAAGTGGAAGGGCTTCTTTGTTTTTCCCTGGAGGGAAACAGCAACAGCCTGCGAAAGCAACAAATTTACTCCAAGAATGGCAGAACTGGGAGACTGGGTATTTTATTTATTTATTTATTTATTTATTTATTTATTTATTTATTTATTTAAATTTATTTATTCATTCATTTAAATTTATTTATTTATTTATTTATTTGAGAGAGAGAATGAGAGAGAGAGAGAGAGAATGAGAGGGGGGAGGGTCAGAGGGAGAAGCAGACTCCCTGCTGAGCAGGGAGCCCAACGTGGGACTCGATCCCAGGACTCCAGGATCATGACCTGAGCCGAAGGCAGTTGCTTAACCAACTGAGCCACCCAGGCACCCTGAGACTGGGTATTTTAAATGGGCAAATAATTTACAACTTTTAAAATAGCATGGTTCATTTATTTATTTCCTTTCAGTATCTCTTGAATTTTTCAAAATTGGCTTATTTTACCTCATTTTGAAGTGTTTGGTAATAAAAATGATGGCTGAATTACAAATAAAGGAACCTGTCAATGGTCAAATTCCTAAAGATGGCTCAGATAAATTCCACATGTGATTCTTGCACTACTGTAGAAAATTCCTCATCACCAAGATAATTTTCCATTAGACATTTACTTTCATTAGTGAAACATACCACTAGGTCTTTGAAAGGATGAAGCAGCAGTCCCAAAGGAAGTTTGGCTTTATTCAGTAAGGCCTGAGTCTGAGGAATGCTAGTCAGTGTGCATCTAAATAACCTACAACAAAGTAAAAACCATGTATCATAAAAAAAGAATCATGTGTCAGTTGTTGCTATGATTATTTTTGAGCAAAAAAAAAAAATTTGAAAGGTACACATTTTAACAGTGGATGAAATTACAAAAACTTTTCAATAGGCCCTCTCAAATTTTATACCATTAAATATTTAAGTCCTATTCAGAAAGAGAGGTTGGATAGTTACAACCCAGTATTATATAACTAAAATAGTCTCTTCTTGGCTTGGCTTGTGCATAAGCAGCCCAGACTAACAAATGACTTATTTTTCTTTTCTTTTAAAAGATTTTTTTTATTTATTTATTTATTTATTTATTTATTTATTTATTTATTTATTTTTAAGGATTTTATTTATTTGATAGAGAGAGACACAGCAAGAGAGGGAACACAAGCAGGGGGAGTGGGAGAGGGAGAAGCAGGCTTCCCATGGAGCAGGGAGCCCGATACGGGGCTCGATCCCAGGACCCTGGGATCATGACCTGAGCCGAAGGCAGACGCCTAACGACTGAGCCACCCAGGCGCCCCTTATTTTTCTTTATATAAATTTAGATTACAATGGAATTAAAAGGTGATGACACAAATGTACAAATGCAAGCTTAAGTTTATTAATGAAAAGATCAGTTTTGTTGAAGGTTCTAAAAATAACAAAATTCAATTTATCAGAAAGTCATCACCACATACATTTAAACTAATGATCCATTTTAAGGGACAAAAGAGTATTACGTTTGTTATGAAAAATAATTTAAAATGAGAGCAAATAAAGGATTATGTAGAATCAAATCCCCGTATGTTGGACTTTAAAAAAAATGTATTCACCACAATGATATTGAGTGTCATAGTTCCATTAGAGCTGCTAAGAGCAGTCATCAGCCTAGAAGTTAAAACCCTATTTCTTGAGTTAGAATATTTCAAATATCAAGTAAGCAATTAACAAAGATCTTTTTCCTGCATGCAAAACTATTTTCATAAGTTAATGTTTGTACTGCTTGTTCATAATAGCATGGTTCCCCAAAAAATCCAAAACTTCTAGAATAAAATGTCATAGTGAATAAGAAATGCTATTTGAATCCTTACTCTGGGTTACAATTGAGTTTCTGGATATCTTCATGCAAATTTGGAACAGAAGGCTGCAAAGGTGTTGCTGGAAGCATATTTCTTTCTTGAAGAAGATTGATAACTCTTAGCCCCTCTGGATGTAGACTTAATCCACTCATGCTCGCAGTTAAATGATTAGCACCTAAGGGAGTCTAGAGATAAATAATTTCAAAGTAAGTAGTCTTTATATTTTCAGTTGAAAACAGAAGTATATAAGGACTTGGTTACTTAATTTTTCTCTAAATAACAAAACTAATCTAGATTTCCTGGTCAATTTTTTTTGGTTCTGGGGATATATAATAAAACGAGTCTTATGAAATATTCATTATTTTAATTGGTTAAAAGTATTCATTACACCTTCCTAAAACTTTTATGTCTACACAGTTTAAATCAAAAGATGGAAAATTGGTTAAAAAAAAAAAAAGTTTACCTGAGTAAAGCCCTGTGGCCCACTTGAGTAATTCAAGGAAGAGGGTGGCATTCCAGTTGTACTAGGTGGTGCTGTGTTCTGATAACCAGGTGGTAAGGAGGGATATGAATACCCAACACTCATAGTGGGATTCTTGTTAGCATGCTGTGGTGTTGCTAGAAACAAGGTAACTTTTAAGTTCTATTTTATATTCCAGAATACTTTAAATAAACATATACATCCATTGAATTATAACGCTAAAATCCCTTGGGTAATTTAATACTTTCATTTATCAAATTTGCAACGTAAGACAAACACTACTAACAAAGAGCAATGATTAAAATCTAGTTAATGTAGACTATAACCAAAAACACATAAAAATAAGCTTGTATGAACAAAAATAAGCTTGTATGGTTAATTTACTTTTGTGTCATTTACTAAACTTTATATTCAGACTAAAATTCTAATTCAAAACGTCAATGAAAGCATATTAATGTTCAACTGGTTAAATACACTTAAATAGATTTAATTCATAAAAATACTCTATAAGCCAGAACATAATAATAAAGCCCATGATCCCAATTAAAGGAAAAAAAAAAACTAACAAAAAATCTAAAGGTATGGAGATAAAAAATGCTACCATGAGTTATTGCTGTGTGACAATATTATGAAGTTTTCTTCACTGTTTCCTATAACGAACACATACTAAAACAAAACACACACACACACACACACACACACACAAAAAACTTTCATAGCATCTCACCCAAGAAGCCACCGCCTTCAATTTCATCATAACTATTGTGAACCACATTAGATCCATTATTGGTATTTGATGTAATACCTAAAAAAGAAGTTTATCACAATATAAACTAGAACAATTATTACAATTTCTGAAAGATTTGAGCGCTAATGTCTAAAATTTAAGATAACTTTCCAAATACTTTAACCCACAGCCCAGGTAAAATGTCAAATGTTGAAATAAAAATTTCAAATAATGCATGTTTTTAAATATACAAAATATACAACAGTTTTAAATAATTTTACAAACTTCTAAAACAGATAATCCTTTGTGCAGTTTATAAAATTACATACTATCTGAAAGATTTCAGCAGTTGAGAGCAGCATTAAAAACCTCTAAAGAACAGTACACATTGAAAAAAAAGTCATCTAAATCAGTACTATTTAAAGAGAAAATAAATTATGAGGATAAAAACACTTTTTTTTTCAAAACAAGGAAAAGAGTGGAATCTAGAATTAATTTGAAGGTGATATAAGTTAACAGAATGATTGCTTTATTCTAGGGAACAACTATTAAAATAAAATAAAAATCTTAACTTGTTTTCCCCCCAATTTAAAGATTTAAAGATAAATGCCAGGGACATCTGCTTATGAATTAAAATCTATTTCTAAGTACCTTTACTATTTATGAGCTCTAAGTCAGGTATAGAAGAAACTAAAATTAGTGAATAGCATCAACCTCTTAGCTTCTAAGTACCAAGGTGCTAACTTTAATAGTCATTTTAACACCAAATAGGTAAGTTTAATAGTTGATAAAATCAGTTAATTTCTTTCCAGTTCTCAAGACCACCATGACTTTAACCATGAGTTGATACAGAAAACCTTAATAAAACTGTTTTTATTTTATTTTTTTTAAGATTTTCTTTATTTGACAGAGAGAGAGACAGCAAGAAAGTAAACAAAAACACTGGGCATATTTTTAGTTGGTTAAAAATGCAAGTATTTATTGTAGCTTGATTTTCAAAGTTATAATGTGGCCAACAGTGGGACATTACCATTTT
Source organism: Callorhinus ursinus (assembly GCF_003265705.2). NCBI lineage: Eukaryota > Metazoa > Chordata > Mammalia > Carnivora > Otariidae > Callorhinus > Callorhinus ursinus. The sequence continues at coordinate 18,564,379 of NW_027397092.1, read as the reverse complement.
GTTACTCATTGTTAACACCATTCTTTTCAAAATATTCACGGGTCACTCTTTTCCCTACTTATGTAATACTAAAAAAGGGAAATGATAGAAGAAAAAACAAAAATAATATTGATTGTATTCAGTAGTAGGATATGGACAGCGGTTTTTCCCTCCTCTGTTTTCCTATTTCCACATTTTGCTGCATTTGCTGCATTTGCTGCATAACCCAGCATTAAGGTTATTGCTAAAATCAATTTCCTACTTGACAAAATATAGTGTTGAAACTAATAAACTTATATTTTAAAGTTGTATCTGAAGACAATGCTTTAAAACATTTTACTGTTTAGGGGTGCCTAGGTGGCTCGGTCGTTAAGTGTCTGCCTTCGGCTCAGGTCATGAGCCCCGCATCAGGTTCCCCGCTCAGCAGGAAGCCTGCTTCTCCCTTTCCCACTCCCCATGCTGTGTTCCCTCTCTCGCTCTCTCTCTGTCAAATAAATAAAATCTTAAAATATATATATATATATTGTTTATATACAACTTCAAAATGTTTGCATAGTTTACTTTTTATTTAGGCTGATAAATATTTGTTAATATTTACAATAATAGCAGAAAACAAAATACTGCTTCCATGGAAAAGAGCCAATGTATTAAAAGGACAGTTCTAACACAGAACAAAAGGACAGTTCTAAAGCAGAAATTCTCCTCTCACCTTCCTCTGCCAAAAGGCACCTAACTTTAGAGCCATGATGGTTAAAATCTGCCCAGCAACAAAAAAAGATAACAGCAGTAGTTCCCCAATGCTAGGCCCAATACAGGGTATTAGAATTCTAAGGAGCTTTTTTTAAACTCTGAATTCCTGAAGGCCTTAACTGGATGAATTCCTGAAGGCCTTAACTGGAACAACTAAATTTCTGGAAAAAATATTATCTGAATGCAAAGAATTCAAATAATATTCATCCTTCCACCCTGAGTCAAAACTTTAGATTTGACTTGGTTTTGCCTTGCTTACCTTCTTGGTTGACAGCTGAATTATATGAGGGCTGGGGCACAGCTCTATGTGATGATTTCTGAGGCGTGAGTGCCCTCACTGGAGGTGGTCCTCCAGTTGGAGGGGGCCCAATAGGAGCTCCTGGTTGGAAAGTGGTAGGCAGAGGTGGGTTCACTAAGGGGGGTGCAGAACCTATAGAAATATCAGTTTTTCACAAGTCACTTAAGAACTAAGAAAAAGGACAAAACAGCCTTTTACCAAATATGAGTAACTTCCAAATTTACATTTTAATTAAAATCACTAACAAATTACCAGAAATATGTTACCTGCTCAGGTTTATGACTTTTTCATTTATATGCATGCTTTACACATTTACAATCTATTTTACATGCTTCTTGTCAATTATTAAAGCAGCATCAAATCACTTATAGGGTAGATACAATGCCCTGGTTATTGATTCATTTTTATTAACTGGTCACAGAGGTTCAACAAGGTCATGTCAAATATTCCAACAGAAATTAACATGCATAAAATGTTATTAATGTCCTATTAATGTAGTCCATTCAATTAACATTAATTAGGTTGACAGCTTTCTAAAGTTACAAACTAGGGGCTCCTGGGTGGCTCAGTCAGTTGAGTGACTGACTCTTGATTTCAGCTTGGGTCATAATCTCAGGGTCTTGGAATCAGGCCCCACGTGGGGGGTCTACAATGAGCTTTGGAGCCTGCTTAAGGTTCTCTCTCTCCCTCTTCCTCTGTCCCTCTCCCCTGCTCACAATTATTAATCTCACAAAAATTAATCAAAAAAAAAAAGGAAGGAAGGAAGGAAAGAAGGAAAAGAACACTCCCTAGGCTTAAAAATCAGGAAATGATACAAAGTTAATGTATATACTTTATAAAACACTGATATCTGAGAAGTTTAACACTACACATCAAACCAAACTAAGAATGACACAGTATTTATACTTCTATCTACCAGTATCTCGCTGCCTTGGTTTCACCCGTTTTCTATCAGGACAGTAAGTGCTGATGAGTGTAAAAACATTATGTTACTGGGGAAATTCCTCTCTGTGATATCAAAAGTTCCAAAACCCACACCACCTGCTCATTCAAGTCAACAACATGTTCCCACCTTCTCATTTGTCAAAGAGAAGGAACAAAGTCTACAAAGTAGATAAAATACTACTGATAAGAATGTGATTTAATTTTTCATTCCAGGACTTTTCTTAATCCTCTGAATTTTTAAGTGAAACATAATAAATGAATTTTATTTATATTCTACCTGTATTTGTAAAACCTTGTGATTTTTAAAAGTAAGGGGATAAAGATACCAAGATATGAAAATTTTCAATGTTTTTTCAATACTGTTCAATTCTCCAGGGTCAAAATGAAAAATGATCGTTATTACTGAACCTTACAGTTCCCAACAAGACAAATCAGTGCCCTACTGACAACTGAAGACAAAGATTACTACCATATAACTCCCTTATCAAGGAAGCACTGACACATATCCACGGCAATACAGACAAGTCAAAAGTACAAAAGGACAAGGTACACTACCAACTCAGCATGAGCAAGAATGTATGATACATCTGGCCACAAAGGTGTAACAACCTAATGTTTAACAAAATACAAGTGAGCTTATAGAGATTTTTCACAGGTTTAAGAAAAAAAAATTTGAAACCACAACATGCTACATTTCATAGACATTTTTTCAAGCTGAATAATTTTTTTTCCTTTTTAAGTAGGCTACAAACCCAGTGTGAAGCCTAACAGAGCTTGAACTCATGACCGTGAGATCAAGACCTAAGCTCAGACCAAGTCAGACGCTTAACCAACTGAGCCACCGAGGCACCCCTCAAGTTGCATAATTCTTATTTGTAACATTAATAGCTAGAGTTTTAGAACTTGCCCTTCAGATCCCTAAAGCTAATGTAAGGATGTTAAAAGATTGCTTATTAGGAAAAAAAAAAAGATCGGGAGCCTGGGTGGCTCAGTCGGTCAAGAGTCTGCCTTTGGCTCAGGTCCTGATCCCAGGGTCCTGAGATTGAGCCCCAGCATCTGGCTCTCGGATCAGCGGGGAGTCTGCTTTTCCCTCCGACGCCCTCCCCCACTGCTCATGCTTCCATGTTCTCTCTCTCTCTCTGAAATAAACAAAATCTTAAAAAAAAAAAAAGGAAAAAAGTAAGAGACATTTAATATGTGGACTCGAGACTTAGTTTAACATAGATACAGTTTTGAGATCAGATAATCAGGCACCAACTACCAATGAAGTGTTAAAAAATGAGAAATTTTTTTTAGAAGTATCTAAGAAAAAAGCAGGGTAGTCACATATTTATTTAAGGTTCATTTTCTTAGGTTTATGTATCTTTCTTCCCCCTTCTTTTATATAAGAAACTTCCTAAGTTTTGTCACTCGCTTATGTCTCTTTCACCACATCTGTGGTGTAGCCCTGTACCTGAGGGCTTGTGACAGCCAAAAACATTTCAGATTATTGATGATGTGCTTTTTAATGAGAAGCTATACCTACTCTTAAGTAGTTTTTAAATAGTAGCTTTTCCCAAACTATTTTCTTGTGGCTGTGGGCAAAGTATTCAAGCCTCATTTCTTATCTGTAAAAGAAACTGCTGTGAAGATTAAATAACATACCACATATAAAAGTTCGGCAAAGTGCTGGAAAATAAAAACATTCAGTAAATGTTACCTATAATTATCAATAATGAGATGAAAATTCATTAATTTCAAGTGATTGATGCTCACTCATGGTGCCGAATGAATAAGAATAAAAGTAACCAGATGGATTTCAGTTTGAACAATTGCAGTTCAGAAGATTTCTACAAAGAAACCAATTTTCTAGAAGCAACTATAACCTTTACAGGCCAAAATGCCAGATGTATTCACTGGAGCCAGTCACTGATCAGAGGCTAAGAAAAATAGTTTCAGCAGTTGAAATATATGCAGTACACAGGAATACAGATACAAGGTAATTATTGATACTACTATTTCATTTGAGTTTTTACTAGTTCATTTCCTTGAGGATGTTGGCACAACAGAATCAACATGCAGATCTCAATACAGAATTTTAAATGCTTTTCAAAGTAACACTATTAATTTTGTTAATTGTACAAAATACCAATTTTAAGAGCTAAATAGGAACAGTGAAATGGTTAAATGAACTTACTTGTGAACCAGATACAACCAAACTTTGATATACAAACTGATGTACAAAATCCACACAATCCCAATCAAAATCCCAGGTCCCTTCTTTGCAAAAACTGACAAGCTAATCCTAAAATTTTATGGAAATGCCAAGGGACCCAGAACAGCCACAACAAACTTGAAAAAGAAAAACAAAGTTGAAGGGGCACCTGGGTGGCTTAGTCTGTTAAGCATCTGACTTCAGCTCAGGTCATGATCTCAGGGTCCTGGGATGAGCCCTGCAATGGGGATCCCTGCTCAGTGGGGAGTCTGCTTCTCACTCTCCCACTGCCCCTCCCCCTGCTCATGCTCTCTCTCTCTCTCTCTCTCAAATAAATAAAATCTTCAAAAAAAAAAAAAGTTGGAGGAGTCATACTTCCCAAATTCAAGGCTTACTACAAACCTACAGTAATCAAGTTGTTTGGTACTGGTATAAAGATAGTTATAGATCAATAGAAAAGAATTCAGAGTCCCGAAATAAACCCTTACATTTATGATCAATTGATTTTCAATAAAGGGTGCCAACACCATTCAATAAAAGAAAGAACAGTCTTTCCATCAAATAGTCCTGGAACAAATGTATACCCACATGCACAAGAATGAAGTTTAACCCCGGGCGCCTGGGTGGCTCAGTCGTTAAGCGTCTGCCTTCGGCTCAGGTCATGATCCCAGGGTCCTGGGATCGAGTCCCACATCGGGCTCCCCGCTCAGCGGGAAGCCTGCTTCTCCCTCTCCCACTCCCCCTGCTGTGTTCCTGCTCTCACTGTCTCTCTCTGTCAAATAAATAAATAAAATCTTAAAAAAAAAAAAAAAGAATGAAGTTTAACCCCTACCTCACACTATACACAAAAATTAATTCCAAATTGATCAAAGACCTAAATAGGAGAGCTAAAACTATAAAACTCCTACAAGAAAAAATAAATATAAATCTCTGCCCACTGCTTTCTGACTGAGGTTCTGCTAATAACACTCCTCACTACAAAAGTTATTGTCTGCTCTGACCTGCCCCTCCAGGATCCTACAGTTTCTGGGGACCAAAACAGTCTAAGCCGTAACAAAAAGATAACCAAGCCTCAGATCAAGACCAAAAAAAGAGACCATAGGGATTGAGCTTAAGATGGAACCCAGTTAATAAAAGTAATGGCAAGTCCTTAAGGAAGTGGTTCTGCATGCATACCTAATTCCCTGAAATATCATGGGTGACTCAAAGAAACATAGAGGATACCTTCAAAGGTAAGAAGCAAACCCATGATTTTAAGTTAACTCAAGGTTAGAGAAGTAATTTATTTAAAGATTAACAATGATTTAGAAAACCAATAGTCCTCCATTTGGTTTTAAGTCTTGAAATATTAATTACAACATCTAAACAGGCAAAATTTTCCCATTTCTACATAGCAAGCACTCCTATTATGAACTCTACCTGATTTTATGAAGTTGTTTTGAAGTGAAGGATCTCCAGAAGAAACATATTGATGACTTGTCAAATTTGTATTCCCAGATACAGCTGGTTGGGATGATGCACGAGGACAATGGTTTGTCTGTGATCCTGTGGATGGATAGTTATACTGCCAATTCAAAGGTGGTTGTACAATGGCTCCAGGAAGAAAGCTACCAGAAGGCATTGGTGTAGCAGCTGGGTTCTGAGAAGTAGGTAGTGGCATTCGGGGAACAGGACCACTGTGAAGTGAAGGTGTCACTGGATTAGAAGCCACAGGTGGTCTATAAGGAGTCTGCCCAGGTCCCTGATAAATACTTAACGGAGAAACATTCTGAGAACCACCATAGTTAGACTGTCCAGAGACTGGATTCAATGTCTTTGCTGGTATTAGATGAGGGTAGGATCCTGGAAGCTGAGAATTATATCCTTCGTTCACTGACACTTGTGAAGACATCAGTGCATTTTGGACAGGACCTTCCAATAAGAGGAGGAAAAATTAGTCTTCCAACCAAAGTAATAAAAATACTTTAAGAAATACAGTAAAACATATGGTACTCTTAAAATTAAACAATAAAAAGACAAATGACCCAATTTAAAAATGAACAAAAGATTCATTCAAATATATTTCCAAAGAGATATACAAATGGCCAATAAGCACATGCAAAAACACTCAACATTATTAGTCATTAGAGAAATACAAATCAAAACCACAGTGAGGTGGCACTCACACCAAGTAGGATGACTAAAATGTAAAAGTCAATAAACATTTTAGTGTTAACAAGAATGTGGATGGGGCAACTGGGTGGCTCAGTCGGTTGGGCGTCTGCCTTCAGCTCAGGTCATGATCTTGGGGTCCCAGGATAGAGCCCCATGTCGGGCTCCCGGCTCAGTCGGGAGTCTGCTTCTCCCTCTCCCTCTGCCCCTCCCGCCCCCCACTTGGGCTCTCTCTCTAATAAATAGGTAAAATCTTTAAAAAAAAAAAAAAAAGAATGTGGAGAAACTGGAACCCTCACACATTGCTAATAAAAGTGTAAAATGGTGCAACTACAGTGGAAAACAGTTTGGCAGTTCCTCAAAGTATTAAACATAGTTATCATAAAATTCAGTAATTCCACTCTTACCCTGCATAAAAAGTCGTGCACAAATGTTCATAATATCATTATTCGTAATTGCCAAAAATTACAAACAACTGAAATGTCCATCAACTGATGAACAGAGATAAACAAAAGGGTATATCTATATAATGGGATATTATTTGGTCATAAAAAGGAATGAAATATTGACGACATTTTACAACATAGATAAACCTTGAAAACATTATGCTGAGTGAAAGATGCTGGTCACAAAAGAGCATACACTGTATGATTCATTTATATGAAACATCCAGAACAGCAAAATCTACAAACACAGAGGTAGATCTGTGGTTGCAGGGGCTGGGACGAGGAGGGAATGGGGAGTAACTGCCAATGGGAATAGGGTTTCTTTTGGAAATTATAAAAATATTATAAAATTTATAGTAGTGATGGTTGCAAAACTCTGTGAATACACTAAAAATCACTGAATTGTACATTTTAAAGCTGTTATTAAAAAAAAATCCCTAGAACTACCACTTCTACTCAGGAATATACTATTATTTCTGTTGCTAAAATTAGACAATAAAAGGAAATAGATACTTTTTTTAAAGATTTTATTTGAGAGAGAGCAAGCGCAAGCACAAGCAGGCGGAGAGGGGTAGAGGGAGAAGGAGAAGCAGACTCGCTACTTAGCAGGGAGCCCCATGTGGGGCTCAAGCCAGGACCCAGGACCTTGAGATCATGACCTGAGCCAAAGGCAAATGCTTAACAGACTGAGCCAGGCAGACGACCCAAGATAAATATTTTTTAAAAAGATAGCACTCCGGGGGCGCCTGGGTGGCTCAGTTGAAGCATCTGCCTTCGGCTCAGGTCATGATCCCAGGGTCCTGGGATGGAGCCCTGCATCGGGCTCCCTGCTCCACAGGAAGCCTGCTTCTACCTCTCCCACTCCCCTGCTTGTGTTCCCTCTCTCGCTCCCTGTCAAAGAAATAAATAAAATCTTAAAAAAAAAAAAAAAAAAAGATAGCACTCAGGGGCACCTGGGTGGCTCAGTTGGTAGAGTGTGCAACTATTTTTTTTTAAAGATTTTATTTATTTATTTGAGAGAGAGAGAGAATGAGTGACAGAGCACGAGAGGGAAGAGGGTCAGAGGGAGAAGCAGACTCCCTGCTGAGCAGGGAGCCCAATGCGGGACTTGATCCCAGGACTCCAGGATCATGACCTGAGCCAAAGGCAGTCGCTTAACCAACTGAGCCACCCAGGCACCCTATTTTTTTTTTTTAAAGATTTTATTTATTTATTTACCTGAGAGAGAGAGAGAGAGAGAGAAAGAGAGAGGGAGAACAAGGAAGAGCTGACAGAGAAGGACAGATTCCATACTGAGCTTGGAGCTGTACTTGAGCCCGATCTCATGACCCTGAGATCATGACCTGAGCAGAAATCAGAGTTGGACGCTTAACTGACTAAGCCACCCAGGCGCCCCAGCACCTCTTTAAATATTTATGTATAATGAAGACCCTTGAGTTTAATAAATGCGTATGGTAAAGTCACTGTCAACTGACATCAGTTATTCCATTTAATGGCCAAAGACCTTCATAAACAAGCTATTCAATTTCCTACTCCTTTTCCTCTCTGCTCAGCTCCAGTCCCACCCACCTGAATGTTTCTTCTACAAGCTTAAATATGCTCCTACCATAGGGTTCTACACTTTTATTCTGCCAAGAATGCTCTTCCCCCAGATATTCTCACTCAATGTCTTTACTCAGGTCTCTCTTCGAATAATCTCAAAGAAGCACTACCTTAACACTGTAATTCAAATACCACCTCTTTCATTCTCTTCACCTCTGACCCTACTTTATTTTTCTTTCTAGTGTTAAAATGACACTACGTGGGATGCTTAGGTGGCTCAGTTGTTAAGCGTCTGCCTTCAGCTCAGGTCTTGATCTCAGGGTCCTGGGATGAGTCCTGCATCAGCAGGGAGCCTGCTTTTCCCTCTCCCACTCCCCCTGCTTGTGTTTCCTCTCTCACCATGACCCTGAGGTCAAGGGACCCATGACTTCAGGGTCATGAGAATGAGCGGGCTCTACACTCAGGGCCTGCTTAAGATTCTCTCTCTCTCCTTCTGCCCCTCCCCTTGCTCGCACTCTAAATAAATTAATAAATAAAAGCTAAATAAATAAGCTAAAAAGCAAAGTAGTCCCTTTCCTGAAAAATTTAGCCCTAAAGACATGGAGGTGGGGAGGAGGTATAAAGCATCCACACCAGAGGGAACCTGGGATAGAATGAGAAGGCAGCACCAGCAATGGAAGAATGGTTACACACAGGAGAACCGATCAAATAAATACATACAGGATGAGTGAGAAGCAAGATCTCTCACTCTCTGAGAAGGGAGTCACAGACATGGAAAGGGGAAAACTAGAATGAACCTAGTGATGGTGGGTCTGCATTGGAAGTTACAACTGAAATTCATGGATTTCAATATATATAGATAGGTAGTTTCCCTAATTCTGTCTGCTGAGACAAGTAGCAGAGACATTCCAATAGCTCCGATCACATCTAGTACAATATCTTGGTTTCTAAATATTTTTCTCTCCACTAAAAGGAATCATGGATGATCTCTGAGCTTAGAAAGTACAAGATGAGCCTGCAATATCCTATTGTGCCAGAAGTCAAAGAAGTGCCCAGGGACGATAATACAAGAAAACAGAGAAGACAGCTTAAAGGGCTCCCAAAAGCCAAATCTGAGATAACATAAATGCAAAATAAATAGTAATAATAGTGGATTATAATTCACTGAATAAACAGTCCATACCAGGGTGCCTGGGTGGCTCAGTTGGTTAAGCGACTGCCTTAGGCTCAGGTCATGATCCTGGAGTCCCGGGATCAAGTCCCACATCGGGCTCCCTGCTCAGCAGGGAGTCTGCTTCTCCCTCTGACTCTCTTCCCTCTCATGCTCTCTATCTCTCAAATAAATAAATAAAATATTAAAAAAAACCCAGTCCATACCAATATAAATAAATGAATAAATTAAAAGTCTAACAAGGAATGAAATATTTATATAATCTCTATCAGTGATTTTTTTTTTTTGAAAGTAGGCTCCATGCCCAGCGTGGAGACCAACACAGGGCTCAAATTCACAACCCTGAGATCAAGACCTGAGCTGAGAGATGCCTGGGTGGCTCAGCTAGTTAGGTGTCTGCCTTAGGCTCAGGTCATGATCCCAGGATCCTGGAATCGACTCCCACATCAGGCTCCTTGCTCGGTGTGGAGCCTGCTTCTCCCTCTGCCTGCTGCTCCCCCTGCTGTGCTCTCTCTCTCTCTCTCTGATGAACAAATAAATAGGGGCGCCTGGGTGGCTCAGTTGTTAAGCATCTGCCTTCAGCTCGGGTCATGATCCCAGGATCCTGGGATCGAGCCCCACATCGGGCTCCCTGCTCGGCAGGAAGCCTGCTTCTCCTTCTCCCACTCCCCCTGCTTGTGTTCCCTCTCTCACTGTGTCTCTGTCAAATAAATAAAGTCTTTAAAAAAATAAAATAATAAAATAAAAAATAAAAATTAAAAATTAAAAAAAGACCTGAGCTGAGATCAAGAGTCAGACGCCTGGGGCGCCTGGGTGGCTGAGTTGGTTAAATGTCTACCTTCAGCTCAGGTCATGATCCCAGGGTCCTGGGATCGAGCCCCACATCGGACTCCCTGGTCAGTGAGAAGTCTGCTTGTCCCTCTCCCTACATCTACCCCACTTGTGCTCTCTTTCTCAAATAAATAAATAAAATTAAAAAAAAAAAAAGTCAGATGCTTAACTGACTGAGCCACCCAAATGCCTCTAAATAGTCTCAAAGTAAATCTCCACATAATACTTAACTAATTACAAAATGAAGAAGAGCACCTTCACTATGGAGAAGCTTGACAGACACCACCTTAATCAAGTGATCAAAGTGAACATCAATAATGAGAAAAAATGAAATCGTGTACCACATGATAGGATGCAATGAGAATACATCATCTCTACTTTAATACTCCTGCTACAGTGCATAATCTGAATCTAATCATGATGAAATAGCAGACAAACCTAAACTGAGTGACATTCTACAAAATAACTGGTTTGTAATTTTCGAAAGCATCTGGGTCATGAAAAGTCAATGAAAGACTGAGGAACTGTTCCAAATTGAAGAGCACTAATGAGGCACAACAATTAAATGCTAAATGTGATTCTGGATGGATTCTTTGGCTAGAAAGCGTTTTACTGGGACAACTGGTGAAACTTGAATGGGGTCTGAGGATTAATAACAATGTATTAATGTTAATTTCCTAATTGTGATAGTTCTGTTATGGTTATTTAGGAAAACTTTATTATATGTAGGAAATATTTTACTAAAATATCTGGAAGTGATGGGACACCAGGCCAGCAACTTACTCCCAAACGGTTCAGGAAAAAAAGTTTATTGTAACCTTGTCTATGAATTTACTGTTCCAAAATAAAATGTTTAAAGCAACATTAAGTAGTTAGTTATATTGTGGAGATTACAAAAAGCACACACCTCCTCAATAAATGAGAAAGGCTAGTAAGAACTTAGTGGCTTAGGGTAAAATTTCCAATGACAGCATCTTACCCAGACTCAAAGTGTGGTATATCAAAGAACTTAAAAACAAAACAAGTAAAATTTACTTGTTTTTCTGGAAAGCTGTTGTAATAATGTTAACAACACTGATGCCCAAGGTGAATGTGAAAAACCATAATTTCAAACCTACTAGAATGACTGTATCTAATCAAAGACTGACAACAACAAGGGTTGACAAAGGTGTAGAGAAATTGGAAACTCTAATACATTGCTAGTGGGGATGTAAAATGCTGCAGTCACTTTGAAAAAGCTTAACCGTTTCTCAAAATATTAAACATTGATGGGGTGCCTGGGTGGCACAGTGGCTTGAGCATCCAACTCTTGGCTTCTGCTCAGGTCATGATCTCAGGATGGTGAGACGGAGTCCTGCGTCTCGCTCCACGCTCACCATGGTCGGCTTGGGTTTCTCTCTCCCTCACCCTCTGCCCCTCCACCCACCTCAAGTGCACTAAGGTAAATACATAAATCTTTAAAAAAAAAAGAAATTAAATAGAGATACCTTATAATCCATCAATTCCACTCTGAAGTTTATACACAAGAAAACTGAAAACACATGTCTGTACAGAAACTTGCACATGAAAATTCACAGCATGATTCATGATAGCCAAAAAGTGGAAACAACCCAAATGTCTATCAACTCATTAATGGATAAACAAAATGGCATGTATCCACACAATGGAATATTATTTGGTCATAAAAGAAATGAAATAACTGATACATGCTACATGGATGAACCTTGAAGATAATACGTTAAAGAATCCATCACAAAAGAACACATAGTGTATGATTCCATTTATATGAAATGTCCAATACAGGCATATCTATGGAGATAGAAAGTAGATTAGTGGTTGCCTAGTGTAGGGGCAAATACCATGCTGATGATTTCAAATTAAAGCTACTTAAAAAACAGCCTGCACAAGGACACTCAGGACCTCTTCTGTCCCCCTGAAAGCAGAAAATAAATCTCCCATGTGAAAGGTACCCTCCCTGTACCAGGGGGTCAAAAGACATCCTATCACCAGAGAAAGGGAATTTAGAGCCAAGAAGCCTTTATAAACAAACCTTGTTATTTTTTATTAATTTACTACCCCAGCCCAAATTCCATTTAGAATTCCTTGCTAATTGAAGCTCTCAAAGTTAAGTTTTGTCTGGTCAATTTCTCACAGATTTACTGTCTGTCTAAAAAGTATAAAAGTACCTGCCTTGGGGCACCTGGGTGGCTCAGTCGTTAAGCGTCTGCCTTCAGCTCCCGTCATGATCCCAGGGTCCTGGGATCAAGCCCCGCATTGGGCTCCCTGCTCGGCAGGAAGCCTGCTTCTCCCTCTCCCACTCCCTCTGCTTGTGTACCCTCTCTCTCTGTCTCTCTCTCAAATAAATAAAATCTAAAAAAAAAAAAGTACCTGCCTTGGTCATTTCTTTAAGTCTCAATTTCATTATTGGGCCTCCCTGCATACGCAATTAAACTTTGCTTTTTTCTATTAATCTGTGTCACGTAAATTTAATTCTTAGTCCAGAGAGAGAAAAATTTCTACCTCCTCCTCACAGGGACAAATGGCTAGTGACTGCTAATGGGTTCAGGGTTGGGGGGGGGATGAAAATGTTTTAAAATCGATTGTGGGGGCTCCTGGGTGGTTCAGGCGGTTAGGCATCCCATTCTTTTTTATTTATTTGACATACCGAGAGACAACAAGCAGGGGGAGTGACAAGCAGAGGGAGAGGGAGAAGAAGGCTCCAGCTGAGCAAGGAGCCCCATGCGGGGCTAGATCCCAGGACCCTGAGATCATGACCTGAGCTGAAGGCAGCGGCTTAACCAACTAACCAACTAAGCCACCAGGCGCCCCCAGGTGTCGAACTCTTGATCTCAGCTCAGGTCTTGATCTGAGGGTTTTGAGTTCAAACCTGCCGTTGGACTCCACAATAGGCACCAGGCGGGGAGCTTACTTAAAAATAAATCAAATCAAGTCAAATAGGGTGTGATGATGAATATATTGAAAACTACTGACTTGTATACTTTAAAATGGGTGAATTGTAGAGTGTGTGAATTATATCTTAATAATCCTGTTTTTTTAAATGATCTTTTTTATTTGTCAGAGAGAGTGAGCAAGAGAGAGTAAGCACAAGCAGGGGGAGTGGCAGGCAGAGAAGCAGGCTCCCTGCTGAGCAAGGAGCCGGATGTGGTGACTCGATCCCAGGACCCTGGGATCATGACCTGAACCAAAGGCAGACACTTCACTGACTGAGCCACCCAGGCATCCCTCAATAAACCTGTTTTTAAAAATGGCTTTAAACAAGAAAAAAAAAAAGGTAGACACATTCCAGATGTTTATCAACGAATGAATAAATAACGTGATGTAGTCATGAAGTATTTTTGGCAATAAAGTACTGATGCATGCTACATCATAGATGAACCTTTAAAATATTATGCTAAGAGCAAGGCAAAAATATTAATTAAAAATAAAATTTAAATAAAATTTAAAAATAAATAAAAAGAGAAAGCAGTCAAAAAGACCATATACTATATGATTCCACCAATAAGAAATGTCCAAAGTAGGCAAATCTATAAAGATACAAAGTAGGGGGGCACCTGGGTGGCTCAGTTGGTTAAGCGACTGCCTTCGGCTCAGGTCATGATCCTGGAGTTCGGGGATCGAGTCCCGCATCGGGCTCCCTGCTCAGCAGGGAGTCTGCTTCTCCCTCTGACCCTCCCCCCTCTCATGTGTGCTCTCTCTCTCTCATTCTCACTCTCTCAAATGAATAAATAAATAAATAAAATCTTTAAAAAAAAAAGATACAAAGTAGGTAAGTAGCTGTTTACTGCTAGTGGATACAGGGATGGGGGACAGGGACTCACTGCTAATGGGGTTGGGATTTCTTCTAGGGGTGATAAAAATGTTCTAAAACTAACTGTGGCAATGGTGGCACAACTTTGTGAATATACTAAACAATACTCAATTGTAAACTTTAAATGGGTAAATTGTATGATAGATTAATTATACCCAAAAATCTGTTTTTAAAAATAGGAAATAATTTATACAATTCATGTAATAGTTACCTCTGGTTGAGAGAAAGGAGATATGACAAGAGACATAATGGTTTCAGAGGTACCAGTTACACTCTGTTAAACTAGTGGTGAGCACACAGGAGTTCATTTTATTATTTCTCTTTAAACTGTACATATGCAGGGCACCCGGCTGGCTTAGTCAGTAGAACATGTGACTCCTGGATCTCGGGGTCGTGAGTATGAGCCCCACATTGGGTGTAGAGATTACTTTAAAAATAAATAAGCTGTACATGTGTTTTATATAAATTTTATGTGTTTCACAATAAACATTTAAAATAAAAAAGTACAGGGGCGCCTGGGTGGCTCAGTCGTTAAGTGTCTGCCTTCAGCTCAGGTCATGATCCCAGGGTCCTGGGATCGAGCCCCACATTGGGCTCCCTGCTCAGCAGAAAGCCTGCTTCTCCCTCACCCACTCCCCCTGCTTGTGTTCCCTCTCTCGCTGTGTCTCTCTCTCTCAAATAAATAAATTTAAAAATAAAATAAAATTGGGGCGCCTGGGTGGCTCAGTTGTTAAGCGTCTGCCTTCAGCTCAGGTCATGATCCCGGGGTCCTGGGATTGAGCCCCGCATCAGGCTCCCTGCTCGGTGGGGAGCCTGCTTCTCCCTCTCCCACTCCCCCTGCTTGTGTTCCCTCTCTCGCTGTAGTCCCTCTACGTCAAATAAATAAAGAAAATCTTTTTAAAAAATAAAATAAAATAAAAAAGTATATTAAAGAGTTTATTTTTTTTATTTTTATATTTTATTTATTTGACAGAGATAGAGAACAAACACAAGTAGGCAGAGCGTCAGGCAGAGTGAGAGGGAGAAGGAGGCTCCCTGCTGAGGAAGGAGCCTGACATGGGGCTCAATCCCAGCACCCTGGGATCATGACCTGAGCCGAAGGCAGCTGCTTAAGTGACTGAGCCACCCAGGCGCCCCCATTAAAGAGTTTAAATAAAATGATTTCATAAGTACAAAAGTAGAAAATTAATGTTTCTAATATATAGTATTTAATTTTTCCTCACATATATCTTTTAAATACAAAGTTTAAAGATCCACATGTTAGTAAAATAGAACACTGCATACTACACATCTCTAAAATTTCATACTTTCAAGTAGCTGGAAAGAAATGGAGAAGAGAAAATCTTTTCACTGGGAAATGGAGAAATGACTTGGGGGGGTCACTTTATATTTAAGCATATATAGTATTTCATCCCACAGGACACCAAAATATCATCTTAACTTCTTTGGGCACAAAACAAAATTTGTCTCCCCCACAGAGTCTGACACCATTCTGGCTCAAATATTTGATTTGGTTCCTTCTTACTTAACTGCCAAATTTAAAAATTAGGGTATTACAGGTCAAAAAATAAGAAACTGCCACAATCATACATATCTTTTCAAAACAAGAAAATAAAACAAAAATACTGGGACCAGAGGAACAGTTAAATAAATCCATTCAGTTCTGGCTCTTACCAAGTGCACTGTCTCCACTGAGAACATTTTGGGTTAATTTCTGGACCTTTCTATTTTCATTTAGGGTTTGTTTTTTTTTTTAACTGATCCCTATCTAAAGACACCGAAAAAAGCAATCCATTTATAAATGTTTATATGCCAGGGTAATCCAATGGAAAAGTATTTAAAGTATTCAAACTGTGACCTTTAGACGTAGAATTATTTTAAGATAAGTAAAAAAAAAAAAAACAAAAAAAAAAACTGGCCAGAGGAGAAAGTCCACACTATTCAATGGCACCACCAATGAGAAGTCACCACTGGGAATGCTAAATATACATGGAAAGCAGCTAAACAGGGTGACTATCTGACAACATACACAGGTTTCAAAAGGTTTCACTTTTTCTAAATGTTATCCCCTCGATGTTCATATAACTCATTTATATAGCCATTTTGAATGCTTCTTGAACAACTCATGGGGTAAGGGAGGAGAGAAAAGCATAAATAAGGAACTCAAATTATCTCTGGCTGATATCCAAAATATCAAATCAGAGAGATATGTTCTGGGAAAGTAAGAATACTTTGCTTATGTATGCATGATTTATCAAACACTAATAGATGAATTTCTGAATGTGCATATTCCAAAGGACTCTCAAGATTCTGGTACCCTAAAAAACTTCAGGCCTAGAGCAGCTAAGCAACTTGTCCCAAAAAGCACCAGAAGTCAACATAATTCAGTCAATCCCTAGTCATTCTCTATATAGTCTACTATTCCCGAGTGTATATTCAATCTGAGATATGAAAACTATCGAAAGAAATGTTGTAACTCCTATACAATCACCTTCCTGATAGTACAAGGTCACTCCACAGGAAGTGTATATGGAAACAAGCATTACATAATAGTAACTAAGAGCACAGACTAGAACAACTATTCGAAATCAAATTCTGGCCTTGACTTTTAGGAACTGTCCTTGAGCAAGATATTTAACCTAGTTTCCTCATCTATAAAACAGGTATAGTAAAAGTACCTAAATTACAGCATTAATGTGTATGGTAGGGAGAAAAAAGACCCCCCAAATATGTCCATATCCTAATCCCTAAGACATGTAAATACATTAGGTTTCATGGCAAAAAAGTATTTAAGGTAGCAAATGGAATTTAAGGTTGCTAATCAAGTGACCTTGAGATAGGATGATTATTTTAGACTATTAGGGTGGGCCCAATGTAATCACAAAGGTGAAAGAGGGAGGAGGCAGGAGGCAGGGTCAGAATGATACTATGTGAGAAAGACTTGACGGGACATTTGTGGCTTTGAAGATGATAGGCGCCATGAGTCAAGGAACAAGGCTAGCCTCCAAAAGCTGGAAAAGGCAAAACATTCTTTGCTGGAGCTTCGGATAAGGAATGCAGCCCCGATGACCTATCTCAGACTTCTGACCTCCCCAACTTTTAAAAAATGACAATTTTGGGCACCTGGGTGGCTCAGTTGGTTGAGTGACTGCCTTCGGCTCAGGTCATGATCCTGGAGTCCCGGGATCGAGTCCCACATCGGGCTCCCCGCTCAGCGGGGGGTCTGCTTCTCCCTCTGACCCTCTTCCCTCTCATGCTGTCTCTCATTCTCTCTCCAATAAATAAATAAAATCTTTAAAAAAAATTTTTTTTAAAAATGACAATTTTGTGTTGTTTTAAGCTACCAAATTTGTGGTAATTTGGTACAGCAGCAATAAAAACTAGTAAATTTTAAGAATGAGATTTATAGGGGGGTGCCTGGGTGGCTCAGTCATTAAGCGTCTGCCTTCGGCTCAGGTCATGATCCCAGGGTCCTAGGATGATCCCCACATCAGGCTCCCTGCTCAGCAGGAAGCCTGCTTCTCCCTCTCCCACTCCCCCTGCTTGTGTTCCCTCTCTTGCTGTCAAATAAATAAATAAAATCTTAAAAAAAAAAAGGGGGCAATGAGATTTGTATGAAACACTTACAGTGATGTTTCTCATAGTACTCAATAAATGTTTGCTGTCTTCACCTAAGAAACATGTATTTGTGCCCTTAACACTGCAGCACTCACCTAAGTCTATTTATCAGTAAACCAAGTAATTTCAGCTGAACTAGTCTTTTTCTTTCTAGTCTTTCATTTAGTTAAAGACTAATCCTGTATTTAGCCTAAGTATTCTTTTTTTTTAATGATTTTATTTATTTATTTAATTGACAGAGAGAGAGAGACAGCACGAGAAGGAACACAAGGTTTCACTTTGTGTGAAGCAGGCAGCCCGATGCGAGGCTCGATCCCAGGACCCTGGGATCATGACCTGAGCCGAAGGCAGTCGCTTAACCAACTGAGCCACCCAGGCGCCCCTGTTCATTTTATTCCAAATGGATAAGAACATTCTATTCATTCCCTCATTGAAAGATGCATTTACTAAATATCATCAGAGGAAACAAAGGTAAGGTCCACTCCAACATTGCCCTCAAGTAGCTCACAGTCCAGATTGGAAGACAAAGAACCAGGCAGGACAACAGAGAGTGATATGACAGTGGCAACTCAGGGCACTATGAGAGCACCAAGAAAGTAACACTTAGGCTAAAGGGAAGGCAGAAAGGTAGCAAAGATGGTTTCCTGAGAAAGGGAAGTTCAACTAAGATCTTAAGAGATAATCGTAGTTAGTTCCAGGAAAGGAGTATCAAGACTGTTTCCAGAAAAGGGAGCAACATGTAAAACAGCCTGTGGTTATAAAAAGGTATTGTGAGAAAAGTTCAAAAAAGACAAAAGTCAAGTAACTGATCAAATGTCTGAAGTGCAACACAAGTTCAGAATTATTCGCTTAAAGAGTCTGGATTTCAGGGGCGCCTGGGTGGCTCTGTCGCTTCAGCATCCAACTCTTGATTCTGGCTTGGGTTGTGATCTCAAGGTCCTGGGATGGAGCCCTGAGTCCAGCTCCACGCTCAGCGCAGTCTCCTTGTTCCTCAACTTCTGCTCTTCCCCCTGACTGTGCGCTGGCAACTCTCTTTCTCTCTTTCGTTCTCTTTCTCTCTTTCTCTTTCTCTTTCTCTTTCTCTCTCTCTCTCTCTCTCTCTCTCTCTCTCATTAAAAAAAAGTCTGGATTTCATCCTAAAAACAATGGGAGGCTTGGAAAGGCTACCTGTGAGACATCTTAAATTTGCACATAAAAGAACCTCTTGGGGATTAGAGGAAAGACTAGAGACTGAAAGAAGTCTACAGCTGTAGTTCAGTCAAGAAACCACTGACTAAATAGCAGCAGTGGAAATAGAGATGTTTGAATCAATAAAAACATTTGTCAAAAATAAAAAAATTAAAACATTTATCAAAAGTTAATTCATAAGCATATTGTGGGTCATGTGGATAAAAACAGACATCTCACAGCCTAGTCTTATTACAAGATTTGAGGCACGCTTGTATTTTTATTTATGTTTTATAATAGGCTAAATGCAAAAAGGCCTTCAAGCCAGGTGCAGCCAAATGAAAGCCAAGCATCATCAAAATGCACAAAATAGGGGTACCTGGGTGACACAGTAGGTTAATCCAATTCTTGGTTTCTGCTCAGGTCATGATCTCAGGGTCCTGGGACTGAACCCCACATCACGCTCCATGCTCAGCACAAAGTCTGCTTAAGATTTTCTCTCCCTTTCGCTCTCCCCCTCCCCAACACGCACTCTCTCAAATAAATAATATTTTTTAAAAAATGCACAAAATAAGGGGGCACCTGGCTGGCTCTGTCAGTAGAGCATGTGACTTTTTAAAAAAATATATATTTTATTTATTTGAGAGAGAAAGTGAGTGTGCACACGTGAGTGGGGGGGAGGGGAAGAGGGAGAGGGACAATCAGACTCCCCGAGGAGACTCCCCAATGAGTAGGGAGCCCAACACGGGGCTCAATCCCAGGACCCTGAGATCATGACCTGAGCTGAAGTCAGACGCTTAAACTAACTGAGCATGTGACTCTTGATCTCAGGATCATGAGTTCAAGCCCCATGCTGGGCTTAGAGCTTATTTAAAATGATTTTAATATTTTTTATTTTGAAGTCATTAGTAAGTTAAGTAGCTCATCAAAATTATAGATTAGAAATTATAGTGGGTCCAGAACACACCACTGTGGCATACAAGTTATTTTGAGCACAGGGCATGAGTTCCTGAAATCTCTTACCTACCCAAAAGCAGAGCCTCCCAAAAGAATGCCAAAAAATTCAATTATCATAAATCTCCAGCCCAGGAACAACCAGAAATAACTGACTCCTATCACCTGAGATGAGAAGTCTCCACACCACACCTAAACATACATTGCCACAAACTTTCAAATCTCCCATCTATTCTATTAAGGGCCCGTTTATTTTTCCTAAAAATCATTTTGTTTTCCTATTAAGGGCCCGTTTATTTTTCCTAAAAATCATTTTGTTTTCCCTAAGTGCCCTTCTCTCTCTCCCCTTCCCCTATTAAGATGGTACCTAAGGGGTGCCTGGCAGCTCAGTCAGTTAAGTGTCTGCCTTCGGCTCAGGTCATGATCCCAGGGTCCTGGGACTGAGCCCCACATCGGCTCCCTGCTCAGCAAGGAACCCGCTTCTCCTGCTCCCCCTGCTTGTGCTCTCGCTCTCTGTCAAATAAATAAATAAAATCCTAAAAAAAAAAAAAAAAGATGGTACCCAAGTCCCAAATTCTATCTGCCTCTTGAGTCACGTTTTTTTAAACTCTTATACTACTTAAAAAAAATTATATCTTCTCTCTTACTGATCTGTCTCTTGCCAGTTTAATTCACAGGCCCCCAAACACCAAACTAAGTGTAGAAAAAGTTCTTCCCCAACAACTGAAAAGAAGTTTCATCTTTATTTTTTTCAATTTTTTAAAAGATTTTATTTATTTGAGAGAGAGAGAGTGAGAGAGAGAGGAAGAATGAGTGGGGATAGGGGCAGAGGGAGAGGAAGAAACAGACTCCCACTGAGTGCGGAGCTCGATGCAGGGCTCCATCCCAGGACCAGAGACCATGACCTGAGCCAAAGTCAGACGCTTTACCAACTGAGCCACCCAGGTACCCCCCATTTTTTAAGGAGGCTCCGTGAGCAGCGTGGAGCCCAACATGGGGCTCAAACTCACAGCCTTGAGATCAAGACCTGAGCTGAGATCGAGTCAGACGCTCAACCCACTGAGCCACCCAGGCAAACCTTGTCTTTAAAAAAAGAACAATGACCATGACAATCCCCCAAATGATGTTCCAACATGTTCAAAATTAAAACAATCCAATCAATTTTGGCTTCAGCCAAACATAATCCATCACATTATTTAATGTTTTAACTTTGAACTGTACTACTTTTATAGATGTTTTTATTTTAATCTGTTTGTTTTACATTGTACAGAAGCTATAAACAGATGAAGTTTATGCCTAGCTTTGTGTTTGCGTATACATTTTATAAAAATAATTTAACATTGGGGTTGCAAAGAAATATAACACCCATACATTACTTAAGTTTAAAAAACTGACTGAAGAGGGATGCCTGGGTGGCTCAGTCGTTGGGCGTCTGCCTTCGGCTCAGGTCATGATCCCGGGGTCCTGGGATCGAGCCCCACACATCGGGCTCCCAGCTCTGTGGCAGGCCTGCTTCTCCCTCTCTCACTCCCCCTGCTTGTGTTCCCTCTCTCGCTGTCTCTCTCTGTCAAGAAAAAAAAAGAAAAAAAAACCTGACTGAAGAAATACAACTGATGGGACTTGATATGGAACTGAATATGTGAATTCACGTGGAAGTGAATAGAGGAAGCAATCAGGGATAACTCCCCAGATTCTGACCTGAACAACTCAGTGGATAGCAGTGCCATTCACTGGATAGAAGGAGAAAGAATTGGGGAAGGCAGAGAATAGCAAAGGGAGGAGGGAATGAAGAATTATTTTAAACATACTTTCAGGTGCCACCAAGAAATCCAAGTACAGGTGTACAACAGAAAGACATTTATCTGCAGCCAAAGAGATGGGTTTCAGCTTATGATATAACTTTGGGAATCACTGGCATATGTACAACATTTGATACCATGGGGATTAATGATACCCAGGGAGTAAGTATAGAGTAAGAAAAGAAGAAACCCAGCCACAGAAATGATGTGAAAAACTATTTATTGCCTTTTTTTTTTTGAAGTTTTTTTTTTTTTTTTTTTTAGTACGATCTCTGTAGCCAATGTGGGGCTCGAACTCACAAGAGCCCATGCTCTACTGACCGAGCCCGCTAGGAAACCCTAAAGATTTTATTTTTAAGTAATCTCTACACCCAACATGGGGCTCAAACTCACAACCCTGAGACCAAGAGTCACATGCTGTACTGACAGAGCCAGCTAGGCACCCCTATTGTTATTACTTTTTTTTTTAAAGAAAGAAAGAAAAAGAAGAGAACCAGGTCAGAACCTGAGAAACACCAACATTTAAGAAAAAGAAGGGACACCTGGGTGGCTCAGTTAAGTGTCTGCCTTCAGCTCAGGTCATGATCCCAGGGTCCTAAGATCGAGTCCCTGCTCAGCAGGGAGCTTCCTTCTCCCTCTGCCTCTGCCCCTCCTCCCTGCTCATGCTCTCTCTCTCTCTCTGACAAATAAATAAATAAAATAAAATACAATAAAAAAAGAGAGAGAGAAGAAAAAAGGCAATCAAAAAAAGGTAGAAATATTGAGAATACTGCTGTTGAGAAATAGCAACCAAACCAGAAGGGTCTTAAACCGAAACAAGTAGTGGTAAAGGACATCAGAGGCTGCTTGAAAAATATGAGAAATGAAAAATTTTTTTTTATTTAATAACTAAAAAGTCATCTGTGGCCTTATTTAGGGCTGTTTTGGGGGATGTGTGGAAATAGAAACCAAATTTAGAGAGAGTAAAGAGGCAAAGAAGCAACCAAGAGATTAAAATAAAAGCAGATGGCGGCACCTGGGTGGTTCGGTAGGTTGAGAGTCTGACTTGATTTCAGCTCAGGTCTCAAGTCTTGGGATCATGAGATCAAGCCCTGCGACTGGCTCTGCACTCTGCTTCTCCCTCTCCCTCTGCTCCTCCCCCCTCCCCCTCTCTCTTTCTCAAAATAAATAAATAAAAATCTTTAAAATAAAAGTGGATGATAGCTACTCAATTACTCAAAGAGCAGCTTCAGAATCAAAGAGATACAGGTTCTACCTTTGTAAATTCCTATTCTATAGCACTCAATGGGATCCCAGAATCTCCATTTGTAAAACTGTCATATACTAGGGGTTCTCATGTACATCAGAAGAAACTACCAAGAAACCACTGATGTGTCAAAATGATTGATGTATGATGATATCTAGCATGCAAAAATTAAAAAATACTTCTGTATACCATCCCAATGAATAAAAAATAAATTTTAATTTTTTAAAAGATTTTATTTATTCATTTGAGAGAGAGAGAGACAGAGAGAGCACAAGCAGGGGGAGAGGGAGAGGGAGAAGCAGACTCCCCGCTGAGCTGGGACCCTGATGCCGGGCTTGATCCCAGGACCTGGAGATGATGACCTGAGCTGAAGGCAGACACTTAACCATCTAAGCCACCCAGGTGCCCCCAAAATAAATTTTAATTTTACAAGTTTCTTCAAGAAAGCCTACTGAACAGTCACAAAAGCATTAACTACCCCCTTCATGCAAATTTAACACTAAGGGGAAAAGATGTCGCCCAGAATGGTTTCCCCTAAAATTTCCAGCAAGAAAAAGACCTATGATCTTTGTATTCTTAAGCAATTCATTCATTAATCCATTCAGTAAATACATAATGAGCTACTATTTGCCAGGGACAGTTTACATTTCCCATCTATCATACATGAATCCAACTGAATAACCAATTTAAATTAATTCAAGGCTCTCCAGAGTATGGTTCTATTAATTATAGTGTCATACATGGAAGTATAAATAAAAGAGAAAAGTAACCAAGTATTCAAAAATATCACATTTGAGACAGCAGTATGTTCCTTAAACTTTGAAAAGTTCCTTCTTTTTGTGTATGTGCTTTTAAATACAACAGGTCTGAAGAATAAATTAACTACTGGGAAAAATTTTTTTTGATTCAGCACCTCACCCCACACATTAAATACATTCTGATCACCAAGAGAGTTGACCAAATGAAACTTTAAGTACAAAAAATGGATGCCACTGTATGAGTACAACTTGTGGGTCAGTCACTAAAAAATAACGGCTTTCAGAAAGCAATGCAAGAGAAAAACAAATGCAAGGAATCTTGGGGCAGGGGCAATTACAGGATCTGGAAGATGTTCATGAAATGTGATGTGGAAATAGCAAAGAAATTGACTAAATACTAAAAAAAGTGAGGGTCAGGTCATATATTAATTATAATCCAAAAGAGAATAAGCCAGGAGGCAGTTTTGAAAAATGTAAGCTTACTATAATTATTTGCATCCACCTACACAAAGAAACAAAAGAGAAGGTTCTGATCCTTGATTCAGGGTCTAATTCAAGGTGCTAGGTCCTGAGATTCAGAGATAACAACCAGATAAACTGAGTATCGGTGGTTAAGACTGCCTAGGTTTGAATCTAAGTTCCACAACTTATTAGCTGTGTGACCTTGAACTAGTTCCTTGTCCACTCATCACAGTTTCCTTATCAGTACTTAACAGCTCTTACCCCACAGTCTTGTTGTGAGGATTAAATGAGATGATGCATATAATGCAACCTAGCACTGAGCATGGAATATGTAAACAATAAATGTTAGTTCTTATGGTTACTATATCTGTCTTTCAGGAACTTCCAGTCTATCAGCAGAGACAAACAAGAAGCTCAACACCCTAAGTTCTCATAGACATACACAAAGAGTTTATGGAAGTCCAAAGTTAATGCCCCTACTGAAAACATTAAAAGACCACAACAGGGCGCCTGCGTGGCTCAGTCGTTAAGCGTCTGCCTTCGGCTCAGGTCATGATCCCAGGGTCCTGGGATCGAGCCCCACATCAGGCTCCCTGCTCCGCGGGAAGCCTGCTTCTCCCTC